>NC_088602.1:31637479-32259666 GCF_036013475.1 Columba livia | reverse complement strand
CCACTTCTCAAATGGAAAACAATTCTTACAAAATCGAGCCCAGGCTTGACAAGTCTCTACTCATGCCCCTAAAATCTGTAACACCCAGAAAACAACTGAAACTCACCAAGTGTGAGATACCCTCAGGTTCCTGCAAGAGATTGATCTGCCCTGGTACTTAACAGAATGGAAAATATAATATATGCGCCAGTCCTCCTTTGTAAAGCAGCTGGCATTTCCAAAATACTGTTAAGTCTCAAAAATATAGGTATCTAAAACTAGTCAAAGAACACTTCCTGGAAGTTTTTTTTTTTTTTACTTCTTTTAATCAACAAGGGGAGCCTTAAGTGACTAGACTAGATTTTTGTGTCCAGACATTATCAGAGGAAACCTATGCCAAAGATGGAAAGGAGCTCAAGTTTTGTCCACATCCACAGCAGAGTCTGCTGTGATAAGAAGGGGATTTGAAAGTGTAGGTAGACAGACTCCCAGGAAGCAAGCTATTCCAGATGTGTATTGAGGGATCAGGGTGGTGGTAGAAAAGCCCACTTATAATGAGAAAAAAGATACGCAGACAGTTTTCTTCAGTTTAATATGAGGTGGTCTCAAACTGCTAAAACCAGACATCTTCACATTATTACACCTGATGCACCATAAAACAGGTTTATGTTACAGTGTAAGATCCAATATTACAATACTTGCAGAGAACTTCACATAGAAGTAATTTTTTACCCCTTTTATTCACATCCAAATCCAATAATTCTTATCTGTGTACAAACGGAGTATTTTCTTCCATCCTCTACACCTGCTTTCCAATGAACCAGTTCTAAACACCAATACCAATATTGGTAGTGGGAAATCAACTAGAAAGTGCCACCATGGTCATTCGCTCAAGAGACACACACTTCTTGCTGGATAGTCGGTTGTGGAATTTTATTATCCTCTGTCTTTTCCTGACCAGGAACTTGGCACACAGTCTTTCGTTTGAATAACCGTAGACTCAACCGTAACAAGTCGCTGTCCATTGCTGCAGAATTTGTATAGGTTTGTTTTGTTGCACCCTGATGAAATTAAAAAAAACAAAAACAGAAAGAAGTGAAAACAGAGGCCTTTAACATACAAGCAGAGAAATTAACCTGAAGTACTCTCAATAATTAGAGGTTTTATCATACATATTTACTAGAAAAGACTGAGAATTCATTATTTTTCTATTAGCACGCAAGATCACAAAACCTACTGTAGCACAGAAATGGTAAAAGTGGGTTTTTGTTTCAACTTTGAAAACAAAATTATCTAGGTACTCTTCATGTGGTAGAACAGAGTCTTATAATTCTTGTAAAAGAACATTAAATCCTAAGCAGGAGAATTATTCAAGAATTGTCTTTGAAAATGTATTTTAACCAGTTATTTTTATGATGTATTCCCAAAATATAAAAAGCGTATCTCCAGAATTTAAACTCCAAAATAAGAAACAGCACCTACCTCTAGACTCAATCTTAAATTAATCTGATCTTAAATTAAACCTAAATAAAAAATAAACACCTTAAAACCTCTTTCAGTATTAGTTTGTTCTCCGTTATTTAAAGGACTAGGTTTGCTCTAGAAAAAGAGATAAGTACAAAAATTATCTCCCTAGGGGAATGTTTTGCATAGCAGAATCAGTGTTTCCACATTTTGACCAAGCATTGTAAACAAACCACTTGCCTTTTCATTCTTCATTAGCTGCTTACGAATTGCAGAATCCCTTCGAAAGCACAGCGCTTTACAGCAAGGACCCAGGTTACTGAGAAGACCTGCTCTCTCTTCTTTTCGTAGAAGTGCAGCCATATTCAAAGCCCCCAGGTCATGTTCAAAAAGGTTTTCTGCATCTACAAACAATTGATATTTGCAGAGATCAACATATACATGGTATTTTGGAGCAGCAATATGAAATCCCTTGAAGTTTTACTATTTGTATTTCTGCCTTCTAAACAATACCAAAGTTTGGTAAAAAAAAGGATATTGCAGTTTATAGAAAAACACAAATAAATCCTTCACCATTTAAAGGGAAGGATGGCTACACTTGTATGTAGCTTCAGTAATGAAAAGCAATATTGAGACAGCAATCACCAAGAGGCCTAAAAATCAAGTGACAGCTCTGGGATAGAAGAGGAGATATCATTTATGATCAGACATGTGTGACAGAAGTTGTTTACTACTAGGATTTATCAGGAGTTGTCTGAATTTCACTTCCCTGCAAGGCACAGGATAACTGTACCAGTGTCACAACAGGGTTTGTTTGGCTATGCAGAAGTGAAATATGCAAACTGAGGAAGATTCAATATTGTATCAATTACATCAGTTCTGTGAATTCTTAATCATAAGAGCTGAGGTCTTTTTTTAAACCAGAAGAAAGCTAATACTGTGTAGAAAGAGCTGCAAATATTGCAGTGGGACACTTACAGTACTTACTAATACCAAGTACACACCTCAATTATACTATTTATCATGCAGTAAAACGTTTGCATTTAATTTGACTTAAAGTCGAATCAGTAGCAACAGCCCATGATTAACAGTAATACAATTTCAATGGCTCAAGCAAGCAGTGACATTCATGGAGATTAACAGTTATCTGAGACTGCGATGTTAACAAGACAACAGCATGAAGAATACTGTTGCAAAGAACTGAAAAGTATTGTTTCAAATGAAGAATTAGAATTTACTGAGTTTAAAAAAAAAAAAAAACAAAAAAAACACAAACAGAAGTATCTGCTATTCCCTAAAAACAGAGGCTCTGCAAATACTATTACTTATAAGCCATAATTTTGTCACATTTAGATCCTGGAATAATTTGCATAGATATCTTACAGAAAGCAAATGTTTCATAGTCCTAAAAAACCAATTCTACTATGCAAGTTGTTGCAAGCAGCATTATCTCTCATGCTTACACTACAGTAAACATGGTACAGTTCATGCACATCCCATCTATCATGCAGATCTTACGATACACTTTGTCAAAATGCCAGACTAGTGTGTTATTTAATTTCCTACTTCTAGCAGAGACATAATATACAAATTTCACTGAGCTCCTTTCATTCTGACCCAAAATCCTATCCATGCATTCTGGAGCGAATCTTCAGAAGGAAAATAAGAAGGCATGTAGACGACCTCCAGAGAAAACAAAAACCCCCACTTCTTTCTTTCCCACAGTGCTACTGTTAATTCACTGCAGAAGATATTTAGCTCTCCAAAAAAATGCTGACATACATTAGGCCAGGAAAGCATGAAGGCTTTCACAAAAAGAAAATTTTGCTAACATGAAAAATTTTGTATAGGCTATTATTCAAGACCTTACCACTGCTGGAATTAAAACACTGATTTGATTGACTTGCAGCTGTATTACATTTGTAATTTTCACATAATACTCATTATACACTTTCTCTGGTTTTGAAACCTAAACTAATGAACTAATGCACATTTCATAAGGACTTCCACTAAGAACAAAAGACAGCTGAATCCCTGCAGAAACAATTACCTTTAGGTTTTTCTAACACTCTCTGGCAAGTCTCTTTAATTTTGGTGAAGAGTTCTGGTCCTGCCAATCGCTTGGAAATGCCAACTCTCAACATAACAGCACCTGGTGTGAATTTTAAGAGTGCGGCCCCAGGCTCCCGTGGTTCTTTTGGCTGCTTTGGCATAAGACTGGACCAATCTACATCTATGACATCCACAGGATCTGCAAAAATATTGACAGAGGATGAGTTATCACATCAACATTCCCTACCACAGTTAGTTAATTTCACGTGCTGTGTACATCCCTGTCTCCTAAAAGCAACATATATTAGATAAATATTGTTCTGTAGTTCTCAAAGCAAGATCCTTGGATACTTCAGGTAAGAACGTCAAAAGTCACTTAGATTGGTAGAAAAAAGGAGCATACAAATATAAAGTTCCTTGGATTAAAAACACCAACCCTAATATTCTGCTTCATTTTTATTGCAATCCCTTTGTGGAAAGCTGCTCAGACCCTGCTTAGTCAGCAGATTTGGACACATCATTTGCGCATTCACAAAAGTCACAGTATAACTAAACGTGCCATGATAGATCCAAATTAAATCCTTAGAAAGCTAGTATTTCAACTCTGGATGTGGATGTTTTGTTTCAAAGGACAAGTGTACTATTAATTGGATAACCATACAACTATGTTTGTTTACTATGTTTAGCACAGAAAATACAAACACATCATATAGCGCAAATGATCCAAATGAACTTAACACAAGTAGAATATTCTGTCCTTCCCAGTGCACTTGGGAAGCATTCAAGCATGAATAAAATCTGTTCATAAAAATATCAGTTCCAAATAATTATCAAAACCAAATGGGATAAATGAAAACACATTTACAAAAACAAAAAGCTTACCCTTCTAGCTATGTAAACTAAGAGAAATATTACTTCAAAATACAGCTCCCAATACTCTTCACTTACCACTACACTTCTCAGGCTTACCTGACTATTACAGAACAAATGAGAAATACTGAAGAACAAGCATACAAACTACATTCCTAATTCAGAAAGACTGTCAGCATCACAATAGCATTACATGCAAACTGATATAATCTTTACATTCAAATAATCATAAAGGGGTTTTGTTATACTTTTACCAGGCATCTTCTCATCCTCCTGCTGATCCTCCCGCTTTTCAGCATCACCTGCCAGAATTTCATCGAGTTCATCATCACTGATTGGCTCATATTCTCCAGCACCAGACCCCAGTGACTGTACATCATCAATCTTTGCTTCATCTTCTCCTCCTACAGAGACAGATACACACTGTAGCTTTAAAGCGATCAGTTTTGTTTTCTAAACATGCTTTAAGCAACTTGAAAACGAAGAGGTTCATCAAATTAAACTGTCAGTTTTGAGGGACAAGTATATTCAACACAAAAACAGGTATTAATTTATGGAAACAGAGAAGTTATTTCTCCCATACACAACGTGGCAGTTTGAATTCTACATACCAGTCATTTTTTCTGGTGCGGTATTAGTTAAACTGCACATAAAAGGCCATATTCAAAAGAAACACGTTGATTATCTGATATGTAGTTAATAATACAAATCTAAGTTGGCACCACAAAGTCTTTCAGATGCCTTTGCACATGAATCCAAACTCAGGATTCAGTCCAAAGGTTCTACAAGTGAAACAAGTAACAAAACCCCAAAATACCAAAAGGTGCAAGATATCCTGAATAATTCAATTATTCACAGTTTTAGACTCTCTGTGGAAGTCATGAGAAGAGCTTTCAGAAAGCCATGTCACACTTCCTTATTTGTTGTTACACTTCTATCCGTCCAGGTAGGAGATGCACATACAAATACACGTGCTGTACATGTAGAGATGTTCCTTAAAAGCTGTAAACACAGGACACTCAAACATCGCATTTTGCAGCTCATGAAAGGAACATCTGCAGGTATTCTCTCACCTCCAAGACTGAAATATCTGATTCACGCATTCAGAAACCCTATTGCTCAAAAATCTGGCTTTCTTAGGGTTCTTTGCCATGGTACTTGCAATAAGTTGTACCATATAACCTAGACAGAATTTACAGGGGTCATCCCCTGTGGATAACCATTCTGATACCTTCCCACTCCTTCAGCCAGACGGGACACTGCCTCCCATTTTAAGTTGCCGCAACTAACTTAAAAATCAGCACGGAAAAAAGCAAGTAAAAGACATGCTAGCAGAGTGTATATTACCTACTCAGACCACCTGGCAGTGCTTTGAGGGAAACATTTATCATTCAGAGCAAACACATTAAGGTTCAAGAAACTACAATAATTTAGTAATTATACCCTCATACATTTAGTTAGAAGGTATACAACAGTAATTTGTACAAGTAAATACCAGATACCTCCTTAACACCATCAATTTGGAAATTGTATTTAGTTTTCTAAAAAGTTTTTCCTTTTTAAAAGGAAAATAAAGTAATCTGTACTAGATTTCATTTTGTCTTATGATTTTAAATATTCACTGCCTCTCTGATCTGTCTTCTGCCTCCACACTGACCTACTGCTTCACTAACTCACCATAATTACATGTTTGGACAGCACAGATGACCCATTTAGAAGTTACTGCATGAAACAATTAAAATAATAATTGATAGTTCTCAATAGCTGATTTTAAAAGATTAGTTTCTCAATTTTGAATTTCAAATCAAAGTTTTCTAGATTATAATCCTATCGCTATCTTCACAGCATTTTTGCAGATATGTACTTTCATATTAACTCTGCATGAAAACCACAACTTGCTAGTCAGGTAAAAGGAGCAATGTAAACAAGAATAATAAACTAATGAAAGTACACTAAACCTTAGAAAATCATAAATATGCTATATATAGTATGCTTGAATAAAAAAGGGGTGCCATCTAATATTTTTAAAAAGACATTTCTTTTTCTAAAAAATAGTCCTAAATATATCACAGCTTCCTAGAGATGACAATTTTCAGAGAATTTACTCTGTTTCCCCAAAATTAAGACCTACTCCAAAAATAAGCCCTAGCATGATTTTTCAGGGCTTCTGAGGATGCTCGAAATATAAGCCCTACTCCAAAAACTAGCCCTAGTTACAGTTCATTTTAAAAGTTGACCTAAGTAGTTTCCAGGCAGCTACACGTGTAAAAAAGTAAGCATCTTTTGGAGTAAAAATTAATATAAGACCCTGTCTTGTTTTTGGGGAAACAGGGTAGAACGCCACCTTTGAAAAATACACAAAAGAATACACATTAAAATACTTAAAAGAAGGCTGCTGAAAGGCTATACCTAAGAATGCATTCAACATCCACAGCCTGTTCAGCTAGAGGTGCCCTCCTGGAAACAGACAACGTACCTAGGAATAACCTTTCACTAACTCTTTTCTGAAGTTACCACATTGTACTCTCAGATATAAATCTGTACCATTCCTCCCTCTAGCTTAAAAATTACTGAATTTTGTCCATTACAGCAAGACAGAGCAGACCTCCCCATGCTCGCTACAAACACTATCTTTAACAAGTGGTTCTACTCCGCAGGTAATCTCCTTAAATGGAATTTTCTCAATCGTACCAGTCGACCTTGATGACCACTTTGCGAACAATCGGGCAGGAGATATAATAAGCAATAAATATTCATCATTGTCCTCTCTAGACAACATTCGATTTAACTGGCCAAATTAACACTGAACATCTACTGATAATTCTTATTAAGTATGAAAATATGATGAGACAATGTTCTGCTACCTTTTGTAGAACTACAAATGCTTATTTAATTCGTTTATCTTTCGGAAGGCTATGGGCTTCAGGCCATACCATCCCAAACATCCAAAAATTCCAAATCCTACAATACCTTTTGTTCCTCTCAGCAAATTTTAGAGAACTCCTGCAATCACCAAAAAAGCCAACTTAGTAAGTAAACATAATGGTAATGCACACCAATTACCCTGGATTTAGACTCTTGCTGCTTTTACACTGTCGCTATAGGTTATAAGTACTTCCCAAACTCCCTATCCATGCAAAGCTCAAGCTGTCTAATCCAGCTCTCTTCAGAGAATTTGTCGGTATTTGCCCCTTACTTACTTTGTTTATTATTCCTAAGCACATTTTCCCCAGTATGATTAGGGCCAATAAACTGAAGCTGCATTTAATCAGATTACCTCAGGAAAGCCATTTTAGGACCGTTGTACCAAGACATACATATGTTTCACCTACTAATCAGACAATCATTTCTATGATAATTGGGCTCTGTAGAAAAATACCCAAAGAACAGTTCCAAGTCAACACTAATTTTTTTTCACTCATTACCTGCCACTTCCAAACTAAGAAATAGATCTTATAATGATATAACAGAGCAATCACATGTTGGCGTTATTCCTTAGCAAACTGACTGTTCAGAAATGTTACACCTCAGTGAAAATATACCTCAGATAATTTGTTTTCCTTGCCTCGAGTCTTCTTTAGAAATTAACGAATAACACTAACACAATTAACACTAAGGAAGATGCTCATTGCTTACTGTGTCTGCTTCCACAACAGAGAAGCTGGAGCCAAGAAGCCTTTAGAAAATTACTCTAATACAGCTCAGTTCAGCACTATGCCAAAAGGGAAAGAATACAATATTTTTCAGTCCAGGTTCTTTTCCAGAATATCTCACCTTCTAAACTCTCTACTTTTTCAGCCTCATTTCCATCTTCAAAACCCTGTAAAGGTCCTAAATCTTTGTCTGTTCTTTCCTTCTCTGAAGCCGCCGAGTCCCGACAAACACCATCAAATTCCTTTTCGTGATCTCTGTCCAGTTTTGTTTCACTGTGTTTTGTTGATTCTTTTTGAGAGGAGATGTCAAGAGTTCTGTCTCTCTCTCTTTCAGCGGTATCAGGTGGTTGTCTGTCTCTCTCTCTGTCCAGCTCCCGTCTTTTCTCTCGCTCCCTCTCTCGTTCCCGGAGTCTCTCTCGATCCCTGCTCCTCGGCCAGTCTTTGTCAACATCTCGGTCCCAGTCTCTCTGCCTTCCCTCTCTTCTGTCTCTCTCTCTTTCTCGATCATGTTCATGTCGATCTCGCTCCTGCAGCCTCTCCCTGCTATCAAAGGACCCAGATCTGGAATGGACCTGACGATCTGATTCAGGAGAACTTCTTCTTGAACTGTGGCTTCTTGAATCTTGACGATCTGAATAAAATATTTTAAACACATGCATGACAACAAGGCATTTTAAAGATTCAGGTATGAAAATGTAAGTCTCAAAAGCATAATCTTTAAATTAACAATGCATTCAAATTGCCTATAGATCTAACCTTACTTAAAAATATAAGGTATCTCTCCCACTCTTAAAAAAGACTGTTAGTGGCTACTTTCTACTATGACAGAAGCCAAACTGAAGGTACATAATTTTAACTCAGAAATTTAGGCAAGATGGGAGGAGGGAAAAAAAAAAAAGAAGAATCATCTCAAAATTCAAAATTTTCAAATCATGTCTTCTAAAAGCTAGGAATGCATTGACCAGCAAATGATAAATTCATAAAAATAATTTCAGGCATGTAACCATGAGGAAAAGAGAGAGCCAAAATGCTTTAGGACAAAGAATTTCATACTGATGCTGCTTACTTTTTGAAACGCTGCACCCTTTTTTTTTTTTTTTTGCAGGAACTACACAAAACAAATCGATTGTGATTATTTTGATTTGCAACAAAGACGACTTCTGTATGCATTAGAAGTACGTCTAACAGGAATCATGACAGATTTCCCTCAGTGAAATTAGCTCCTGAGATGATAATGGATGTCTCTCCCAGAGAAAAGAGACATGTTCCTTTTGCACAGATGTCAGAATTTCCATATCAAAACGAATGTTAATAATAAATTTAAGAACATTATTTAGATAATAAAACTATCTCAGTGTGCTGTTAGCACAAGCATTTTATCTTCCTATGAGTTTTTCTTGTCCTACAAATTACTTTATTCCCCAGGCAGCATGAACTGAATCTGACTGAATGTTCTGGTGTAAACAAAGCAGTAATCCTGTCCGCTGAGGATCAGCTTTTCAAATATAGTAACACTTGTAGGAATCTTAATTCATCCTAGTTTTACAGTGAACGGCACAGAACACCTCCCTCTCCCTTCACACCAATTACAAATGAAAGGAATACACAGCCAGGCAAGAACGATTTGGGATTTGTACCTTCACACTTTTATAGAGAATTATAGATCAGTCTCACTAAAATGTATCTTATTACCTGAAGATGTGCTGCGACTCGGTTCCCCTCGTTTCAACTGATCAATTCTGGACTTCCGTTCCCCAGTGATTTCTAATTTCTTCTCTCTCTCCCTGTCCCTATCCCTGTCTCTAGAGCTACTGTGCAGGATTCTCTTCCGTCCAGTCTGGTCATCTCCGCTGCGATGAGCTGACTCATTGGAAGGGGATCTCAGTCTGCTTGAGGCATGGCTCCGATTGCTACCGAGGCTGCTGCTGCGCTTCTGATCCACCGGTTTACGGTGTGGTCCATCGTCTATAGTAACATGAGGGGCTTCCACCTTTTCTCCCCTTGTCCTGTGACTTTTCCTATGGGAGTCCTCAGTGCTTCTTTCTGGAACAACAATGTCACCACGTTCAGGAACATCTTCATCTGACCAGTCACTAAATGTTGTATCTTCTCTTTTTTGGGGGACTTCTGCTACAGCTTTCTCAGGTGGTGCTTCAGCCAATTCTTCTTTTGTTACAGGGGGGGTTCTTGGGCCTTTTTTCTTTTTATGATGTGGAACAATTTCTTCATCAGAAACTTCAGAATCACCTTTGGACCTCTTCCTCTTTTTCTCTACGTTTTTCTTTTTTTGACCCTTCTTGGGTGAAAACACCTGGCTTTCCTCAGTTGTTGATTCATTAGTGTACCTTTCCACCCCACTGTCATCATCTTTCTTCTTCTTTGTGGCCTTTTTCTGTATTTTAGACTTCTTCTTGCTGTCATCATGCATTCTATCAGAAGCATCTCTTTCTTCAGAAGGGCGGTGACCAAGATTTTCTTGAACCCTGGACCGTGAGCTCTCTGAAGCATCTGGTTGCTCTCTTTGCTTATCTGCTGAAGAAACCCTCTCTTTAAACTCTGGTTCTTCATAACGCCGGGAACTTTCCTTTCTGTCTGATTTTCGCTCTTCTTCTTTCCAGCGACTCTGTCGCTCCTCTGTAATGTGAGAAGGGCTCAGTGACCGGGATTCCTGCGGCCGCACAACCTGGCTCAGAAGTCTATGCTTGTCATCTACAAAACAGGAAAATGGATGTACTTATATTATTAAGAAAGAAGAACAGGTGAACATTTGGTATCTTATGCGTGCCAAAAAGTGACAATTAAAACATATAATCCATTATTTCAGAATGATGTTGCTCATTAAAAACAAAAAAAACCAAAAAAAAACAAAAAAAAAACAAAAAAAAAAAAACAAAAAAACACAAAAAAAAAAGGAGAGAAGGACACTTGCAAAAGCTTCCCCCATGTTTTTTCTATTTAAGATTGTAAGTTATTTTCCACAGGAAGACGGTAAGCTGGATCCAGCTGCAAAGATGCAAAGATAGCCCACTCCTACTTACTTTTATCATCTCCACTGTTGTAAGCATCACTATCAGGAGAGTGTTCACGGCGACGTTTGGGTGACTGACGAGGACTTGGACTGCTTTCATTTCTGTGACGCTTCCTGTTGAACAAACACGTACAGTCAAATTTCTTCAGGATTCTTTAAAGAAAACATCAATTCAGTTTACCAGTCTAACCACCTCACACAGAAGACAACACATCTAAGGATGCAGGAAGTTTTGTAGTTTTCCGAGTTTTTATTCCAAATCCTCAAGTATGATCAGTTTTCTGACCATACCGTAGGACACCTTAAACTAAAACTCAAACACTTAAGACAACTATCTTTTTAGCAAAAAGTTATGAAAGACTATTAATATCAATTTTTCCCTGTGTCAATGATCCTTGCAGTACGTTGACCCCAGCTGGCAGGTAAGCCCCCACCCAGCTTGTTCTCTTCTCCTGTGGGATGGGGGAAGAGTCTGTACTAGAATGTGGGAAGAGTCTGTACTAGATGATTTATAGGAATCCACAATTCCCTCACACAAAAGCTACTAAACAAAGCAAAGCAGCCATGCAGGGCAACACTGTTTTGCTTATTATTGACGGAACAATGAACATTTTATTGTACTAAATGAAACAACATAAAAAGAAAAAGGCAAATTAGTGCTACACGCTTGGGAAAAAAAAAAATAATTACTTGGGATATTGTTCACACCTTCATTGGTAGCCTTCTGGTATTGAAAATTTAGTAGTGCAAAGGGTAATGTACATTCCACAGAAATTTAAGGAATAAAGTCACAAACCCTGACCTAGTTAGCTGCTGTCTGACTTTCCAGGCTTCAGAAGGTACCACAGTCTGTGTTTGTTTCCAAGGATGCCTGCATTATTAAAGACATGGCCAAGCAAATATATGTAGAAGGGAAAATATAGTCTGACTCAATTGTTAGCTCCTCAATAGTTCCACAATTCCACACTAAGAAACCATCAGATTAACTTCACCAGAACAGTACTGATTTTAGAGCCACCAGTATGTACCACTCAGGTGCAGGGGAAACATGGCTTCAGACCAGGCCCCTGGATAAACAGGGTATCTTCTTCCTTATCATACTCCCTTTTTTTTTTTTTCTCTCCTGTGTTTGGTTGGTTTGTTTCTTTGACTGAAGTGACATACAGGTCCACTCACTTGGATTTTCTTTCCTCATGGACATCTCTTGAACTTCTTTCTTCTCTGATATCTTCCCTCTTGTCTCTGCGATCTTCCCTTCCTTTATCTTTGTCATCCCAGTCTCTCTGGCGGTCTCTTTCTTTATCCCTGTCTCGACCTCTCTCCCTTTCTCGTTCGCGCTCTCGATCTCTTTCGCGCTCTCGCTCCCTTTCTCGTTCCTCCCGCTCTCGCTCTCGTTCCTTCTCCCTCTCTCTTTCTCGTTCCCTTTCCCTGTCATGATCCCTGTCTCGGTCACGCTCACGGTCCCTGTCTTTGTCCCGCTCTCTCTCCCTCTCCCGTTCCCGAGCACGATCTCGCTCTAACTCTCTTTCCTTCTCCCTTTCTCTTTCCCGGTCTCTCTCTCTTTCCCTCTCTCGGTCTCTCTCCCTTTCCCGCTCTCTCTCCCGGGCCCTTTCATCTCTCCTATCATCAGACCGATCTACCCTTCGCTCTTCTCTTCTTTCATCCCGCTCAAGGTCATCACTTCGTCCTTGATGTCGTACTGGTGAGCTTGCTCTCTGATCTGTGAAGAGAGGTAGGTTTGATTACTAAGTGCTAAAGTGACATACACTACTTCCATGACACTAATAAAAATCCAAGAGCTTTTGTTTTGACAATCTAGATATTGGTTGCATTAAATGAAAAGCAACTCCTTGCAGAAACTTGGAAATTCTCTTTGGGGAGTGAAAAAGACAAAAAGCAATACTAATTTTGAAATATTTCTTCAGTATTTAGGGAGCGGGTTTCTCTTATTTTAGCCAAAAGTTAGTATGAAAATTTTGTTTTCTACCAGATTTTTCTGAATTGCTTCAAAAGATAATTATATGCCTCATAGCCTAGCTATTACTATTGTATTACTCAATGATTCAAAATCTGGTGTAAGATCTCTCTGAATGACATACATATAGAATCATTTTGGTTGGAAGAAACCCTGAAGATCATCAAGTCTAACCATAGCCTAACTCTAGAACTAAACCATGTCCTTAAGAACATCATCTACATGTCTTTTAAACACCCCCAGGGACGGTGACGCAAACACTTCCGTGGGCAGCCTGTTCCAGTGCTTGACAACCCTTTCTGTGAAAAAATTTTCCTAATATCCAATCCAAACCTTCCCTGGTGCAACTTAAGGCCATTTCCTCTTGCCCTATCGCTTGTTACTTGGGAGAAGAGACCAACACCCTCCATGCTACAACCTCCTTTCAAGTAGTTGTAGACATCGACCAGGTCTCCCCTCAGCCACCTTTTCTGCAGGCTGAACAGCCCCAGTTCCCTCAGCTGCTCTTCATCAGACTTGTGCTTCAGACCCCTCACCAGCCTCATCACCCTCCTCTGAACTCTCTTCAGTACCTCAAATACGAAATGAAATGTTAAAATAAGAGCCATGGACTTTACAACAACCCACTAAATTAGTAGACGTTACTGCAAAATAAGAAATATTGGCCAGTCTCATCACAGAAGAATACATCCCTGCACAGAAATAGACAACTAAACCCATGAGAAAGAGAGAGGTGAAGATGAGATATGGGAAGCAGAACTGTTTCATATGTGTTCATTGTAGTATCTTGCAGTTTCAGAACCTGAGTTTTTCATTGTTCAGACGGTGGATTACAGTCAGGGAGAAAACTAAAATTATGTAGAAAATGACTGATCCAGAAGGACAGTGAACTCTCATTTATCTATTAGTATTTACTCTCCACAGGCCCAGCTGCATTTTATTAATTACATTTTTGGATATTTTTTGAATATTTCTATAAATTGTGACCACTTCATAACAACTTCTATGCTGATGTTAGCAGTATTTGAACCACCACCACCAAAAAAAAAAAAATCATTAAAACTATATGTCCTCAATATATGTTAAAAGCTCTACACAAAAGAGCAAAAAATGGCATGAACAGAGGTTGGTATTTTTCAGTCCATTACTCTGAGACTGCAAGTGCACTTCGCTGTAAATTGAGACAATGTCCACCAGGAGCAAGCAGGCACAGTTTGAACAGGACGAAATCAATAAAACATGCATTTCCACCAGTTTAATCAATTTTCATCTCTGAGTGAATTAATCATGACTTAATACTCCCCTGTTACCAGGTAAAATTAAAAGCAAACTTGAGTGACATTTCTGCCATGGATGTAACACTTATTTTTTTAAAAAGGTAAATCATCAATCCATGCAATTGGTTCTGTGAAGAGTTTTCACATTATTTTAATGGTGCCTATAACATTATAATATTATTTACTGTGCATACTAACTATTATATTCTATACAGAAATTCTGTAACTCCTGTTTGTTATGTCATTTTTAGTGACAAAACATCCACATGAAAGTCTTGAACGAATCAAGATACTAAAGTATACTAGACAATTAAGCGTGCATAGTCAGCACTTCTCAGGTAACTTCATTTTTTGGAGTGCTGTTCCAGTGGTGGTTTGGAACACTTACATATTTGCCCTAGTTGAAAAAAAAGCAACCCAAATTTGCAAGCTTGCATTTTTAAATAATACTACAAAGATTCCTTACATATCACAGGACTAAGTACCAAACAAAATCTCTATTTTTCTCTGAATGACAAACATAAAGACTGTGGTCTAATCATGGAAACTATGTCCTGAATTGTAACTCTGGGGAAGGTTTACAATTGCAAAAAGTGATCTAAATTTTTAAGGAAGAAAACAACAAGTCTTAATTCAAGCTCTTTATATTTTTTACCCTCAAAGCAAAACACAACACATTCAAAGCAACTTTTCTTCTTGAAATTTATTTTGTTGTGATTACATGTTTTTACTTCTAAGGTTTTTTTCTGTTGCTTTTTTCTTTAAAAATGCATAAATAAATTAATAACTCGGTGTGTTATGAAGAGCACAAATTACATTATAATATATCTGGAATTTATTTGGGATGGAGAGCTGGAAGGGATGAAAGCTAGTCTGTCAAAGCCAACCTGCAGGACACATTCGGACTTTAGGATTTTTCAACTGACAAGAAAAAGGAAGCCTGGAGATTACGTTTGTTGAAATCCTGCCTTGAAGACAAGGCAGAATCTAAAGTCAAACATTTCACAAGAACAAGCAATAACAGACAGATTCCAGTGGATGAAAAAGCATCTTTTAAAGTCACATACAAAACATTCCTTCGAAAACCTGACGTTAAGCAACAGCAGGAACACATCTGTCACTTGCAAATCAAAACTCAAGATAGAAAAAAAAAAAAAAATCACACTGATTTTATATTTATTCTTCACAGCTCATCCTTTCATTTCCATGCTATTTGCATTTGCCTGACTCCTGTTCTCTTAACTGGTGAGCAAGACAAATATTTTCCAGAGTGAAAGTTGCTACTGAGTTCCTTAGAGACAACACGGTAGTCTTTCAGGTGCAGAACTGTGACATCTTGGATTCTGTGTCTAAAATAACAGCCTTGCGTACTCTTTCCATGATCACAGGCACCTGTACCAACACTTACTAGCCAATTACTATTGACCACAGCAAAGTGTTCGTGAATATTCAATTCCCCAAGCAATAAATTTTTAATTAATCATAAATTTAAACTGCCACCTACTTTAGTCATAAGTAGTCCATAATTAAGTCAGTCTAGTAGTCAGGCCTTGCCCAAAACACACTCGAGTAATTTACAGTGCAAAAGTACAATGTTTCTATGCAGATAAACAGAGGCAGTAATGAAATGCAATCATGACCTAAGCTTACATGTTTATCTACATGAAGTGGAAGAGAAGGCAAAGAGAAGAAAAACACATTTCACATGAAAGTTGTACAATGAAATCTCTTGAAGAAGTTTGACTGAAAATGGCTTAACTTTCTTTGTGCAGTTAGAAACCTTTATTTTTCATAGTTAGCATGCTCATTATTTGTACTTAGTTTGAAAACAAGCAGATAACACCCCAGCACAGAGCTAATGTTTTTATTTGCTCTGGTCTGAGAGCCAAGGACATTCTGAGCACCTTGCTTACAGGTGTGAGGCATCCATGAAGCAGGGCAGAGATGGGGCAGAGCTTGACTGACATCCAGACTGATCAATAAGATTATTCCATCTCATTAGCATCATGCTTTGTACTTAAGGGGAGTTTGGACCTTCCAGTTGTGGTTCTTTTGATCTCTCTGGTTCTTCTCTCTCTCTCTCTGGGGATAGCTGGGAAGTTCAGTTGGGACATTCAGCCCGGCCTTTTGCCATTCTGCAGGGGCCTCTGGGCTTTTCTGCCTTTTTCCTCTCTTTTCTCTCTTTGGGATCAGCTACTGGGACCGGGCTGTTTCCTAGGACTGGCTGTTCAGCGTGTTAGTGAGGAATTGCCTTGAGTATCTTTTATTTCTATTTTATATATATATTTACTAGTAGTGTATTAGTATTTTGTTATTTTATTAAACTGTGTTTATGTCAATTCAAGTTTCTCCTTTCCCTTTTGATTCTCTCCTCTGTTGGGGGCGGGAGGGGGAATGGGGGAGCGGGTGAACGAGCAACTATCATGGTTCTATCGCTAGTTTGGGTTAAACCACGACAGTTTATTTAAAAAAAGATTACTAGGATGAATAAAAACAGAAGGTACCAAAATCTAGCCATAAAAAAAGGCCATAGCATTCATGCATACACTGCTAATGAGAGATCTTACTACAGAAGGTAACTTACATCAAGGATAGGACTAGTGCCAGTGTGTGCTATTAAATGAGTTATTTATGAATCAGTGGTGTGGGGACAGAACATGGAAAAATATGGAGGAACAGAGAAACATTGATACATATACATTTGACTACATATGCATGTGTAAAAATATAAATTAAAATACCTCTTTCTCTGTTGTCGCGCCTGTCCCGTTCACTATGTCTTCTTTCAAAGGAGGAATCCCTTGCTTGTTCTCGACTATCGTAACGATCCCGATCAGGGTAGCTACTTCTTGATTCCCAGCTGTCATGGTAGTTTCCACTACTGCTGTGACCATCAACCTGGGATCCTCTAGTCCCCCGACTTCCTAATAGAGATGTATCAATATAAAAGATGAGTTTTCACACAGAATAAAATATGAGTGGATCTCCTTACAACTGAAGTAGTAACTTTTAAAAAACTTGAATTAACTGTTCATGGAAATAGAAACTGTAGAATCAAACTCTACTTAACTAACAACTCAAATTTCAAGTTTAATTGTAAAGTTGTTATTTTTCAACTGCTAACTCAAGACTTTCTAAATCACCATCCCCTGGTCATTGCATGAGATCTCCTGCAGAAAGAGAACAGCCAAAAAGCCAGTTCACATTTGCTCTGAGCAGAATATAAGCTCATAGACAGTGCAGCAGGAACAAGCAAAGTAGAGATAATTTTTCCTGTATGGCATTTCCCTAATGAAAATGTCACAAAAAGCCAGAGAAAGCCAAAAGGTGTTTACTACAGATGATTAAAAGGTGATAAGCCAAGCTGTTCTATGAACTACATCACACTTTCAAAAATACTGCCAAAGGTTAAAATCCCAGGTTTTTTTTTGGTCAGCCAATAAGGGCTGTGGGGGTGGGGAGAGGTGAGTATGTGAGAGATGGTTTTCAAGTATGTAAGACATGCAGTTGGCTTTTGAGGGAACACAACCTGCTTCCCAGTACACAACACGCCCTACAAATCAGCCTCCTTCTTGTGTTTATAGCCCATGGGAAAACCTAGGGTTGCAGCAACATTAAACAGAGTGCTGTAAAGGTTAGGACTTTTTTTAAATAGGATGGCAGAATACCAATGTTATGCCACTTTAATGAATGAAGAACACTATATGGAGGGCAATAAATTTAAGCAACTGTTCTAATTTGACAACAGTAGAATTGAACATAGCTTTAAAAGCATTAACTATCTGGCAGCACTTCCATATCAAATATCAAACAAGATAGTATGAATGTCAATATCCAATCTTCAATGATAAGGACATATTAATTTTTTAAACAATGTAATACCTTTGTCAGATAATTCTGGACCTCTGCCTCGACTTCTGCCAGTTCTATCACTTCTGCTCTCATTTCTGGAGTCACTTCTGGAGTCATTCCTTGTTTCAGCACGAGAGCTCTCCTCTCTGCCATGGGATCTTCCATAGCTGCGTGAGTCCTCCTGATACTGGTCATCCTTTTTATGGGTATCGCGACTTTCTCTGTCTCTGTAGTCATGGGAATCTCGTGTGGAGCGTGAGTCTCTCTGATCCCGACTATCTTTGGTATCTCTGCTATAATCCCTTGTATCTCTAGAGTCGCGAGTGTCTCTGGATTCCCTTGTCTCCCTCCGATCTCTGTTGTCCCTTGTCTCCCTCCGCTCTCTTCCGTCACGAGTCTCTCTGTCATCTCTGTGGTCTCTGGAGGTGCTTTGTTCCTGGTCATAATCACGATCATCTCTTGTTTCTCTTTCTTTTTCCCTTTTCCCTCTAGTTTCTGTAAAACATTTATAGGAATGTTATATGTCTAGCCTAAATAGAGCAAAAATTTAGCTCACAAAGAACACTACATTAATACAGTTAAAATATACTTCTGACATACATAGAGAAAATAAAAACTAATACATAAGTAGGAGATGATCATGTTGGGTATCTACCTACACATTCAGTAAGCTTTAAAGATCTTTTTGTGAAATTGAATCTGTACTTTACAAATATTCATCTGTTCAAAATACAATAAGTATAACAAAATTAAATCTCAAACATTACAGAGCAACCACATTTCAATAATTCTAAGGCAGGATCATTTCTCCTCCAATCATAGATTCCTTTTTTCCTCCACATACAGATATTTTCAGGAAGTTTGTGTTATATTTAGACCTCTCACTTCTAAGACCTCAATGCCTGCTAAAGGCTTGTTTTGGTGGGTTTCATTTGTTTGGTTTTAATTATGCTACTGCGACAGAAAGTAAGTTTACAGGCAGTCTAAAAGAAGGTGATATATGTACTCTTTGTAAATCTGCCTCCTGAGAGAAACAGCATGTTAGCCCATCACAAATTGCTCAACCGGCTTTACAGATTTCCAGAGGGAATGACTTTCTTTGTACGCACCTCACTTAATGTCAGTTAAAAAGACAACACACAGCAGTCACTGAGGACCAGATTAGCATTTGGGCACCTCACACACAAGAGTAATAGTCATAAGTACCCTGCCTTCACTCAGCTGATCCACTAGTATATGCCTGGTATCAAGAGATGATGACTTACCTACGAACCCACCATTGCATTACACAACACCTCGACAGATGCCTACAGAATCTTTACAGTCAGCTGAGTCTACATAAGCAGTCCTATCAGGAATACTCCATGGTGTAGTCCCTGAAAACGGCACAGGCGTGATAACACAGCCAGTATTTTCCTTACTCTCTAGCCACTGGGATAGGTGCACACAATAACACAATTCGAAAATCAAGTTTCAGAATGCAAATTGCAAACAAATAAACATTATTCTGAAGTGCTAATTCTTATTCATACCATCCCGCCTTTCATGGCGTCTGTCATGAGACTGTGAAGTCCTATCACGATCGTGTCTTCCCTTTTCTCTTCCAGGAGATCGGTGTCTTGAAGGGCTTCGCTTCCTCTGAGGAGAAGAGGAAGAGTGTGGAGGATAGGGAGAAGAGGATCGCCTTGCAGGTGGGGAAGCTGTCCTTTGATAAGACGGAGAAGGAGTTCTTTTGCGGTGTGGGGAAGGAGAATGTCTTTGAACAGAGGAGCCTGACTGTGATGATGAGGAGTGATGTCTGGATGATATGGGAGAATGATGCTGACCTGATGGGGAAGCAGACCTGCAAGGAAGAGTTAGAAAAGGCACACATGTAATAACTTGATTTGAAAGGTTTCTACCACACCCTACAGAAAAGAGTGATTAAAATAATTTGTGCATTCTCTACCCTCTGTCTGCTGAAAATAACATCAAACTAGTCTTCCCTCAAGGGTACCAAGGATATCCTTTCAAAGCATGCTTATCTTTAAATGGTTACAGTTTATTTAAAATCCAAGAACAAGTTGTCCAATCAAAATTATATTACACAGCTACAAGAACGCTCTCCTGGAGGAACCTCTGTTCACCTAGGAGTCAGAAAAAAAACATGATCTTCTCCCTCATCCCCAAACCAAGAACAACTGTTCTCTTCAATATAAAATGCTTTTTGGAGTTCATGGAGTTACACAAATAACTTTTACATAGTGTTTCCCAAGAGGAATTAATTTTTCTTCTTTTCTTTCCAACAGCATTGTTTTTTAGAAAACAGTGTCTCCTCCTTGGGCACTTTTTAGCTTCCTTCTTTTATTACAAGCATTAATCTTTAAACAATTTAGGCCTGGATCCTGAAAACCCATATGCATATCTTTTTTTAGCAAACATGAATGTTTACACAAACAGGGAAAACTCATGTCTAACAGAATGAAGAAAAAGTATACAAAGCATCTCTCATCTTTGAAATCCTATCACTTAACTAAAGATCATTTATACAACAGTAAACAAGTTTCCTCTTTATATGTCATCCCATATAACAACCCCATGTGGACAAACACACACTTCAAACCCCTGAGCTCAGCAGCATAGGGTTTTTTCCCCTTATCAGCATCAAAGCAACTTGCAAGCATCTTTTCTCATGAAAAATGCATTGCCCTTAACTCTCAACCCCCACTTCACAAAGTTCCTGAGACTCCAAAGAGGAGTCAGAAAAAACACACATGGACAATACATCTTCAAAAATCCCACTTAATTTTAGTTTCCACTTTCAAATGTCCATATACAGCGCTGGTGACTTCAAATAAACTTTCAGATCATACAGATGAAGCTCTCGGTTTTAGATGACTCACAAATGAGGGACTACCTTATGAAAGGCAGTAGTACCTCCCTGCAATCTTCTGCAATAGCCCAGCAGTTGGCAAAGACATATACGTAACACAACTTTTGCTAAATATCTTGCAGAGCTTGAATAATTCAGGTTTGCAGGCTTACAGCCTATCATGACATAATCCAAGCACCAAACAGTTTTCCAGCCAGTGCTACTCAGCAGTGGATCTCCTGGCTAAACCTTCTTAAAGACCCAGATTCTGCAGGTTAAAATGATTCTCCTGTTAAGAACACAGAGCAATGAGCTTCCAATTAGCAAAGCTTTGGGAACAGAATGAGAAGTGAAATCACAGGCAACCTGAGGCAGGAATGCAAATCTATAAGGAAGTCATTTTTGGGTAAAAGACAACACAGTGGAAATCTTCTACTAATATTCTTCCTTCCAATGAATGCCAGTGACTCAAGAAAACTGCCTTCAGAACTCCATGGAGTAATATACTGATAACCACAAGACCCATCTCATTAAGATGGTGGTTTTACAGCCAGATTCCATTATAGAACCAGATACATTCACTAATGGAAGCATATTGACTTGATTGTTGAGGAACTTCAGACTTGTCAATCGAGAGAAGTCAAACATTTTTGTAGGACAGATTGAAACAATACACAAAACTTGAGCCAAGCCATCTCTACTTGACAGTATACCCAGAAAAGTGGCAGAAAGAAAGGGTTGAGGCAGAAAAAATAAATAAAACCAGCCATTGGAACTGTCCTTAACTAGGACAATCTGAAGAACAGGCTTCATTTGTTTCTTTGATTTAATTCAGTGTGTCTGTATGCTTGCACACTCAGATATTGCCAGGCCTGAAGATTATCTCACTGAGATGTGTTAATGATGGTCAATGCTAGAGAATATTTGGACACCTCTAACAATAGATTAAGATTCTGTACCTCCTTGTCTGAAGACCTAAAAATGCATAGGATCCAGCTGATGGAGCTTAGGGATGCCAGTAATTCCTACACAGTCTGACCTCCAGGATGCTTATGCATAGCTTCTTTTGCCTGGAAAATTGAAAACCCTCAAGGTCCCTTTTGTGCATGCTACCAGTGAACATTCCTCACAGACAGCAGGAAAGAGGAAACTCAGTTTCTCTGTCTCCATAGACACATACTAATGCTGTCTGCAGCTTTACATCACAAGAGGGAAGGTCTGACCAGTGACTGTTCCTGAGGAAGCAAGCAGCCTGCATGGCTCCAAGATGACAACTTGTACACACTGTCACATACAAATGAAACAGACTGCCCAGAATTAGTAGTAAAAATTTCCAAAGCACTCAAAGTAAAATCCAGTCAGGGTCAGAAATGACTGACAGAAGCTAATATAATTTCACAACTTTCCATCTTTAAACTATGACTACATTTACTTTTCACCATTAAATCATTATTATGAAACATGGGGTTACCACAATTGGCTTGCATGAAAGTCTATCAATGATGTGGTGACAAACAAAACATTTCAAATATCCTTCCGTGCTTCTAACAGAAGGCCCATTTATCTTCCCTGCTTAACATTCCCTTGCACAACACTTGATATGTCTGCATAGAATCCCCAAGCAGGTAGTGCCATGCAAAATACTAGAGAAGGTAAGAAAAAAAACAAATGGGGAAAAGGGTTCTGCAAAGGTGTTTTTCAGTTTCCTTACTACTGCCAGCTGCAGGGCGATTGGGCTGCACTACTCCGTTGCCTAAAAACAATCCAATTTAGTGAATATGTTCATTAGTGACATCAAGCTTAATACAATAGAACGTTGTTCCAGCTGAACTGAGTCACCACAGCAGCAAAAGAGCCTGCTTATGACTCTGAAGATTGCAGAATGGGTGGGTTTTGTTTTGCTTGTTTTATCAGTATGCAGATATATGTGACATCTGGTGTCTTCCCCTCACCCTTCAACATAAGTGTAGAAAACAAGTATGCCACCCTCTCCATTAAACAAGTTTAGGACTGCAGTAGTATTAGCACCTAAACTTACAGCGTCCTTCAGACCAAAATTTAAAAAGTCTCCTTTCTTTTTAATGGGTGATAAATATTTTTTCTAAGCCCCTAGAACTACCAGGATAATATCTTCCCTGAAGCTTCCTGCAAGAAGAGTCTCTTGAACTGTCCTCGTATTGTACGGTTTATCCAGTTGTGCTCACTTTTCAGGAAAGATGTGTAGAGCCAGGATCTGTATATCACCTTACCCACTTTCGAACAGAGTAATTATGCTCCCTCCCCATCTCCAAGATAGAAGACTTCTCACATTTTTTACTTTTTAAGAAGGAGGAAGGTGGGAAGAAAAAAAAGAAGTTCCCAAAGGATCACAGACTATGTCTCAGATCAGACTTCTCAAGTTACACCTGAAGCCAAAACATTTGAGAAGAACTGATAAATGGCAGCCTACACTATGACTTGTGTTCTGGACATGACAAGTACCCTCAGCGTTGTAACTTGGCAAAAAAACACCAAACCTCAGAGGTCAAGTGTTTGAGGCACACACACTCCCAGAACAGACACATATGAACAAGCAGCCAAACCAACAGAGGACATTTCTAAACTAGAAGTGCTCATGAAAATAAAATCCATGCAATCGACCACCCACCTGCGAGAGGGTGAGAAGTTACGTTTGTGAGTGGTTGACTTGGCTGGAGCTCGGGAGGTTTGTCTCCGTCTTGCAGCAGGTGGTGAATACTCCCTGGAAGGGGAAGAATTACTGCCAGAATGATCTGCAGGACTAGGAGAACGCTTCTGTCTATGGGAGCTTTCAGAGGGATCCCTGGGAAACAAACAGCAGCTTGTTTAATAGGTGTAATACAGCATTAGTACATTTCTAAGAAATGACAAACAACTCCAAGACAGAATCTGTGTTTACAAGACCAAGAATTACCTTATGGAATCAGTAGTTCCATCTATAATTGCATACACGAAATTACCTTAAGCTAGCAAAACTCGAGAATGCAAGCTAAACATGACATTTCTTGTTAATCACCAGACTGTAAAATATAGAACTAGAATATGGTAAGACCAAAAATATATTCTTCTAATTTTACCTAATATTTCACGTGGTGCTACAATTCCTAACAGTGGAGAATTATTTTGCTACTCTACTTAAAAATTTCTGTAATGTCAGAACTTTATTCAAGAAGCCTCAAGCTCACAGATGTTTTCAAACGCTCATCACAGTTGCAAATGAATGAGGCATCTGTCAGAACATTCAACTATTTAACTTACTGTATATCATGAAGACTTGACATTATTTCTTAGTTTTTATTATTTAGGAAAAAAAAAAAGACAAAAATCCAACACTGAAACAAAGGGCTGTAGTCACCACAGCAATACTGATTATAGTACAACAAGCCAAGTACTCTCTTGATCCTTTCAGCACAACCTAGAATGTTCTGGTCTACTGCTTACGACCTTCTTCCAGCAATGGAGTCTGAAAGCACGAGGGAAATAATATATTTTAAAGTAAGAATGGTGTAATTTATTTAATCAGTTAAAAATACACAATTCACTGGTCTTCCACTCCTTAGTCTTTATTATGCCAGTTACAAAGTAAACACTTAGAAACACGTATCCTATTTCCATCAAGGGAACACAGGACTTAAAAATGCAGATGCATTTTTCAACTTAAATGGAAATCTATGCTTCAGAAAATAATGGGAATAGTCATATTAGTCCACCATTTGAGATATATACATGCAAAAGTGAAGTAATTCTAAAACCACAGTAGTCCTTGACTACTTCAGAAATACTTTTAACCTACTGGAGATCAGAGAGAGTTTAAACATGTCACTGCCAATTTAGAAAGATATTAGTCCTCTAAGATTTCAGAAGAGCAGGCAAGGGGACAAGGAAATGACTTTGAAAAAGATTTTGGCAAATGAATTGCTCCACTGGTGAAGGTCCAACTTCTTGAAAAGTAATAAATCTTTCAAAACAGCATTTTACAAATTTGTTAAGTTATATAATTAAAACCTACCAATCTGTTATAGTCTATCAATTAATCTATATAACACACTTAAAATATTTAATGAGTACTGAAAAGATTGTTGGCAAAGCAGGTATAAATCCCTTATTATGCAGTGCGCTATAAAAGATAACTTTAAAAGCAAGGTTACATTAATGTTAAAAACTAATAATGCAACATAACTTACCTCTGCTTCTCTTTTTTCTCCTTATGCCTTTCAAAATCACGTCCTCTCTCTTTCACCTCCCTTGCCTTTTCTTCTGAACGTTCTTTTGCTTTATGTTTTTCTTTGTGTTTTTTCCCCAGGGGAGTTTCCTCTTGTACTGGAGGAGGAGGACTAGGTGTACGAGGACCTTTCTTTTTACTCTGGTTACTTTTAGAACTTCTGGAGATAAATTAACAGGAGGGGAAAAAATGAAGGACTGCCAACTATTTCAAACAACAATTTCTAAGACGCTGGCAGGAAAGCTATAACCTAAAGGGCCTTGAAGCTTTTAGGACAGGATTCATCACTCCATTAGCAAGCAGTAGTCAATAACTGTACCCAGCTGAGGGGTGAATGCAGATGGTAGAAATTGACATTGAGCTCTTCCATTTATAACCTTTACTTCTGAAGCAAATGAACAAAAATAGGAATTGTTCCTGTTCATGCAGAACCAGTTTTCCAAGTTAAAATGCCCTTGAACAAACTGCACACATCAGAGAACCAGATATAGTATCATGTCTGTTTAGACTCCCATTTCTGCAATGCAATACTCCAATCATATACACAAAATGATTTGAACAACTCATGTATTCAATTTAATATTAACTACCTGATGCATAAAACACCGAAGTATTTTTGAATATGCACCTCACAATAGTATATATTTTTCCATTTAAATTATCACTGACATAATTCCTATAAATTAGATATCAGTGCACTGAGTGTCAGTAGCGTACTAGCCCACACTTTACCTTCTCATAGCAAAACAACACTCTTTTGTCCCTATTTCAAAGGTGATTATTTCTTAGCAAATAGAGATGTGTCTGCTTACACTGCTGCTGTAATTTCTTTCCTATCTAAAAGCTGTAACCAGTGATTCAAAAGGTCCTGCAGCCAGCAAGAACTTAAAAACAGGTTTTAGAGACTGACTTTTTGTGGTAAGGCACCCAGTTTGAACTTCCTGTGATTTTCACATACCTTATCCTTACTTCCACACCCCCACACACATCCTACTTTCCCCCTCCTAAATTGTGAGAAATTCCCTGCCTTGAAAGTCAAACATTATTCCCTGAATATACAATAACAATGGAATATGCAGTTGGTCAAATTTTAAGCATTTCACTTCCGTCTAGAGAAGCCACTAGAGAAGCCAGGCTCAAATAAAACTGCTCCTCATTTCTTAATGGTTCATATTTCCTCATCACCTCCCAGCAACTTTGGACATTCAAAGAGAAAATAACTGCTTGTAAGCCATGAAATCAATCAATTGACAGCTACATGCACATAACAGTTTTCTGCAGAAGATGATTCAACAGTGCATAATTTAGAGACCTCCCACTAAAATTATATAATCAGATGTCCCGAAAGTAAGGGGGGGGAAAAATATTAATTATGAAAACCCCAGTAATAAAAATCAGTGTGGTTCTCTGTTCTCACTTTCGGAGAAGACACATCAACATACTGACCTCTGCTGATCCAAAAGTGGGGAAGGTACAGCAGATGCTTTCTTCTCTTTCTTACTAGCTGAAGAAGATGATTTGGGACTGGATCTTCGTTTTGGAGATTTGCTAGACTTTCTCGGTGATGGCGATGGTGATAATTTAGATCTAACCACCTCTGGAGAAATCTTGAGGAAAAAAATGTACTAATTGGTAAAATGTTCAAAAGCTTACCTGTATGCTGATATATGTGCCAAATATGTAAATTCACTAACAGTGTACATGTGAGATCTTAGCTGTGTGCACATCTACCTCAAATACACTAACCACATCATTTTCAAAGAACACCATAAAGGGAAGATGATGGGAAAAGGGCAGGGGAAGAGAAAATTATGCACTCTGTAATACATTAAAAAAACTGTTACTAAAAGTTTAAAATCAGTAGGTTCCCAGTTAGCACTCCAGTTTGCTTTTTTGTTTTTTTTAAATTTCCCCAAGATTTTAGGGTTTCTAACACAGCTTTGCTGTACTTAACTCTGTTACTACAAGACATGTTGGACAAGGAGCCTGGCAAACATGCCTTGTGTCTTCTTCTACATGTCTTCTCTGTTAAAGTTCTTATTAGTTTCATGTAACTAAAATGCATTAAATCCTACTCATTTAGTAGCCAACTTCATAAAGCAAAAAACTTGGTTATGGTGCTGGATATTGACCAGCTACTCACTACCAATATCCAAGTTACACACTAGGTTATACATGTGCCAGTTATTTACTACTATGTAACACAATAGTGCCCAGGAAGCTCAAGTCTGCAGAAAACACTCAGAAGCTTATGAAGTGGCTGATTACTTATTTTTTTTCATTTCACATTATGTAACACAAACCTCTTTTTTAATGACTATCTCCTCTCGTTTCTCCATGTTTTCCTGTTCCAACTTCATAAGTTCTCTCTGAATCTTTTGGCGCTTCATTTCCAAAGACAGCTCATGATCATAATCATAATTAACATCTCCATTATCAGAGTCTTTATTGAAAAAAAAAAGAAGTAAATAGATTAATAAACAATCACATATGAAATAAATACTAATACTTAGCATACTGGATGTCAAGCATAAGTATTTCCTTGACTTTTAAGCACTGTGTTAATGGATCAATGAAGCTAAGGAAAATGTCTTCTCCAATTACGTGTGGAAACCTGAAATAACTTCAGTTAGTTTCATACAACCTGCAGTTACATTCTTAAACTTCATTAAAAAGAAAAAAACAAACCTTAAACTTCTTTCAGAGACTTGCACCAATTACTAAGCTGTGGTAGCAAGGGAAGGACAGTAAACTTTATTTATTTAAATAACAACAAAAAAGTATGCTTTCACACCAAAAATATGTAAAGTACCACTTGAGAAATCTCACATGAAATAGATTTAAATAGTGATGCACGATCCTAGAGGTTTTTGTTTAATAGTGTCCCACAAATCAACTGATACACTTATTTAATTACATCTACAAACTGACTTGAAAATAAGAGGTCTATATGACTTCTTTCATTGGATAAATGCACACAATTTCTGTTTTTAAAATATTATTACTGTTTTGTTTTCACATCAGAAAAGGTGCTAGTTCTCTCACTTTTTCATTAAGTCATGCCTAGTTGATA
This sequence comes from Columba livia, assembly GCF_036013475.1. Taxonomy (NCBI): domain Eukaryota; kingdom Metazoa; phylum Chordata; class Aves; order Columbiformes; family Columbidae; genus Columba; species Columba livia. The sequence goes on along the minus strand of NC_088602.1, from coordinate 32,231,352 downwards.
TCATATGCCTCAAGCCTTGCAACTGAAATCTTACTGCAAATTAAAGTAGTTTTACTCACTCTGTTTACATTTCTTATTTTGTTCACAGCTATTTAAGTCTAATGCTCAAAAAGCACTTTGGGAAAATAACTGTCAAAGAAAAGATGAAAAGATGACTTCATTAAAAAATCATTAGCTTTCACCCCCTCTTCCTATACACAAGAACTATATAAAAGGTTTTGCAATAACTAAACTCAGTCTACAAATTCTCTCCACATGTCATGAATGCATGGGAACAGCTTATAGAGAGGTGCAGTTCCTAACAGCACAAGTTCTTTCCCAGTCCGTCTTCTTCTCTTGCAATATCATAACTACTTCTGAAACACTATAAGTTACAGAACTATGTAAACATCACAGTTCATTAGAAGCTGCCATAATTTCACTGCCAGGTGAACTTGGTCTTCAGCAAGTGTGAAGTAGAAAGACTCAAGGGAGTGAAAACAAAGTCTTTCCCTCAACAGACAGCATATTAAACGGACATGTATTATCAACAATGACAATGAAGTCACATTTTAACCACAAAAAAAAAAAAGGACTACAAAAGGTAACACAAGACTCTTACCACTCTTTCAGTGTTTTCAGATGATAAACAGTGCACCAATTGCTATTTTCAACTGATGTAATGTTCATTCTAATGGAGCCCTCGTTAATGAGACAGTTCACACCACTACAAACTATGTAACAAAAGCCTGCTGACTTTTGAATTCAAAGTATTCAAATGCTTTTTCCTCAGACTGATCAGTTTCAAAATTACTTTGAATGTAACTTGGATCCAACCAGTGATACAAATGTGACAGAGTAGCTTATGGTCCAGTTCCTTGCTATCCCAGTAAAAAAGAAGAGAAAAAAAAAGCAGGTGTTTTTACCATCATGGCAGTCCAACTCAGATTGCTTCTCTGTTCCCCTCTAAAAACAAACATTAATGGCTACCACATTCTGCTTATATACCAAATCTTTAAATATTTTGCTTTATATACAGTCCAGTAATCTTGCAATTCTTTTAGCTGCAAGGGAACCATTAGTTTAATTATACTTACCCTCTCTATTTGTTTCCCAATCCCCATTTTCCTCTTCACTTTCTGGCGTTCTCTCCTTTGTGATTTTGATATCCTCCTTTTCTCTACGTCTTCCTCGTGAAGACTCTTTCTATAAAAGGAAAAATGCTGCATTAGAGTATACAACTTTATTTTAAAAGAAGCCTGAAGAAGAACATATATTCTACATGGTATTTTGGCTGTTGCTTTTTTTTATAGCACAAAAAGCATTTTCCCCTCTAGCCTGTTGCGCAAATATCTTCTTAAATAAGCAGAAATTCCACAGGCAACACGTTCTACTGCAATTTCATATAATCAGCATGCAAATAGCAGATAGGGAAAAGAGAAGATTCATAAAACAAGAAGGTTTAAAGGCAGGGCAAGAATCAAGCACGTATCAGAGAATAAAGTTTAACAAAGGAACTTAAAGAACAGACCAGGTTCTTAAAACCAGATATTTAATGGACATTTAAAGAGTATAATTTTAACAGCTTGATTAAGAGTTCCCAGCTGTAAATAAGAATATTTATATGCAAGGCAGATGAGCCTCAGAAGATGAACCACGAACTCTCCAGAGGATAAAGAATGTAGGGGGATAATAAGATAAAACAAAACCAGAGACCCCTGGCTGTCAGAAGGAAGGGGGAAAAAAAGTCTAAAACACACTGGAAACAAGTTTTTTTGATAGTTTTATATTTGAACTTTCACTGCCCCCAAGTTATTAGGCAAGACTAACTATTGCAGTAGGACCCATTTTGCATGTGGCAGATCGTTTTGTGGATACACAAAGAGACTATTCTTAAAAGAAAGAAGGTAATTTCAAAAGGCAAGTGAATCTGTACTGCTCTTTTCTCCCTGCTAAATTCCAGTAGTAAAGCTGCAGAGATGCATCATAGCCTCTGCTGAAGTGACATTCTCTAAATAGTGTCCCTGGGGCTCAAGTGGAGTACAGGACCAAGATTTTTCACTATTTGCAAAAAAAAAAAAAAAAAAGAACATTCAAGTTTAGAAGTATCTCAGGTTAATTTTTTTAAGTAGGAAACCAGAAAAAGCAAATGAAATCTGTCCCATATCCTTTTTGTTCTCACCTCCTACAGTGCCTTCTTTTGGGGATTCCTCAGTGTTGATACACAGGAACCTTTGGGTTTATGCCAAGAAAAGGAGATGCCTGAGAATTTCACTAGCTAGTCCTTATTGGGACTTAGATCCTGACTTAATTTAAATCTTTAACATCACCTTAGAAACACAGTAAGGAAATAACAGAACATTGTGGATAGTCACTCCCAAGTAAAATTCAACTTTTTTTCAACCCCCCCACTAGCAATGTCAAAATCTTGTCTCTAGTTTAATGATGTAAAAGATGACAGAACAAGTAGTGCATTTATTTTACTTAATGGCCTAAACCAGATGCTTCAACACACAGTTATCTTCAAGCCTCTCATCTTGTTGTATTCAATATATCATATTCAAAGTCTTAGAAGGTTTGGAAAAAACTGACCAGCCGCTACATAACACAAAGAAACTTCACATTAAAGAACTAATTTGTGTCATGTTTAATTTAAAGCAGCTTGTAAAATAAGGAAAAGTGCTTTTTTTCTCCATTTCATGACAGGATCTCTAAAATGATGCACAAGATCCTAACCTATTAAGTCATGCTGGTTGCTGACATCAACTGCAGACAAGGCTAAATCAACTAAGCCACCACCACAATATGTACTAAAGACATTCCAGTCTAAGAGCAAGAATTGTACTAAGCTCCAAAGCAAGTTACTTTAAAAGAAAACTACCCTGATGAGATCTGAAAACCTGTAACTTCCTGTAACTTTATCAACAAGCCTCTCCTGCAATCACTTTTTTTTTCTTAGAGCATCTCCGTTTTTCTAGACTGCCCTGCTTGAAGGTTGCATCTGTTCTATTAAATTGTGTACTTTTGCCATACACTCCAACTAATTCCTACAATATAAGCAAGCAATAAACATATTTTTCTTAAATACAAATACTAGTTTCTATGAGTTCAACACTATTTGTTACTAGAAAACTGAAGCATGCATGTTAGGACACCCTCTATCTACTGACCTCAAAAAACTTCTCAAAGACAATTCCCCAGATAACTTGTCAGCAGAGAACGTGCATATAGGCCAGAAGGCTACAAGACCAATTTAATAACCATAGGGCACTACCAATTTAATACTACTTAGCATCTCCAAACTTAAAACCAACACAAGCACCTTATAACAGCCTGTATTTTCTCCTTTCAGTGAAGAGATTCAGTAACGGCACAACCATACTTCTACAGAAGAACTGAGAAAAAAAGCATCTATGAAAGGAATTTTATTAAATTATTCCATATAGAGGAAGGGAATAGACAATTTTTATTCAAGCATACTATTTTACAATTCAGGACAACTTGAACCAAGCCTATTCATACACTAAATTACTTCGGTTTAGTTGTCAAGAAAAAAGATTCTGGTAATGCTGCATCTTGAAAAACAAATCTCACCTTAGAAATTCAGTATATTTACCTGGGGCACACAAATCAAGAATTTAAGTTATGATGGTTTAAAAGATATATTTTAATTTTCTCATCAGAAAAGTCTTCAACATATTACTTACATCGCACTTGTTGCACTTGCAATGCATTTAATTCCCTTGTGCTATCTGGAAAATATATTTCCTTCATATCCTTATAAACTTTCTTGTACTTAACACAGGTTGCTTTTTTTTTCTCTCCCTTAATAAGCCAAGAATAAAATAACTCAAGCTTCTAAAGGCCAACAGCATGTCTGTCTTGTACTTGCAGATGCTGTCTCTGCTTCAACCAAACTTGTAAACTATTTCTCTGCAGACTCTTAAAAAAAAGCATTTACTACATAAGAAACAGTAAGCTTTCATAGTATTATTTTCTAAAAAAAAATAATTAAAAAAAAAAATAGATAGTCCTAAGAGTAAACAACAACTTAGCAGACTTTGTCTATGCTGTTTTCAGGTATGTGCTCACAGTTAAACTATTTACATGTGTTGGATAGACGATTACAGACTAACGTTGACATTCAGGAGAAATGCTACTTAAGAAAGGAAGAAAAATACAACATTACAGATGAATTCTGTAAGATTTTATTGAATTTTAATGTGTATTTAAGTTGAAGCTCCACAGCTCATAAGATATAATCAGTACACTACAGCACAAGACTTGATGTCTACTTGAATGAACTATAGCCAGAAGAATTTGGCCAGAAAGAAAAGGACTCATCCAGTCTGCAAAACATGCTTCTAACCAAGAAGTGTTATTTTGCCAACAATGATGGAGAGAATATTTATAAGACTCCTAAAATCTACAGTTCTCACAAGGCAGAGGCTTCAGTTTCAGCCTTATCAGCAATACAAACTAATTAAAAAATGCAGATTTCTTTATATCTGGAATAAGCTAACATATTGCAGCTAGAATCTTTTGGGCAAGCACAGTACGATTCTGCTCTACATATAATAGCTTTATAGTGTAAACTACTACCACACTACCCAAACATATAATAAAATGAATCTGAAGTTTTCCTGAAATAAACAGGCATTGTTCCCATTTCAGAGATGAAAGATAATGCTGACTTCCATTTCCAATGGATATACTCCAAAGTCAGTGACAAAAAGCACAATTATGAAACAATTGATACACATTCCGTACAAAAACCTTTCCTAAACATACATTTATTCCCACTACTTCTCCCAAATCACACACACCTCCCAGGTAGTACTCTAGGTAATACTACAAATACTACAAAGTAACTGTCTCCTCATAATATGGGGGGGGGGGGGGGGGGGGGGGGGGGAATCAAGATAAAAATTTCTAACTAAACACAATAATGGAAGGAACCTTATCTAATTATTTGTATAATAACTGATACACTAACATCCAGTGCTGAAATAATTCTGAACACAAATCTGAGAAACACAGAAACAACCGAGTTCAATGCAATGTAGTTATTCACGAAACGCAGCATATTGTCTCTGAAAATAACAGTACAAGACATGAAGGAAGAATAAGGGATATACTGTATAAGCTGTCCATATAGGAAGTTTCTTCCTAAATACATCCAGGTTGTACTAGTTATCTTACATCTCCAAAGAACAAGGAATCTATTCCAGAAAGATTTGACATTAGTTATACCGCCTCAGACTTTTGTGGAACCTGTTCAGGTTTTTGACTGTATCTTCTGGAAATCAGGTAAAATGGTCATATAGAACACAAACAGCATTTCCCTTTGTTATTTTCAAGTTTGACACTCTCTCTACTGGGATAAAGTATAAATATGACGCATCTAATTTGCATTCTCTCAACCACACATTACACGCATTCGCCACATATCCTTTCTTTTCTCCGGTCTCCTCCTCACCTCCTTTCCCACTTCAAGAAGACCTTTTGACTGTATTTTCTTGCATACAGGTGATCACAACCAAACAGTATTTCAAACAAAACTGGACCATGGATTTCTACAGCATGATATCAATAATCTTCTATTCCATTTTTATATATCTGAGCATTTGTTTCTGCAACTGTGACTGCACTTTGAACAGATGGTTTCATTGAGCTGTCCACAATAACTTATTTTTCTACTGGATGATTTCAGTTACTTTGACAATAATTGTTCATGATTTGTTTCAAATACTTTCTTCACTGTGCATTACCTTTCACTTGTCAACACCAAGTTTCATCCGTCATTGTACAGCCAAAAACTTTCCCCAATCCCTGTTGTACTTCCCAGACTTCAGTAACCTCAACTACTGTTTTCATATCTTCTGGAACGTTTGGTATTTGGGATGCCCAACATTTTTTCCCACATTCTTAAAAAGTTATAACTCTTTTGATGAAGCACTATAGCATCATCTGTAATTTGATCTTTTGAAATCAATCTCAAAATTTCCCCTTAGCTGGCTTCTAAATCTGAGAACATTAGACTTTCTATTCTTTGACTGTCTCTGTGCCTCAAAAGCCTTGTTTCAAAAGAAGCTATTTAAAGTTTCACCTGTATCAGACTGTATCAGACAGTTCTCTTAGCCACTACTCTCCATTTTTCCAGGCTGGCAGCCTGGTGAAGCACAAATATTGTCTGCAGGAATAGTGTTGCTCTTTTTTTAAAAAAAAAAAAACAAAAAACACACACACACACAAAAACCAGTTACAAAACTTTTTATGGAACAAGCTACCTTGCGCTATATCAAAACAAAATTAATGCTGCTTATCCAGCTACTGTTATGCCAAAAGCTTTAATAAGAGATGTAAAAGTCAGATATTCGATCTCCAACATAATAGCAGCTCTAATGATGGAACAAGATTTTTGTTAGCAGTTCAGTCACTTCAGTCTTCTGTCTTTTCAGATATCCCGCTTCTTTGCGATGCAATTCTTGACGACACCCCCTCTTCATCTATTTGTTCTAGAATATTTTCTTTCCATATACCACATTTTGAGAGTTGCCTCCATGCAACTAATACAAAAGCTCAGTGGTTTCCTCAGCCTTCTGTTTTATGAGACTGAAGCAGAGGAACTTTTCCTCTGCAGTGTGCTTATCCTGTAAATAATCCTTTGGTACTTTAACAGACCCCCTAATTCTCCAATCCTTTTTAATTATTGCTTCCAGTTCACCTTTACTTGGGCTTTAGCTGTTTAAAAGTATTTTATTGGTACATTCATAGAACACTATAAAAAGCAGGGTTAACTAATTGAAAGTAAGAATTACATCAAAATTAGAATTGTACCAGGAGACAAGAAGTTACAGTAAATTTTTAATGACGGTTGGAAAAAACACTTTTCCCACCAACCATGTACTCAATAACTGAACAGTTTATTCAAACTATTAGAAAATAAAAGAAACACATTTAAGTAAAAGAGTAAAAAGAGTGAAAGTTTATACTAATTAACAGCAACTGAAAACATGATTGGAAGGTAAGCCATTCTGTTAATTTAATGATAGCAGCTGCTGTTGATTTCTTTACACCTGACATAAAAATTCATTTTACACAGTAAGTAGGAACAAACCCGAGAGGGGGAAAAAAAAAAAGAATGCTGTTAATAACCTGCAGAAGCAAAACTGATTTTTCACAAATAAAAACTTTTAATCATTATTCATATGAAGACTGTCTTAAAAAACATGATGCAGGAATACACCGGTGCTATTGTTACAGAGGTGCAGGGTCACACTACCAACTCTGCCCCTATTTGTAACATCAGTGCAGGAACAGATAACACAATTTTAGAATGAGTTAATTTCTGATATTTGAGGGGTTCGAGGTTGCAGAAAGATGCTTAGAAAATGAGAACGATAATGAATTAATCTTTTGCATAATCCGTAAGTGAGCAGTTGGGATGGCTGATGAGTATGAGAAGGAAGGTGAAATGAACCAGCACAACAGTAAAAATCAAATTTGGGATGAACAATTGAAGTCAGGGTGCATGTGAACAATGGGTATGAGTAAGTGTCAGGGGAAAAACAGTGGATGATTGGAACAATAGTTAATACAGTTCCTTTGTAATAATCAAAGAGTCTGCACTATTATTAAACACATGTTTATCAGTACTCATAACATATTTTAGTCTGTGAAATTTATAAAAAAACTTTGTGGACTAAAAGATCAGAAATTGCTGCAAAATATAATAATTGTTAAGACACTTCATAATGAAATTTTGCCACATGCTACGTACAAAATGATCAAGTCATTAAGACATTTTAAATATTACAAGTCACCATGATCAGGTTTCTAGGACACACTGCCCAATTGCTACTGAAGGATTCTGGAGTCCTGCAAACTCCATTCTTACCCTAACAGGAGAGGATGATTCCTCTGTACTTCGTTTCTGTGGCTCTGCCTCAACATCTTGACGTTTATTCTTCATTCTTTCCCGAAGATCTCCAGTCGGTCTTTCTGGTGACCTGTATGATACAGAAACATCATATGAGCAGTTCTATACGACTGTTTTTAAAGGAATAAAAATCTGCCTTTAGCTTTGGTTTGTTTTGTTTGTTTTGTTTTTTAGTATATACAAAAACATCTCAACCTCCCACCCAGAAATTAAGTGAATGAATAAAAAAAAAATATTCAGTTCTAATGAGCTTAAGCATTTTAAAAACAAACTCTTTCAGAACATCAAGGAAGACTTGACTCTAAGAAGAAAAATGACATGTATGTGTATATATGGTGTGACTCAGTTACAACTCTAGATCAGCTTCAGGTGACCCTACTGAGAACAAATCAACTTTTTGTGATCATCATACAAATGTGTTTCACAATCACTCCTACCAAGTCTTTCAAGATATCCTGAGCCTTTTCCATATTCTAAGCTGCATTTAATACACATATTTCTTATTTTTTTAGTACATATGTAAAGAATATATAAGTAATACAGAGTCAAACTACTGTAGACTAGTAAGAAGCACAACTATGAATACAGATGAAGTCTGCAAGTGGAGATAACCTGACCTAGGTGTCATACTCCCCTACCTTGGTGAGACTGCCACACAAAAAACACACTATTGCAAGACCATGCACTAGAAATTCACTCTTGGAGGCCTCCTCCATTTTCTATCTTGCAGTAACATAGTTATTTCATTATTTAATTTCAAAATATTGTATGAACTCTACTAGTCATGCAACTTTAAGGTACATTTTCTATAAAAGGCATTAATGTCATATAGGAAAGGAGGGGGAACATCCTATACTATTACAAGACATCTGTATAATTTTGCCCTCTCTTAGTATGGATTCACAAGTTCATTTCTCTCTTACAGGTTAAAAGATAACAACCCTCAGATTTAAACAAGTTCTTAAGGAAAGGGGATGTAGAAGCTGCTTCAAATGATCTTTCAGTTCAAGAAGACAGATTTTTCTCTTCATACAAATCTGGCTTGATATGGAGTTTGGTACTTCTGTGACAGCTGTTAGCCATAATTACAGACTCTTCTGTGAAAGCATTGTATGAAACTACTGTATATGTTCCTATCAGCCTACACTAACAAATCACAAGGAGATACTGATGCTGCCTTAGTTGAGTTACATATAATATTTGAATAATGAAATTTACATTTGTTCTGTTTTTCAGACTGAATTAGGGTTTCCATTTAGAAAATATTGTTTCTTACATTCTCTGTCACATAATACACAAAGGGTAAACTGTCTCTCACAAATTATGCATACAAAAAAAAATCCAATTAATATGATTTCATTTTGAACCTGTGCATACTTGAAAAATAGTAATTTGGTTTCACTTCCTCTTTTGCAATGTTACCTATATTTAATTATTTAAACTGTGTCATAAAGTGTCTTAGGATCCAAGGAGAAAAAGACCAGTGACTGCTCTAATTTTTAAATGTATTTAATTCCCCATGAAGTTGTAAGTACGAGTCATTCTAGATCAGAGGAAAGGTACAAAACAGAAACATGCTGCTTCTTTCGGCACTAAGAAGGATCATGTAACTTATTTGTATTTGTATGCTGGATGTTATCTTCTGTGTGTGCATTATTATACCTTCTTTAAAGTCTGTGGCTTTAGCAAAGGTTAAGATTCAAGGTATCTTTTTCTCCCCCTCCTCCCATCTTAGAAAGGTAATTCCTTTGCATTACCAAAACAGTCTGAAGCATTCCAGCTATCATCTACCTCAACAAATAAACCATCTTTGAACACTAGAGTGGCAATTCAACACCTTAATTTTTAATAATACTTCAGTTATGCCACAACGGATTTGGACTTGTGAAAGTGAAAAATAATTTGAAAGGCAAAGAAGTCACAGATAATGTACTGGTAACATTGGTCTTCAAGAGAAGAAATTTCAGAAAAAAACAAACAAAAACAGTAGCTGAAGGAGAGAGCAAGAGAATTTTCATGTACACTCCAGATAGACACTTGATATTTCAATAATTTAGGTTTTTTTAAAGTTATACGCTGGAGTGAAAAAACGTTTAAACCATTTCACCCTCAACTGGTGCCTTTTTCAGTTTGGAGCGGAAGAAAAAACTAATTTTTTTAAAATGTTGTTCAAATCTACTTAAAGATTACTGAAACTATCAAGAAATCACAGAAATGAAAAAAGCTATAGCTTCAGAGTTGGGGCTTGTTGACAGTTTTATGTCTGGTTTTGAGGTTATATTTTCAGCTTTATAACACTTTATAACTACACCAAAATTGTGGTAGCCATCCTACTGCTCCCCCCAAAAATGACACCATCATAACCCCCCAAAAAGTCTAACACAATAAGATCAAAAAAACTATCAAATTTTCAGAAATGATCGTTCAGGAAGCGGTGACTGCTTTCAGATACTTTAGCTTAATGAACATTAAAACAAGCTGGCCTCCTAGCTGATTTTTCTTTCAGGTGTACCACAATTTTAGTTTTTACACAACGGCTTCTTTTCTACATAACTTTTCCCGTCACCTCCCTCCAAAAGGGACCTTTGGTTATTCCATGTAATGCACAGTGCTGAACTTCAATAGATAACTACAATTTTACCTCTGTGATTTAAGATGATGTGGCTAGTATGAAACAGGTAGAACCTTTCACACAAAAGGCTCCACAGCATTATCTCTGTATACTGTACGAAGAAAACTACTCAATAAAAGATTTCTCTTTAATGACTTCATATTTTGTGCTGGGGACATCCTTTAAATAAGGCTTAAAATGCAGAATTTTGTAATTTCAAATTTTAAGCAGTGCAGTTCCTGCAACAGTTCAGTTCTCCATATTCAGTAGCTTTGATAAGAAATGAACATTCACAACAGGACCTCCATTTGCTTCTGTACCTCTTCAGAAACAACTCCCTAACAACAGACACATGTCACAACACACCTGAGAATATCTGTTTGTATGTGTGTGCACATGTACATGTATAGGCAGATGACAATCATTAGTGTATAATGTACATATTATAACTGAATGCTCATGAAACATTGTCCAGTGTTTCACTTTCCCATACAACAATATTTGCACCTTGCAAAATGTATACATTCTTACCTAATATGACTTCTGGTTTGATTAGTTTTTTAAACCCAGTGTAATGATCCAGAACAAAGAGGATCAGATAGGCTAAGAGAGGGACACTACAATGGCACAGATCCTGACGACAGTGTAAGAGAACCAGCAGGACGATGCCAAGCAACTAACCAACAATCTATGAGTGGAGCAAGAGAGCAAAATTCCTTGTGGGACAGCAGTATTTACACACAGCTCTTCCCTTGTTAGCTTTTCCTTACTTTATATGCCTGGAAGACTACCAGGTCTGTTACTGAATTCTTAATATCCTCATCAGGACAGCTTTTTATATTAAAAAAAGCTAGGTTTTATTTTTATAACAACAAGATTGAAATGCTAGGAGAGGTAGCATTAATACTGAGATGGAGTTATAACAAAACTAGATTTAAGAGTCTTTTTTTATACCTTAGAGTCATGTTTTCCTTCTGTCTGTCAATGTTCTGAACTATGGGAGGCATCATGGTCAGACAAAACCATTAAAAAGCAGATTTATTTAAGACAGGTATGAAATTAGAGGGTCAATAAAGAAAGGCAATAAGACATGCTTTGTCCTTCCAAACCTCTTGCAAAGCAGACAAAAGACTTCAGCAGCAGGCCTGACTGAACACACATAGATAAATCGCCATTATGTTGTCCCAGATAATTTAACAACAATACTGCTTGAACTGAACTGATGCAGAAGTAGCATTAGCTGAGCTTGCAAGAAACCAATAAAATTGCATTCAAAATACTTGAATAACATTTGTAAAAATCTCTGTAATGTTAAATGGCATGAAAATGCCAACATTTCATTATGTATATAAAACAGGTTTTTCTGTACCTGGCCAAGAGCTACCACTAGAAACTTCTGAAAACGAGTATGCTTTTTTTTATTTGTCTGTTTTGGCATGTGTGTGGGGAGGTGGGTAGGTAGGGGCCTCCTCCTCCTTTTCAGTTTTAAGAACACCTTTATTAAATGCTGAATGTATCAGACAAATATACAGCAAAATCTGTCCTTTGACTTTTTCATATAGTGCTAGTAAAAAACAGCAATAAGAAGAAGTAAATCAACATTATTCTTAAATGTCAGTGGTGACAGTGAAGCAGAAACAAAGCTTAGGTCATTAAAAGAAATGTGACTTTTCTTCAAATGACCAAACAGAACTATGCACTGAGTGTTCCAAACACTGAAATCAAGGAGAAAGTGACATTCTAACCATTTTTAAATTTAATCTCCACCAGTAAATCACTCTTTTTTCCCCATTTGGAATATTCAGTACAAAACAGAGCAAAATCTTTATGCACTGAAAGAAATATTAAGCTCAGTGATATATTTTGTATCCCAGCTGCTACCACCTTAGAAGCAATTGAAGATCCAACAAGCAAAGTCAAGATCATCCTGAGATTATGCCACAGGAACAGGAAAAAGAATCAGAAACAGAACCCTAACCTCATGGCCACCTTCCTGTTGTTACTTCATACTTTGATGCTTCAGTGCACCCATCCGTAATCTAGAAGTACCACTGTCATTACTGTAGCATTATGAAGTACAGTTGTTTGTAAAATGTGAAGTCTTCATACAAACAGGTACTATACTAAAACTCTACTATCTTTTTGTCCTTTATAGGAAGAATATTACAAACTTACTGCCACATTTAGTTCCAGTTAAGTAAGGTATTATGTCACACAAACCACAGTCAAAAAACTGCAATTTTTAAATTACAGTAATATAAGAACAGGCAGACAATAAAAAAATATCTTCTGAAAAATGAAGAAACTTTTTGGATCTCTTCCTATGATACAGGATATCTGTTCTACATCTGACAGATAATTTTCAAAACGTAGTTTTGTGACAAGTGTTTTCTCACAACAGGAGAGAATGAAGAGACATTCATCAAACTATAGCAAAGGCAGAAGGACTGCAAGTATGTGAGTACTGCTGTAAGTAGTTGCAAAACAGCATTTTAGTAAAGGATAGAAAGGCATATCAGAAGCTGCAGTGACACTATGCAAAAAAAAAATTAAAAGTTTTAAGGTATGTCAACCCATTTCAAGTAATATAAGAAGTTAATCCACATCCAGCATTCATCTTTTAAAGCTATATACACACAAAAATCCTGGGAAAACCCACTGCAAATGCCAGATTAATTCTTTAAACAGCTTCACAATGCAATTGGTTACCAATAAAGCATACCATTAGGCACACCACAGCATTTCACTTCAAAAAAAATTTAAAAAAACACAACAGAAGACAGTTGAAAAAGCTATTTTCCTACAGCATGTGAAGAATTCAAAGTGAGTTCTTGATTTACCTTCTATAACTGCTGCTATAGCCTTTACCTCGTGGTGAAGGGCCATGTACGAATCTACATGTGTTCCCATAGAGGCAGTTGCCAGTCTTCAGCCAGTTACGGCACTGTGTCTAAGAGACAGACATTACTGGGTGAATTTCACACTCATTTCTGGAAATACCATTGGTGTGAGTGTGGCAGAACAAACAAATGACTCCACATTATCTCCCATTAATCTGTACTTTTTGTCCACCAGTAATATAACTTATTAAAAAAAAAAAAATAAAAAAATCAACAGTGAGCATCAGGTCTGGCAGAGAAAAATTTAGGTTGGTGGGAATACTATTAATATGTACAATACTACTGCTCCTCTCCAGAAGCTGGGACAACACACGTTATTTGAAAATTCTAGTATTAGTATGTTGAACATCCATATGTTAAGTTCTTTTCACTTTCACTAACATTAGTGACATCTGAGTATCTGGTAGTTGTGAGCTACTCTTTCCCACCATCTAAATCCTGGAAAAGAAGATACTGGGGTGGGGAGAAAAAGAAGAACACTTTTACAACTCACCTCTGCAGTACTTCCAGTGCTGGGTCCAAGCCTTTCAAACACACTGGGTCTTCGGGATGTGCTATCAGATATGGTCTTGGTATTTTCCACTGTGACCTTCCTTCTAATTTTTGACATTTTGTACTACTTCAACCAAAAAAAAAAGCAAAACTGTAAAATCCTTCAGTCTGGGGCTATTGACACTGAACTCACATGAACAAAACAATATGATATAGGTTGTAAGAATTGCTGTAGAGGTGATGAAGAAAGAAAAAGTAGTCATAAATGAGTGAAATGTATCTAATAGCAAAGAATGCCTCTGATTTGAACTAGTCAGCTGAACACCAGTAATGACAACTTTTTGTTTTACTTTATGACTTGATTTGGATTCTTCAGCTTCTTTTCGGGAAAGGTCCTATGACATGTTATTCATTTAGGTAGCAAACACCACACAGAATAAATGCATTTCTTCTTCGTGTTTTTTTTGTGCATCAACTCAAGTGACCTCAAGTGAAAAGAACCTTTAATGTTACTACACCAACCTCCCAGGTTCTGACCACTACAAATGACTCCCATTTTCAGAAACTCCAAAATCAAGACCTCAATTTTTCCCCCCACTTTGTTTTGTGTCACAACCTATTGAAAACCACCTTGATATCATCCACAGTCTATGTTTGTTTCTGATTTGTGTTCTACAACTATTTGGAACCATCTGAGTTTAGGAAAAAACAAACAACAAAACAAAACAACCCACACCACAATAGTGATACACTTCTTAAGCTTCTCTAGAATAACTCCTTTTCATTAGGAAAAACAGATTTTGAAGCAAATATAGCATAAGTTTGATAAATAAGAAGTCACAATTCACCTTACCTGAGAAAGAAGGGAGTTATTGGATATAGAAAGAAAGCTATATATACATATATATATTTAAAAAAAAAAAAAATATATATATATATATATAGGACACTGAGAAAGGTTGTAGAAAAAAGGCAAAATGAGCTCCAAAAATTACTGTCCATTCTTTAAGTGCTACTTGTTCTACACAGAAATAAAATCAATTCAGAAAAATCTGCCAGATGATGGACAATTTATACACAGCTCAAAAACCACCTCTTTGTTGTACTGCAAAGTGCCACCATTCTATAGCTTCTTAGTTAGTATAACACAATTAGCCAAACACTAATCTCCTACCCTTCTGCTGTCTCCTCTAGTCCTATCCACATGTCACTGTGTTTAGAGCACACACACTTCAGGCAGTTTCTCACACACAAAGTTAAAAATGATGCAAACATCATCCACAGAGTCAGAATAATACAAATTTCAACTAACTCTCACCAGATTGGATCAATACAAATTTTCACTGATCTGACCAGCAATATGTTCCCATAGCATTCAGACTGTAAGGTTTCATTCTACAGAAAAAAAGTATAATGTGTAAATGTGGGCAAACGTACATAAAATGTAATACTACTGTAACTTACATTTTACACTTGACACTTGATAATACCTGCTATTCTCCTTTGTACTTTAGTGAAACTTCTATTATCTGAATCCTATGGTTACTTCAATGACAAGACCTCCCTAAAAGACTGACACTTGTACACTTTCTACAAACAAAAACCCTGTGCTGAAGCTCTTGCTAAGCATTTTAGCTCTTTATAAGCAACAGAAAAAAAGAAAGCTTACACTGCATACTTGAGAGATTTCTCAGTTCTAGTGACTACTTCTCTAAGCCTTTGATTATCTGAAGAATTTTATTCACAAGTAAGGTTCAGATAACCAAGACATGAACCAAGATGCTCGAGGGGGTAAAAGTTAACCATGTGATGCACACCAGACATTAAAAACAATGGTTAACATCAATTAGTGGAAGCAGACAGTGAAACAGTAGAATTTGCCAGTAGTAGGAAATTATTTGGGTTAGTAAAAACTGTGAATAATAGAGATTTCCAGAAAGATCTAATTGAGTTAGAAAATTGAGTAATACAACAGCAGATGAAATGCAAATAAATACAACGTAATGCACACAAGGAGAAATGATTTTATCTAAATACTTGATGAGTTCAAATTAGTCCAGTCTTCTAAGAAAAATAATTAGGAGTCATTGTGGACAGCTCAATGTGCGGCAGTAGTTATAAAGTCTGACAGGATAAATCATTAAAGTTAGAAAGCAAAACAATACCACATCTCACCTAGCTGAGCACCCTTCCATTTCAGGATTGTTTCCCACTGTATTTCAGCAAAAAAACCCACTGAATTTGTAAGGTTTCATGCAGCTACACCCTTTAATAGAGGATAAAAAATGACTGACATATACAAAAGCATTTTAGTAAGACAATCATATACCAGATACGGAATTTGATTCAAGTATTTACGGTAAAAAGAGTCATACCTGAAATAAAAAGGGTTAGAAGAACGGCACTGGCAATGGCACAGGGAGAGGGTTCAACGCACGAAGGACAGATAAAATGAGTGCTTATAATACATAAGTACACACTGACATGATAGCTGCATACAAATACAAAAAAAAAAAAATTACATCCACTTTGTCTGCTAATTTTAATCTCCTTTTATTCTCAAAGAAACAGAGAGAAAACACCTTCTTGTTGTTGTTGTTGTTATTACTTTCTACCCAGCAAATAGTTACCTTCTTGGAATTAACTCCTATATGAAGTTGTGATGATGACTAGGCTTAAAGGATAGTTTTAAACATGGACAGGGCTAAAGAGCTAATATCACAATAATGGAACACATAATTTGATTCCAGCTACCTACTTCCCTATATTTTGTCTGATAATTTCCTATAAGGAAATTAAGAGAATATCATCCAACCATGGATCTTTCAAAGGCTGTAAAACCCCTTATTTTAAATAAAATAAAAACTTGGTATCAGAAAAGAAAAAGCGTACTATTTCAGGAAGCATTCTGTCAATTCTGTCCTTACATTCTAACCCATACCCACCAGTTTGTCATTAAAACTTGATACTTCATTAACAGAAGAGATATTTCATGAGAAGTTATTCTAAGCAAACAAAAATGGCAAGCTGTGACAGCACAGCATATTAGTTTCTGTATGCACATATTACCAGGACGGTGTCAGTCCTGCAATCAGAACTGTGTTAAATTTCACTGTTAAGTGAATATAGCTGTTATACAGGCTGCAGGATTAGAGTCCAGACACATTATTCAGTGAAAATTCCTCAGTTTGTCTCTCTGCCAAACACTACATTTGAGAGACTGTACCTGAAAATGCAGTCACTCCCATTTTAATTCTTCAAAGACCAAGTTGAAAAAATAAGGACATTATTAAAATAATATTGCAGTTGAAATCTCAGATGCACAGCAGCGGTTTTAGATTACTGACAAGCTTTCTTGCTTATAGACAAGTACTGTAAGAGGGAAAAAATTGTTTCATTTCCAAATTTTTCAGACTGTGCATTAATGGAGAATCAAGAACAATTTCAATGGAATAAACCATAAAAATTCCCATCCCTTGTTCAATTCTCCCACATTTTCATCTTACGTTGCTTTATCCTTGATGATCACAGTCCTCCTATCAA
This sequence comes from Columba livia, assembly GCF_036013475.1. Classification (NCBI taxonomy): domain Eukaryota; kingdom Metazoa; phylum Chordata; class Aves; order Columbiformes; family Columbidae; genus Columba; species Columba livia. The sequence goes on along the minus strand of NC_088602.1, from coordinate 32,213,885 downwards.
TCCCACACTGATGGCCAGTGCAACAATTTTTCTTTCCATCAAACATCTGTGTTTCTGAACTACCATCTCCTTATCAAACACTGATGTGGATTAAACAGTACTGAGTATCAGTGTGGACAAAGTCTTGAGCACTCATATTTCAACATTTCAAATAATTACTACTATGACTTTAAAAAAAAAGTTTCTAAGTAGAAAATTATGTACTTCTGTGTTTCAGGTACATGACATTGCTAAATCTATTAAGGGGCACTGAAGTGTCTGCAACTTCTGAAACAGCTTACTACCATCACGCAAAATTAATTTCACACTCCTAAAATAAATTCTATAGCTAAGATTTCAACTGTAAAGTTTCATTTTTCCATACATAAATAAGATCTAAATGAATATTTAATAATAAATTAGAAATATTTTAATACTACCATAACATACACACAGATGCACCTATGTTAGTCTTCAAATGGAGTAACTTTTCTAGGGTGAGAGAGAATATGTTAATGGCATCAATTATACTACCATTTGAAGGAAAATGAAGGATGTTTCAAAAAGACAGACTAAATCTGAAACCACTATGCCTTTGAAATTGGGTCCATCTTTTTGAAACATCCTGTATATCTCAGAATGTTACTTCGTGAATAAATCTTAAATGCAGACAGACTTGAGTAAAGTGAGTATACCTAGTGGGCGCTAACCATGTAACTGAAATCAATGGAGCATGATATGATTTACACAATATTCAGTGAAAATCTACTTTTTTATTATCAGTACTCCTACATTTTGGTGTCAAGCATGCTTAACATTTTTCTTCAGTAGAAGTATAACATTACATAAGCCACAATCAAAAGAAACACATCTGAAACACGTGCTTTTCTAATAGAAAAACCTAACCTAGCCCTCTACAAATATTAATCTCCCTTCCACAGGAAAACTAGAAACTGCAAGGTAACACAACAAAAGCAAAGTTCACAAAAAACTGTAAGGAAATAAAATCTCTTTAAGAAGTCCAAGACATCACTAGTAAGCATGTCAATGTCTGTGCATGCATATCTGCATGCCACACACAGGCTGAGCATTACGTCACTTAAGAAAAATCCTAACTGTGGATAAATAATATATCTTTTAAAACAACAAGCAAAATGTTAATTTTAAAATCTTACAGAAGTTCACATATAAGCCAATTATAACACACTAGGATAAATACCTGTTGACAACTAAATAACAGCTTGGAAAGAGGAAAATATCAGTGCTGCCCCTCACTTTTCCAAAAAAAAATTCTACCTTAAAATGTTTTGTTTCTGGTTACAGTGTTAATGTTTCCATGGCACAATACTAATAAAATAGGGATATCTGAAGGACCTCCACAGGTTTTCTACCTAAAAGTAATGTTAAAAATAGCAAAACCAACTTTCAAAAAACCAGTCAAGTACTGGTTGCACATTTATGCAATGCCAGTCTAATACTCTTCAACTCTCACAGAGAAACCTGTTTGACAAAAAACTAGAAATTATCCCAAGTTTTCTTTAACAACTCCATGCTGCTAACCCATCACCATATTAACTTGAACCTATCCCTCTAATTTAACATTTGGTATTTCTCCATTTGCACTAATAAGCAACTGCTAATTATGTTTTCACAAATATAAAATCATGGTTGGCTTCCTATGTGTAAATAAATAAAATAAAAAATCAGGCCCTATTATGACAAAATAAAGTATACGGTATTCTATAACTTGTCTAACAAAGTCCTCAAAGATGTTTTACCAGACTAAGTAGACTGGTGCAGACAGATCCAAGCTCAATCAACCTTCATATCGAGTTTGTTGCGTACATGTTATCTCCAATCTGTAAACTGGATCACCGCATTAGCATGTTATCACACTCAAGCAGGCTGAGAAGCTGGGCATATTATCTTGGGCACAGCCATGTATAGCCACACTCCTATAGTTTTCAGATACACTCAGTTAATGGGCTGATTCTGTCCACTCCTGTCTGTAACATGTTTCACCACCAGAGCAAGATGCCATAAGGTCCTGGCACTATCTGTCAAAACTTGTTCTTCAAGCAGCGTTGCAAAGGCTGACAAGAAATCAATGGTGGAGTGAAAATCCAGCAGAGAAGTCAAGGCTGAGGGCCTAACCAGACCATCCATAACACTAACCCAAGATGCCCAGTCTACAAGTTCTGGAAGGGATGGAAGTTAGCTTGTAGCTGCTATCTAAAGAAATGGTGATAAGTGAATGTATATAAGCAAAATTAGTAGTTCCCCTAAGCACATAAAGCAGAAACTTTTTTTACTGCCAGAAAGTGGGAGAAGAGCCCCACCGAAGTGGAAAAAATAAAAAAAAAACCAACCAAAACCAACAAAACCCACAACACCAACAGGGAAGATCCAAGTACACGGGCGGCAGGCTCCAGCACGGCCGCTGACTGACAGAACTGCACCCCAGCAAACGTCTGCCGGCGGGCCTCCCCCAGCTCTCCCGGCTGGCTCCTCTCCCCAGAGCCCCCCAGCCGCGCAACGTGCTGAGCTGCAGCGCCGCCCTTCCCCGCAGCTCCGCTCCACAAGCCGAACGCCCCCGAGCCCCGTCGGCCCGGGCCCCCAGGCCAGGGCGGGGTAAAGGGGCGCTGGGACCCGACACGCCCACTCCCGCCTCTCCTCCCCTCACGGCCCTCCCCTCCTCCACCCTCTGTGCCCCCGGCCGCACCGCCGCACTCACCTGCTCCTTCCGCTGCCGCGCCGCTCCCCGCCGCCTCCTCCGCCGCCGCCCGGGGCGGAGAGGGTGGGAGGGGGCGAGGGGGGAGTCCGTCCTCCCGGGCCTGAGCGCGGAGCGACACGGAGAGGAAGACGAGGAGCGACACCCGCTCCCGCAGCCCAACGGCGCCCGCCGCCCTGCCCCCGCGCGCCGGGGCCGCTGGGTAACCGCCGCCGCCAGCGCCGCGCGCACCCTTCCCGGCAGCCCCCGCGCCGCCCGCCGCGCCGCCGCTCGTGATGACGTCGCATGGGGAGGGCAGGGCCGCAGTGGCGGCGCCAACATGTGGGTGGGCGGGGAGGTGGGAACACCCGCAGCACAACACCGCCCGAAACACCGCCCGAAACACCGCCCGAAACACCGCCCAAAACACCGCCCAAAACATCGCCCGAAACACCGCCCGAAACACCGCCCGCGCCTCTGCACGGGACTTCGGCCCGAGCGGCTGCGCGATGGTTGGTGCGGAGTCACAGAATGTCAGGGATTGGAAGGGACCTGGAAAGATCATCCAGTCCAATCCCCCTGCCGGAGCAGGATCACCCAGATGAGGTTACACAGGAAGGCGTCCAAGAGGGTTTTGAATGTCTCTGGAGTAGGAGACTCCACAACCTCCCTGGGCAGCCTGTTCCAGTGCTCTGGCACCCTCACGGAGAAGAAGTTTCTTCTCATATTTAAGTGGAACCTCCTGTGTTAGAGTTTGCACCCGCTGCCTCTTGTCCTGTCATTGGTTGCCTGAGCTTCGGCCGTGTCCAAGGCGTTTGCCCAGACTCTGTGGGTTTGCCAGTCCACCTGGGCCAGTCAGGATTGTGGGGATGATGAATGGTGTGGCTGATACAGAGAAGAGAATCACAGAATGGTTGGAGTCCAAAGGGAACTTTAAAGGTCATTTAGCCCCAGCCTCCTGTCACAGGCAGGAACGTCTTCAACTAGGTCAGGTTGTTCAGAGCCCCGTCCAGCCTGGCCTGGAATGTCTCCAGGGATGGGGCATCTACCACCTCTCTGGGCAACCTGGGCCAGTGTTTCACCACCCACTGTAAAAAAATTATTATATCCATTCTAGACCTACTTTACAGTGTAAAACCGTTGCCTCTTGTCCTGCCACTACAGACCCAGGGGAAAAGTCTCTCTTTCTTATAATCCCCCTTTTAAGTCCTGAAATGCTGCAATAAGGTCTCCCTGGAGCCTTCTCCAGGTTCAACAATCCAACTCTCTCAGCCTGTCCTCACAGCAGAGCTGCTCCAGCCCTCTGACTGTCTTTGTGGCATCCTCTTGACCCTCTCCTTGTCTTTGCTGTGCTGAGGACCCCAGAGCTGGATGCAGGACTCCAAGTGGAATCTCACCTCCCTCAACCTGATGCCACACTGCTGTTCATGCAGCCTAGGACACAAATGGCGTTCTGGGCTGCAAAGACACATTGCTGGCTCATGTCCCATTTTTCTTCTACTGGTACCCCCGAGTCATTCTCACAGGACTGCTTGCAACCCCTTCATCTCTCAGCCTGTATTGACTGGGCTTTGCCCTGACCCAGCTGCAGGACCTTGGACAAGGTCCTTCAACAAGTCCTTCAACAAGGACTCGGCCTTGTTGAACATCATGAGGTTCAGGTAGGCCCACTTCTCAAGATCTGTCCAGGTCCCTCTGGATGGCATCCCTTCCCTCTAGCAAGGATCTCTGTCTGGGTCTCATCCTCAGCTCCATTCTCACATTTAATGAGCATGCCAGCGTGATGACAGCTTGTATTTAGACTTGTATTGGTCCTGACCAGGAGATGACTGTATATGGAAGAGTTGCTCACCCAGGCGAACCGGAGTTGAACTAGGCTGGTCCTGTGCTTTGCTACATAATCAGCCTGGCCTATGTTCTGCTGCACAAACCCTTGACCACAGGATGAATAAACTTAGCCAGGTAATTGTAGCAGAGGAGCCTTTGGGCAGCTCCTACTTGATATCAGTGATTTGGACACTTCTGTGTCCTTGCCTCTACCTAAACGTGCAGCAAGAAGTTCTCATATTAACATCCTTTCTGTTTGACAGTGGAAATGATGAACAGGGTTGTTTTCTTATAAGGTACTCCTATAATAGCTTGACTGAAATGGAGGGATTTCTTCTATGGATGGAGTCTGCCCAGCATGCCACATGTCAATCAGAGGCCCATTTGATGCTACACCACCTGGGTTTGCCACCACCTAGATGGACATAAGATTATCTATGCCATTTCCCCCGTATAGCATTATGTCTAATAAATAACATTTTAAATGATACCTTACAGAGTCTAAGAGTCTTTCTTACAGGGACTGTAATGGACCAACACCTCCTGGTGCAAGATAACTTTTTCCATGCAGTTTTTTAATGTGTATTCGAGTATTAAGTGCTGGGAAATTGTATTTGCAGCACTGTTACCATCTGTGTTGCTGTCCTCATAGGAAGCTACACTGAGCTGTCATTTTAGGTGTAGGTATATTAATATGGTTGAAAAAATCTGATGTACTGTAAAATGAAGTGTAGAGGATGCAGTCATCCTCTTTTTTTTTCTATAAAAAATAATTTTAATAAAGTAGCAAGCTTTTTTATTATCATTTGAGCTAACTAAATGCAGTCATGCCAAAATAAATTACATTCCACATCACAAATTTTGAAGAACATGTTGGGCTATCTCTTTGACAGCAGAAAGTGCTTCTAAGCAAGTTGGTTTAATTTCTTGAGGAGGAAGCAAAAATCCATAAGTTCCTGTGTCCCGAAGCTCAATGGTAAAAGAATATTTAATGCCAAGATCATAAGCCCAGTCGTCTGATCCTCCAGGAGCTAAATCTAAGTGAAGAAGGGAAAACAGATATCAGTTACCTGAAACCAGAACTTCAGTTTTCTGTTCAAAAGCCATCTTCTGATGCTAGCAGGGATATGCTATCATGCTTGTTGTAGTAAAAATTGTACTTACAAATTGTTTGTGCACCAGCACCAGGTCTATAAGTTTTCTTTGTTGTCCTCTTTATAGCTTTAGCTGCTTTCTTTGCCAGACTTTCCTGAAAGTAAGTAAAACATTATCAGCTTTATAGCCTTGTCCTAATAGTATGTGTTTGGTTAGGATTTATTTACACTGTGCTCTGGATCTTGCCTAGTTAAATACACATATAAAAGGTTCTAGAAAACCCACAGAATGTGGTTAAAATTTTCAGAATATGCTCATGCTACAGATTGAATTTCTGCTGTAGCTAGACAAAAATGTAGATGGGACCTTACCACTCACTTCAGGTAACAAACTATCGTCAAACCATTTGTTCCCACTGGTCTCTTATCTTTCCTTTTCCACCACAGTATTTAAGTCACTGTTGATTTATGTTGTATTGACAAAAATGGCAGAAAAATATTTTAATTGGGGGGAATTCTGCTTTTAAGCCATGAAGAAGACTTAAATGCCTAGAATTATTGTGTCGCTTTCTGCTTTATGGGGAAGGAGCCACAAATGCACTATTACTGTTCACAACTGTATTTTTTTAATGCAGTATATACATTATTTTTTTTTTTTTTTTAGGAAATTGTACAGGAACTAAGACAACATAACAATATATGTTGTTTGGGGTTAGTTTGTTCCATATTTACACAACTAGATTTTTTTCATTTCTTCTGAACACACTGGCACTAGTTACCAATGGAAATGCTATATTGGACTGCCTGGGGGTTTCTGTAATGAACTAGGATGCTTCCAATGCATTAATTGTGTGCTTTTTGCATTCCCCTTCTCTATACAACTTCTATTTTTCGAATAAAATATTTTTAAAAATATGTTTTTTTAAAAACAAAATATGTTAAGGGAGATGCATGAATTTGAAAAGCAGTAACAATGCCAGCACTAACTGAATTGTTGCCAGTGTGTGCAAATGTCAGTCCTATATCTTAGAAACTTTCTTACTGTCTGTGCTTATGTCATGTCACATAGGAAGTGACCTGTACACCTCAGACATACACTGTCTTGCCATATGGCAAATCCCAAAGCCTGCGAAGTTGTTTTCTGGTCCCCTTTATATAATTTCCGCTCCTTTCTTGCTGCTGGGAAGGAGACTTTGCTGCAAATAGAAGATTTTTTTACCTCAGCAACTGGAGTTTAGGATACACCAAAAGCAGGCTAGGAAGTGCAGGAAAAGGAATTCTTTGCTCTGGGGAACTTGATGTCTTTACGTAAGAAGAATATTACTAAGCTGTTCACCTACTCTTATGGCTTCATTACTCTGTGTTAGCAAATCCCCTTTTAGCCTGTATGTCCTTACCAGATCTGGACAAAACCAGAGTTTTATGTTCGATGGGAAAAAGCAGCAGCTAATTTTTAAATTTTGAACTCTGTCTTCTAGGAGGATTTTTACCATGTGATTTGGTGGCTCAAGAACATGAAATTCTTCAGAAGCAGTATAAGTTTTCCATCCTACCATTAGGACCATCTTAAATAATTATCCCTAGGAAAACTCTTTAATAAAAATAGCAAGTGTCCACCAGCATACCTCATTGCTTAGGTAGGTGGAGGATATTTTTCAGTTACACACGCAGGTAATTTCAGAGTTTGTGTAAATTATACAACACAATCAGGAATTTGTACAAGTATCATTTCAAGGTGTCAAAAAAAAAATAAAATGAGCTGCCCTTTCAGCAGCAGCTTCAGCCTATTGGGCATTGTTGATGTGTTATCAATCTGAAACAGATATTTTCATTTTTCCATAGTCTTCAGAAGAAGCTTGCTGATTTACACACTGCTGGACCAGCCCAGGCTTCTTTAAGTTCTTAAGAACATCAAGAGAAATCTTATTTCCTAATTATTGATCCTCAGAGCACTGGAACTCCCGCATTACAAGCCTAGCCAAGCAGGCTAAGAAGTTCTGAAATAAATGTGAAACTTCAGGAGATGGAAGACTTACCAGCTCATCATGGTCTTTGCTTTTTTCCATAGTGTAAGAATATGGAAACAATACCATCTGGGAGTAAGAGTGCATAGTTATGTATGCTTTAATGGCATCTTTGTGGTCTCTGATAAAGCGAGCCACTGCTTTCACTTCGGGCTCAGACTCCGGGTAGGGTCCACAGTAGATCTCATGACATTCGTAGGGAGATGCTCCTTCCCCTGTAACAAAAGGGCGCATACTGTTACTCCTTAACTTCTTCCCTTCTGCATTTGTTTGTCTAATGAAAGAGTAGAGTATGATGTTGACACACAAGAAACTGTGGACTCTGCCATGCTGTGGGAAGAGCTCTCATTCTTGCAGAAATCAGTGCAAGTCTACTAGAATTTCTCACCTACTATTCAAAAATGGAGAAGAAGAAAAATATGATTCATAGACTCTATAAAAAGTCTTAAATTCATCAAGAACAAGGTTGTGAGATCTGTTCTTAAAATCTAGAAGTGCTACAGGAAAAAAGGCAGTTCTAAGTAATTATCTCAGGGAAAAGCCAGCTGCCCATTGGGAGCTAAAGAAACACAAATCAAAGTGGAAATAATGTACCAGGTTTTTAAGAATGAGGAAAACCAGACACTGGAACAAATTACCAGGAAGGCAACTAAGATTCACCATTTCTTCTGTCCTCAGAATAAGACCAAATAACTCTCTTGAAGCAACTGGGATCCTTAATGTTAAATGCTGGCTCTTCACGTTTTAATAAATTTTGTAACTTTTTGGAAATGATTTTGTAAATAATTGTAAGATGCTAATTAGAAAGACAGTATTTTGTTTCAGAACATTTAAGTGACTGCATAGCTAAAAGGAAGAGAAACCTCAGGAGATCCTTACAGTCATCTGCTTAAGTTATTCTAAGCACCTGATTTTGGTGCTTAGATTTACCTGTACAAAAAGGTTTATTCTCTCCAATGACCCTACAAGGTGCTGAGGCTTCTCTCTTCTATATTTTCAATCATGTCTAAGAGAGAAGCATAGGATGGCTGAAAACAGTATAAATAGTCTTCTGTTTAGTAAAGTAAGGTGTTCTGCTTTTGCCCAGTGTACATTTTGTCCAAAGACTGCTTTATAGAAGAAACACTTTCTAATCTACCTGTATTCTCCTGCTCTTTCTAAAGCATTTCTCTGTCTCAGTTCTTCTTCACCAAAAGTGCTTGACAAGTTAAACACAGTATATTTTATAACCTTTCCCTGAAATTAGTATCTGTATCAAAGAGGTTTTTTTGCTGTTATTTCTTCAGACTTCTCTGAGTTCCTGTTATATGACATATTTATATTGAATATTGCTTTTAAATCTAAATGTTTGGTCCCCATCTTCATAATTTTTTGCCTGAAGAAGAAGTGTGGTTTTCTCCACATAATAGCCATGGATAGTAAATAAACACCTTTTTTCCCTGTTTAACAATGGATTTAAATGACTGAAAGTCATGCACGACATTAGTGTCAGTACAGAGTGAAGCCAGATCTGATCTACAGGGTAGCAGACTATTAAAAGCCTGTCCAAGTACTAAAGTGCCTGTGGGTAAGTAAACATGATATAGCCTTGACAACAAACACAGAGAGCTGAGAAATCTTAGTCAGCTAGGTGTTACAGAAGGATGACTGAGGTGATCAGTTTGTACAACACAGTGGATCTGCTCAACTGGGTGGTGCAACAGACATTGGGTGACATGGCAAGGGCCACCTCTTCCAGTGTGTCATGGTGTGATGAAAGGAACAGGATCCAGGGTCTCAGTTCCTCTCCCTCTTGTTATCATGCTGGGAAGAGGTTAGTCCCCACTCTGACATCTGGGGAGGGAAATCCTGGGTCCCCACAAAAAACATCTCAGGTTGGGGAAGTGTTTTCTGGTTCATAACAGGTATTCGGCTGTGTCTGTCTTCCTATCAACATTGTGAAATGGTAAATGAAAATGTTTTCCAAATAAAGGATTTTAAATCCTAAAAGTGGGGCAGGGGTACAATAAGAAGGAAACAGTCATACCACACCAGCGCGCATCAAAATTCCTGTTCATATCAGTACCGATGCACTTGCTGTTACCATGCGATGAGCGGCTTTTCCTCCACAGCCGATTCTGTGGAAAGAGACACACAAGCCATGTTCAGGGAAAAAGGTGGGACAAATGTTGCGCCATGTCACTGGTTAGTTAAATGTGACTTCCCATTTGTACCTTTACAGGTCACGTGCCAATGAAAAGACGAAAGACCAAGGGAGATTAAAAACCACAATCTGATTGCCAGCAAGGCTGTATGATGAAAAGAAATGTTGGGTAGGATACAAAGGGGTCAAATCTGCCCTGATTCCAATGGGTTTGGACTATGGGAGGAGGGGAGAAGACATAATGTTTGACCAGTTAGGGGAGTTTAGGAGTTCAGGTCCAACTGACATAACGTGGAAAGTTGGAAATTTGGTGTGCAGTTGTTGAGGTATATATGTATAGTTATCCAAATATGAGCCAAGCTGGCTTAAAGACTGAATGAGTAAAAAAAGTGGAGGATGGTTTTTTGGGGTTGTTTTTATTTTTATTTGTTCGTTTGGTTGGTTTGGTTTGTTGCTGTTGTTATTGTGTTTCATTTGGTTGGGTTTTGGTTTTGTTTGTTTGTTTTGTTTTGTTTGTTTGTTTGTTTTAAAAAAAAACTTGAGTGAAGGATATAAAAAACAAAGAACCATCTCAACAACTTGGAATTTTCAGCCAATAAATAAAATCCTGGAAAAAAAAAAAGATACCTGTTGACCTGTTGTACCTCAATTTATCTCAGACAAAAAGTACTCAGAGAATGGGGCTACCTTGCAGGAGGGAGGAGCGAATTATTTGCTGTGCTCTATCTGCTGTAGCATGCTATTCAGCTTGTGCTGGATTGTGCCAGTATTTGTAACCTTGCCGCTGAAGGCTGACACAGGTTTTACCTGACATCTGGAAGCATTAAAATCCCAGGATGAGATTCTGTCATTTCCAAATGCATTTCCAGCAGCTTGTAAGTCACAAAGGTACTGTAGATCAAATGCCAATTAGGTGTAGCGTTTTTTGTGGTTTAAGAAGTGCAGAGATGCAGAAATTCCAAGCACAAATTAAGAGTTTGGGGTGTGCAGCTCCAGGACGGAAATGATGCCCTAAGCATGCACACTGATAGTTCCCATAAACAGCACATCAGTACATTGCACAGCCTGTTGGGAAAGCTCTACGTACAGAGGGATGGCTCCATGTGTACTCATAGCCATCCACATTAATCACAGGCATGACGTAGAAATCAAAGTGTTCCAGAAGTGTTGTCATGGTCTGATCTCTCTCACGCACATGGATTGCCTATAAAAGACAGGGGAAACTTATTAAAAGCATTCATAATCGTGGTTTTCTTGCCTTCCTAGAAAGGCACCTAATTTTGTATATAAAATTATTATGCAATTATTAGACCAGTCTACCTCTTGATAGAGGCGCATCACATCAGAAAAATTGCTAAATAGCAGAGTAGCTCTTTGGTTAGAAGTGCCAGGTAGAGGGTAGGAATCAAACTGATACAGTCAGTCAGACACACTACAGTCTTTTAATGTTAACAAGAGGCCATGAAAGAGTCAAAGCCCATTAATAGGAAGGTTTGAGCTTTTGCTACTTGTATAAATGATGGGAATTAAAATATAACAAAAGTAGCATAAAATAAAGCAAGCCCCAAAATAACAAGTAACATTTCAAATGGCTGCTGAATATAATGTTATTTCTTTGGGTTGCATTATGAGTTCAGAGCATTTGTGTGCCAACAGCCAGTAAGATCTACATTGCTAATTTTGTTTCACAGCCCATTTGAAGGCTTTAGAGATACCAAACTTGGTTGTTGGTCCATGACACAGGGATAAATTTTAACCCAGATAAGTGGTTTTGTTGCTATTAGAATAGACTAAGTCCTTAATCATATCTGTTTTTTCTTTATGCCTTATTTAAACCACCTTCTTTCATTTTAAATCCTTCCTAGTTTTCCTCAGGCAATGGACTTTCTCTGACTAAATGAGAAATGTCAATCTTTCTACAATCTTAACAAGAAAATTAAATGATAAAGTATGTACCCCTTATAAAGAATGTCTAGGATTTGCTAGAGAGAGTGATTTTAGTGTGTGTGTGCAGATGTGTATTAATGTCAGATTTTAAAATGTAACTTCATGAAGTGATATAGAAATAAAACTTGAATTTAAAAGATGTAAATTAGATCAAGAGGATGGAGAACCTAAATGTTCAGCTTGTTACTTCTGAAAAATGCTGCAGGGACATGTCACTGACAAAGTGACAGCACAGTTGGTAATTATTTGGAGCAGCATGAAAAGGGCAAAGGCATTTCTCTCAAATAGTACCTTGAAGGCTGGGATTATCAGTGGGTCACAAGGTACATTCAGCTGTATCTGTCCCTAACTCCTGCAATCTACTTTCAAATGTTACAATAGTTAAGGTTTTATAATTGTGTCTGAGGACAGAAATAAACACATTTATTATTATGATTGTTGTTATTATCGTCTTCATTACTTAGTTCCATCATGGCTAAACCATAATTTGTGTTCCAAGGACTCAGTTATGTCGTTTCTCTGGGCAACCTTGTCTGGGCCAGGAGGGCTTTAGGAGCCTATTCCTGGTTCATAATAGGAAGTGGACCAGCAGCTCAGCATGATGAGTTGAACAGAGATTCCTTAAATTCAGAAAGACCAAGGTAACTTATGTTAAGATCTGAGTGAAAACCATTTTGGCTTACCATTGTTCACTACTCTGAGCAGCATAGATATTAAAGATATTACAGATCAGATGGGACCATCAGTCTTCAGCTGCACATTAAGGTGGGTCCGGCTAAGCCCATACTATAGTCTCATCCCATCAGTGATTTACTAGCTTCCATGAGCTGGTACTGTGAGTGTGGCTGGCAGTTGTTCTGGAGGTCTGAAATGAGGGTGTCTCTAGCAGGGGTGGTATATTCAGAAGAAGGTGACTTGTGTGACTTCATTCTCTGAATGAGGCAGACCCAGTAAAAAGCAGGAGTACAAATAGAAAATGGAGAGGAAGGAAGAGGAGGAGGAATAGCAGCAGGTACAGCAAAAGGTAACACGTTACAGCAAATGCTAAGTAGAAATTGCTGGTGTGCATTCTGGTGTGGAGCTATGCCAGGTCTGGAGCAGGCAAGGGTGGAGTACTTATAGCTCTAGGAAGACACATAGAGAAGAACCAAGGCTCGTAGTACAGTTTGAGCTTCAATCTGGGTGTCCTCTCATCTACTCTAGGCAGTGCTATCTGCAGTAATATGGGCATGAGACACCACGTGCTGCATGACCCAGAGCCAAGATCATTCTCTGAATCCATGTGGCAGTATAGACATGCCCCTAGTAGGTGACCAAATACTTGCTTTTCATGGCATGCCATCTCCATCCCTGACCATTCATAACTATGAACATTTCCATTGAATTTGCTGCACATACTTTGAAGTTTCTTTAGTACTCGAGAATACATCTGAGCTCTTTTCCATTCAATCCATATGACCTTCTGTCTCTCACATACCTCCATCTACTGACACACACGTACATGCAAACATGCTCACTGCTACATATGCAGCTTAGACACAAATCTCATGTGTTGACGTTGTGGAAGTAAATGGATTATGATTTCATGGAGCTTAGAGCACAATTGGACAGAAAAGGTAAATGACATCAAGATTTTTTGCTTTGCTTTGAAAACGGTAATCAGATGTGATTATCTACTCACATGGCCTATGAACCAGAGGCAAAAAGCAGGAGAAATCCATTCTCTAGCATGGATACCACAGTCAATCCATATGGCACTTTTGGATTTTTCCGGGCTTTTAGAAAGCTGACAAAAGAGAAATTAGATTGAAATGTCACCATTGTAAAGTATAACACATAAAAGTGGAAGTGAAAAGGGTAACCAAGATGGAAGATGAAGCATCTGTCTTGCAGAGAGAGAGCTTAGGCTGGTCCTGGGCCAGGATGCTGCTTTCAGGCACATTTGTGTACAGTCAGCCATCCTCAGGCTGCTCGCAGCAAGCTCCTAACCTAGACACCAGGACTGCAGCAACACCTGAGGTCGAGAGAGTAGATCACCAACTATGCAGAGCAACAAACTAGATTGGCTTCATTGTCAACAGAGGAGGGTATCTACCATACCAGTATTTCATGCCTTTGAATGATGGCCTACATGTGATAACTTCTTTGTGACCCAACAAGGAACCTAATGTGGCCTTTGCAAAGGTAATGCACCTTACCAGAAGAACTCAAGAAACTTCTAAAAACCACAAAAATATGCATAGTAAGTGTAGATTTAAGAAAGTGTTCTGGCCAAACCTTATTGCTTGCTTACATTAATACTTGGAAAGATTTTGCAGTAAGTCACATCTATACCTTCAGAACATAAAGCGGTCGTTTTTCATATGATGATCCAATATATATTTTCTGGAGGAGGTCAGAATGGGCTTTCACTATTTCTTCCATCCAATGATATATCTGCAAGGTTCAAGTTAGTCAATAGATCTTCTCTCTGTTGTTTTCCTTCATCCCTGAAAGTAGTCTAGACTTAGATTCATTCTTCCTCCCCAAATCCTGCCTCTGTAGCTGATGAGAAATAAAAACTAGCGATTCAGACCACTTACCTGACTCTATTTTGTCTTAAAATAAACAGTAAGATACAGTCACAACACAGTCCCAGTATAGCCCCCAAATCCCTCCTTAGTTCTATTAATATTTGGTTAAATTATTTTCAATTTAATGTTTTAAGTATTTATATGTTATTTTGCGACTTCATTTTGCTTCTGTGTTGGCTGCACTTGAATGGCAGTTTGAGGTAATACCTGTATGAGAGATTTTGTCTGGTGCTTCATTCTTTCTCTGTAAAGTTATTACAGTAAACACAGCTCTCAGCAGTTGAGCAATACAATGGTAATTATTTACCTGTTCATGATTTTTTTCCCTGTCTCCATTCTGAACCATGAGACAAATTTCACCCCTTGAATCTACAGAGGATTACAACAAAAATATCTTACTTCTTTCATGGAATGGTAGTTTTCATAATACGATGAAGATCTGCGTGGGTTGACTGTGTCATTGATAGTCTGTTTTTCAATAAGTCCTCGAACATCTCCCATCAAGACTCTGAATAACAAAGAAAGAGCACGACCTCCTGTTAAATAAATGACAAACAACTTTACAGAAACATTCATGACAAGAAATAAAAAATACATACTTGTGTTGGATGGCCAGTTGCCTTAACTGAGCTTTTATGCTATATACACTGGATGCCCTGACATAGAAATGGACTTCTCTGTCCTTCTTGATGTTTTCAACCACAACAGGTTGCCAGAGAATGACCTGCAAGGTTTCAAAAAATAATTATATTTTTTTTACCAGGGAAAGAAAAGATCTTAACATTTAACATAAGTGTTTTGAAAATAATCAAGGCTTATGTTTTCAATTTAAGATACCACTTGTAACAAGCAGTTTAATGTTCCCTGTGTTGTGCTATAGCATTCTGCTTCTGCTATAAATGAAGTGTTTGTATTTAAGAAATGTTTATAAAGACTTCTGCACATAAATTCATAAATCAAGAACAAAGAAAGGAAAATAACCTTTTCTGAGATAGTATTTCTAGTATAATAGATGTGTTTAGCCAGTTAATGTTACGTGTTTTAAAGGCTGCTGAGAGTTATTTTCCCTGAGGGTATTTGGAGAATTAATGAAGATCAGACCAGTCTTTGTAGTTATTGTATTCGCTGATTACTTTGATCAGGGAGGAAATAAATGCCAGGAGGGGTTTGGATATAAGTCAAGTTGAAGCAGCAATGCAGAGATTAGAAATGGGAGGAAAATGAGAAAATTAGATTCTTCTTGGTAAAATTAAATCTTTTACAATAATAAAATCAGAAGCCAACATATTCAATAAAAGGCTGAAACTTTAGAAACAATAATACCAGAAGATCTAGGGGTGACAGCAAGCAGAAAATTAAGCATGAATTTACAATATGGAAAAGGTCGGCGTGATTCTTGGATGCATTTTTTAAGCAATTAATCATGGAGTTGCCAGACAATAGGTTGTTTTTTTTCTTCCTTTCTGGTGCAGTTGCACTAGGAATATTGTATTCAACTTAGGGCACCACGTTTGCAGGCATGTGTCAGCTGTCAACCATTTACCTCACCCATTTCTCAGAGAACATGCCTCAAATTCATACAGAAAACTCCTCCATGTTTTTAATTAAGATTTTGGGATAATAAATTGTAGAACTTTTGGACCCTGGCTGTGTTACTGCAGCGTGCTATAAAAATGGCTGAGCTAGCCTTAGTGTGGCCATCTCAGACATCATTGGCATGGTAGGGACAGCATTGCTGGCTCAGCATTTTTTAGGAAACCCAGAGAAGCAACCTGGATGCTTAGCTCCCCAGCATGGATTTCCCTGTTGCCCTGGCTAGGCTGCTGTCTGCACTGATGTGCACCAGTGCAGATTTAGTTGGCACAGGCATCATTTTAATAGAGAATAAGAAAAACTGAGGAACTCTGCATTGATGCAGCTGAGGTGGCAGAAGAGCAACGAATGAGAGTAGATGGGAAACTTAAATAATACACATGATTATTGGTCTCTTTACTCGTCAGCAGCGATGGTCAGTACTGCCCCAGGAGCAGCTATAAAAGACCTTGTTGTTAGTGTTCCTCTATCTGGGTTTTCTGATGTGATGTGTGTGCTGTAAGAACAAAGTATTTCCTTTGTTTTACGTTTTTGCTTTCCAACTTTTGCAGGAATAGCACCTATAATTAGCTTAATAATTGTTCTTGTAAGAGGATAATTTTCAGTTGCTTCTATTTTGCTAGACTGTAACCATTACATTTTGTTGTGTCTTCCCTTTCCCATTTCCTTTCCTTTTGCTTTCCTTCTCTCATTTCCTTTCTCTTTTCTTTTTGTAATTTGCTCAGTTCATAGCCATGGAAAAAAATGGCCAGTTTATAACCCTTGAAAAATGTTCAGCTTACATATTCACATGAGTGACTTAATGGAAACCACCACATGCTCTGTCTACACTGAACGTGCTGCAGCTGTTCTTCATGGCTTCTTGGGGCTCCTGTGCACAAGAAAGTAAAGACTGACGGTAGCGAGGAAAAGGTGGAGGAGTGGAGATTTATTTTGGTACAGCAAAGGAGATGGATATGTGAGCTGACATATGGAGGTGGAAAACAGTAAGGAAGGTTATTGAGATTTGTGTGAACTTAAGGGAAGGATCAGAGATGCTAGGAAGAACAGGAGAAGACTAGTAGGGTCTTGAGGTGGGTATAAAATGAACAGGAGCCAAGAAAGACAAAGACTGGGCATGGGCACTGTTAAAAGCTTTTCGTAATCTGAGACACATCCTCAATCATCCTGTAAATTATGTTGGTTGAGGGAATGGTTACACCTTTGTTGCTGAGTGTTGGCTTCAGACTGCATGTGACTGGGAAAATGCTTTTGAAGAGGAAGACATGCCTCATTTTAGTCAAATGTTCTCTAATGACAGCTAAAAGTTATTAAAAAAAAAGAGTATTTCTTAAGAGATTTTTATCTTCTGAATGCTGCTTTAAGAAAAATACCACAGAAGTTCAGTCCTGGTCTTCAAAGCTGTGCAGGTCATATAGGTCAAGGTTGCATTGGTCTAAAGTGCTGAGGTTCCATAGCAAAAGAGTTTTTACTTACTGTGTGTTCATGCTTCGCCAGTTTTGCAGTGTTTTCTTATACAAAATCAATTGCAGAAATCTGAGCTCTGATACAACACCCTACTGTAACACTGTGAAGGAGGGAACTCCTCGGGTAAATCAGAAGGTAGTGGAACAATGAAAATCAAGCATTTGCTGGGTTGCTGTACTAGGGCAAATGAATAAAAGTGGGCTAATCTTTCTTTAGGGGGAGAGCAGTATTAGTGCACTTAGGGGAAAGAGTTTGGCCTAGAGACCAGAGAGGCAGTGGAAGTGTTTACCTCGGTAGTGTTCAGTAAATCTTGAAAGGCTTCAACCTGTTGGTCTGTTTGTGGGAGAGCCCACAAAACTTCGTCCCTGAAAAAAAAGAGGTGGTATTTAGGTAAAGAACAAGTCCTTGGAACTACTCGAGGTCACACAAAGGTACAGGAGCAGGCTTGGCATTTTTTGTATTTCCTGTTTTGGCTGCCATGAACTTGAAGCAGATTCAATAACAAAGATGCTGAGCCCCATTCCAGCCTCTGCTTCTGCCAATCAGTAAAATCCATGAAAAAGCTGGTGCATGGCTTTGGTGGCCAATATCTACTGCTGGGCTCTGAGATTACTCCTGGGAGCTGGCACTGGCACAACAGCTGCCAGGCCCAGCTAATCCAGCACTGTCCTCCCTTTCTTTGCCCAGTAACTTAAATTCCACTTATACTGGAAACCCGTGGTCCAGTCACACTGTACATGAGATGGCCCTTGCCAACTAATCCATGCCTGACCCCACCACTGGTGACAGAAGTTAAATTCACTTTCTAGAAAGGAAAAATACCACTTTGCCATTGTAAATCCAGTCCTGATCTTCAGTGGCCTGCAAGCCATGTAGTTCAAAATTGCATTGGATAGATAATGAAAATAATTTCTGTGTGTAGAAGGAGGAGATACAGGGGAATGACAGACCCCTATTTCCATTTTCTGTGCTGGAGTGGCTCTCAGCCTTCTGAGGTGGTAGCCACGCATAAACCAGACACTGCGGAAGGCCCTGCCAGCCCTGCCTGCAGAGGATGTTCTGAAAAGAAAACAGGCAAGGCTCTCGAAACTAGTGTTTTCAAGCTGCATAACGTGATTGTCACAACTCGTTGTTGTGACTGATTTCAAGCAGAGACCTGACAGCATCTGGCAATGAGGTGATTCATCTTTTCTACTTTTAGCCAGGCTCCAAGCAATCGCTGTTGTTTCTCATGCAGAACCAACAATATGCCAGCCCCATTTTTGCCTCCACCATCATTTGACAGAGCATCAAAAAGCAATCAGGGATGGGCAGGTTTGGCAGTTTGCCTGTTTCTTTAGGTAAGCGTACTCCAAAGCTTGTGTTCGGGGCTACTTTAAAAGTGAAGGTGTCTTCTCATACCTGGGGGAGACTTTTCACAGGGGAGATCAGAAAAGGGCTGCTGCATCTGTTTTCATCCTATGGGTCCCACTGCCTAAGAGTACCATAATGAGGAAGCTGTTAGGTACTTGTATGCCACTGTTTGTTGCACAAGTATTTCAATGGAGTGTGGTAAGTGCTGGGCACGTAGTAGCAGCAATTGTTCTGTAGCTCTTGTTGATAGGACCTGAATACACTGAACAGGCTGATCCAAGTTCTGACCTTGCTCTTGTAGTCATGCTTAACATGGGGAGTATTAACAACTGAAATTGTAATTGTTGGGCTTCTCAGTTCCTCTAATTCAATTTGACATTACACCCTCTTTCATCTGTCTTCTGCTGCACTCTTGTTATGAAACACCCATTCAAAAGTGCTAATTTTTGCCTCCTGTATGATCTCAGGTCCAACCCTCCACCTCCAGCTTCCTTGCCCTGTCTACTGCTCTGGTATGGCTGGACACATTAATCTTGAACACACCTTTTCTTTCAATTTCTGTCCTCATGCCCTGCTTCCCCAGTTGTTCTTTGAGTTTGCCCTTAAGAAGATCCCTCTCATTCCCCTCCTCCAATTTTCTGCCAGGTTGTCACTGGACTCTATCACTGTTCCACTCTTTTTTTCCCTCTTCCTTTTATTTCTGGGTAAATAGATATCCAGCTGTCACCCCCACACTACCATGCTCAGGTCTTATCCTGTAACTGTGACAGAGTGGGATGCATTACAGTTCATTTTTCATGGTTTTGATACCTTCATCTGAGCTAGTCAATCTCTTCATAAAGAAACAGACACTTTCAGGGTCCAGTTAACCTGAGCTAGTTTAGATGTGTGTGATAAACTTGAATGAATTGTATTTTTCTCCACTAGCTGTACAGGAAGATGAAGAGGACCTGCTCCTATGCAGAAAGCCTGTATAGTCAGATGAATCCCTTCCAGGGGCCTGGCCACCATCTCACAGATAGACACAAATCAGTGCCAGTTCTTTGCAGGTGTTTCAGTCTCTTCACCTCTCCATTGCATTTCTCAGTCACTAGGAAGGTCATCAGTATCACACAGCACACAGGCCCACAAAAACAAGGCATCAGCAGAGATGTGTCTTCCTGTCCTCCTAGCCTGGCTTCGTTTAAACCTTCCAACTTCTTTCTGGAGACTGACATCTCCAGAAGAGAGGCCTCCCTACTTGTCTCCAGCTGACCATCTTTCCCTGGCTCTCAGCAGGCAGTGTCACTAGAAGAGTGCTGCCAGCATCTTCTCCTGTGCTCTGGACTGTGTAAACCATTTGTTCGCCTGGAGCACAGATGTCTGCCTGTGTGCTCTCTTTTCTCCCACCGTGCTGGCTCTCCAACAGCCCCCAGATTTGCCCCTTCCCTAAAAGTGAGCTTGGCGTCTTTCAAGTGCTATCTGTTCTTTTCACAAGACTCACAATGTTCAGTATTTTTATTTTTAGAAGTCCAGATGCAGTAATCATGCTATATATCACCTTGCGAAGGGAAGCTTTAATACATGGCCATTAAATCCTGCAACGCTAGCACTCAAATAAAAGTGAAAAGTCAGATGTAATATACCACCTTTAAAATCTCATTATTTTAGCCATTTTCATAACAAGGGTTGGGAGACATAGACTTATGCTTTCCAGTGGGAAATGCTATATTGTTCTGTAAGGGTCAGATGTTCAGTGTTTTATTTAAACGTGAAGTGAATGAACCTTCAAGTAGCATAGAGCAATATTGTTCCACTGAATTCACTAAAAACTTGCTTAACTGTCCCCGTACTGTAACCCTCACACTTCCATAGCAACCCACAACAAAATATGATTGTAGCACAGAGATGAAAGATCCTGTTTTTAAGCCATGAACTCATTGATGTTCATCTGTCACAGGTCTGCCACTGGCGTGTGGTAGGGAGCTGCAGAAGGGCTGCGAGACATAATTCACTATTATTTGTGTAGGTATTTCAGTCCTGGGTGCAGGTTGTGTTTAATTGTGATTCTTGTAGGTTGTTCAGCCTGCTTAATATGACCACATGAGAGGCTTATCCTTCTAGTTCTACCTATTAAAATATTTTAGGTTTCTAAACAGCTGTACATGTAGAAAATAAAAGCACTTCACCTGTCTTCATCTCTGACATATGTTCTCATGTTTTAAGAAAGCATTTGGTTTCAGGGCATTTCTGAAGTTTATTGATAGGTAACAATAAAGCTGCTTCTGAAACATTGTACAAATACCAAATGGGTATTCAAAAATGATTTATGGCTGGAAAAACAATCATAAAATCTGCTTTAGAAAGAAAACAGATTGTTAGTACTTTCTGAAATGGTTTCTCTCTCCTACCTCAAGATGTAATTCATTTAAGGTCTTGTTTTAAGGCAAATGAAGTAAATTTTTTTTCCCATTAAGTTTCAGAATGCCCTTTATTGGCATTCAAAAACACTGAATGAACAGAATTGATTTGCACTTAGACTGAAAAGAATTGTTTTAATATGATTAAAAACATAGGATTTATGGATGCAAAGAAGACTTCGAATAATTTCATTGCCTCCACCATCTATATGTTAAATTGAACCACATATCCAATTACAAGAGTAATAAATAAATGTCAGCCTTTGCCAAATGTTTTCTTATGCAACTTGGAGTTATTTTGCTTCAGTACTTTCCCTGTCCCACTCAACACATGCTAAAAGCCAAGTAGCACCAGCAGATATTTACCTTGGAAGAGTGAAGACATGCTGCTCCTGAATCCAGATAAGCAGGATAAAAAAGAGCAGGTAAAACTTCATCTTAATGGCACCCACAATGAAATTAAATGCAATTGGAAAGCCAAGGGTTCAGGACCCACATTATTGATTTCAAAAATGTTATTTAAAGAGTGGTTAAAATTTAATACAGTCACTCCCCTCAACCCCAAGCTCCTGGTGGCTAAGTCAATATGACAGAGCTCCCCAGGGAGGTCCTGCTCATATCAATGTCACTCATCCACAAAAAGTTAAGGTATGTTTTGGACATTTTCATATTGACAAGTCTCAGCCTTTGTGTCATTTCATTATATCTACAAACCTTGGATGTAAGAAAGAACAGCAAGCGCAAAGTTTTTGTGATTCTCTAATATTTACAGAGGCCCAGCAGCTTGCTCTGCATTCAGCACTCATATAGTACATCACTGCCAAGCATGAAGCTTGCTTAGAAGAGTGGGGATGAGGTTATTAAGTCCAAATGGAAAAATCCTGAGCAGGAAAGCTTCCTTTCCTGTTGTTTGCTAGCAGAGAAAATGAGGAGCAAGAGAGATGTGATACTTTTTGCTATTGAGAGCCATTCCTCTAGCTCAGGATGGAGCACACCAACTAGGTCTCCGTCTTCCTCAGCCGGCTTCTACCTCTTTGGTTAACACCCAGTCCATCCAAGGATTTCAGATTGCTCCATGTCCTCTTTTCTGTAATAGTCTGACATCCATGTATTTTCTATATGTTATACTGGGTTAGCTTTTCAAGAAAAATTGCTGGTAACTCTTCATCTCATTATTATTATTTTTGGTGTGTCCTAAGATTTACCACCTATATTTCTACCCGCGGTTGTCCAGAAAAGCTGAATGAATTTGACATGTCCAGAATAGATGATCTCCGTAAATGTTCTGCGTTGGAACAGTAAATCCAACTTTCCTAGGTCGTTACAGGCTTATTACATGATCCAAGTCCTCTTCTTCCACACACCAACATAACAGTTCAGGGCATGGCTCTGCTTAGAAAATGCCCCTATGATATGTAGAGAACTGCTCATTTTCATCTGCAGCATCAGACCCACCCTAATGCCATCCCTTCGCTGAGCATCTTGTGTGGGTGCAGAATGAAGGAACCAAACCTGGGACAGTTTCATCCATGCTGTCTGATATAAAAGGTTTTTCAGGTGAGTGGTCCCCAGAAACACAACATGGTTTTGTTCCAGAGGGAATTCATTCCAGAAGAGGACTGAGGAGTGAATCAATATATGTGCAATGGGAACACCAGGGAGCCCAGACCTGAGAGAAGATTGGGGAACTACATTATTTGAGATTGTAGGTGTATTTTAGGATTGGGGCTATACAACTGGGGGAAAAATGCCTTGGAGAAAGCCCCGGAACTAAGATTAAGTAATATGGACCTAGTTGCATCCACTAACACCCTCTAAAACTGCTCTGGTTCAGATCTGAGCCAATGCTCTAGTTAGGCATGCAGCTGGGGCTTTGGAGTTCAAATTCAGTCCTGGCTCTCTTTTATTTAGGAGGGCAGACCTGCCCTAAGGAGCCAAACAGCTCAGTTTTAGATGGCTGAAGTCAGCAGAGGTGAATCATGCTCCCCAGTGAGTACCCTGGGATTAACGTCTGTGAAAATACATCAACACTGAAAATCCCCGAACTAGAGTTGAGCACAAACTAGACATTAAAGGGAAAGGGAAAAAAAAAAGGCTAATGGAAAGGTAAACCACTGACACCTTACCTAGATTTTGTAGTTCCTACTTTATCTGTTCTAGATGTTGTTCAAACAAATAGGAAGTTCTGGTAAGGTACAGAGGCTGTTTCCAGAAAGGGCAGTGAGCAGCGCTCTACCACAGGGGTTGATTTTTAAACCAATGGTTCAGATGCCTTTCCCTCATGTAGGCAAAAGCAAAGTGGCAACAGAGGATAAAATACAGGAGATAAAATTTGGTCATCTAGGTACACTTTCATCTGGAAATGTCTGATGCATAGATATAGGACTTTAAAGAAAAACTAAGTCTACTGAGATAGGCGTAACAGACGAGATTGAAAAGCTGATGGAGTGGGAGTTGCTGGTAACAGAGGAAAAGAAATATCATATTTTTCTATGTCCTAAAGTGTTAATTAGGTGGGAAAAGGGAACGCTTTCTGCTGTCTAACTGAGAAGGAAGTTTTGGACAAATGGTAGGTGTGAGACATGTTTGTATGTCGGTTGCTTTTCCTGTGGGTTCCCCAACTTGTTGCAAAGAGATGGTTCATCTGCTGTTTGAAAGCTGCTGTTTTCCGGTATGCATTGGAAATATCTCACCCACACAAAAAAAGGAAAAAAAATGGGTGTTTGAAGAAACTAGAGGCACTAGAGGAAGTCCTGAGGGAAGGACAAATGAGAGTCTTGTGGTTAAGGCATCCCACTGGTTAAAACACAATAAACAGAAAAGTAAATGCAGGATGAAAGATGAAAAATGAAACAAAAAATCTAAGCCAAGCCAAGCCAAAACAAAAAGGGATATGTGACTAACCAGGAGGCAGAGATGTATATCCCCACACCTCTTGCTTGTCTGAAAGCCTCAGAGGTCTCACGATACAAACCCATTGCTTTTCAAGCATATGCTGGACATTGCTTGTTTGGCTCAATAGCTTTTTCTGCTTTTTTTTCTCTGCATTAGTATCTAACCATCACAGGCTACATCCTCATCCACTTACATAGTCTGTCTCAGCAACAAGGTCATGCAAAGCGTTCAAACCCAGTGCCACTGGTCACCATCCTTTGGTGAATAAATGGCAGCTCCACATCCACTACAACCCCCAGCACCATCAACTGACCAGCAGCAGCCAAGCTCTTTGGATTTGGGTGCCTAAAATGAGGTTCCTGGTCAGTAAGCACCTCCATGAAGTGATCTGATTTTCAAAAGCATGGAGCCTTCCATTGCAAACATATTTGTACTGTGTAACACACATTTCACACACAATGACAATTTCTGTGACAGTTCAGTCTCCAAGCAGGTCAGATTTCCTTTCCTGATGTGATCTATTTATACCACATTGATGTGGTTTGCTCTAATGAGCAACCAGCTGTACATTGATTATCCCCAAAGTCTTGTGAGCTGCTGAGGAGTGCCGTAGCCTTACTCAGGCAGAACAGTAAAAAATAAAACTACTGACATAATTGAAAGGTATGGCAATGTATTTAGACACCAAACTTAAGCATTAACTTCCCTGCTTCCACCCAGCTGTTAGGGGTTATCATTTCTTCTTTGACTTACGTTGACACTCCGCTATCTGCTTGTCTCATCTGCTTAGGAAGAGAGAATTATCTCCTCTAATGCCAGCCCTTCCTGGTGCAAACTGCTGTACCTGAGCAAGCCATCCTGTGCCGCTTGCATAGGCACTGCAGAGAAATGGGCACTTGTTGGGAGCAATTCATCTGTGACCTCCTGTAGGCATCTCAGAAGGCGATGAAACGCCTGGTCCTCTTCATGGGCACTGGAGCTGGGATGACTCACTCAGATGTAGGAAGATTTGTTCCAGTGGATCCTATGGATTCTAACTCCCTCCCTCAGCTTGGACACTTCAGGTACTTGTTATGGGCAGAAGCAATTTGCTGTGTTCTGGCCTATGAAAGTCATAAATTAAGATATGCTTGCTCTACCTACAATCGTATATTGTATATTAATCTTCAAGAATTTCTTAGAACCTGGGAAGTATTTCCTAGGTAAGCTGGGAAGAAAAAGGCAATCTTAAAAACACTGTGAAGGGCAAAGAGAAAATAATTTGGTTTACCAAATATTTCAATTTTTGTTTGAATTTTACTCAATTTATAAGCTTTTTCTTGATTTTATTGACATTTAACTCACATTTCTATGCATTTTTTTAAGATCTGGAGGAAACAAGCATGAATTTAGGAATTGTTGCAAGGGGAGATTTCAGCCATTTGAAAGCTTCCTTTCTCAAACAAGTATTTTTCTCTAGCTGGGGAATCCAGCAAAACAGCCTTTCCAGCAACTCTTTTTGCTTCTGATGAATCATCATTCCCTGATGAAGTGCTGCTTCATCAAAAATTCTGAGTTCAAAGGTTTTTCTGCACCTGGATTAATTATTACTATTATTATTAATTATTAATATTACTTCTACACTGGGTAGACCATGGGCTATGCTGAACTGGTGCCTGCAAGTGTTAACGCAGCAGATGTGACCAGAAGCCATGCAGTAATGGGAGACAGTTTGATCTGTGTTGGTTTCTGTTAACCTTTAGAGTAGCTTGGGGACATGCATGGGCTTTTATTTAAAAATGCATGATCAAGCCCTAGTTTTTAGAGCAGATAATTAGCAAAGTAGTCTCTTGATTTCTTTGTTGACAACTACGCATGTGGGAATTAGGACTGGCAGTATATAAAGCCTCCTGGTGCCATTACTAGATTGCTTTTTAAAATATAATCACACTTTAAAGGCAATTCTAAAGAGATACTTCCACTGTTTTGGCTGAATCTTCTGTTTCTCACCTCCCTCTCAACGTTGTCATGTAGTAACACCCGTATCCTCCTGATGTTGCACAGGTGTTGTACCTCAGCCAGACCAGGCCTTGGCCCATCTCTGTGTGGTGGTTTGAGATGTCGGTGCCCAAAAAGGTGACAACAGAAGAGGCCAAGCACCCATGTCCCAGCTAAGTCAGGGTATCATTGTTCAAGCACCCTCTGCCTCACCATACTCTGAGATTCTCAGCTGTGCCCAAGCATCATACTGGGCTACTGCAGCTGCTCTTGCTGGTGGAGGAGAACCAGACCCCAGAAGGTGGTCAGATACAACATGTATAAAAGGAGGAACTGCTTGAACTGCTGCAGCCAGATGGTTTCAAATAGTTGCAGCAGTGCTGCTGAGTAATTGCTAGTGACCCCCATTACTGGCAGCCTTGGCTTCCAGCAACAAAGTGTGACGAGATTTCCTCTAAGCTCAACTAGAACCTAAGTGTGGCTGTTCTCTTTGATCCCGGGCTTTGCACAGCATCCAGCAGCAAGATTTTAAATAACAAGCTTCGTTCTGCACAGAGATTCTCAGATCTGAGTCTGTATTTCAGCATGTGCCAGAGCACATGCTAGGTTGGTGCTGCCTGTTAGTAACAGTAAACCTGCTAACAAGCACACAGAAGGGGAGGTCAGCTGTTACCAGCAGCAGCCACATTCCTCATATCCTTTTCCCTGTCTGAGATTAGCATATTCTGCTATTGTTTGATCCACCAGAATCCTTGTTTCCAGTCCCTCCAGGGATGGGTAATCACTCTGATGGATCCATGTGACCAAAGCGTAACACAAAAGCCAAGTGAGTCTGTGCTATCCTTCTTGGTTCTTTCAATTCAGATTCAAATGCAAAATTAATCTCCTGAAAAATACTTGCAGGCTCTTGCTTTTTTAATTTTTTGTGCATTATCACTACCAATGAGGCCAAAGGTAACTGGTTAGCATCCTTCCTACATGAAGCAAAGGACAACTAAAATCTGACTAAACTCTGATCTCTGTTGCTTGCTGTGTGATGCAGCTGAGTGTCATTGCTCGTGAACCACACAAAGATGCAATTAGTTTAGCAGCTCTTGATTATGAATGCAGCAGAACAGAATTAGAACTCAATTTACAAGTCTCCCTTTCAAACCCATTCAGCCGTTAAGGCCACATCATCTTTCAGTTTTCCAAGGCATATAATTGATAAATGATTTCTCCCTGCACACCTCAGCTCCTCATCTTTATTCATGAACCAATTAATCTCCGTAGGACACTGTGATCATTTACATACATGGCCAATGTCGCCAACCTCTGTCATTTCATTCTGGAAACAATTTTGCAGCCCATGAAACCACCAGGAGGGGAAAATCTGGACTATGTCTAAATTTCTGTGGTTCTGGCATTTCTCCCTCCCATCATTCCCAAATATAAAAATCAGATGCTATCTGTGCTAGAAAATGATAGGTTAACCTGAGAGGAAACAGAGCTTTTATCCCAGGGTGAGTGCTGTACAAGCAGCATGTTTCAGTCATGGCTGATATGTATGAGCAGAGGCTGAAAATACATGTTCACGTCACATTTTTGTGTGTTCAGTTATGCCAACCTACTTTATTCATTTTTTATTCCATTCTCCTTGCTCTTTAGCTTTCCAGGGTCAGAAGAGAGAAACGTGCTGTAGCGTCTGTGCTGTTTCAGCAAGGTGAAGAAGTGTCTGTATTGCTTAAACACTTTCCTCATGAACTCTGTTTCCTCATGGTCTGTTATCAACTCCCACCCAAACAACATGTTGTCTAAGTGACTCGTGTTTTCTTATTGCCATTAGATGCTTAATTATTTGCCTGTATCTTAACAAAGAGCACTCACAAAGCAACTTTAACTTCCTTAAACACAGGATATCGAATGGAGCCATAGGAGCACTCCAGGCAGAGCTTCTGAATGCTTGAGAAAGGTGCTCTAAGTACCACGTACAGAAAGCACATTTTGGCTAAGGTGCAAGCAAATGGATGCACACCTATCCTCCATTCTATGTACACAGGTGTGTATGTACATGTCAGGAATGCAATTAGCCCTGGAGTAACAATTCTTTCTGCATGTCTCTGAGTGCATCAACAGTATTTGCTGTTCTTCTCTGCACTGCTTGCACTTGCTCACATGGCTTACATGGCATCTGGCAGAGTGGGCCCTTCCTTTGGGCTTTTGGAGTATACTCGCTGTTTGGAGGATGTCAGGACCTGTTTGAGGATCCTGTCGAGGAGAAGCTCCATGAAGCAAAGTTCACCCCTCTTGTCTGGTGTGGTCCCCACCTTGGAGAGGCACATCTCACACTCAGCCCTTGCTGACCATCAGTCTGGGAAAGCAGATCCACACTACAGAGAGATACTTATCACTGTCCCAGCAGAAGAGCTGTTGTACAAGTGCATCCAAATAGATATTTGACTTTTCTTCTGTCCACCCAGGGATGGGGAGAGGTAACCTTCCCTACAGTGCACTCTCAGTGTCGCAGTTGCAGACCTCCAGAGAAGCAGTAACACCATTTGTGTGGCTGCTCCAGCCCAGCCCAGCCCAGTGTGACTACTTGGGCAGCTGAGAGCACCTGTGCTGAAAGCTTCTGCTATCTGCATCCAAGGACCATCCATGCTCTGAGTGCCCCATGATTCCTGTTTGGGGTGTCATTAACAAACTCTTTGGAGATCACCATGGGCTAGAGAGGAATTTCTGTCATGGTGCTGGGTATCCCCCTGCCCAGAGCTTGTATGAGAAGTGTGGAGTGAAATGACCTTATGAGAATTTGTTCCTTTGCCAAGCTCAAAGCCTCTGAGTACTCCTGAATGGATACCACCAGGTCAGCGGAAGCTGAACCTGTGTTAGGAGGTTGCTCCCTTGGTGAGCCAAGGAGGTTTCTGACAGTACAGGTCCCACTAGCACAGTTCACAACCTCTAAAATTAGCAGAACTTATATTTCTAGAACTTGGCTCCAGCAGAAAACTTGGGAAGTTTCTAAAGGCATCTGTCTGGTCTACAAGATCTGATCATCACATAGGCAGCATTGCCCCATGTTGGCCTGAGAAGGATTGTGATTGAAGCACTATGGGGTACACTTCCCCAATGTGAAATGTAATTTGACAGTGCCACAAGCAGTGGAGGTAGGGCTAGCAGTGAAGGCCTGCCTCCCTCCTTGGAGATCTCTATTACTTGTCACTGATGTGGCTAATTGAGCCTTTCACTGGCATGTTACTTAGCCACAGGTCTGTTTCACTAGCACCCAAGCTGACACAGGTTTTGGGGAGAAGGCATGGAGAGGTTGTTGCACCTAAGGCTTATTCACCACCTCTCAGACATGCAGGGTGTTCTCCTCCAGGGCTACAAAATCAAAGGAGGACATCTTGCTGAGGGGCTGGGCAGAAGACATCTCCTCACCTCAGTGACAAACCAACACATGATGTTTCTGGTTTGCTTACCTGCAATGAAGAGCCAGGGCAACTTCACAGGCTGCCAGAAGTGCCTGGCCATGGGACATCATCACTTTTCTTCCTGCATGAGTCCAAAGCAACACCACGCACATCAGCCGCCTGCTAGGAGATTTCCTGAGTGGGTGTGTGGGGTTTCTCTCCACGCTTTGTATGTTCACAGATACTTGTTCCTCTATTACTTTAGATCCTTAATGTGTGCACTAGATGAGTGCCTGCCCTGTGGGAGCTCAGTGCTTATATGCATGGTTGGTTGTGTAGCTTTCTGCCCTTTTCACAAATTTCAGGCATATCATTACTTGTGAGCACATGGCCTGTGAGAATTCTGGCCCTTCTCAGCTTTGGACAATTTATCATGGATCTGTAATAGCAACAGTAGCTTTCACCCTAGGAGCAAGATGGGTTTCTGTGAGATACCAGTGCCTTTAGAAAGTGATCAGGGCTCAAAAAGTAAATAAGAAGTGATGAAAAACAATGCCTTAAAAATAGTAATTGTATTTCAGAGCTGCGTGTTACTTTCTGAGCAGCAAACAGATCATCAGGAAAAAACCACAGTTTTCTTGGTGGCAGAAGTGAACTGCTGCAGAGTACTGATATACATAAAAAATATGAACAAAATGAGAACGTTATTGAGTTATTTTGGTCCTAACTCAGAGTTTGCCCACACTAAACTATATAAAGTCCATCACCTTACCAGCACACAGAGCTCTCCTATTACTGACTTGCTTAATGATCAGCTTCTGAAGTTTGTGTGTAAATTTTAACCCTGACCTTGCTCACCACACAGTAGCCAATGAGGCTCAGGCATTCAGTGACTCTACCCTCTGGTGCTCGCTTTGTCCACTTGCCTGAAAAACACTGGACTTAAAGTGGCTGAGCAGCTTGGAGGAAAATGCTCCCAAATTCTTGACAAGTCCATTCTCCAGATGGTGGAGGAGGCTGCTGGAAGTGACAGAAGATGGGGAGCTGGAGAGTCTTAGTAGCAACTCAACACGTGTGCTTGCAAGATTGGAGGCACCAGGACCCATTTCTCCATCAAGCTGAAAGCAGCAGCAGCTGAGTACTTGCTGTAGGACCAGTGCTGCTCATGTGCTTTTTGCAGCTGTATCTACCAGATGCAAGGTCCTGTTTTCCAAGTAGGAGGCAAAACCAAAGCTGCCGCATGGTTAGGCAGCAATGGACACCAGGACCTGAAGTTTGACATCTGACTCGCACCAGAAGTAAGCTGCAGTTGGAAGGAGGAGTGATGTCAGGTTGCGTTTTCGGTTCAATTCCATCTCTGGAGGAAATAGAAATATGACTTTGTCTATACAAGAGCACAGCAGCCAGCCGTGCTGCTTCCTACCCCCTTTCTAAAGCCAGGACAGATGATTTCTAGCCAGGATAGATGATTTACAAGAAGGTGTAAAATCCTCATAATGCATTTAATTATGCTCTACTACACTATGGGGGAATATTTCCTTCTGAGTCCATCTGGTGATTAGACTGTACTCTGAAGCGTGTGGATTGATTGCCCTCATGGTTTTTTCTCCTAGTTAGTCTAACTGCTGATGCTTTATTTTTACTCATATGGATGTCTAAGCTTTTTTTGAAGCCTTGAAAATTATGATTAATTGTGCAATGAAAATCAATAATGGAAGTGCTTACAAAGCCAGCTTGATTTGGGAGTTAATCCCAAAGACAGCTGCTTTCTCTAAAAGTGATGGAAAAAGTTGGAGAAAAGCAATGGCAAAAGATTCCAGATCCTATTTTTGGTTTATGTTTGTCATGTTTAACCCCTTCAGCATCTTCTGGGAGCTTTATTACAGGCTCCTTTTACCAGTTCATCAAAGCAAATCCTCAAGTCCGTCAAATAAACAAGAGGTGAATTGAAAAGTGAGAATGTTTATACTCCTCTACCAGAATGCAAGTATTCCCACACCTTCAGGTCCATGAGAGCTTTATTTTTCAAGGGGGATTATAGAGGTAGGGATGAAGGTCTGATAAGACATTTAATATAATATCCCTGCCAACAGCACTTATTCCCTTTTGCGCACTGGCAGGTGCTAGCACTTTGCCTTGGGTTAAATATCCCAATTTTTCTGTCTTTCCCAGAGGAGAGCATTTTCCGAGCTCATGCATGCCAGCCTCTAAAACTCCAGATATAGTGACTGCCATCTCGTGGTAAGGTGTCACTGGTGCCAGGGCTCACTGCTGGTGCAGAGCTGCAGGTTGGGGCTCAGACATAGTGTCTCAAAACTCAGCCTGGGGGTAGGTGAGTAGCAACGGGGAGGGCTGTAAGGCTGGGTGCCTAGCTCCAGTGCCGGGATGCTGCGAAGAAGGAGAAGCAGCCCCCTTTACAAAACATGCTTTGAAGCTCCAGGGCCCCTGAAGTCCTACATCTTGCCTATGGGACGTGCATGATGTGAAAGCCTCCTCTTCCTGCACCTCTCAGCAGGATCCTCTAAAAATCCTATCCCCATGCAAAAAGAAAACTGAGTTGCTAAGGGCTGGTGAATGGGAAATGCCTGAAAATCCCTTCTTCCTTCTGGGGATTGCAAGTCCCTGCATTCGAGTTGGGACCAAGGGAAAAGCCCTTTCACCCTCACCTCAGTGGCGTCTCCCATCCCTCATCTACTTCATCCCTCACATCCACCCCTGAGTCTGGGGTGAGGGCATCTCCCTGAGACAGAGAACCCAGAGCAGGGCCATAGGTTCAGGAGAGGAACGGGGCAGCCAGATCTGATCAGGAAGAGGATCTGATCATTAGTACAGGAACCGTGCTTGCCTTGCAGAGTGCTTAAAGAAACAAAGCTTACGGGTATACGAGCAAAGGAAGAGGATGACAGGGATTGCACTGAATGGGGAAAATTGTACTGGCTCAGGCTGCAGGTCCAGCCAGCACAGTGTCCCATCTTTGGCAGTGTCTCAGAGCAGCATGTTCAGAAATTACCTAGGGAATAATTCTTCCTGCTTTCTGCAATCTACAGCTTCAATAACAATATGGAAGATAAATCCTTAGCAAGGCCACAGTTTGGTTTTTTTCTTTTTAAATCCATCCCTATTTCAGCCATATGATACACACTTCCCAATTAGCACATGCATTACTAAAAGCAAAGACTCCACATTTGGCTTTATAGAACATTTTATTTGGAGACACTTCTCACATCACTGAATATTGGTTCTTCATTAAGGCAATTCTGAAGGGGCGGGAGGGAAGGGAGGAGGATAGGGAAGGAATTGAGACTGTGTCACTGGGATTGCATTAAGGCAAAATTCCCTCCTTCTGCATTTCACCACAGTAAAATCCACAGAAAAGCCAGAACAGTAAACAACTCATGCCAAGGAAGAGATTCAGTGCAAATATATCCCACTATCTGTAGAAAGAGCTAGGTCCTCGGCTGAGGCAAATTGACAGTGTCTTGTCAGCTGCAAAGCTATGCTGACTTAGCTCCATTGAAGATACCAGCCTGGGTTCAGGGAAGCATTTTAGCATGTTTCCTACACAAGCACAGATTTAAATGCTCTCCTGAATCAGGCCCACAGCCCTTCAAGTGCAAGTCTTTAAAGTTAACAGAGTTTAATTTTTACCCACTACATAAATATGTCATTCTGTGTCCCTTTGGTTAACATCTTATTGCTACTAACTGAGTATATCCCCTCAGTTTCTTTAACATGGTTTTCATTTCTATCATGCTTTTCAACCTGCTTATGTTTTAATTGTCTTATGACATAAAAATGAATTATGGAGAGCATTTCTTGCAAATGTTCCACAGTTTGGGTGTTCTTGGAGGACCAGGTTACAGCATATTTTTTTCTAGTGAGTAGCAATGTACTCTGGGAGTAATGCCACTGATGGCAGGGGCATAACTTGCAGGGAAGAGTACTGCTCAGTTCATATACCAGAAACACATAGTAGTCTCCAAACACTTCTGTCTTCCCACAAGAATTTTGTAGGAGGATCCTACCATTCCAAAAATATAGTCAATATAAACCACTCATACTTGCATTGGCTTGGGGAAATCACTTTTGTTATCCCAGGTGCAAACTGAAGGAAAATACGGCAGAAATGCTGCCAGAAGCATGAAGACATTTTCAGGCAGAAGCAGCATACAACATTTCATTATCCTAAAAGCTGTCTGTACCTCCCAAGAAAAAGATCTCCAGGTGACCTTTGACAGAAAACCCTGGTATGCATTAATAAAAGGATATGTATAGGCCTCAGTATTAGAAACTTACTCAGGAATATGAAATGGTTATATGTAGCAAAGTGGAAAATAAGGCAAAGAAAACAAGCACATATTACTGTTCAAAACAAAACATTTCCTGGATACACGTGGATACACAACTTTTGTATGATCTGGAACCATGTATAACATTCATGCCTTAAAAGCATGAGCACTCTGCATATTTCCTTGATACGAAGAAGAGCATCCAGTTTGAGGAAGTCGAAAGGGTGAATACCAGGTATCGGTACAAGTCTTTTGTGCTTTAAACTTTATTCATGCCTTTTCCCATGAGGCAAGCAAACACTGTCATGACCATTTTGGGTTTTACTTCAACCAGGTCTTCTGGAAGGGCATAGACTCTTGCTCCAATTTTTCTTGCCATAGAGATGGCATATCTGCATTGCAGGGATGAAAAAAACAAAACAAAGAAATAAATTAGTGCAGTAGCATTAATTTTCTCTCTGTTAAGAAGTTTTCCACAGGATCAGTACCAGAGTGGGTTGGGAACTTTCTTACTGATTCATCAAAACTAAACTTTTCTATAGGAATGTATGAGACAGGTTTGTAAAGAACTAATTTGTAGTAAAAGGTAGAGTGCATTCCCTGATGGTTAGAGCATGGGAGACTGCAGGTGAAAGTCTGATATGAAACATTTAGTCTTCCATCTCCTGAAAAATTATCCTCACAAACAGCCATTCTGGTCTTGCTCCCTCTATTTTTGGTTTATGTTTGTCATGTTTAACCCCTTCAGAATCTTCTGGGAGCTTTATCACAGGCTCCTTTTACCAGTTAATCAAATCAAATCCTCAATCTCTGCCGCTCAGTCTTCACATGTAAACAAATTCATGAGGATGGAAAGCAGAAGGCTGATGTTGGTGGAGATCAGTGCTGTTGGAAAATCAACATTCAGGGACATTGAGTTGTACCCAGCATCTACAAGCTGACCTTCCTATCCTTCTCCTCCTCAGAGTGCACTGTTTCACAGCTGTCGGCTATTGTCCAGGGGATATGTCTCTTATCTCTATTTTTCATTAAAAAAAAAGCTAGAAAACCTCAGGTTCTTCCCACTGCAGAGCACACACATTTGTGAAATTCTCCCCCAAATGCAAAGAAACATGTCAGGGGGGGAGGAAGAAAAGGAGGACTGAAGAGGGTGACATTAGTAGAGGGATGAGGAAATTAAATATGGAGAGAAGCACACATAGGACTGCAAGAAAGAGAGCAGTTGGTAGGAAATGGAAGGGAAAAACAATAGTGAAAAAAGTCTTTATAAAAATAATGGCAGCTCTGGTTGCCTTGACCATTCTTTTCTCTTTTGTAGTTGCCACACAACAAAGGAGAAGCTAAACTGATGATCAGAGCAGGAAGTGATCTGTATAACTCTGAAAGGAAAAGGAGATGCCCCAATGGTTGATCCTCTGGTAGGAAATGGTTTGCACTCAGGTGAAAAAAAAAATCAATATCCACATTCATAAAACCAGTTTTTCAGGCATGTCCTTCCCCTTCTTTCTTAAATATGCCCTTGTTCCACACGTATGTGACTAAAGAGGTATCATGACCTCTAATCACTGGTTTCCATGGCTCACTATTGTTGGCATTGTTCCATGACCTCTGAAAGAATTTTAAATTTAATAAGAGAAAATAGGAGCCTGTGAAGCCAAGTAATTTTGATCCCTTCAAGGGAATTATAAAGCAGGAATTATAACATTACACACTTCATTTCCATTGATAGTCTTTTTTACTGCCTAAGTCCTAGCTTTCATGCTTCTAACTCTGGAGGTATTTCTCAGTTGAGGTTGTGCCAGATGACAATGATAGCAGAGCAGTTTTCAAAGACAGAGTTAGGGAAGTATGAGCAGGTAGCTCGTGTAAAGTGTCACTTGGCACAAACGTACTTAGCATTATTCAGTTTCTCCTCATCATTCAGGTCCTCTGTTTTCAAGAGGTCATATTTGATTGATCCTGGTTGAATGGCATCAATGAGATCCAGGACTGGCATGCTGGTGCTGATTTTGCTATCCTGCAGAGATGAAGAATACAATTATATGCAAGAACAGGATGACAGATCTCCCACAAAGCCAGAGTCTACACTCAAGAGCCATGGATAGCTCAGTCAAAAGCCATTTAGATCTTCACAAAGGGCTGCTTAGCATAATTTTTCATCTAAGGCAGACTAAAAATCCTTCCAAGGATTTTTTTCTTCCCCAATGAATGAGACATCATTAAATCAAAAGATGGGGTGCTGGGCTAGTCAATTTGCTTCCTGTGGGGAAATGACATTGATACACATCTACTGATGGGAGGTGCGAGTTAGACCAGCTGTGTGACTTCAGAGCTCATTACATGAAGTCTGATGGATCTGTCTTCTCCTGGTGCTCACTGCTGATTTATATCTGCTGAATGTTCCCCAGCTTGGCAAGTGTCTCAGATGTGTTAGCAAAATTGGAAACTCTGGAACTGAACCATCTCTGTGCTTATAAGGTGCCTTGCAAAATAGGGCACCACCCCTGAATGGTACTACCATATTATGAAAGTATTGCTACTGTTCTTTTTAATACTGTCATTTGTAATTGCTGTCATTTAATAATCAATAGCACAGCAGTTCTTGCTTAATTCCAGTCATCATTCCTGGCTCTACACTTTGATTTCCTGTGTCAAACTGTCATTGAAGGTGTTTCCTGTTACATTCATAACATGTTTCTGTTACCTTCTCATAATAAAGCCCCTTGAATAAAAGATCTGTATCTGAACATGCCTTTCAAAGGGAATGAAAAGTAATAAAATGTAATTAATTATATTATAATATATTGTGTACATGTATATATGTTTATATATCTATAGACAGGCAATGTATATAATATACACACAAACACAGTGAATAAGAGATTCCTAAGCAGAGACTTCTAACAAAAAACTGTACCTTGAAACTGGAGATGGTTGAATCCTTCCCGGCTGCAGTCAGTGTTTTATTGACCCAGCTGACAATTATTTCATCATTGACCTTCTCTCCACCACCAATGTCCTCAAGGATGTTCAGGGTGTACCTTAAGAGGGAAACCAGGATACCTGCATTTGCTCAAAGTCTACTGTAACCTCAGAACCGTCTTGTACGTGTGCAGCTTGACTGGGATCACCCCAACAGTCCCCTTAGACTTGATATTCCCCTGCTTCCCACACACTCACAGTATATATGGATTATATTATAATATTATATTCATCTATTTGGTCTAATTCACCCTTAGTTCCCTAATCACTGTTTTGGGAGTGTCAAGAGGTTTTGACACTCAAAGTTCCTACAAGGTCTCTCTTAATGGATCTTGGTGTAAATGACTCATTCTCACAATGCTTAAAAAAAAATCACTGACTTTAAAGCTGGAAGGGAATTTTTATGTTCATGTAAGACTGACCTGCATAAATACAAGCCTCAAATATTTTGCTTGTCAGCATACACCTTGAAAAGACATCCCAAATTGATGGCAAGTAATCACCACATCTCTAGATTAATTACCTGCCTGATAAACTTGAATTTAGCCTGCATTCAGTTTCTAACCACTGCGTCTCTTTACATCCGATTATGGAGCTCACACAGAAACACGCACACATGCACAGAATTACATTAAAGTGGGGAGAGTTGCATCCACTTCAGGTGGATTATAAAACTTCTGCATCAATTCTTTGTTTCCAGTACATTCTCCCTATTCCCTGATACAGAAACCTTTCAACTTATTCTTCACTCTTCCATGCAATGAACATTTATTCATGCTATACAGATAGTGACAATAATAATCTTCTGCATGAGCTGACTGTAATGGCTTTGCCCACAAGATAATGTGCTTCCTGATCACATCCCTAACTAGAAGCGAGCAAAAGGTTACTCTGTCTTTGCGTATAAGTGCAAACAGAGGAGGGAGAAAGCTGTAACCTGTAGACCCTTCTCAGTGATAGCATCAGGAAACTATTACAACGCAAGCTGGGTATACCAAAACACTCAGAAGTTTGTATCTGATGGCCATATGTACCTTCTCATCAACTGCCAGACTAAAGCCAGCGTGAGTGTACGGTTTCCTTCATTCAGATCTTGCCCAGCGATGCCAACAAGGGAAAATTTGGCTTGATTCTTTCCCAGTTCCACTGCATAGTTGCAGTTTTCAAGCTGTTAATGACAGGGTCAATTAGTGAGGTTCAAAAATATAGGAAAAAAAGAAGACAAGACAGTATTACTTTAAATTCTATGGATCGCTTAGCCCAGAACCTCCTGGGCAAAGAGGAGCTGTGGGGCTCTGTGATAATGCAGCTGTATGACTACCAGCAGCCAGCTCCATCCCAAAAATACCATGGTAAAGAGTTAACATAGAAGGAAATGTTGTACTTCATCATCAGGGCCTGGAAAACAGATTACCCTGGAAAATACAAAACTATAGCTCACAGGTACCTCCAGCATCATGATATTGCACTGACACAATGGATAAGTGTCCCAGTCAATATTTTAGGTCAGTTAATCACTCTGGCCTAACTGGATGGAATTAGTCATCCGGATAGCTGGAAGAAAGCTCTGTATTTAGCAGCAACTCTGTGATCAGTTCTTGATGCATCTGGTCAAGAATGCTTATCATCACTGTCTTCATTTGATGTAGAGAGCAGTGATCCAGACAGATGCAATTAAGCTGGTGCCATATGACTCACAATGAAGATGCATTATAATTGGTGACTAAGACAGTAGCAAAAGTGTTCTGCAAATACAGTTTTTAAATATTGACACAAATGGTGTCAAGTGTCTTTACTTTAGAAATATTGTTCATCTGTCAACAACAACCAGTGAATCAAATATATGTTTCTTTTTCAGATGAAAAATTCTTCACTGACTAGAAAAAAGTCATTTAATGTGCTGTACTTGGGGCTTGAGAGTAACACCAATGGCCACATTGCTGTTTGAAATGATATAGACATCCTTTAAGCGTAAGACATTGCTACTGGAGCTATTCCAGCTTTTT
This sequence comes from Columba livia, assembly GCF_036013475.1. NCBI lineage: Eukaryota > Metazoa > Chordata > Aves > Columbiformes > Columbidae > Columba > Columba livia. The sequence goes on along the minus strand of NC_088602.1, from coordinate 32,175,235 downwards.
GTACCTTCTTCATGTTGCCACCCAGTTTAGGATATGGTGGTTTGTTCACTCTGTTCCAGTCTACTGGCACTTTGATCTTTTCGTAGAGCTGGAAGATAACCAAGGCATCTGACAGGTCACTGAAAAAAATAAAAATGGTATATCATTGTACAAACAATAGAGGAATGGAACTAAACCTATCAGTAGAAGTAAACTCAGTTTCCTAAAAAAAAAAAACAAAACAACAAACCAAAAACAAACAAAAAAATGGCAGCTTGTATTCTTATAGGGTCCAAAAGTTCTTATGTTTTTGTAAACAGTTTGCTGGCTGTAGATAATATCATCTGAAGGAAGTGTAGTACCTCCCCTTACCTATATAAGTGATTTACACGTGGATTAACACCCAGGGAGTTCATCCAGTTCCTGAATGTCCTCTCTTCCCTTGTTTCACCTAAAACAACAGATACATCAATCAACAGGCCTGCAAAACACAACTCTCTCGTAAAATAAGTGTCTTGTGATGAAGCCATAACTCAGAAATTATAGTGCACTGAACTACAAACAGAAGGAGACAGTGGGTGACGTGAAATAAGAGAGCACAATGCAGCATGTAATATTTCTTCATGACCTATATATTATAGTATTTAGGCAGACTGGCCTTGAAATGCCTTCAAAAATTCAAGAACAGCCTGTGCTGTAACACAAACAGTTTTGCTATGAGGTTGAGAAAAAAGGACCTGAAGCTCAGCAAATGAACCATACAATGGTGGTCCTGACCCCAACTCAGAGCAAGCAGGCAGCAAGTTTTTGCAAGATCTGATTCTTAAATTATGTTCTCAGTTAACAGAATGACAGATCAAGCCTAATTTCAACTAACAAGTATGCACAATAGTCCATACTGGTTCAGACATCCCACAAACGTTTTAGTTTTTTAACATGTGCTATCCACAGAACCCTCTTCTCAAGGATGCCTGTGCTAATGGTGCAGTGAATATAAGCTGGAAGGACATAAGGTTAAGTTATTGTATCATCAACTGAGAGCAGGGATACTGCTGCATGGATGTCCAGAGGCATCCTTTATTTGGATTTTCCTTACCTTCAATAGAGCTCCAGTCAATGTCCTGGTTCTCTGGCTTATGCAGGGCAGGGTATTTGTTGAACAGGTTGGCGATGAAGGCCAAGTTTAGCTTTGGGTTCCCCCGGACGACGTCAGTGGCAGTGACAAACTGTCGGCAGCCCAGCCGCTCTGCCTGCTGCAGCATGCACTCCGCTCGCTGGACGTCGTCCTTCTCCTGTGCCAGCAGAAATTGGGGCCATCAGCCTCAGCCCAGTGCCTGGCACTGCATACCAGACCCACTTGTGGTCTCCACATGTGGGGCTGTTAAAGCAGATCCTTGTGGGGTTAATAGCTGTCTCCTTTCCTGCTTTTACTAACAGCAGGTCTGTGTTTTCGAATGGGCTTTACCTACAATGCAGCCATCTCACTATATTGCTTTTTCCGTATAAAAGGGAGTGGATTGATGAAATACCTAAATAAATATATTTCAATATACTTGCTACATATTAGTAGTTTATCAGTGTGGTTCAATGGTTGTTAAAGTTTCAGCAATGGTATCTAATAAAAGGGAAAGCACATAATTTAATTCTTTGAAAGCTTTGATACCTGAAATACAAGATCATATTGCAACGCTAAAACCAGTTTGCTTGTTCTGGCATCCCAGTGCAACTCCATGTTGGTCAGCAATACAAGTAACAGAAAATATCAGCATTTACTCTAAACTTATCTCATCTTACCCTTAATCCTGACATGTCAATAGTAATAGCTGGAATGCCTTCTTCATCTCCCTTGGGAGCAACTTGGTTCAGCAAATGGTAATAAGCTCTTGAGTCCTGTGACAGACAGAGAAATTAAATGGAGGAAAAATTACATCTAAAGCTCAGGTTTTGCATGCCAGTGCTCTCCTGAACAATGTCCCTGCATGATTCGTTTTTATTACATCAATCATTGGGCTACATAATTAAATTAATCTGGAAGCACTTAGCAATTCCTACTTTATGCTGTATTTGCCAGATCAATTTCTTCCCTAAGCCAATATATATATGCTGCAGGATGCTCAACACATGAGACAAAAGGCTGTGTGTTGCACTTAGAAAAAAGGACAGCAAAAACAAAGTACTTAAAAGGGGTCTTTCAGAGCTTAAAAGGGCCTACAGGAACAATGAGGACAGATTTTTTAGCAGGGCCTGTTACAACAGGACAAGCCTTAATGGTTTTAAATTAAAGGAAAGCAGATTCAGACTAGAGAAGAGGAAGAAATTTTTTTCAATCAGAGTGGTGAAACACTGGCCCAGGTTGCTCAAAGAGGTGGTAGATGCCCCATCCCTGAAGACATTCCAAGCCAGGCTGGATGTGGCTCTGAGCAACATGACCTAGTTGAAAATGTCCCTGCTCATTGCAGGGGGGTTGGACTAGATGACGTTTGAAGGTCCCTTCCAACCCAAACTGTTCTATGAATCAATATTAGAACTGACTTAATCTGAATATTAGATTGGAGATAAGAAAACACATACCTTTATAATGCTGTAGAAGTCAGACTGCTGAGCATTTAACAAAAGAAAATGCAGAAGGAGAAAGCAGATGTTTAAAGCAGATTTCAAAGCAACGCTGGAACAGTTATGGAAGAGAAAGCATAGTTTTCAAGGACAAAAGTTAGAACTGACAAACGTATCATCATTTTTCAGGCAAAAGAGCAGGAACAAGACAAGGATTTAACATCTTTTGTCTTTCATTTTTTGTGAAATGTAATGTTGCTTCTATGTGTGGAAAGTATTAATCTCACTTCAGAAATAACTCAGAAAACTGAAAACAAAGCTACAGGTTAGTGTCTAGGAACTTGACTAAACAACTCAACTAATAGTCTTCAAAATATAAAGCAGACTACCTGAAACATTTTCAGTCTTATACACCCGCATTACTACCCACCATATGTAGAAAGTAGTTATTTATAATACAAGAGAGGTGGGGTGACACACTTAATTATGAGGGTGGCTGTAAAGGCTGAAGTCTTGGCCTCTGAGAGGTAAATGTGTGATCATTTGCCAGTTGTAAATATGGTGTGATTTATCTTTTAGTTGCAGGTAGGATTTAATCAGTTGCATTATAGTCCTCTCAGCCAGCCTACAGAAAGATGGGAAAGACTCCATTCTTTTCCTTTCAATGGATATTCTCCAGTCACTTCTACCCAGTGAACCAAAAATCTGTTACAATAAAAACTGCATTATTGAATGTGACTCTCAGACTCTCCTGTTGCCTTCTCTGGTGGTTTTTTTTAATATATGTCAGGAAAAACATGGTAGATGTCTTTTCATGCCTCAGCCTCTGGTGAAACCCACAACCAGACACCTCTGGAGCAGAGCTTTTCCCATGTTATACTGGGAGTGGGCAGGTGGGGTCGTGGCTGGTGAGGCTGGTGTGCTGGCCAGCCCCTGGCTTGCCTGGAAGCCAGCTCAGACACCCTCCCTGATGTACCCCCTACAGCCCTGGGATGCTGGCTGGGTCTCACACTGTGGCTTCAGTGTCTGAAACTCATCAGTGTGCATCACTGAGGTTCAGATAGCTTTGTCTAAGAGGAATGAAGGTGCTACTGAGAAAGCTCTGCTGAAATCTGCACCTACAAGTCCATGAACTCCCAAGTATGTGAAATATGCTGCATGGACTAGAGACACATCTTTACAAGCGCCTCTCCATCTACCTATATTATATTATTATTATTATATTATTATATTATTATATATTATATTATATTATTTTGAATAGTCCCACTGAATTAAAACCTGCAGGTAAGTGCATTCAGAGTTATAGCAAAGGTTGGGCCAGAGGAGCACATGACCCAGGTGCCCTTTGTTACATGTCTGGGTAAGGTCTAGCCTTCTCCAAAGCAAAGCCAGGTCAAGAGGCATTTAAGGACACTGAGGAAGGAGGAGAGCAATAGAGGCAGGGAACTGAAAATACAGCGGCAGTGTTTGTATGCCCTGTCTAGAGACAGCAGTCATTCCTTTCCCAGGCATTTGGTGTGCTGGGACTGGCAGTGGTGACTGGGAGGTCAAGAGGAGGAGAGATACTACCAAGCAGAAAGGTAAATCCCACCAAAATGATTTTATGTACCCAGCTCCATGTGCTTGGCAGAGCAGTCTCAGCTGCTTGTATTGTTTCAGTGCACAATCCCAGTTTGGAGGGCCAATATTTGGGTGCGGAGCTACTGTTTTGCTATTGTTGGTCAGTGTTTCTCATACCTTGATGTCTGAGCTGAAGTTGTTGACTTTGTTGCATCCTGCATTCTCCAGGTGATAGTTTGCCCACCTCAGCAGCAGTTCCTCTGGAGACAGCTTCATCAGATCCTCCAGGCTTTCTCCTTCTCTCAGAAGAGCGATCAAGGCTAAACAAGGGAAAAAGAAAAAAATCATGATGTTGTGAATACTTGTAGAGGAGAACGTATAACTATTTTCTCTCTTACTCATTTTGCTACCCTAGTTTCTAAAAGTAAGCAACAAAAGTGTTGCCAGAATTCAAATTGAGTTAGCATGACAGAGGACACAAACAGAAAAAGGGTCTCATTAATAAAATGAGGACAAAGCTTTAGCTGTGGATCATATAGAAATGTAAGACAATTTCAGCGTGCTCTAAGAACTGCCCAATTTCCCTGTCCCAGATCTTGACCTTCATGCTGAAACTGGATACACACAGGTATTCTGAAGAATTTGTACAGGACTTCATGGGCTCATGGGCCAGGAGGGTTAACTCGTCTGTCAATTGGAGAAGATACTCTATTTCTACAGAAAAATTAATGTATTAGTTATGTCATAAAAGGAAGAAGAGGCAGGAGGGAAGAATTGACCCTTGCAACTGCAGGATGTTCGGCTGGTCTCTGGAGCATGAAAGGCTCCAGAACAAGTTTTGAGAAGAACAACTAATAACATGGAAACTAATTGCTAAAAAGGGAGAGTGTGTTACCCTGCTCTGATCTCCTGATTACTTTTGTCATTCCTTGAAAGAAATACGGATAATAGAAGTATCTGAAAAGAGATGGGATCTTATTAAGAGAACAATGTTAACACTGAGAAGTAGCCTGTAAAAAGGATCCTTGTGTAGTTGATCATGGATTGATTTTTTGACTGATATTTTCATATTTTTTGCATCAATTGTCTTGGCACAAATACTAGCAATGTGCTAAAATTCTGATGGTGATATTCACTAGGTGGCATAGTCAACACAGAAGATTATCAAGAAATCAGATAGAAAGAACTAGATGACAGTAATAAAAATGCAATGTAATTTAATAGTGCCATGTTCGAAGACATTCACTAGGGAATTAATACGAATAACTGCTATTAGCTAAAAGCTTATATGAACAGAGGATGAGAACAACTTGAATATATTAGATGTCATCTGAGCTGTTCTGATCCACCATGTGATATGACCAGGCAAAAACTAAACGTGATATTAGTGCATCCCAGGTATTTCCCATAGAGTTTGGGATGTATTACTGCCTTAATTCCATATGCTAATGAGAGCTCAGTGGAAATACAGTGTTCCATATTCAAGAAAGGGGAATTTCATCTGGAAGAGCTGCAGAGAAGGGCTATGAGGGAAAGAGAGAATCTGAAAAGAAATAAAAATGACCTTGGCTTGTCTACCCTTACAAACTGAAATCTGAGATGAAAAATGAAGGAGAAAATACCAGGAAAGGAAAAATAGCTATTAAGCTGGGCAAGGCTACGTGCAAAGGAATGGGAACCGAGAACTCTGGAAACTGGTGGTTGTAGCCATGAAAGGGATAGAAATGTGCAAGGGGTGAAGAAATTAAGGTAACAACTGCACGGTAACTGGAGGAAAGAAGTGTCACTGTTGGTTTAGCAGCAATAAGAGGTGCTGCACGGACAGCATGTACACATCCACAGCCTCACGCTGAAGCTGTTTCATGGAGAATTTTGACATTGGTGAGACACATCTGGAGTACTGTGTCTGGTCTGGGGTTCCCCAGTACAAAAGAGACATTGGCAAACTGCAGTGAGTTTAGTGGAGGGAGACCAAGATGGTTGGGCTGCAGTACATGACATGTGAGAAGACAACGAGCAAAGTGGGTTTGTTTAGCCTGGAAAAAGGTCTGAGATGGGAACAAGTATTGTCCTCAACAACTATACAAGGGCAGGGATTTTGCCAGGATGTACAGCAAAAAGATGAGAGGTTAAAGTCACGAGGTGCGGGAAGGGAAATTCTTACTAGATATAAGAAAAAAATTGCACAGCAAGAGTGTTTGGGCACTGGAACAGGCTGCCCAGAGATCACTGGAAAAGGCTCTAAGCAACCTCATCTAACCTTGAGACTAGTACTGCTGTAAGTGGGTAGCTGGATGGCTGAACCAGAGGACCTCCAGGGTGGACCTCCAGAAGTTCCTTCCAGCCTAAATTATTCTGTGATTCTATAATTCTGATTTCACTAAGAAAGAGGAGATGCTTGGCAATGGTTTCATCAAGAGCAAGAACACAGCTTCCTGAATGCAGTGTAGCATTTCTTTATCCCAGAATTAGTGCCAAAACACCAATGTACCTGGGTGTAGATCATCATTCCTGACCCAATGAGCATGAAATTGGCTCTGCACATAAAAGCCTATCCACAGCCTTGGACTTTGGAGTGCTGGAACTTGTGAAGAGCAAGGGAAATGAGAGTGGTCAAGAAGACAGGTAACAAATACTGGAATAAAAAATTGAATTAAGAATTTTTTTGTAAAGAGCTTTATCCTAAAGGCTGTTCAGTATTAACAGTAGAGCACTGAAAGCAAGAGCCATACATACCTTCATTCCTGCTGATCTCTATGTCAGCAAAGAGCCCAATTTTGATGACTTGCCATAAAAGACCCAAAACCAGGTAAGGTTTCCCTTCTTTTAAGTCTTCAGCTCCAATGTTAACGACATGGCACCCAATGGCTGAAGCAGAGTTCAGGGCCAGGTTCAGATTTTCCTAGGGAAAGAAGAAAACTTCTGAATTATGCAGTAACTGGAGAGCTGAGGATACAGGAAGGGAGCACAGACAAAACTAGTGAAATCTGTGAAGAGCTTTGCTGTTAAGGCATTTATGTACAAGTCTGACCACAGGGAGCAGGGGAATTCAGAATCTCCTGGGATTACAGGTGAGTTCTGGGTCCCAACAAGAAGATGGAAATTACCTTTAGGGGTTGGACTAGATGACCTTCAAAAGTCCCTTCCAACCCAGACTATTCTATGATTCTGTGACCTCTTTGGCAAAGGTGAAAGACACCACGTCACAGGGCACTGGAGCTCAGAGCACACGTCTGCATTCACAGTGATTATCCACAGTGATAATCCTGGTTATCAAATCCAGGGTCTTCCTATAGCCAATGCACAGGCACATTTTCAAGTGCAGACCTAGCTTCAGCACAGGGCAAGTTCTCCTCCACTCAGTCTTGCACACATAGAGGAATGAGGGAGCTACAACCCAGTCAACCAGCAGATATTCCAGGCTTGTCTCTCTCTAAGCAGTACACAACAGCCCTAACTCCTAAGATACAAATAAGTTGCTAATGGGCAAAGTACACAAAAAACACATGGTCACAGGAATAAACTTGCTGAGTTTGTAACCTTGCAGTTCAGCCCAAGTCAAAAGTGGTCAAGCCTGGATATTTTCTTTTTGAACTGTGGAGTATGGAGTCCTGGTTTGGGAGTGTTCAGGGGAAGCAGAGGGATTCCATGATGCACAGTGAGGGGCAGAAGGAAAGTGATTTTTCAAGAACATTATGTTCCTTCACTGCTCCCTATTTAAAACAAAGGGTACAACAAAATCTGATCCGCAAGTCTGCACTATTCGAAAAGGTGGCTTAGTAAACAGAGGGCAAGTAAAGCAGGCAAAGAAGCCTGGAAAATATAATATGTCTACAGATTTGCAATTTTTCACATAAATTTCATCACTGTTGGCATGACAGAGAGATTTGATTAGATACAAAACGCAGAGAGAGACATAGTGTAAATTCTCATAAGCTAGAAAAATTGGAGCATTTCAAATTAATTACCTTTTCTCCATCAGACAGCTGTAAAAGGGTTAAGTAAAAGTGGAAGCTATATTGATCAAATCATGTCTGTGTGTGACAGGGATTGATCTGAGCTGCATCTCTAAGCTGTGCTGCTGACTAGAATGATTAGAACTGAAAAATGTGGTATACAGCATAAAAATCCAATTTAATGGCTTCTGAGCTTACTTGAGCCTGGCTAATGTTCCATCAAATCAGAGCAGCTAAGGGCTAAACTGGGTTAGGTTCATATCTATTCCTTATATCTATTTATATTTTATACCCAGATACATGGATGCTGTTCATGTAAAAATATCTCTCTGCATAATGCTGTGTGAGAAACACAATAAACTTTCAATAGGTGAAAATTAGCTTTTTTGTCCAATTTTTATATCATATACATGTGCACATAATAGAAATAAAGAAGGTATTCAGTTTTCAAGGTGAAACAGCATGGCTTGTGAAAGGCAGGCAAAGGCTATGGTCCCATCTCAGGTATGTTGCACATCATGTTACCTCCTGAATCACAGTTAATATTTTAGTGAGGTCACCAGACTGCAAAACAGTCTGTGACCTTAGACGTGGGGTTCAGCCTCCTGAGAGCTGCTCCACCTGGAACTGGTCACTGTATTATCTAGTTGTTCTTGCATTAATATGGCATCTACCACACATCTTTGAACTGGTAAACTTTATACAATGGGTCAAATGCAAACACAAATATAATTTGTTTAGTCAGGTTGCCCATATTTTTGGAAAGACACAGAAATGTAAGTGTTTATGTTTTTACGACATGGACCTGAACATCTCACTTTGCCACAAACCGTTTTGCCTCATTGTGTTGGGCAGCACCATGGTATCACCAGCTTTTGCTTTAAGTGATTAAATCAAAGCATCCCAAGGAAAAAAGCAAAGAATCTTGTACCTGTATTGTGAAGGGCGTGAGTTTCTTTTTGTTGATTGTTCTTTCATCAATAGTATCTGGCACTGAAAAGTTGATCATCTTACTGGAAATAAAAGAAAAGAAATTAAAATAAATACACTACTAGCTATGTGCGCACAAAATACAATACAGCTTTTGTAACTATGCTGTAGGACAAGTCAAAGAGCTGCACAATTACTGAACAAATATAGTCAGACTCTGTTTTTACCCATACAAACACAGGCACACACGCAATACTCAAGAAATTATTTTGGGTCACATGCAGATTGTACTATAATTGTGAGGCCAAGAATGCCACAAGGTCAAATTGTGCATAAAGTTTATCGTGCAGTAAATTTCTGTGAAAGCACTCACTGTCTTATGCTGCTTTGTGTGAACCCCCAAAAGTCCTTGGACAAAAATAAAACCAAGTAACTCCTCAAATTTCACTGACTTCATCTTATTGCAAGGGTCCGGAGGCAGGGAAAAACTCTCATTTAACATGAAAGAAGCTTTATATTTTTTAAAATAAAAGAGAGGAAAAAATAGCATTATTAAGGCCTTGAATCTGCAAAGATTAATGAGCTTAATGTAAAGTTAGCAGCTTCCATTTAAGCAGAGACGTGAGTTTCTGCAGAGTCACAGTTCCCTTTTGTGAGAAAGACAGGTATTATTTACCAAAGCACTATGCCATCACCGACTGCCTGGAAGAGGTCATCTGTTTCTGGATTCATTGGGACCACATGCTTACAGTCAGGGTCCTTCTCAAGGGCTTTATTAATCCAGTTGACAAAGGCATACTTTTCTTCCTCTGTGGACACAACATCAAATCCATCAGTTTGCTGTGCAATAATTCTACCATCATTTTACTTACAAAGGCCGAACTCCTTGGGGAGAAGACTCTCCTATCAGCATAAGTGATTAATGAACGCCTACAAGGGAAGAAGGCTCCGAGGAGACAAATAATGAGCTGAAGACAGCAAATGAGCTGGTTAATACTCCTTCCACACTCCTTCCCGCTGACTGGGGTTGCCCGGTGTCGTGAGGGCAGGCACATGATAGAGACTGGTAATTAAGTTCGTATGATTCAACTGTATGTTTCAGTTGCTATGCTCTGCTAAGCCTAATTTGTGCTTGCACCATAATTTGAATGCATTGTTGTATCACTCTGCTAAATCAAAATCCCATGTAACTTCAAATAAGTTGAAATAAGTGAATTCTGCATTTTACATTACAGCCTCCACATGTGGAATATCTAGAAGATCCTGGCCAGGGTGTGATGGACACTGACAAAGAGTATTCAGAGGGTAATGGGGCAACATTCCCTGTAGTCCAAGAGGGCTGTAACGTAGCTATCCTGTACCAGCAGCAGATCACACCATCCCCAGTAGCTTAGGGAAGGTGTCCTCTGTGCTCAAGAGGGTGGAGACCTTGGAAGCATCCTCTACTCTCCCTTCCCTGGCAAGAGTCAGTTCCCTATCCCTGCCCCTGGAGAAGACAGCTAAGGGCGGGACCTCCTCCCTGTGGAGATGCTTCAGAGCAGACTGTGCCCAGGAAGCAGCAGAAACCACTCTGGCTGCCCCAAACCTTCAGCTTGGAGAAACAGGCTAGGAGAAGAGCCTTGATGGGGTCGTGCCCTCTTTAGAAAAATGTCAGGAAACATTTGGTTACAGGTGAGTTTGGAGAGACTGCCAACACTGAGGAACCTGTGTCTTGCCTCACCATTGAGCAGGGACAGCATTGGGCCAGTCTTTGTGCTGCTGCAGCCGTGCCGGGACGCTGTTCTCCAGCCGAGCTGCAGTGCTGCTATGGCAAGGGAAGCTGAGCCCCTGCAGCTTCCTCCTGTAGCCACAGCTCTGTCCACCCCAGAAAACCAGCTCACACTATTTTTGACAAAGAGCCTTTTCAGGTGCTTTGTCACCTTCTCAACTCTTTGCCCTGCACCAGCCTTGCCTGAACAGCTGCTGAAGCTCACCGAGGCCAGAGCACCTGGGTTTGCACCAAGATAAGGTGCAGATCAGAGGTGTCAAACTCATTTTCATCGGGGGCCACATCGGAGTCACGGTTGCCTTCAAAGGGCCAAATGTAATTTTACAACTGTATATATGTAGGAGTAATTACATTTATACAGTCCTAAAATTATATTTGGCCCTTTGAAGGTAACCAGGAGGCCCATGTGGCCCCCGGTGAAAAAGAGTTTGACACCCCTGGTGTAGATGATCTCAAAGGGCACACTTGTTCCTGTTTACTCTCAGTGTAGGACAGCTGTACCTACCTGAGTATGAGTGTTGTGTGCCGGCACTTGACTGCTCGGACGTCCCACCGATGGCACAGATCCCCTCCTTTTTGTTGATTTGTTTTCGGAATGACTTAGCAACATCATCACTCTTCAGATTTTGGAAAATCTTTCAAGCACAAGAGACAATTTTAAAATTTCAGAGAATCAAACTGAGTTAAAACAGTGATGTCTTGGACCAGGAGATGTGTCCTCTCTGCTTCAAACACATGGAAGCACAGCTTGAGTATTATTCAGTGGGTTTCTGTGTAAAACCTGTGTATCTGCGGTGGCAGAGCAGGATCGTACACAGTTTCATGTTTTCAAAGCAGTGAACAAAGATCACCTAAGTAACAGACGCATACATGGTACCAAACCATGGAGCTAAGATGTGCAGGAGGAGAGCCTTTAACAGTTTCAGTTTGAAGAAAATATGAGTAAAAATCTGTTTCTCCATCCCAAGGGAAATTCCACTATTTTAGCATTTGCTTTTGTCCCAGTTCACGCTAGAAAAAGAAGCAGCTTTTTAGTAGAAAAAAGGTCCCATGAAGTTTTCAGTTTCAATCTGGTGGAATTTTTCATAACTATCTAGCCAGAACACAATATTTTTGCAACTTGTGACTGAAACACTTCATCCTGCTGCATCAACCAAACAGGAAAATATTAAGTCTGTTCAATACGCAGCTGCGTTCATGTAACTCGTCCCACTTAATTGCAAGATTTCTAGTTCAGTTACCTCCTGCTCTCATCTTTTCCAGTGAGGGGACTCCTCAGATTGACTAGTTGCCCATGAGACCCTGTGCTTGTGCCTCTGCTGTGCCCTGGGGACCACCCTGAATAACCCACGTGGCACCTCACTTACTAAATAAATAATATCTTACTGAAATAAAATCATCAAAACTGATCCTGCCATCCCCCGTGGTGGTCAAATTCTGAATGAGTTCTCTGGCTTTATATCCTGGGAGAGGGAGATTGGCGGCCTTCAATACGTCTGTTAAATCGCTGGCGTGGATGAAGCCATTCCCACCAATATCTGCAAAAGATTAAAGCAAACATTTAGATTCAACTTTAGCTTAATAAAATTTTATGCACACAAAGGCTGTTTTTTTAATTGTACCTGGGGAAGGGTACATTGTACGTAAAGATTTGATATCCTGAAATCTAAAAATCTAGTAATTTCAACCACCGCAGTGTCATTCACACCCAATAAAAAATCACAATCACTATTTAACAAATCAAAGCTCACAGGGATGAATTTATATGTTTTAGAAACAGGGTAATATCTTAACAAAGCTAGGTTTAGATGGATATAATTGTATTCCCAAGGTTTACATGTAGACAAACATGTGAGTGTTTTATAGAGGGAGTATCCTGTCTACAGAACAGCTACAGAAAATGGACTAGATGCAATACAGAGTTAGATGTTACATGTGCATGTATTCATATGTATAACTAGTGATTTTGGCCCATTTTCTGCATCAAAAGTCATGAGTTCAGAGGCTTGGAGCTGCATATGGTCATTCTCAAAATAGCAACTTGGTGTATCTCCGCAGTGATGCCAACATGGATAATACTGCTGAGCCCGTTACAAGATCCAGGGTAGGAATTTATGAGAAGGTCACCAACAAATGTTAAATGGTCCTTTCTTCTCCACCAGTTTGTGCAAATCCCCACAAATAAAAAAGGAAACAGAATCTATTGTGTGAAGAGTTTCTGTTAAAACACTACTGTTATGTACATAGTTATATATACATCTATATGGTTATATATTTATATTTAGGTTTTATATATCTATATTTGTATTTTATATATCTGTGTGTTTCTTGTTTTGCAGGCTCTTTTTCCCCAGCCCAGTGCCTAAGGTAATTTCGAAGAAGCATATTGCAGATTTCCTGCGTGAGGAGTTGCAATGTGAGTCACCTGTTGCACACTGCAAAAAGGCACTGGGTTCTCAGCACCAGTAGCACAGATTCATACAGATTGCATAAAGCATCCTATCCATTTGTGAAATCATACAACAGAAGGATCTGGACTCAGAGAGGGACATGTCTGGGAGAGGAACCAGAGCATTTGCCTTGTCAGTGCATTGGGTGTATGGGGCACACACAGCAGCCGGATATTTAGGATTGCCAGCCTGGAAGACTGTGCTCAGAAATCAAACAGCCATCACCTGAAGCAGCAAGGACAACTGATTAACACATAATCCAGCGAGGCTGACAAATCTAATAGAAGATAAGTGAGATGTGAGAAGCATAAGGACCTTTTTCTTAGAATCTGGGTAGACAGTGATATGTCTGCATGACTTTAAAGGAGACAAATCAGATGAGATCTTTAAAGCCTTTGAAAGGAAACACACAGTTTAAAAACATAAGGAGCTTGAAAGGTCATAGTAAAGGGATTACAAATTTTATAGCCGTTTGTGCATTTGTCCTCTCCAGATTCTCCCCCCCGCAGAGAGTGTACTCAATTTACCTTAGAATAAAAACTTTTTGCCTTCAAAATAATTTGTCAGGAATAAGCAATATTCTTTGGAAAATACTTGAGAGTATTTCCAACATGGTTTTCTGTACAGCTTTTGAGGCTGTTTCATAAACCCTGCTGCTCATTGCCCCACCATCTCTCTCCAGTGAGAAGACATGGCTCTGCAGCATGCTGATGGGGTTTCATCCAGGAGGCCTGCGGTGGCAGGAAAAGGACCTTCTGTGGTTTCCGTGACACAGCAGATCAGTGCTGGAGTAATCTCCATTTCCTCGCAGCTGGTCGGTAGATGAGAAAAGAGCTTGCTACAGCTTCACACTTCAGCAGCGTCTTTCCTGTTTGCTGTACTCACCAACTTTGCCGAAAGCCTCTCGTAGCTCTGCCATCTCCTCCTCTGAGAAGTGTGCTGTCGACGCCATTTCTTATTTCTCCGAGGGGCGGGTCTGCAAGAAGAAAGCACTTGTTTTTATTTTGTGTCTTTTTGAGTTTGTAATGATGATAAAAAAGAGGGGTTTTCACTGGGGATTGACAGCATGACTCGGAGTCTTGAAGCAGCTCTCCATGGCTGAAAACCCAGTTTGTCTGCAACTCAAAATGAAGGGAAGAGGTAAAATTCTAAGTATGTGAAAGAAAATCAACATCACTCTCATTATTTTGCCAAGCCCTGCTCAAAATCCTACAAGTTTTATTTGTACAAATTTAATTGGAATTAAGCCCTACCTCTGCTAACTTCTGTTTCTCATGGAGAAAGCAGACAAAATTGTGCTGGTTCTTGTTTTATTCCCCCTCTGGAAACACAATTCACCATGTGCTTCTTTAGCAGTGCTGGCAGAGAAGCAGCAGCCCTGTCTGCTCCAGGGGCTCTGGGCTGGAGCTGGATTCCCGGGTGATATTTGCACCCCTATCTTTGGGTACCTAATGAAGAAGCTGGTCACCCTTATGGGGTGGATGGATGGAGAGAAGTTCCTTCACAAGGTGTTCAGAGCATCAGGTCAGGCTTCCAGAGCACTAATTCTCTTTCTGGCTATGGGGAGAGTTTAGGGATTTTGCCCCCAAAAGGTACCTAAGTTAGTGCTTGACGTTGGAGGGCACTTTAGGAATGGGTGGCCAGAAAGAGTTTTCTTGCCTTTCCTCCCACCAAAAATACAGAACAGGAGGAAGGATCAGACTTTTCCATTCTAGACACCTTTCTTAATAATCAGAAAGGGAAAGTTTACTTGTTTTTCGCATAATTTAATACTCTGCCAGAAGATGCACATTATACCCTTCTGTTTTATCAGGCATCTACTGTCCCTTACATCTATTCATAAGGAAACTGTCCAGGAGAAAGACTATCTATTATTCTATATTTGTGAGAATGACTGTAGTGTCCTATGTCTCTTTAAGTATTAATTAACCAAACAACTATTTAAACAGAATAGAATGGAAACCTGAGTTGATCCTGGAAAGTGGTTGCTGTAGCTACAGTGTTCAAATGAAGAAAAAAAAAAAATCAGAAGTACCTTATTCCCAGACTGAAACCAACATTGCATCCTGGAAGCTTGGATTGCAAACTTCATACGAAGATAGAGAGAGATAATTTTTTGAAATACAGATTTGCTATAGCCCTCTAAAAAGACACAGAGTTCTGTACAGCCTATATGGGCTTCAGATTTAATGCTCTCCTGAACTTGTGCATTGATTCCTTGTATCTGTGAGAACCAATATGGATATGGCTTTGAAATAGGCCAAAGGCAACCTCATATGCGTGGCTTTTTGTCCGCTGCCTCCCTGTAGTATCATGCACCCTTTATCTGCCTCATCACCTTGATTTGAAGGTAAGGACAGCTTCCAGAGAAAAATCTGTTCATTTACTCCATCCAACCTTCACAAGTAGAGAAATGCAGGATAATCCATAATGCCACCATGTGTTCGAGGGCTACCTGTAAAAATCCCTATGATCCACTAGCAATGTGGGTTAGGTATACTAGGGTAATATTAAATCCATAGTCTTCCTTCTTCATCCTGATATCTTTCCTGCCTCTGATTCCTCACTAACAATCTTTTTCTGTCACACGCTGCATGTCTTTGCAACATATGGATTCCCTAAAATGCATGTGAACACATGAAAATCTTAAACTATCAGCAAGAAAATCCATATTCCATTGCAAGATCACCCCTTCCAGTCCACTCACCTGATGAAGCAATATAAATTGCGACACAACTTTTAACAGCATTAAGACTGTTCTAGATCCTAACAGATAGGAAACACTATGGGTTGTTGCCTGTAACATTACTTTTGCAAAAAGTTTTATAACCTTGAGAAAAAATTATCACCAACATGAAATTGACTTTTCTTGACTGCATAAGAAGTTGTGGCCTCTGACAAGTAACTAACTGATCTGTTAAAGACAGAATGCTATTCATAGTGCATATGTTTACATGTGTGGGCATTTGTATTAATAATACATAATAGAATTAAGGGCTTTACCCTTCTGACTTCTTTTTTAGGTAATATTATCCACTCTGTTGCAAAGGTGGCTACACTTAGCCAAGAAATCAGATGAATCTCTGCACTGAGTGCAAGAACTAGTCCTCGATCACCCAAGGAGTAGTTGTACTGGAGTTATGAAGGTGTCATCACTGCCTGTTCCAATATGCCATATCAGCAAGATAATCGCTTTATAGCCATCGCCTCTACATAGTTTCAGGGTTACCTCTAGTCCCAGTTTTGGCAAGGGATTGCAATAAAGCCAGAGAAAGAGTTTAAGGTCTTTGTCATGGGCCTTCAAGGCTCACCTGCAGCCAGAACACCTCTGAGAAGTGCATGGAAGCTTGCAAACTTACACTCAATTAATAAAAATCAGAATTTTCATATTAAAGATTTCAGAGTTATTGGCAATTAAAAATGCCATCATTTTAAAAAACTGAATAGTAAAAACAAAGCATAGGAAAATTGAGAGAGTAAAAGTCCAAAGTTTTAGCAACACACAGCAAAAAGGAACAAATCCACTTTCAAAAAGTTACTTTTCAGTACATAATTGCTTATTTTGCTTAGATCATTAAAGGTAAATTATGATATCTAGACACACAGAAATGTAAAATGGTTCTGGACAATGGTGGGGGAGGTCAGGTCCTATATTTTCCTTCTGATTTTATAAGATACCATGTTTCCTCAAAAATAAGACTGTCCTGGTTTTATCAAAAACAAATTTCTCTTTTAGTGAATTTGCCTGTCAGCTAAAGCCTTCATATTAGCTGCATTTTCCTGGAGAACCAGATATGCGTTTTGGTAAACATAGCAATGGAATGCAAAGTTATTGATAAGCATGGATGCACCTCTCCTGAGAGGGGCAACGAGAAACAGGTGACCAAGAAACTGACCAACAGTGTATAACATTCCTTTCACGTGAATACTTCATATAAAAGTGGGAGATCACGAGGATTTAATCCCTTTTTCCTTCTTTTCCTTTTGCTTATGGCCGACATTAGGAGAGGACCTTGCTAGTCGTCCCTGTGAACTGAGGCCTAGTGACAGACTGAATCCAGCTCCGGTTGACTGCAGAGTCTAATCCAGGACTTCGGGTGCTGGCTCTGCAGTTGCTGAGACTTTCAAGATTGGTTTTGTATATTTTGTATTATTTTCTCTATTCTTATCAGTAGCATTAGTAAAACATTTTTAATTTTTCCAACTCTCTTCTCTCTGTCCTTCTTTCCCTCCTGATTGCCTGTCCTGAGTGGGAAGGGGGAAGAGGGAGAGGCAAAAGGGGGAAGTGGGGGGAGGAGAGGGGGTTAACAATACATCTGCCAGGGTTTTATTGTCACCCCACACTCAAAACCCTCAACAAACACCTACCCCAAAAATAAGCCCTAGCATTATTTTTTTCAGGATTTTTGAGGATGCTCAAAATATAAGCCCTACTCCAAAAATAAGCCCTAGTTATAGTTCATTTAAAAAGTCAATTTAAATAGTGTCCAGGCAGCTATACATGTAAAAAAGTAATAAGTTTTGGAGCAAAAAGTAATATAAGACCCTGTCTTATTTTCAAGGAAACAGGGTAGTAGTAGAGTCATTTGCTTCTAGGGGAAAAACACTTCCAGCACTTCACCGTCCTCAATACAACCTGAAAATACCTTGGGCATCCCATCAAGGGGGCATCCAGCAACCCTGGGTGAATAGCTCAATTACTGATAATCCACAAGGCATTGTAAGAATACAGTGCACCGGTCTGCTCCAAACCATTTTCAAAATCAGTATGACAAGACAGATACAGAGAAAAAAACGCAGAGGATGGTAATACAGCAAACGAGAAAACGTGGAGATGGGCAATATGAACAAGTTGAAACAGCTTCTTTGAAGGGAATAGCTGTTGAGGAGCTGAGGGAGGAGCAAAAGGAAATTCAGCTGATAGAATCAGGCTTTGAGCACAGAGATGTACAGCAAGAAGAAGAAAGCTGGATAGGCATGGCAAGAGGGAGTGGGGTTTGAGAAGACACAAATGCAAACAGCTTAGCTATCAGCACAAATGAGATTTTGAAGGTCCATAGTAGCTGGGAGGAGGATCTTGAACTTGGTGTGACTGAAGGTCAGTGAAATAACTGAAGTTTCTTAGGGAGAGCGAGATGAAAGTCAGCACATGCTCGGATGTGGAAGCAAGACACTGAGGAGGGGAAGAGAGCTCTACAGGTCAGAGCAAGAAACATGGTGGAACTGCCAACAAGAAAGAAATGGAAGGTAATACAAATTCAGAAGTAAAATAAAACACTCCTTGAGACAGACTGAGCTTCAGATGGCATCATGACATCCGGATTACACATTGCCTGGAAGAGACACTTCTTTCTTGTTTGCCAAACAGCAGAAACCTGCTATTGCAAAAGCAAAAATAAAGTTGTGCAAATGCACTCCTTCCTCCCCAGAAGACAGCTGAGTTAAAAGTTAACGTGAAGAATGGAAAATGGTCTCACCTAAGCTGCTGAGTATTGTAACAAACTGATATCAAAAGAGCCTCTATGAAGCACTTTCTTTCCTGATGTCATTTCCAAACCAGTACATTACAGACATGCCATAAAGCCTCCTTTTGTTTGACCTTATCCTCAGGAGAACCTACTATCACTCTGATGTCTTAAGAAGTCTAAGAACATACTATTTTCAGCCTGGAATATAAAGGAAGAACTAAAATAATCTCAAATCTGAACGTTACAGCTAAATTGAAACACAGCGATATTGATGTTCTTTCATCTCTTTCCATTTTGAAGCCATAGTCTGAGAAGCTCCCTGGTTATGTATTACTTGGCAAAGTGTACACACACTATGCAATATAAATAATAAATGGCAAAGCCATTAAAACCTAAAAGTTTCCAAGGCTTGTGTTAAATGGTTATCTTGTTTCATATTTTCCTCCACTTCTCTGGTGTTTAAGCTTTATTGCAAGCAAGGCATGAAAACCTTGAAGATGTGAAATCACACTTAACAGCCAGACTTTAAGTTGTACCTTTCCTCAAAACAGAAAAGCATATTTCATAGGGAAATGCTACATTTCAAAAACACATATTTAAGTTGGCAGGAACAACTTAACAGTGAATTTGGAACTAAGAAAGTTGAATAAATTACTAATATTTACTCACTTTCTACCGTCAGAGCTTAATTTTCTTAATGCATTAGTACTTTGTTAATAATACAAAAACCTAGCTGTTGGAGAGTGATCAGATAAAGATTTGTACGTATGTTCCCTGTCATATGTAAATTTCTCTATTTCTTCTGCTTTCTTTGCTTCAAACTTGTTTATTTTTTCTGAAAGCGATGAAACAAGAGGCACTCGCTGTTGCAAAACACAGCTGTTAGAATTGCCTGGGGCAACGTAAGACTGTGTCCCACTCCACACACAAAACTCTGCCTTTTACTTTGGCAGAGCTCACAGCTCCAGTTTCTTTTCTTTTTCTTGTCTCATCCTTAAATTCAGTTTCCAAATGTCTGGCTTTCCATAAGGGTTGGGGAGTATTTCCCCAGCTCTCTCCTGTGTTACCCTTTCCTTCCTGGCTGATATCAAAGGGGCACCACCATCAATCCTCCCCCAACACACAGCCCACCACAAGCAGGCAGGAATAAGAGAAGGAGCCTCAGAATTGTGCAGAAACTCTTGTGATAGATCTGTAGTGTCTTGCAGACCAGAAAAATATAAGGGAAAATGAAGTATCTGGAGCTTATTCAATCTTTGTCCCATACTTCTTGCACCTTTGGTGCCCTCCTCATTCCTGGTCACTTGCTATAACATCCCTGATACAATATTGCTTCTCAGAAATATTTCTCTCTACCCTTGTCTCATAAGGTCCCATACATAAGTCCATATATCCATACACATCTCTGTTCAAATTGTATCACAGTATCACAGTATCACAGTATGTTTGGGATTGGAAGGGACCTCAAAAGATCATCTAGTCCAATCCCCCTGCTGGAGCAGGAACGCCTAGGTGAGGTTGCACAGGAACATGTCCAGGCAGGTTTTGAATGTCTCCAGAGAAGGAGACTCCACAACCTCCCTGGGCAGCCTGTTCCAGTGCTCTGTCACCCTCACTGAGAAGAAGTTTTTTCTCAAATTTAAGTGGAACCTCTTGTGTTCCAGCTTGATCCCATTACCCCTTGTCCTATCATTGTTTGTGTGGCAGAATGTAACCCCCCCTCCCTCCTTCAGTATGGCACATCTCCCCCTTTCTCTGCTACTTGAGGCTAACAGCTTCTTTTGTTTGGCCCAGAGCACCCTGGCTCCTGGGACATTAGACGAAGGGAGTGCCAAGGCACACTGAGCCGCGCCCAGTGTGGGGGATGTTTGGAGGCTTCAGGGGCACCCACAGCCAGTGTGGGGGTGCAGAGAAGCTTCTAGAGTGCCTACAGTCAGATCTGATCAGATAACAAAAACGGGACTCTCGTCGAGACTCCGCCCATTGTCGCGGGTCTCTTGGAGCACGAGCTTAGCCACTGCCACTGAGAGCCCCCCTCCCCGGGATGGGGACTCCGCTTGCCTCGCCGACACGGGTGTAAGTAAAACTTCTCGCAGGACTGCGAGTATATTTATACTTTTCGTGCACATATGCACGTACAACTTTCAGTGCACATTTGCATGCGTACTTTGAATTATTTCCTCGCACAATCGCAAGTGTATTTTCCTTCCGTGCACACTTGCACGCGTAACTTTCCGTGCCCAATACGAGCACGTGTATAAATTATTTCCTCGCACAATCGCGAGTGGCCGCCGAGAGCCCCTCGCACAATCGCGAGTGTATTTTCCTCCCGTGCTTCCACGTAAGCACGTGTAGGATTCCGTGCACACTTGCACGTGTAATTAAATTAACTCTTGCAGGATTGCGGGTGTATTATAAATTTACCCTTGCGGAATCGCGAGTGTACACTTTCCGTACTCACTACGAGTGCGTGTATCTCTTAAAAAATAATCCCGCACCGTGTTTAGGCAAGTGTGTATTTCTCCGAGACTCAGGTACGGCTCCGGCATTTTTGGGTGAAGCCACGTGCATGCACTCTGTGGACCGCCTGTTGTATTAGTGGTTGCTGCCTCAATAATTCTTCTCAACTGATATCCGAACCTGTATTTAAGTCACTTTTGGAGTGCTAAAACCCTGTTTCTCACCGGTTCGATAAAAGTTGTTTTTGGACCTTGTTGTCCCTTAAATTAACCTACGGGGTGGCTCCGTGACAGTTTGCCACCGAGAAGAGCCTGGCTCCATCCTTGTGGCACTCACCCTTTATATATTTACAAACATTAATAAGGTCACCCCTCAGTCTCCTCTTCTCCAAACTAAAGAGACCCAGCTCCCTCAGCCTTTCTTCATAAGGGAGGTGCTCCACTCCCTTAATCATCTTCGTTGCCCTACGCTGGACCCTCTCCAGCAGTTCCCTGTCCTTCTTGAACTGAGGGGCCCAGAACTGGACACAATATTCCAGGTGCGGTCTCACCAGGGCGGCATAGAGGGGAAGGAGGACCTCTCTCGATCTACTAACCACTCCCCTTGTAATACACCCCAGGGTGCCATTGGCCTTCCTGGCCACAAGGGCACAGTGCTGGCTCATGGTCATCCTGTTGTCCACCAGGACTCCCAGGTCCCTTTCCCCTACACTGCTCTCTAATATGTAATTTCCCAACCTATACTGGAACCTGAGACTGTGTGTCTCAGTCATCTGACTTTCTGCAGTGTGGAAGGGCTAAGGAGGAGGCAAGGAAAAGATTTTTTAGTTGGGCTCTGCTAAATATTTTACTTCTGGAGACAAGTTTTTTTCATTTTCGTTCTCACCAAGTGGTGAGAAAAAGAGAAATTATGCATTAGATGGCATGTCGAAAGAAGAATCAATGCTATAACCACGATAGTGTGGCCCAGAAGTTCCTCAATTTTAAAGTTTCATCTTGTGCTCATTTGCAAAAAACTTCAACTAAAATGCAACAGGCAAAGCCATCTTGTTGGCAGTCAGCCACACATATTTCTGACACAATCCAGAAGAGTTTATATCCCAAATAAGCTTCATATTCTCAGCATACTTGCTATTATCATGCTTCTTTCTCACATTATTATTATTATTGGTTGTGATTTCTACAGTTGTCATCAAAATAATGCACTTGAATCTTTGCACGAGCAGGGGGATCCATAGTGTACCCACAGCAATGCAGGATAGTACCATTAACACTAAATTTCCCCAGCCTACTGACTGTTTGGAGCAGTGATAATTCACAGAGATGGCTCTAGGTATCCAGCCATCTTAGACAAATAAACAATCCCATCCATGTCCTTTATTCTTGTTTGGCATCACAGCTTCCAGGCAGATCGCATGGATATTTTTTTGTAATAGGCTTTTTTCTGCTAATGATGTAAGATAAGAACTAGAATCCATATATCTCTTCCTTGCTGGTGAGTTGTTCAGCTAGCCAGCTACCCGACATGACTGACAGCATCAGTAAATGCCATCATATTTTGAACTATGTGTCAGTTAGATGCACGTCTTACACAACAACTTTGAAAATCATTGAAGAAGCATAAAGAATTGCAGCATCTTTGATGAGGTGAGGAGGGTCATAAAAAAAGTTTGTTTTTCAAACTGTACACTTAGTGGTATGACTATTTCCCTATTAAAACAGCTAAAGATACACACAAGAGCTTTTTGTAATTTCCTCGAAGATGCTGAGTTAAATTTTAAACCCAAAAGTAGATAGAAACAAACTTGGATCTATTAGCAACGTGTAATTTGGATATTACAGTGCCTTCAGTCTGGGTGGGATCTTGCTGTTTAAATCAGCATACGAAATACAGAGAGGAGTCTTTCTGAAGTTATGGCAAATAGTTCCTCCCTGGTACGTGATAAAGATACGCAGTGTAGCCCACAACAAATGACATTCTTTGCCTCAACGGCATTTTTGAAGATTGGTGCCTGCAACAGCAAAATCTCACCATGTATGCAGGCACTGAAATTGCTAAGCTGTTGCACTTCACATATTTTATTTTGTATACAATTTGAAGAAACATAGATAAAAGACATTTATTGCTGTTCAGAAAGCAACATGGTGATGCCCACGAGTTATTTTCTTAATGTTCTGTTTTATAAAGGACCTTATTTGTCAACGCGATGCTTGAGTCCTAAATCAAATATGAGTCAGCAGGGCTTAGGAAGGGAAAATCCACAGAGCTTGTAGAGAAATTGAGATCTCTTTCCAATATAGCACTCAGTGGCAGGGAGCGCTAGTCCTTCAAGGAAACTAAGACATTGAAGAAGTAGAGCTGCGAACCCATAAAAACTCTCCTTATGTGTCTTTTATCTGTCAGATACAACCTACGAGGGAGACAGTATATATGTGTATATTATTCTTCGAAGTCTAGATCTTTTTTTTTAAGAAAAAAAATAATCCAATACACTACGTTTTTTGTTGCATCACTTGTATTTTCTATCCCTTTACCAAGATAAATTAGCTAGCTTTTAATTGAACACATTTTTCCATAGAAAAAGGAACAATTTGGATTCTCAAGTGCTTTAGAATGATTTTTTAATTATTATTATTTTTTTTTTTTCTTTTTCAAATCAAGCCGCATTAACAAACATCTTCAGTCAATCAGCAATGTCCTATTTGGCAAGGAAAGCCCTGCCCCACACAGTTCCATCTTTGCTAACTAAGGTGGGGAAAGAGGAGAACACCAAACTGTGGAGCAGATGGATAAAAGCCTCTCTTCCTATTCCTGTAAGGAAGTCATCATGCTGCAGCCCAATGGCAGAAGGTCAGGTCACAAAGTACTGACTCAGTCCCAAATGTCCTGTGAAAGCTGAGTGTCTGATAAAAGAAAAGGAGAACATGGCCTGTGTTTATAGCTTGTTAGCAGGAAAACAGTTCCTCCGTGCATGGAAAATATTAAAAACATGCTCCAGCTATAAAAAGGAGGTAGTTAGAAATATATATTTGTGTTTGAATGATTCCACCTGGATTTATGAATCTGTTGTTGTTGCTCCTATGCTGGGAGCTGTATACTGTCCTCAGTTTTGCAGGACTTCTCTCTGCTTTTGTCAGGATTCCCAGGGGCTTAGCAATTCCCTGGGTGATCAGGCCCTTCCGTCAGCCAAACCAGGCCAGAAAACAGACAGCAGATCTGAACACCACCTTCTTTATGAACTGTCCTGCTGCTTGGGACCCCCTCCTGCAGTGATGCCATCCTGGGAGCTGTAGAGTCTTTGAGTGCAATGAGGAACCAAAGCAGGAGCTGGAGCAGCAGGAGGCATCATCCTCATGGTGTGGTCCCTGAGACCCCACTGCCAGGCACCCCTCAGGACAGCACACCGCCCTCTATGATTATTTGATGATTCTATGATTCTATAATTCTCCTCCTCACAGGCACTGCCTCTATGTCCCAAACACCTGGGGGTGGGGATTTATTTTCCATCCTAGAGCTTTCCCCTTTTACAATTTCAAAGATGCAGAGAGTGATCAGTGCAGAGCCCCCCACTCCATCTTGCAGCACAGCTGGTTTCAGCATCCTAAATGCTGTTTCAGTTTTTTTCATAAATATTTTTCTTTTTGATAAATATTTTACATTTTGTATCAGCATTTCACTGTAGTCTGCTGTTTTTCATGAAAATGCTATGAGTACGAAAATCAGCTACATTTCTGAATGCACTCTACTCTCCTGATCTCCCCCATCTCCTTCCTTCCCCTTTACTCAACTTCTTTCTAAAGTTCTTTCACACATTAGAAAAAAACATATGGTGACAACTTTACTGTAGGATTTCTATCAAGATAGCTCTGCTCCATGCTCCACAGCTGTATTTTAAGCTGTTGATGACTGAAATCAGAAGGAAACAGGTATGTTCTGTGAGGAGGGAGAGCGAAGCAACACCACTAGACTCGTTCAAGTACAATGAGTTTCATATAGGATCTCAATCATTTTATAACCATAACAGTACTCAGTCCAAACCCTTGATTTCAACTGAGGAAGGAGACTCAAAACCAGTAACATAATACTTTTTTTTGACTTATTATGTGAGCACTGTCTTCACCTTCTGGGCTAAGTAAATCTGGACCTCATGGTCAGGATTGAAGCAGAAATCCCCATTCTTGTTACTAGTAGGGAGGCAGGTACTTCCCATCCCCTCCTGGCTTTAGCATCCCTCCTCAATGGAGTTTCCCACCACAGATGGGGTTTCCACATCTCCTGCCCACTCAGAAGGGTTTTTCCAGCCCCAGTCCCGGCCCACTGTGGACTCTCCGGCCTCATCTTTGGGGGGCAAACTGCTCCTGTGTGACAAGCAAGAGGGGACGAAGGTGACACATGCTGGGGTTTCCCTACATGAGAGGTTTCGGGGCGTGATCTACTTCTATCAAGATAATCAAACAGCCATCTGCTGAGCAACCATCTGCACTTCCGGTGGCACAATCTCGCCTGCCATTTGCTAGAGATCATCTTCACTTGGTATCTGCAGCAGTGAGGGGTCAACTGGCCACTGGTGTCTGTGACCTTGGCCACACTAACAGAGACCTGAGATCCCATTTGCTTGAAAAGTCAAGTTGCTCACAGGCTTAAGGGTCAGTTGTACAGACAGTGTTCAAACCAAATGCACATGCTTAGGAAACCACTGTCTGACAAAAAGAGCAAGTCTACTGCTCTTACAGAGCACATAGTTAAGCCCAAAGGCTCCTGTTCACAATACTACAGCCTAAAATGTCTGTAGGTGTTTGCAAGTCACAGCTCATCTACAGCCTGTACTGAAATCCCAAGGAAAACGGGACAAACATGAGCAGCTTCAACAGTCAAGATCTTAAAAGGCAAATACAATGTTAAGACGACCCCATATCATTTTTAAAGTTGAAGTCCTTATTACAGTCAGGCTCAACCATAAATCTGTTTTATTTATTCTCTGGAGAGTAAAATCACATTTATAAAAGTCTAGTATGAATGTTCTAACAGTCAGCAGAGTATATTGTAAACATATATAAGGGCCAAAATACATTAGCTTTATGAATCAGTGTTTTTCAGCACTGGAATTACAATTACCTTCTTACAGGGATCCACTCTGTAATCTAGATAATGGCTTCTTACTTCATCACACCCTGCCAAACTAATGCAAAGTCAAAGACTACCACTTTACTCAGTCAAAGACCACTCTGTCCAATTAAATACATCAAATACTTTTCTGAAGGTCAGAAGAAATGCTGTGCACAAGAGAAATGGAACATGCTTCATGCTAATACAGAACCTACACTGCTTTTTCATGGTGACCACAATTTCCTGTGCAGTTAAACTGCTTGTATGCACGATGAGGCTTGCTAAAAAACAGCAGGTGCTGTCATCTTACCTCCCAAGCTCAAGCGATGGTCCAAACTGCTGAAGCAACTGCTTGACAAGCTGCAAATCCAACAGAAAGGGAGAGCTTCTTAAAAAAACCCCAAACTTTTTGTAGCTTGGGGAACTGTGAAGTGGTATGTCGAAACAGGTTGCAGCGTGACCAGGAAAATCTTCCCTTTCTGCAGAACAAGTAGGCAAGCCCAAGACTGTGAGCCCAAGACTGAGCCCAGAGGAGGAAGTGACTGGTGACAAAAATGTCACAGTGAAATAGATTTTGTCTTTATAAGGAAATTTAGCATTCTCTGATCTCCCTCTTCACCTCGTTACTCCTACAACAGGTCCACTGGTGTGCACCACTTCCTCTAAGTTTTACTCCTCTTATGTTCCATTCTCTCTCACTAAGCACATGCACACACAAAACACCTTCCTTCTTTGGCAATTAAAAGCAGACACATTTTAGACTTGCAAAACAGCAAGGTCTGCAGTCCTACCCCATGCTCAACACAGGGCTGGCTGGAGCACTTGGGGCAGTGTCTCCAGGGATGGAGACACCTCAGCATCTCTGGGCAACCTCTGCCAACATATATGACTGTCCTCACTGTGAAAATTTTTTTCCTTGCATATGGTTGGAATTTCCCTTGATGCAACTTGTGACCTTCCTATTCTCAGTGCTCACTTATGACAAAAAGACTGGCTCCATCTTCTCTATAATCTTCAATTAGGTAGGTGTAGAGACCAAGAAGATCCCTCTCAGTTCTCTCTTCTCCAGGCTGAAGAAGTCCAGCCCTCTCCACCTCTTCTCAGACTTCATGTGCTCCAGCCTGTGACGATCCTGGTGACTCCCTACAGTCTGTCAAAGTCTTTTTTGTACAGAAGAGCCTCAAACAGGACACAGTGCTCCTTACATCACATCACAACTGACTTTGATTTCAAGGGCACGTCTTCCAGCTACACTGAGGGTGAAGCATAAAAGTGATTTATGGATGCTAACGTTATCTGTCTTTCAAACCTTATGATGCAGTGCTGCAGAAGTTTTAACAGAACTGAAAACACAACATCAATAGATGAAAGTGATTCATCAACCCCATGGGGATTATAGGGAATGTCCCACCTTAGCAGTAAAATTCCCATCACTTTTCACAGGCTGAAGAATCATCCTTCAGCTTTTTTAACAACTGTTCTGACTTTTACCTCTGAAAACAGGCAGCTGAAAAATGAAACAAACTGAGTGGCTTTAATGTAAAAACTGTCATTCACAATTTTCAGACCAGCTGGACCATCAGCTACATGCTGATGTAGAAAGCTTCAGGAAAACCTTCTCATGCACAACTCCCATAGTTAAAATCCATCCTTGAAGCACACATAGATTCACTGCATTCAGAATTACATTGAAACGGGTCCCAGGCTGTCCTGGTTTTGTTAAAAACAAGTTTCTCTTTCAGTGAATTTTGCCTGTCAGCTAAAGCCTTCATATTAACTGCATTTTCCTGGAGCACCAGACACATGTTTTGGTAAACCTAGCAATGGAATGCAAACTTAACGATAAGCACAGATGGACATCTCGCGAGAGGGGCGACGAGAAGAAAGAGACCAAGAAACTGACCAACTGGGTATAACATTCCATTCACGTGAATACTTCATATAAAAGTGGGAGATCACGAGGATCTCGTGTTGCTTTTCCCTTTTCCCTTCTGCTTATGGCCGACATTAGAAGAGGACCTTGCTAGTCGTCCCTGCGAACTGAGGCCTAGTGAG
This sequence comes from Columba livia, assembly GCF_036013475.1. Taxonomy (NCBI): domain Eukaryota; kingdom Metazoa; phylum Chordata; class Aves; order Columbiformes; family Columbidae; genus Columba; species Columba livia. Next base: position 32,146,947 of record NC_088602.1, on the reverse strand, counting down.
AGACTGAATCCAGCTCCGATTGGCTGCAGAGTCTAATCCAGGACTTCGGGTGCCGGCTCTGCAGTTGCTGAGACTTTCAAGATTGGTTTTGTATATTTTGTATTATTTTCTCTATTCTTGTTAGTAGCATTAGTAAAACATCTTTAATTTTTTCCAACTCTCTTCACTCTGTGCTTCTTTTCCTTCCAATCGCCTCTCCTTAGTGAAAAGGGGGGAGAGGGAGGGGGAAGTGTGGGGGGGGGAGAGGGGGTTAACAATACATCTGCCAGGGTTTTATTGTCACCCCGCAATCTTAACCCTCGACAGAAAATTGGCGCCCAACGTGGGGCAAAGAGAAAGGGGTAAATTTGAAGATTTTTTGGCTTTTCTATTGCTCTGACGTACCTTTCAGTTTTCTTGGCACGGTGCCAACTCATAGAGTTGTGATACTTGCGCATCTGTTTGCTTTGGATAATATTTAGTTGTATTAAGGCAAAGTGAATTACACTGATTTAAAGATGTTATGGCATAAGTTGTATCAGTTATTTTCTACATTGTGCTCGCTGATTCCATATCTGTGTTGGGCTTTCTTTTTAAATCGAAGTATTCATTATATAACAACAAGGAACTGGACAATGGTCATGATGATGCTGTGTGGTTTGTCACTGGTTTATTTCATTATACTGCAGCCGCTAATGAATTTCTACTCGCTTCTGCTTTACCTTGAAAAGCCTCCAGGAGAGATTAAAGAGCAGTACGGCTCTGTGTTTGCTAATTGGTCAGGCGAATCTTTAGAAAGGCTGACTAACAATACTTTCGTTTTTTCGCTAGGACAGTTCGCAAATGTTTTAGAGAACTTTGAATATCCTTGGAGTTTTGATAGAACTGTGATGGTGTTATCTGGTTTGCTGAATGTGTGTCAGTTTGTGCTTCTGTTAAGAGAAATGGCGTTCAACAGGAGGTTTGCGTCTCTTTGTTGTCCTGAGATTTGCGGTGCATCTTCGGAAGCTTTAGCAAAAAGCACTCCGAGCCGCTCGAGAAAGAGCAAAACAGCAAAAGCTGCCACTGCAGCCACTGCCCCCCCAACGGTGGCTTCGCAGGCTGAAGCTACAGCTCCTCCGCAGAGTTTCTCTGCCAAGGTCACTGCAGATAACATTACTTCTCCAGCCTCAAAGGCTAACAAGGCAGCCCCCCCTTCTTCACACACTGGGCACTGTTGCTGCTGTAACCACTGTGACAGTCATTCAGACTCTGGAAATAAATCAAATGATGGTGAACCCATATCAGCATCAGTTGCTGGTTGTAAGAAAGTCACTAGAAAGACTACTCGTGCAGCAGATGATGGCACAGGGCCAACATCAACCCAAGGTGCATCATCAGGACAGGGAGGAGATGAAGTGACCACTACTCGGTCCTTTTCTCCAGGTGAGCTGAGAGATCTGCGAAAAGACTTTAGTCATCGTGAAGGCGAGAATATTTTAACCTGGCTGCTCCGACGCTGGGACAATGGGGCAGAAACAATTGAACTGGAAGGTGGTGAAGCCAGGCAGCTGGGATCTCTGTCAAGAGATTCCACCATTGATAGGGCAATTTCAAGAGAGTCTAATGCCACTAGTCTCTGGACCCGACTCCTGGCAGCTATGAAAGTAAGATTTCCCTACAAGGAAGATTGTATATCCAAGTTAGGGAAATGGAATACTATGGAGAGAGGTATTCAGGTCCTGAGAGAATTAGCTGTGCGAGAGATCATCTATTTTGGATCAGACAACCAAGAGGGGACAGACCCAGATAGAATCAATTGTACACGATCTCTGTGGCGCAGATTTGTACAAAGTGCACCCCCTGCATATGCTAGGTCATTGGCAGGAATGGTCTGGTCAGCTAGAGGTCAACAAGAGATTAATGAAGTGATTGAGCAGCTTCGGAACTTTGAGGACAGCCTTGCTGGTTCTCTACGGGCTTGTGTCTCTGCTGTAGAGAAACTGTGTGAAAAATCTGGTGACCGATTTGAAAAGATATTGCAAGAAATCAAAGAACTCAGAGAAGACACATACCATTCACGACCTGCACAAACCTATGTTTCAGCTATTAGGAAAAGGCGTTTCCAATCTCGAGAGAGAGGACGGAGACAGCCCACAAAAAGAGGTTCACTGTGGTTCTTCCTACATGAGCAGGGAGAAAACATGAATAAGTGGCATGGAAGGCCTACCTCAGAACTTCAAGAACGAGTACGTGAGATAAAAGGAAAAACTCCTAGGAAGGTGGCTGCTCCAGTTTACAAAAGGAGCAGAAGAGATTCTGATGCTCTTGAAGGAACCTCTAATTCACACCCAGAGACTGTGCAAAACAGAAATTAGAGGTGCCCTGCCTCCAACCAGGTGGAGGAAAGGGATAACAGAGTTTATTGGACTGTACAAATACGATGGCCTGGTACAACACACCCCCAGGAGTACAAAGCTTTAGTGGACACTGGTGCTCAGTGCACAATAATTCCTTCCAATTATAAAGGAATGCAATCTATCAATATTGTTGGAGTGACTGGGGGATCCCAGGAACTGACTGTTGTAGAGGCTGAAATGAGCCTAACTGGAAAAAACTGGCAAAAGCATCCCATTGTGACTGGTCCAGATGCTCCGTGCATCCTTGGCATAGACTACCTCAAGAGAGGTTATTTTAAGGACCCAAAAGGGTATAGGTGGGCATTTGGTATAGCAGCTGTGGACACTGAGAAAATTGAACAGCTGTCTGATTTGCCTGGTCTTTCAGATGACCCTTCTGTTGTAGGACTGCTGATGGTTGACGATCAGCAGGTGCCAATTGCTACCACGACAGTGCATCGTCGGCAATATCGCACCAACCGAGACTCTTTGATTCTGATCCAGAAGTTGATCCGTCAATTGGAAAGCCAGGGTGTGATCAGTAAGACTCGCTCACCTTTTAACAGCCCAATCTGGCCAGTGCGTAAGTCTAGTGATGAGTGGAGACTAACTGTGGACTATCGTGGCCTGAATGAAGTTACACCACCACTGAGTGCTGCTGTGCCTGACATGCTAGAACTGCAATTTGAACTGGAGTCAAAGGCAGCTCAGTGGTATGCTACAACTGACATTGCTAATGCATTTTTCTCTATTCCTGTAGCAGCAGAGTGCAGGCCGCAGTTTGCTTTCACCTGGAGAGGCATCCAGTACACGTGGAATCGCTTGCCCCAGGGGTGGAAACACAGTCCTACCATCTGCCATGGACTGATCCAGACCACACTGGAGCAAGGTAAAGCTCCAGAACACTTGCAGTATATTGATGACATCATTGTATGGGGCGACACAGCGAAAGAAGTCTTCGAGAAAGGTGAGAGAATAATTCAGATTCTTTTGGATGCTGGTTTTGCCATAAAACGAAGCAAGGTCAAGGGACCTGCACGAGAGATCCAGTTTTTAGGAATAAAATGGCAAGATGGCCGTCGTCAGATCCCAATGGATGTGATCAACAAAATTGCAGCAGTGTCTCCACCTACTAATAAAAAGGAGACACAGACTTTCTTGGGCGTTGTAGGTTTTTGGAGAATGCATATTCCTGACTACAGCCAGATTGTGAGCCCTCTCTATCGAGTGACTCGTAAAAAGAACCAATTTGAGTGGGGCCCTGAACAACGACAAGCCTTTGAACAAATTAAGCGTGAGATAACTCATGCGGTGGCCCTTGGACCAGTTCGGACTGGACTAGATGTTAAAAATGTGCTCTACACTGCAGCCGGAGATAATGGACTTACCTGGAGCCTCTGGCAGAAAGCACCAGGAGAAACCCGAGGTCGACCCTTAGGTTTTTGGAGTCGAGGATACAAAGGATCTGAGGCCAACTACACTCCAACTGAAAAAGAGATACTAGCAGCATATGAAGGAGTTCGAGCTGCTTCAGAAGTGCTCGGTACTGAAGCACAGCTCCTCCTGGCACCTCGACTGCCGGTGCTGAGCTGGATGTTCAAAGGGACGGTTCCCTCTCCACATCATGCAACCGAAGTTACGTGGAGTAAATGGATTGCATTGATCACACAACGAGCTCGAACTGGAAGTCCCAATCGCCCAGGGATCTTAGAAGTGATTACAGACTGGCCAGAAAGTAAAGACTTTGGGATGTCTCCAGATGAGGAAGTAAAACGTGCTGAAGAAGCACCACCGTATAATACTCTTTCAGAGACTGATAAGCAGTATGCACTGTTCACAGATGGATCCTGTCGTCTTGTAGGAAAACATCGAAGGTGGAAAGCTGCTGTGTGGAGTCCCACATGACAAGTTACAGAAGCCACTGAAGGACAAGGTGAATCTAGTCAATTTGCAGAAGTGAAAGCCATCCAGCTGGCTTTGGATATTGCTGAACGAGAGAAGTGGCCAATACTTTATCTCTATACTGACTCATGGATGGTAGCAAATGCCTTGTGGGGGTGGCTACAGCAGTGGAAGAAAAGCAACTGGCAGCGCAGAGGTAAACCCATTTGGGCTGCCACACTGTGGCAAGACATTGCTGCTCGGCTAGAGAGCCTGCCTGTGAAAGTTCGGCATGTAGATGCTCACGTGCCTAAAAGTCGAGCCACCGAGGAACATCTAAACAACCAACAAGCGGACCAAGCTGCTAAGATTAAAGTAGCTGAGGTGGACTTGGACTGGCAACATAAAGGTGAACTTTTCCTAGCTCGGTGGGCCCATGATGCTTCAGGGCATCAAGGTAGAGATGCAACATATAAATGGGCTCGCGATCGAGGGGTGGATTTAACTATGGACACTATTTCACAGGTTATTCATGAATGTGAGACTTGCGCCGAAATCAAACAAGCAAAACGGTTAAAGCCTATATGGTATGGGGGACGATGGTTAAAGTATAAGTATGGAGAAGCTTGGCAGATTGATTATATTACACTTCCACAAACACGTCAAGGTAAGCGTTATGTACTTACAATGGTGGAAGCAACCACTGGATGGTTGGAAACATATGCCGTACCTCATGCTACAGCCCGAAATACTATCTTGGGCCTTGAAAAGCAAGTCCTTTGGCGACACGGTACGCCAGAAAGAATTGAATCAGACAATGGTACCCATTTCAAAAACAGTAGTATAGACAATTGGGCCAAAGAACATGGTATTGAGTGAGTATATCATATTCCATATCATGCACCATCCTCTGGGAAAATTGAAAGGTACAATGGTTTGCTAAAAACTACACTAAAGGCACTTGGTGGTGGAACCTTTAAAAACTGGGATTCACATTTAGCAAAAGCCACTTGGTTGGTCAACACCAGGGGATCAACCAATCAGGCCGGGCCTGCCCAATCAGAAATTCTACGGACTGTAGAAGGAGATAAAGTCCCTGTAGTACACATGAAAAACATGTTAGGAAAGGCAGTCTGGGTTACTCCTGCCTCAGGCAAAGGCAAGCCCATTCGTGGGATTGTTTTTGCCCAGGGACCTGGCAGCACCTGGTGGGTGATGCTTAAGGATGGAGAAGTTCGGTGTGTACCTCAAGGGGATTTGAGTTTACGTGAAAATATTCAATACTGAACTGCATGATGTGAATTGCCATACTAACAGTGTTTAATAAGTGTTTTTCAGATCAAAACAGTGATGATGAAACCAGAGCTAGCTTCTTCGAGTGGCGCCTGACAACTTCTTTGAAGTTGATATCTTTAACCCACAAACAGTGGTCATGAGATGCACTTGTACCATTTTTCCTGCCCTGGGAGACTGTTGTGACAAAATGAACTTAATGAACTTTTCAAAGGATGGTCCACTGATTAAGATTAATTACTCCTGTGTATATATGTATATATATATAGTAGTAGTGATTAATTAGATTGTATTGATAAGGTTTAAGCATTCAGTGAATGGCATATTATAAGGGGTGGAATGTCCTGGTTTTGCTAAAAACAAGTTTCTCTTTCAGTGAATTTTGCCTGTCAGCTAAAGCCTTCATATTAACTGCATTTTCCTGGAGCACCAGACACATGTTTTGGTAAACCTATCAATGGAATGCAAATTTAATGATAAGCACAGATGGACATCTCGCGAGAGGGGCGACGAGAAGAAAGAGACCAAGAAGAAAGAGACCAAGAAACTGACCAACTGGGTATAACATTCCATTCACGTGAATACTTCATATAAAAGTGGGAGATCATGAGGATCTCGTGTTGCTTTTCCCTTTTCCCTTCTGCTTATGGCCGACATTAGAAGAGGACCTTGCTAGTCGTCCCTGCGAACTGAGGCCTAGTGAGAGACTGAATCCAGCTCCGATTGGCTGCAGAGTCTAATCCAGGACTTCGGGTGCCGGCTCTGCAGTTGCTGAGACTTTCAAGATTGGTTTTGTATATTTTGTATTATTTTCTCTATTCATTAGTAAAACATCTTTAATTTTTTCCAACTCTCTTCACTCTGTGCTTCTTTTCCTTCCAATCGCCTCTCCTTAGTGAAAAGGGGGGAGAGGGAGGGGGAAGTGGGGGGGGGAGAGGGGGTTAACAATACATCTGCCAGGGTTTTATAGTCACCCCGCAATCTTAACCCTCGACACAGGCTTTTTTTTTTTTATAGAGGACCTTTTTTCTATTAGAAAAATACCTCCCCTGTGGTATTTCATTATTTGATAGACTGTGCCATAGCTCCTCTTCTTTGTTTTCTAGGATATTTAACATCAACCCAATGGTTTGCCCCAACTTCTTTCTTACAGACTTTTTCCAAACTGTTAATAATTGTTGTTGCTCTCCACATCATCTCCTAAAATGCTGCAAAACCTCTTTTGAGATAGGGAAAAGGTCACCATATGGATAATACCGCACCGTTATTTGGTATTACACTGCATGCCTTAAATCTAACATCTTACTTGCACAGGAAAACTAGTGGCGGGTGTTTCCTTATCAGAGGTGTTTGCTAAGCACTCTTAACATCCTCTCTTGAGTTATTATAGCATATGCAGAGGTAGGTGAGGGACTCAGATTTTCCACACTAGCGTATGATATTTTATATTCATCTCACTCAAACTGAGCTCTATATTGTGTCACCAGTACACAGCACTGATTCATACCAGTACATACCAATAGGCACCAGCTGTGCTAAACCAGTGCTCTAACAAGCTTCGAAATACAAGGACAGTGCGGATGAAATTTAAAATATGATGGAGTTATATGGCACATATAAACAAAAGATTTTTACATATTTGCCATGTGGACCATAAGTCCCATTCCCTTTTCAAGACCTACTGGAAAATTGCTCTGTATACCTAATAATGCTGTCTCTCCAATCATTATTAAACTTAAGTAGTCTTTACACACAACCCCAGCTGAAGTCCTGTCATTACAACACATTATTTAAATGCTGTGCTGTGCATCTGGGAAGCATCACACAAATAACAATTTTATTTGCCAGGATTGGAATACATTTAACCGGTATGGTGCAATAGTTAACTCCTACCTGTACCTGGTTAACTTATACCTGTGTGATGTTTGCTTGTGGTATTGCTGACAATGTATGACAATGAGCTCTCTATTGTGATTTGTTACATGGGGCAGAATGCTGCAGGAAATCATTATAGTATCAGTTTCTTAGATGTGTGCTGAATCATAACTCTTCAATATAAATAGCTTGTATTTTGCAATAAAGTATGCTTATGGTTAGCAACAGCCTAGATGGTGTAGCACAGGATGCACTGTGCTACTAAGTTAGATGTCCATTACTGTCCTGCATTAAAAAAATAACACACTTGACTTACAGCTCAAGTCTTAGGGCCAAAATTCCAATGAAGATACTTGGAAGTTTGCTTGCATAAAAGGCAGAAGAGCTAGAGAGGGATGTTCCTCCAGTTACAGGTAAAAACATTAGGAAACAGCTAAGATTGTCTACAAATTAAGTACCATAAATTAACATGCCCTGTGTCTAATCACTCACAGAGGAAGACTATAATTATAAACAGATCATGCCCCAGAGCCACAGCAGAACAGGTCAAAACCAACTCTTTCTTTTCCGTTGTCACCACTAAAACACTTCAAAACCCTTTCCCATGTGCCTGAAAGACCTTTCTTTCCACCCACCTCTTACAACACTGGCACCATCATCCTGCTGTCCCTGCAATGCAACCACGCTTTGCTGCAGGTCATCCAGACCGTGTCACCGCAGGTGTCAAACCCTTGCACGGCTTTTCTCCTCCTCTACTGCAGTCTCAGCTCTCCTCTGCCTCTGAGACAGCCCTGCAGCTCTGCATGGCAGCGTGTGTCCACTCCTGCGTCCTGGCTTGCCGATGGGCTCTCATCTTCACCCCTGGGTGCCTCATGGACCCTTAGGAAAGGTGGTGACTGCTTGCTTTCTCAGGCCATCAAGTCTGCAGGAGCCACCTATCCCATTTCTGCCAATGAATGGGAATTATATTCACAGGAAATGGGGCATCTGTGTAAGAAGAGGTACAGCAGTTTCATTGTACATGGCAGAATTTGGTTCTGGCAGCCCAGAGAGGGTTTGTAGGGGTCCCCAGCTGAGGAGAGAGCTGGGGTCTGCTGTAGGGGAACATTTTCCTTGTGAGAACTAGGGAAGGGTATTCCTGCAGGGGCCTTTCTGGCACAACCACCTCTTGGCTCTTACATTTGTAATTGCCCACTGCAGTTTCCCAAGACCTTTGCCTTCCTGCAGACTGCTTCTGCTTCAGGGAATGAGTGTCTACAAAAGCCGCTATTTTGCAAAATCATATTTGTATAATGCAACACCTTCATTGCCACTGCCGATACAGTCATGAGTTGTGGACAGGTCCCCCATCCAAGGACATACACTGGATGGGATGGGTATGGTGGGGAGAAAAGCAGGAACAGCATCACAGATCTTCCAGGCTGACAGTGAAAGCTTCCTGTGGACCTTGCAAAGTATCTTTGTTTTAATGACAGCACAATTTTAAATTAACCCTTTGAGAAGAACCTCCTGATCAATGACAAACTAGGGCAAATAAAAATTAATGGAAATTATTTAAAAGTGATCTCATTTAAAAAAAATAAAATCTTGCTTTTATGTAAGTACAGAGGACCTGATCTAATTCCCACTACATTTTGATGCTATCTGAATCACACCTTTATTTCGTGTGACCCTGTTCTTGTTCCTATTAAAGTCAGTGACACTTCTGTAGCCACTAGTGATTTAGGTACTGAAATGCCTGCCTTGTTTCTGAAAATGGACCCTGAGTACTTAAATGCTGTTGAAAGGTAAATGAGTCCTTGTGAAGCAGAAGTCATTACTCTGATGGCGTGTGCTCAAGTGGGGGGAGGTAATTTGACCCACTGCTTGGACTGTCTGTGTTAGCAATATATCCTGAAATGCCATGTGTGATCTCTGCAGGAGAATGCTAAAGACTAGGGGCTCTGCAGGATGCATGTGAAAATAATACCTTTTACACTGCATGCTCCCTGCATTACATCTGCTAGAAAAAGCCTTGAGAATGTAAAGCAATGATGGGTGATCACATTGAACCTGTCACAGCACAGATATTGGGGTCTTTTGGGGGAGGAAATCATGATACCATGAAATATCTATTGGTGCAACAAGAGCTTCTCATTCTTTGTCTCACTCTGGTCATGCAAGAAGGAGGGGACAGACCTACCCCTGCAGGGCTTCATCTGCCACCATGTTCTCCCTCCCTAAGACATAGGATCTCCGATCCCCATGCAATCACGATCCTCCATGCCAGGACCCACCGACTCCCATGGACCTCTTGTATCAGCATTGCCAGTACCGCCCTGTACAGCTGCTACATGGAGCCAGAGGAGAAAGGAGAAGGTAGCATGGAGGGTGGTGGCCCGTGCTACACAGGCATGAAGGAAACGAAGGGAAACTTCTGCCACAAAGCAGAGCTGATAACCTCCAATTCAAACCAGCAAAAAGGCATTTACACTTGGGCTGAGAGAGACATCTAGGCTTGTATGCTGGCATGTCTGGAGACAGAGGCACATAAAAGGAAGTTCCCCCATACCGAAAAGTGTGGTTTTGGTGCGGTCATTCTGAGAAGCAGTGGCTCTCCAAAGTATACCCTTTTCCCTGGAGCTGGGCATAAGAATGGCCAGGAGGATAATGTCCTGTTAAACATAGGCTAGGACACTGGTTTGTGATTTTATATGCTTGTGCAGCTTTTGGTTTCCAACCCCTTAACTCTGAAAACCTGGCTATGAGTCTTCTAAGGCAATCTTTATTTCAGTTTCACTGACAGGCTGTCTTATTTAGTAATAAAGATGAGCCACAAAGATCAAAAAAGCTATGAGTAGTCTGTTTCCACAAAGCAAAGCAAAAGATCACTCCTAAGCAGGGGGTACAACCAGTCAAAACATATGTGTGGGTGATTAGGAGAGGAGATCGGGCAACAATCAGTTGCTGGTCTTGGAGGAGGTTGTTCCCTCAGCAGAAGGAGCCAGAATCCCTGTGAAACAAAAAGCAGATAGCTATGAGGCCAGGGATGAACTCTGGGCTGTCAGACTTGGTACCAAAGCCCCAAAGTGACTTTGCTTCAAAGGGATCGCCTGCTCTGAAATTACGGTGTCTGAAAGTCTTCCTTATGGCCCAGTCCCAGACCCTTGCGGTAGGAGCTTAGCCTTACTTAAAAGGCATAAGGAAGAAGATTAATTTCCTGCAAGCAGTCTGAACTTTGAAGGAGACGCATTTAAGCAAGTGAAAAATGAAATAGCAGGGGAAAAAAACAACTGTAAAATGAAAGCAACAATAAATAAATAACATGAAAGTGTATACCCCACTACAAATTTAATAAGCTACGCCCAGCCATGAATTATTGAGCAGAACCATCCATTTGTTGCAACAGGGAGTATTACTGAAATATTAATAACAGTGCATGAGCTAATCTTAGCTTTTACTTGGTGGGGTGGAGAAAAGAAGAGGTTGGGAGAGCCTGGCCACTATTAGCCAATGGAATAGCCATGGCCCACACAAGGAGGGCAGGCAACCATGGGTCTCCTGGGAAAGTGCCCAAATCCCACGTTGTGAACAGAGACCAGCAGTGACTCCGCTAGGTCATAAACCCATTTCCAGGAGGATACGTGTCCAGAAGAGTCATTTGCAGAGGCTATTGCAACAACGTTGGCTCTCATGGTTTGGGGTTGTTTTGCGCTCTTATGAAAACCAGAGTTTTGTTCAGACCCTGACTCAACCCAAAATCTGTTTTCTAGCTGCTCTGATTTTCTTTAAGGAAATATTTTATCTTCGTGATCAGGGGGGGAAAGTATGAAAATGTGACTTTGATGGTTCAATGGGCCAGAAGCTTCTAGGAGTAAAAAGCATGGAGAAACAGATGGAACAGATGTTTTATTTTTAATGTTTTTATGGTTTTTTTGCAAAGCTGGGAGGAAACAAAGACATAATTTTTGAAAATTTGAATCTGGCAAAAGCTGTGTCATAGTTAACCAACCTTCTCATTTATCTGTTACACTTAACAGCCTCATTCTCACTCTATATTTGGAGAATGGGCTTGGGCTTGGTAGTAAAATGGGCTTCCCCAGGCCCCTGCCCCTGTCCACTATGTGAACACCAGGCTCCACCATGTGCCCAGGGCAGCTGTCACAGCAAAGATAAAGCTCTTCTGCTGGGAACCCAGGCGCTACCACCCACTGCCAAAATTTCAAGTACCTGTCTTCTGCTGCAAAGTGATGTGATGGCAGGAAAATATCCCCCACAATTATAAATGAAGCTGCTCTCCCGAACAAGTTCTCCAAAGGTGGCTTTTTGCCAAGGAAATAATAATTCAATTTGCTTTGGATTCAGACAGAAATCTGTATACAAACACCTGTAGGACTGAACAAAATATCATGTTCATGCAGGAATGTTGCATACATACCTTATTGTACAATCTATCATTATGTTTTGATTTAATACGTTTTTAAAGGTAGAAAATTTTTACCTCCTAGGCTGTTTGCTTTACTTTTAGTTTATTTTTCTGTGGTTGGTTGCTTGCTTGTTTTGGGGGTTTGTTTGTTTATTTGGTGTGAGTTGTTTTTGTGGCTTTTGTTTGTTTGGGGTTTTCTTGTTTTTGTTTTGGTTGGGGTTTTTTGTTGTTTTGTTTTTGCTTTTCTCACTCAGCTTCTGTAAAAGTTACATTCTTGTATCTCTTCCTCTTCTTTTGTCATGTTTCCCTTTATTATTTCATTTTCCCTTGGCACATTTTCTGTATTTTTTCCCTTCTCCCGCTTCTTCTTGCTGTTTCCTCACTCCCTGACTCCTGCCCTAGTAGTTTCTGCTTGCTTGTGTTCACACAGTGCTGTTCTACCAGTGTTCATAATATTTCTAAGGGTATTCAGCTCAGAAGCTCCACTTCTTTTGAATCCTCTCACCTGCATTTTCCAAGCCGGGGTGGGGGGGGTCAACATCCTGAAATTCTGCACAGAAACTGCTGCTCAGAAACCCATACAAACAGTTATTAGTTCCTTGTTGGGAGGGGAAATTTGCTTCCTCTTGGAGGAACTTGCTGTCTTCCTACAGTACATTAAAAAAAAAATCTCAGTACAGAATTACAGAATCTAGACAACAAATGCCTGAACCAAGGGGATTTCATTTCCAGCCTTGCTGCAGGTGTGTTTGCAGACCCAGCTCTGCTTCTGGCTCTGCCTCAGGAGGACTCACCACCCTCCGGCAGATGAGGGAATGGAAATTAAACACAGGAGGTATCTGAGGTCAGGTTTTCCACAAAGGTCCTGAATCCAGCAAACTCTTAGTTGGTGCATCTGTGGTTTTGGAAAAGGAGTGCAGACAAGGCCACACTCTTTCCCAACAAATCTAGTCCCAGTAAATGTTTTTACATGGTAATTAAGAAAAACTCCGAGTCAGAGCCTGTATTTGTGATGAATCCCATCCATGACACACATAAACTGACAAATATGAGGGGAAAAAGCTTGGGAATGGGGAGACATTTCTGCCCATCTCTCCCTTCTAGCAATCATGAATACCACTTGCAGCTGGTCTTAGCTGAAATTCTGCATCAGCCCAAGCCCCACAAAATCCCAGTTATGATTCCTTCATGTTTTCAGTATCAGCTTTGCTTATCTCAAATAAGAAAAAACAAGGTTTTCCTTGCATTTGTTTTTCATCTTGCTGGTCAAACTCCTTCCTGTCCAAGTGCTTGGCACTGACACCTCTTGGAGGCTCAGCTAAGGTGGGAAAGATGTCAATAAGCTCTGCAAGGCAATTGAAGGGTATTCCTCCAAAGATATGTTCCAATTCTGTTATAGAAGTCTATATAGAGAAGCAGCTGGGCTTTGACAGAAATGGTGGCCAAGGTTGTGAGGCTTTGCACATCTGAGCAAAAGTTTGAGGCAGCCTGGACAAATTTTAGCAAACAATGTATTTAGCATCTGAGTAAAATATGGTCAGGAAGAATCTTTATGTTGGGGTAATAGTTAAGTTAGCAGTCATACAGAAGGCACATATTGTAAAAGAGAAAACTAGACTTTAATTTTGCTGACTGCTTAAAGTGGAAGATCTTTGAGGGAACACAGAGAGATGGAAGATGCACAACTCATAAGCAAGTACTTACTGTGAAGTGTCAGATGTGTATCATGTGGCATGAGTTTGCTCACATAGAAGCTGCTTGTGTTGCTACCAGTGGGTATCATACATATCAGTGCTAGTAGACAGACAGAACTCATCCTCAGACAAGGAGACGAGTTTCTCATCTCCTCATCCTCACTTAGCTGCTTCATTTTCTGTGCTGCTATGGCTAATGCACATTGAAAGCCAATGAGGCAAAGTCATCAGGTATGTTTTCAAAAGTCAGAAGACTCAGAAAAGCCCCTAAACAACTGTTCTTGAAAAGGAGCACAAAACATTAGTTTTAGTGTTACCTAAAAGACAGATAAACTTGAAACAAATATTAATTACTCTTTTGACACAGCATTCAAGGGGCACAGGAGAAACATAAATGTTAAACAATATGGTAGCAAATGAAAACTCCACCACCGTAATGATCTTGTGTGTTCATCAGTGGCATCAGGAATGTGGAAACCAAGGCCGTCTACAGGCCAGGGCCAGGAGATAAGCCCTCTGCTATCCAAGTGACAGACACACTAATAATCCCAGCCAGTGTCTTCTTTGCTCTTCCAGATGACGGAAAAAGAACAAACTCTTCCAGGCAGCTGCCCAGAAACCCCCCGCATAAACAGTCCAAGGATCAATAGTGCTTAACAATATTCAGCTCTGCACCCCACTAAATAAATGCACAGACCACAGAATCCTTGCAGGTCAGCCCCAAGTCAACAGTGAGGTCCATTTTTCTAGGCACTCACTGACATGTAGGGAGCAAGAGCACACAACCCATCCCCTAATCTGAAACCCCAAAAGGGACAGTGTCAGGAGTCCTGCTCCCAGCCAGCATTGCTGCCCACTTTCCACCCCTCATTATACAGCTGTGCCAATGAGCAGGCTGGCTTTGGAGATGACCTTGGGCAGATCTGTTTAGCTCCTTCTCCAATATTTATCAGTGTTGCATGCAATGAATTAATGGCAAACGCCATCATCCCATATTGTGGGGACACAGACCCCTGAACACATTCAAGACGAAGGAAATCTCTGCAGATGATACCACTGGCCAGTTTATGTCATGACCTGGAGGCGGACAACTGTCTGGTTCAGGCAACTGAAGCATGGCCAGCAGCCCCGCCATCATTCGCTCTGGCTAGGCAGCTGAAGTTGTGCCAAGGACCAGACACAGGCATGCAGGGGGCTGGTGCCTGTCCTGTGGCAGCAGCAAGGATGAGGGAAAGGTGATGGTCCATAGACAGGGGGTGGATGGAATCAGACCAGCTTCCCAAATAGCTGACAGCCATTTAGGGAAGCTTATTCTTTGCCTCAGTCTCCTCTGCACACCTCACAGAGGTTAACTGAGGGCACGCAGAGGAAGCATGGGCACCAGGAATACCACCTGGGTAGAAGGATTTCTTGGTGCTCTGTCAGTGTGAGATGGTGTCCTCCCACAGCTCTGACACCTCACAGTGCTGGCAGCATTTTGCATGCTCCATGGCCACAAGGACTGAGCCAAGGAGGCTGCAATGTGAGTCCTCTGCAGATCTCCAGAGACTGGGGTACCTACACATCCCTCCGATGTTGACAGTCATGTTTTGTTGGACATGTTCCCACCAAAGCTGGTGGCAAAGACACACCTGGCAAGTGCTACCATAGGCAATATGTACAGACTGGCCATGAAGTCCACTCCAAAACTCAGGACTAGGTACAATGAGCCATGTTACTGCTCAGGGATGAAAATAGCCTCAGTCACTGTGATGTGCTGGCCAGAAAACATCTTCCCTGGCACCTCAGGTTTGCACAGAGGAATGAGTAATGCAGCCAGGAATTTTTCTTCCAGAATCCTCCTGGGCACTCAGCTTTTTATCTCCTTTGCATCTTGGCGTTTTCTTTGTTCCTAGAGCTGGTTTCTACAAGAGCTCCTGGAGCCTTTGGGCACTGTGGTTCCAGGAATGAAGAAAGACAGAAGATAAGAAAAAAAGCTTCCCCGAAGGGCTTGAACTATCCCAGATGAGACAGGGAGGGAGGTAAGAGAAATCAGATATAAGAGACAAATGGAAGAATGGTTTGCTCTACCACCATCATTCAGAGAGCCACAAATGGTGAGGGGAGAAGAAAGCAGGACCATTTTCAATTTTTATTTCCACCCCTTTGCCAGCCAGGGCCGAAGAACAGGCACACAGGACAAGTGCAATGAGACTGAGATAAAAAACTGGCACAACCACTGAATAGCTCAAGGGAAAGAGGGTTCAGTGTCAAGAGTGGCAGGAGCAGTCTGCCTCCTGGTCAAACTTGCTGTGGCTGGTTTAACGCTCCTTCAGGCATTTCTTTGCCTTTTCCTACCTGGTGAGTTAAGAGCTTCACATGAGCAGCAATGAGTTTCCTACATGACAGTAACTCTAAATCCTTTCTTAAGCATTCATGTGGAAAGTATCTAAGTTGTTGGTATAACAAAATATGTTCTTCAGCTCTTCACAGCATTATATATTACATGACTGAGTAGGTGTAACCAAATATGCATTTTAGCCAATAGAAACACTAGACAGCCAAACTATAGAAGAGCCACACAAAGATTTTACACTGAAGAAAATCCCAACAGCTGGCCCTGGTCCCTCTCCCTCCTCTGCACATGAGCTGTTCCTGCAACAGAAAGAGGAAGGAAAACTGGGGGGTGTCTCTGATGGCCTGCAATGAACCCCTACAAACCAACCTTGTCCTGATTCATTTCACAAAGATTCACCATGCTCATGTGCAGCACACTGATACTGTAAGTGCATCTTCAACAGCATGCTGCAGGCTCTGACTAGCAAATCACATTTAAACAAGAGGGTTCACAGGTGCCTTTGCAAATACTATAGAATAGTTTGGGTTGGAAGGGACCTTCAAAGCTCATCTAGTCCAACCCCCCTGCAATGAGAAGGGACATCTTCAACTAGATCAGGTTGCTCAGAGCCCTGTCCAGCCTGGCCTTGAATATCTCCAGGGATGGGGCATCCACCACCTCATTTAGTTCAGCCTCTTTACATTTCCTCAGTAGTTTCAGCTGTATGTTGTAATCTCTGTTTCCTCCAAAGCTGAAGAGCTGTTACCTTTCATTTTAAAAGCAAGTGTATTTCCATATCACAGTGAGATTTCAGTACTGAGAGCTTTCTCTACTTAGAGCACAGGCACACGCCTTTGATGGGTGCATTTCTGGCCACAGCCACAGGAATGAGGCACCATGAGGACAGCTGGCATGTGAACTATGATGCTCCAGCTACTCTATGCCCAAGGGTATGTTGCAGCAAAGGATGCAAGAGATGTTGACTCATGAATGAGAGAAAAATTACTATGCATTTGGTAAAAGCCTGTGTATCAGCTGCTCTGCAGCCTTTCTGCAGAGTTTTGTGGTCTCCCTTCCTTCCCAGCACACAGGTTATCTGCAGCCACAAACCCCAGCTTTTATTTAAGGCCATCTTTTCTGCATGTCCTCCTACCTGCCATTGCAAAATAAGTCACAATTTAAGCAAAGGCTGTGTGTTTCTGTCTAAGATTTCTGGGACATGCCACTGCATGTGTTGTGTGCACCTGGGACAACACAGGAGAGGCCTCAAATCTCCCCACAAGAAAGGCTGTGAGAGGAAGGATGAGATGATAAATACATGGCAGATACATAGTGGTCACAGCCTACAGGGAAACCTCTCTTGCAGCTACTAGGATTTCTGATTACCATTGGTTGCACAAACAAATTTAACTAAGGCTATGTAGACACTGAAAGCAGAGCAAGGCAGAAATACCTGAGTTTGCCTAAAGAACCTGGCTCAAATGCTGGTAGCAACTGAGCTGCCACTGACTAATGTATTTTACTTCTCTTATTTAGAAAAATATATATTTTTAGTATATACATCTGAGAGAGATCACCCACGGTTTGAAATAGTGGTCTAACCATTGCGCAGTCCTTCCTCTTCTGACTTCCTGCTTGTCTATGGGAGGCATGTAATTGTGAAAGTGGATGTTGATGAAGTTTGGACACTGGGACGCAAATGAGAACTGCAGACAAAGGCAAACGCTTGGGCACTGGCAGGTTTGCAGCAAGGACAGCCAGCAGGGGTTATCTGAAAATCAGTGTAAAATGCCAGTCCTCACCTGACATCTGCTTTTGAATTGGTTTGAAAAATTTTCTCTTTTATGTGTGTAGCATCCACACAAAAATACTGGGGCTTACTGGTGTATCACAGCACTAAGCCTGCACTGCCTTTTTAACTCAATGAACACTCAAAATGAAAAGAAGGCAGGGGAAGGGTGGCATTTCTTACGAAATGTGATATATTAACAATTTCTGATACTAGAAATCAGGTGTAAAATGTATCAGTTATCCTGTTACTTACAGGAGATTAAAGGTGGATCTGAAGGATTTTTAGTAAGCACATTTTCCTTCTCTGATGACTATAGATCTCTTTCTCATTTTCTGGGAAGTATTTCTCCTTTGGTATCTCTTTCTTGACCTAGAAATCTCTCTGAGGAAAACAGACAATATAAGAACTGTGTTTGCAATATAACAATAAAGAAACTGATTATTGCCTCATCCTGTAAAACATTAACCATCATCAAGAGGCAAAATGTGCAAAACATTCTTTTCCCTTTGCAGGACTTTTTTTTTTTTAATTATTTGTTCCAAATGCCCTGTGCATACTGACACCTCTAGTACTACCTAAACCACAACAACTTTTGCAAATATCAGGCTCCCTGCTGACATGTGTATTTCAAGACAGTTTCTTTTTAAAGAGTTTATGGTTGGTGTTAGTTCTGAGAAACGCAGTCTCGTGAGCATGGGACACCTTCAGTGGCCAATGACCCCAGCTCGTCAGGAAGGGAGCAGCACAGTGTTAATTCCTCTGCCACAGTGTCCACTTACCCCATCTGTCCATCTGATGTCTGTGTAATTACTGCACCACTTCAAAGGCAGCAGATGCCCCTGGGCTTACCACCTGATGGCATCGCAGGTCTCTCCCACCAGATACAAGGGAGCTCATTCACCAACTCAGGGATGGCTTCTTTATGGAGGCAACCCAAACAGTAGGCTTGGCGAGGTACTTGGCTTTGGGTACCTGGTGAGGAGGATGCTTGCCTCTGATTTTGGGTCTTTTTAGCAAGGGGAGCTCATCAAAGCTAGGAGTTACTCTGTCTAGCCTTACAACATAGTGGATGGTGAGGACCCCCCTGATGAGCAGAGTCCAATCCAATGGGTAAACATGCTCATGGAGAAATGTCAAGCTGGGTATTTTAAAATAGAACTGCTAGGAGAAACTAAAGTGTTTTTTTTAAAGAACGCATAAACTACTTCATTTTAATTCATAGGCAAAAATAAATGTTCTGTTCCTGCTCATTGCGTGACCCTGCTCATACTTCCTGTGTTATCACAGTTCTGATTACCTTTGCTCATTAAAGCCAAGCTGACCAAGTCACTAACATGCAAATGGCCTCACTGTGCCTGCAAAACGTAATTCAAGCTATTTCCACTTATGCTGTGTGGTCTTTGCTGTTTTCTCTAACCCTGCGTGGAACTGGGTGAACTCTGAGATCCAGAACCTGAGGACTTCCATGAACTTCTAGTCTGCAGATCTTCCAGAAAGCCTGGATGCATCCTCTTCCCTGGGACGTAGAGGAGCACAGCACAGCTCTCTGACCACAGCTGCTCAGAGACTGCTCTATTTTATTCATGCCTTAAACTAGGTAATCTGAAATCTACGTTTTATTTTGAAAACTCTGGCATGGATACACAGGAGAAAAAACTGAGGGGCAAAGTCATGACACCTGCCTGTACATAAAGACAGCAAACATATTGGGAAGGGAAGAAAAACAGCCTGCCAAAGCTAACTAATAGGTGCTAGTTACATTTTCAAGATTTTATTACCAATATTTCACCATAAAAATATTGCAAATTGTATTTCATATTTTTCTCAACAGAACATCAGGCAAGCAAGGACTGTATACAAAACAACAGGAAATAAATGCTAGAAAAGTTTGCTGACACTTAGGAATACAGATGCTTTTGAATTTAAAAGTAGGGTAAAAGTTGTACAGTTTGTAGAAAGACTTTGATATATGGCATAAAATATTTTCTTGCAAATGCAAGGAAGCATTTGTCTGTAAGACACACTGAAATTTCATCTTTTCAGTTCTTCCCATAAGCAATAAAAGAAAAATTAGAGAATGTTCTCATTTATCTTTATATAATCATGAAACAAAAAAGTTGCTTCTAAAGATACTGTTTTTAGGTACATCTTCAGTGATTCAACGTGGGATTTCTGCTTAACAGCAGACACCGGGGTTTCCATTTTTCCTTGTTTTTTAACCTTGTTATGATGACCATAAAAAACTATCATTAAAAAAAAAAGTGACTCTGGCTTTTTTTCAGAATTTTTTTTCATTCAGTTCCACTCTTACCCAGCACACTGGCTCCCTTTTACTGGTACACACAAGAAAATGAAACTTTTCTTGTTTTGGTATGGTTTGGGTTTTTTCTGCCCTGAGAGAGGTAGGCAATTCAACCCCAACATGGCAATGAGCATTTGCAAAAAGTTAACAAAACTGCTTTCATTTCAGGGTTAGGCAACATAACAGCACAGTGACAGGAACTATAATGGGGAAAGAAATTCTGCTTACAGGAACAACAACATTTTGTAAAATACTCAGGTCTCTGAAACAAATATTCTTTTTACTGCAGTTTTACAGTGGTTTATCTTTGGGGAAATCAATTCCAGAAATTATGCTGGCCTCCTTTTCCAAAAACCTTTTGGACTTGCTGATTTAAGTGTGATGTGAAAGGCATGTACTGCCACTCTGCTGGACAAATACTTCAACACTAGGGTTTTAACCACACTTTTTCATACTGTGGTACCCAGTTTAACCAGGCTGAGAGAAACCATGGCTATGCTGGCCAGAAGGGACCTCTGGCGTTCATCCCCCCAAATCTCATGTTCAGTGGGTTACATTAAAATGCAATGCTACGAGGAAGGAAACTTTTCTGATGTAAAAACATACCTGATTGCTTTGCTCATACATATGAGTCTTCCCAGTGAAAACGGTTCAATTTCTGCAAGATAAGGCCTTGCAAGAACAAAATGAACTGTTTTGACCTTCTTCTGAGATTTTTTTTAAAGAAAAAACCTTACAAAACAACTTAAGTGGCTTCCTGAAATGGTAGTAGTCAAGGGCGTACATTCAGAATCTAATAAATGTCTACTAGTGCTAAAACATAACAACAGGAAAGGAAGAGTAAATATTGAAGGTTCAATAATGAAAACCAACAAGGATTAATTTTAAACTAGGAAAATGTTAACTAAGGATTCAGAATAAAACTCTCAAAAAAAACTATAAGGATGATAACAATAAAAACAGATTAAATAAGGCTACAGCAGATTAAAAAATAAATTAGGTTTATTCAAAATGCTGATTAAGTGGACTAGCTATCATCCCATAGGAGAGAAGGAAATTGGACTAGCTGTCTTCCCCTAAGAGTGAACGAAATGAATGCACTGTATATACTAAGGGTCACCAGGTCACTGGGTAAGGTAGGAAAGAAAAGAGGAAGGCTACAGACTGCAGATGTTTACATGGGATTATTCCCCTCCCTAACACAAGGTTTCTGACTCAGGCCCCTAAACCTGCATGCAGTGCGACCAACTTTAGGGCTTTTGAGAGCTGGCTTGGTCAGGGGCTCTGCTTGGGCACTCTCCAGAGGGTCTCTGCCCACATGGAGAGCCTGAGAAAAGCAAAATACTGAAGGAAAAGCAGCTGATGTTTTCTTTGCAGAGTACGCCACCAATTTAGAAATCCACCCCTCAAGTCCGCTTTGTAATGCTATTACCAATTTGTGAATTTTCCAATTGTGTGCTCCCTATGTCACCAATCCTAAAGGCCAGTAGGACTAGCCGCATGGTCCTAGCTGCTTCTTGGTGAAAATCATTCTTTTTTGGCAACCCACAACATTGCAATTGGCATTTATTTCATCCAGCCATCAAAAACAAAAATATGGATTCTCTGATACAAGGAAAATAATATAATTTCTGATGACTGGTGAGCTAAATCTGTAAAATAAATTCATAAATAACATGTAAATTAATAAGTTTGGTTATTTAGCAATTGTACGCATTACACACGTACATGCAGAGGAGCAGCAGTTTATCTCTGAGTTCCTCATCTCCCAGCACATGCTCCCAACACAGCCCTGCCTGTGGTTCCTTGCTGCTTCTTTCTCTGATTTTGCATGGGTGACTGGAAGGTTTGAGTCATCTGAGGACTTTTTTTTTAGCATTGTACCTTTAATGGAGCAAGGGCTATATGAAGTGTGAGTTGTACATAGGAAAATTCAGGAACTGAAGGTCTGTCATAAAGACAGCGATGGGATGTGAGAAAGTACCACATGATGTGGTGGTGTGGGAAAGGGAGTTTCATCTGAACTTCATATTGGTTTCTAAATCAGAGATAAGATGTATTACATACTCCATTAGTGGACAGTCACTCTTGCTGGCCGTCTCCCTTATAATCAGTACATTTTAGCATTCATTAAATGAATAGAGGCATAATTTTGGATGCAGCTGATAGAAGCACCATCCAACCAGCCACCCAAGAGAGATCACCAATGGAGATCAGTGCCAGACACCACTGGAGATCTGGAGCCAACAGTCACTCCCACCTGTCTTGCCACACCAGACACCCACTCAGGTGGCTGTGCCACCACACAGCTGCTGTCACGGCCCCTGCCATGGGAGCCATGGGAAGGTTCTGGAACAGAAAATGGAAGAAGGCTCTTTGCCCACCACTGAGAACTCACACAAACCTTTGAGTGAGATGATGTTTTAAGCACAGCTCTTGTAACTGTCTTTTATGCTGAAACAAACAAAAAGTCAGGCCTTGATCTTGCAAACACAAAGGCCACCTCATTCCTCTCATCTGAAAGGAAAAAACAAACAAAGAAACAAACAAACAATCCCAGTGAAGCTTGGAGAAGTTTTACCAGGGGCCCCTGTAAAAGCAAAATTTCATCCCGCTCGCAGAATACAGGATGCAAAACCTGCAGCCTCACTCTGCACCATCAGGTGGTCTGGGTCCCTAAAGCACACTCCGGTATTTGACAAGTTGGGTGTTCAGTCTGGGATCCACATACCACCTAGCACTGGCCCATACAGACATGCAGACATTGCTGCAGAGCCAGGAGACAGAACTGTGGGAAGGACTTCTCCTACCACCTTGGCCAGCAGATGCCTGGCAGAGGGGACCTGGCCAAGCCCAAGCACAGTACCATCACCTGCTGTACCCAGGCTGACACAACATCCCACCTACCAAACACTTGGCTTTGTGCATGTTGGTGAAACTACTAATCCTGCTGAATTCAGTGCTACTGTGAAGAAAAACTACACATTTTGGCAAGGTTCTGTTGGATTATTCCTATTGCCAGTCATAAAACCTCGATAAAACCATTTACCTCCAAAAGAAGACTGCAACCCAGTATTTCGCCACACAAGAAATGTTTCAGTAGGAGGATTCTGGGATCCTTCAGGTGTCTTTTTAGCCTTCCTCATGGTGTCATCTTCAGTAACACATGCCTGCATCTGAGCAGGAGGCTCAGGAGTGTGTCTGGGCTCCCAGATTTGGATGCTCACCCTGGTTGTACCCTAACTCCAAATCCAAACGCAGGTATGAACACCCCTGTTCTGCCTCCCATGGAAAGGGGTGCCAGGATGGGTGGACACACCTTGGTGGACATGCAACTGTCACTACTACACAAAAACAGTGACACCAGAGCTGCCCAAACGAGCTTACAGCCTAACAGGGGAGACCTCACCTTGTGCCTTGGCAGGGCACACACGTAAGATGTATTTCTTCTTTGTGAAGTTTTGCTTTGAATCTTGCACTACTACGCACAAAAGCCAATGATAAAATAAATCACCCGGGCATGGTATTGATTCTTCTATGATGATTACATAAAAAATGTAAATGCCTTGGCCTGTTACATAAACAATTCCCCTCTGGCATTCATTATGGACGTTGCAGCCATACCTTTAATTTCATTTACCCAGTTTCTTTTGTGAAAGACATCCAAATTTTTCCTTCAGCCTATTCCACTCACTTTCTGCAGTGGAATACGTGCAAAGGAAGAGCAGAAGCGGAGGAAAGAGAGGGGAATTGATTGCTGCCAGCCTGGTAGGGAAACGTTAACCTTGCAGGCAAGGGACAAACAGCAGAGTCATCTGCAACGTGCAAACCAGCTTCTTCATTTCCATAGTGAGTCAAGGGAAATGCCCTTCAGAAATTCTCAAAACTATTACCACTATAAAGAAGTTGTCTTTAGCGGGACCCTGTGGACAAAAAGGAATTTAAAAAATAAATAAATACTAAGATTGAATGTATCAGCAGAGCAGTTTTTGACATAGAAAACGATGCTTGGTGGTCAGTGTTCACATAACACAGATGCAGACTTACTCATTAGTTCCTAAATGCAACCTAATGAGATCATTTTCAGGTAACAGAGATGCTAAAACCGCCTTCACTTCGGTGTCCCATCCCTCCCTGTCCTGTCCAGTCCCCTCTCTGCCCTATCCCACATTTCTAAGTCACTCACAACAGACTTTTTATATCCAGGCAAGATCTCTCTCACACTTGATCAAATGGGGTTTGCTTGAACCAGGACTGCAATGCCGAGTCTATTTCTGAAAGTAATTATATTTCCGAGATTAATTTGAAGAGGTTTGGCTCAGCTCGACCCAGTTTGCTTTAGGAAACACCAGATTTACACCTGCTACCCCATCCAGCCAGCGGGTGCTGCAGTGCTAAGGCAGAGTGTGACACCAGCAGCCCCGTTCCTAGCCCCTCGGGGGATGTATGTTAACCATACAGAGCTCCACACACGCCCTCAGCTGCCCCCCGGACCCCGCACCCCCTGCGGGAGCCCCCGCTCAGCCTCCGCCGCCTGGGGACAGTGTCACCAGCCGCTCAACTTAATTTTTCTTTTATTTTCTTTTTCTTTCGGTAAGCACCGGGGTGGAATAATAATAATTATAATAATGAAAATAATTATGATACTAACAATAAATTATCCAATAACTAAATAACGAATTACCCGTTAATTATAATGATTACGGAATAGTTACCAGCCAGGAGCCGCGCTGCAACAGGCGATGCCGAGCGGGCGGTGGGGCTGCCGCACCCCCCTCCGCCTGCTCCCACCGCCGCCGCGCCGGGCCCTGCCGCGCCGGGAGGCCCCGCCCACTGCCCGTGTGGCCACGCCTCACGGACACGCCCCTTTCGCCTGTGGCGGGCGGTGAGGCGAGCGGGTGAGACATTGGGGTGATGGAGAGAGTGCAGAGAAGGGCAATGGGGCTGGTGAGGAGCCTGGAGCACAAGTCTGGTGAGGAGCAGCTGAGGGAACTGGGGCTGTTCAGCCTGGAGAAAAGGAGGCTGAGGGGAGACCTGATCGCTGTCTACAACTACCTGAAAGGAGGCTGTAGCAGGGAGGGTGTTGGTCTCTTCTTCCATCTAACAAGTGATAGAACAAGAGGAAACATTCTCAAGTTGCACCGGAGGAGGTTCAGATAGGATAGTAGGAAAGATTACTTCACAGAATGGGTTGTCAGGCATTGGAACAGGCTGCCCAGGAAGTGGTGGAGTCACCATCCCTGGATGTGTTTAAAAAACTTATAGATGAGGGACCTGTGGGTCCTGGTGGACAGCAGGATGACCATGAGCCAGCACTGTGCCCTTGTGGCCAGGAAGGCCAATGGCATCCTGGGGTGTATTACAAGGGGAGTGGTTAGTAGATCGAGAGAGGTTCTCCTTCCCCTCTACTCCGCCCTGGTGAGACCACACCTGGAATATTGTGTCCAGTTCTGGGCTCCTCAGTTCCAGAAGGACAGGGAACTGCTGGAGAGGGTCCAGCGTAGGGCAACAAAGATGATTAAGGGAGTGGAGCATCTCCCTTATGAAGAAAGGCTGAGGGAGCTGGGTCTCTTTAGTTTGGAGAAGAGGAGACTGAGGGGTGACCTTATTAATGTTTATAAATATATAAAGGGTGAGTGTCACGAGGGTGGAGCTAGGCTCTTCTCAGTGACAACCAATGATAAGACAAGGAGAAATTGATATAAACTGGAACACAGGAGGTTCCATTTAAATTTGAGAAGAAACTTCTTCACAGTGAGGGTGACAGAGCACTGGAACAGGCTGCCCAGGGAGGTTGTGAAGTCTCCTCCTTCGGAGATATTCAAAACCCACTTGGACGCCTTCCTGTGTAACCTCATCTAGATGTTCCTGCTCTGGCCGGAGGACAGGACTAGATGATCTTTCGAGGTCCCTTCCAATCCCTGACATTCTGTGATTCTGTGATGAGGTTCTTAGGGACATGGTTTAGTGCTAGTGTTAGGTTAATGGTTGGACTTGATGATCTTAAGGATCTTTTCCAACCAAAATGATTTTATGAATGGATGAATCAGAGCAAGAAGTCCTGGGTGTGTGTACAGAGTTTGCAGAGGTTTGCATGGTGGGACCAGGCTGCCCCTATTTAGATCAGAGGCAGGAGCTAAGTCTGGTTGAAGGTTTGTCTGTTCTGCTTGTGTCAAACAGTGCTGCACAAGGAACCTTTTAAATGAAGATGTACAAACTGTGATAAGGAGAAGGGAAAATTTGTGCTTAAAGTCAGGAAAGATTCAAGGTGAAGAACAAAATGAAGCACAATGTTATATCTTACTGGTATTGTGCATTGCACTTCACAGTGACTATATTGCTCAATAAAATAATGGTTTTTAAAAGGATAACTCTGTAAAGTTTTGCTCTAAGCTGATACACAGAACAGGTGTTTTTTCCTGGTCAACATTAACCTGCTTTTGTTACCGTGCAGCAGGAAGTTCCTGTTATTTGGCCATGGTTAGAGCAGAAAACAGCTGTATCAAGGTTTCTTTTGATCCTCATCTGAAGTGTCTCTGTACTGCTCTCCCTCTTTGTAATATGTTTGTGGTAAATTGTTTCCCCTTGCTCTCTTCTACCACCAACTTTGCTCTTCTCCCATAGCAACGTCTCAACCTGTTCATAACAGGTGCTTTCTTTTGCTCCTGTATCCTTTACTCTGCTCCTCAATATTCACCAGGCTGAATTTCCCCACTACTAATTTTCTTCTTCCCAACTTCAGCATTGATGAGGCTTGTTGACTCAACTGTCCGGTGTCCTGAACTAAATTAGACCTACAGTGGTGACCACAGCCATGTTTTTGTGGCCACCATCTTTATACTTCTCGGTTCTGCTTTCGTTTTTATTTTTATCTTGAATCTCACCAACTATAATGGGCAATTTTGTCTCATGAGAAAATCACATTCCTTCTCCCTTTAGCTTGTTTTTATCCTTCCTGTCTCTAGCAGCTTGAATAAATCTTATCTTCCTTCCCTGCCAAAAACACCATTTTTTTTTTTGCCTGTGCTGCATTTGCTCCAGTGCCTCCACCTAATCTCCTGTTTTCCTTCATATCCCTCCTGCTCATCTCTACAACTTCAGGGTTCCCCCTGCTGCTTTCACCTCCTTCCCTGACCCTGAGCCAATTGAATGTGCTGTGCACACTCGCTGTCAGGAGTTCTTCCACTGCATTTTCATCCTCCACTTCACTTCTTTCCAGTCTCTTCTGCCCTTGGGCAACTTGCAGGCAGTGCTCCTCAAGGCACTGATGATTTCTTCTTACCCAAATATGCGAACTTTTCTTGCCATCTTTGGTTTGTCAACCAGTTTCAGCACAGACTACCTCTAAAAGAGAGAAAACATGAGCATTTCCCTATCTTTAGACTTATGCCCTGATGGGGTGTGCACTCTAGGTCTTGATTTCTATAGAAGGAGGCCCAAACGTTGCTCAGAAAGGTGGTGGGGTCTCTGTCCTCGGGTAAAGCTCTGAGTAACCTGCTCAGACCTCACAGGCAACCCTGCTGTGAGCAGGAGTTTGGGCTAGAGATGTCCTGATGTATTTTCCAACCCAAATTATTATCCTGTGTCATGATCTGTGTGGCAGGTGGCAGAACCCTTATCCTGAAGAATGGAAGACTGGAATTATAAGATACAGTGTATCACCCAGAAGTTCAGACATAGGTATAGAGTGTTTTGTTCCTGTTCTTGAAGTTAATGGTCTTTGGCTTTTTAAAAAGTCCTGCATTGCGGGGGTTTTGTTGTTGTTGAGCTGCTTGGGTTTTTTTTCCTTAATATTATGTTCTTCCTTCTGTGTCTCCAGTTTATTGCAAGGATGCTGTCCCCAGCCTCTGGGTGACCTCATGAACCATACCAGATTCCAGTTATTTTTGCATAGCGACAGCTCATCTTGTTGCGATGTTTGACCATTTATTCAAACACAGTATGGCTATAATTGAACTCCAGGCGTCTTTTTCAAGCTTCCTCTGCTTCTTCCTTTCTCCATCCCCTTGTTTAGTTGTCATTCAAGTCCATGAGCTAAGTGTCAAATCTGAACTCAGTCCTGTTTATACACTTCAGGACTGTGTTCATTTTTTTCATCATAGCATTATTTTTCTTTTCATTACAGTTTTATATAATGCTACACTTCATTTAAATTAATCTTGTTCACATGCAAAATTGCACTGAAGTCTCAGGTTTATCTACTTGCAAATTAAATTATTGAAATATTTTTTGCCTGGAGATGTCCTTGCTCCTAGCTGTATGTGACAATTTTCTTAATCTTCATAAATCTTCCTGCGAGCCATTAGTTTCCTGATGACACTTTCGGTTTCTCTTCAAAGTCACCTTCATCAATGCTTTCTCTTTTGCGTTTTCCTTCTGATTTCCCGCTCTTTAGGACTGAGTCTTCATACTGTGTGATGTCTTAAATGTTTTTAGCCCTACCCCAGGGAAAAACCACACACACACACACACAAGTAAACCCTCCCAAAACCACCAAACACTCTGCAATTTGGGATGTAGATAATCTTGAAAATTACTGTGAATCAGAGATTTGCTAAACTTGGCTACTAATACGAGGATTTCTGAAATTAAATCAGGGGTTCTTCGATTGAAATCAGTATCATTGTATGCATTCATAAACTAATAGGAAGCCAGAAAGAAGCATGAAATTACTACTTGCAGACTCGGCCTTTTACCGAGGTTAACTGTTGCTCTTATTGAATCTGTTTATCCAGCAGAAAACTGTTTCCAGGAGCTTTCAGAATCCTTGCCATCCTTTTTTCTCTATTTTACTGTTCCTTCTTTGGCTCAGAGATTAAAACCTCCTCCAATTGCCTCATCTTTTGTGACTGAGGTGTTGAAAAAATTCTTTGATGGAAGCATTCAAAAATTAATAGAATAGCTTTTTATATATATGTATATCATCACTGATTTATTTCCTGAAACACTAATGATAACTAGAAAACCTGTTGAATCAGTCACTAAGAGAACAAATTCCCTTTTTGGCCACTTCTACTGTTTTATGTTTCTTTTATCACCTAGTTTATCTGAGCAGACATGTAGAGTTCAGCACTTTAAATCAGAGATTGTGATTTCTTCTGGTTTGCCTTGTCAGATTTTTCTGATTTTTTTTGAAATATCCTCAGTCATCTGGCAGGAACAAAGGCAAAGCAGAAAATGGTTGAGCAGCCAAAACTGCTTCATAGACCCCTGGCTCCTAAGCTACCATCTAAACTGTCTGCACCAAGCGAGAATGTTGGTAAAGGTAAATTGTACAAAGACAGTTCGTGTAGTGCTTAGTTTCAAATTCCATGTGTTCTCTAAAATTAACATAGAAGAAAATAAATTGGAAGTTAAGGTACTAGTGCAAAGCAGTGTGAATAAGATTGCAGTATGACCCCTATGACCTGCATCTCTTTGGGAGGCTCTTCATGTAAACAGTGGAAGAGTCATTGGGGCAGGTCCTGGAACTTGCATCTTCCACTTATCAGGCTTGAACACTACCCACCGGATAACAGAGGCATTCCCCCTAGCTCATTCAAAAGTATGAGATAACGTGAAAAACTGCTGTCGTCAAGAAAAATTAAATTAGATCACATTGAATAAGACCACAAGGAAGGGAGATACAGTTTTGATTCACACAAAGTGAAAGAAATTAGGTTTTGGGGGATGGTCCTGCTCTTCTCAGAATACACATCCGTGTAAAAACACATACATTGGTTTATATTATTTTAAAGGCATCAGGGATTTCCAATTAAAACAAAGGACTTGCAGTGCCATATGGTTTGGAAATAACTGGGCATTTTGTGTGTCTGTGTATGTGAATGAAAAGCGCTTTCTAGATTCTACATAGTAGCTATTGATTAAATATTTAAGGATTAATCTTCAGAAGTAAAATTGGCAAACAATAACATGTTCTATAATTGAAACATTTTTAACCTCAGTAATTAAAAAAATAAGCTGGAAGCTAGGCACTGGTCCTGCAACCTGGTCTGTAGAGAAGGACCCCAGCATCTGAACAGGTTTGCTGACTTCTGTCAAAAATGTCAAGCCCCAGGATGTGCTGTAGAAGTACAGCATACAGAAATTTTACAGTGATTTTTTTTCACAGATCAGCACAGTAAATAAAGTGGTAGCATGAAAAAACAATGCTGGCCCTACAAACTGAGTTAAAGAGACCAAAGAAAGCACTTTTTTCTACTGTCTAGCTTCTGTAATACTATAGGAGTATCTAAATAGCTAAAACTCTTCAATCTTCACATGGTCAATAAAGCAGGCAAACAGAAAGAAAATAAGTCAAAATAATGTTTATGATGTTTGAAATGGATGGTAGGTAATTTGATTTTTTGTTTTGTTAGAATACTGTCATACTGTATTCGTTATTATAATTGCATAATATTAATTCAAAAGGAACAACAATAATATATTGAAAGTAATGCAGTATGAAAAATAGTAAAGAAAACTCAGTTAAAGAAGTAAGGTTGAAAAGCCAGATGATATAATTATTGGCCCCTCGATATTATTAAGCCCTTCTGAATATTATTTTGAGAGGCTGGTAAAATCTATTTCTGTACAATACATTTCCAGTCTGGGGCTGTCCTAACAGATGTAAATATTTCTGGCTCACTACCAGAGCTGTGCTTCAAAGATTTAAAACATCTTAAAAGTGATAGATAAACCTTTTATCCTGAAACAAAGTTCTGTTGTGATGGCTCTCCTTGTAGTAGTACATATTAGTGATTGATGCTATTTATAGATTACGCATTTATATAGTAAACCTGCCAAGAATCTAAGAGCTGGGCAGTAAAGTTTGTTCAAGGATCATTTCTCCAAATGTAAGCATTACACCTGAAAGAGATTTATACAGCAGCATGCCCATTGATCAGCAAGCAACTCTTCAGCAGTGGTAACTCGATCATCTTGGTGGATGGGTTGTTTTGTGCTTCGTGAAGTGTGAGACTGAGACCCGAGATCAGGAGCCCTGGGCTAGGAAAAAATGATAGATAGTGTGGTGCAGTGTAAGTGTCTGTTCCCCTGTGGGGGAATATAGAAAGCGAGGATGTAACACAGTGAAGCAGTTGACTGAAAAGGCAGCAGGAATGTCAGGGGGTGGACTGTGCCCAGCAGAGGGGTGGAAGCTCTCAGCCACAGTGGTGGAGCACAAGAAAGCCAGGGAGAAAAGGAATGGCCTCAACTTGCTTTGAGAGCTGAGCTGTAGCAGAGAACTACTAATCATGGAGTTGTTTAGGTTGGAAAAGACCTTTGAGATCATTGAGTCCAACCGTAAACCTAACACAGCCAAGTTCACCCCTAAGCTGTGTCCCTAAGCACCACATCTACGTGTCTTTTAAATACTTCCAGGAATGTATTGAGTGACTTCTCCTTCAGCAAGTCCCTGGAAATGAGTCTTCCTAGCAAAAGGAACAGATCACTAAGCTTGTGGAACTACACAGGCTGAATGAAGGATCATTTACTAAATATTTATGTTGATAAAAATGTTCAGGACTAAACATCGGCTGGGTGCAGTACTGTCTGGAAATTAGGGACTATGTAAGGAACCGGTGGACTTCCAGTATGAGGTCTTTGGTGATAGTCCATCAGCTGTGTGAGGTGTGCAAAATGAACTTCTGCCTCACTGGTGTGGGACACCAGGGCTCAGTGCCATCCCACCACATGCTGTTGAATGGAGGTGAAAACGAAAACAGAATTTTTAAGCCTCTTGGTAATCTGTGAAGTAGGGGCAAGCAATTTCAGTGAGTTGTTCAGCTGTCTGAAGATCTGTTTCATCCTCTGAAGAGGTTAATCCTCTTCTGAAGAGAGGAATTGCATATTGTATTGCATTACTAGAAGGATCCAGGACAGGAGCAGACAGACTTCTGACTGTGGTGCTTCAGCTGGGTGCCTTGCAGTAGAAGGATGAATCCAGACCTCAGGGGCTGCTAGAAGTGCTTCTGCACAGGCATGATTGATTCTGTGAAACTGCCTACTTGGAAAAGATCCTGCAGTCACTTTTGAGACAGTTCCCAGAAGCTGATTCACCTGTTCTTTTCACAGCTTGACCACAACTGACCTCACTTGAATAATCAGACTTAAAACAAGTCCACTCCAGGGTGCTTTTTTGATAAGGAAGTTCCCCAAATGTTTGTCCCTTTGCACATCTGTTCATTAGATTTGTCATAGTCAGACACAAATCCATCTCAAAGACCCCCTTCTTCAGACTTAGTTCCAGCCTGTCAGTACACAGCCCCAGTTGACCTCGTTCCTTCTTGCCCAATGTTTCCAACACAGACATGTGAATCTCCTTAATCCAGACAGTAACAGATACAATTCCAGCCCCAAACCACAGGTTTCTATGATGTAAGGAGAGGTTTGATTCTCTCTGAAGCAAGCTTCCCAACAGAGAAAGTGGAGCAGAAAGGTGATAGATACTCTCCAGATCTGGTGCCTAAGAATTGCAACCCTGCATGTTGGTCTTTACCAGGCATTACTGCAAGCAGAGTTGATCAATATGAAATTATTCCTGTCTACTCAAGCAGCCAAATGCCAAAACAAAGCAAAGAGAAAAACGTTTTTTCTGTCCAACCTCCTAGGAGAAATTTTATTGTTACTGAAATTCCTAGTGGGCCTGATAGCTACCCATCCCACAAAAAACATAGATTCTCTTGTATGAAGCACTGAGACTTACAGAGCACTGGCCCTGCCCATTTCACTCCTGTGTTTGCACTGGAAAGTCTGGCTGCAGTTTCATCTTCTCACCCTCTGCATCTGAAGACAACACTCAAAAAGCTGCCTTTTCCCACTACAACTGTCAAGTCCTCAGTAGATGGTTAATGATTGAAAAGAGGAGCTTGCAGCACTGTAGCATCTACCTCTTCAGCTGTGCTAAAACAAGTGTTTGTGTGGCCATGCTGCACAGCAGATAATCTAATTCTGCTGTGGTGTTCTAGAAGCAGGTATACAGCTGTTTCTATACTTCCACTATGAATCATTCACACAGTGGAAATGGCATTTTGATGTGTTGCAGTGATATGAGATGTGAAAATGCAGAGTCAACTAATTGTCACACTCTGGTTTTGTGTGTGCTTTGGCCCAGAGGGTGTGATTCTCCAGTGGTTCTCACTGCTGCAGTGTGGTTCTGTAGCACAGGTTGCATGGGCACAGCTCCAAGGGACCAGCTGTTCCTCTGGCAAGAGCTCTGCTGTCCTCAGAGCGTGAGAGATGTGCTGCATCTCGGAAGAAAAAAGCAGCACTCAGAGATTTTCTGACAGACACTTTGCTGTAAGGCTCGTGTTCCCAGTTGCATCCAGTCTACCCAAACCTGTGGAAGGCTACCAGCAGCACTGTACGGTTGCCACAGACTTTTCTGCTAGCTGTAGTTTTGTCCAAACTATTTGCATGGGTAGGAATGGTTGACATGTCACCAGGGACTAGAAGAGTGGTTTTGAGGAAGTAGATAAGATAACGTGGAGGTCTCATCCTACTAAAAAGGTGGTTTCTTAGAGAGGTACTCTCATGGGTTTCTTTTCAGCTGCATTGAAAGGAGAAAATATATGTTGGATCCCAACCATTTTCTAAGGTCTTACCTCAGCATCTCCCTTCCAGGGAGACCACCAGAGTTGGGAATAACTGATGCTGTAGTGTTACCTTCTCCCTCTCTTTCTCAGGCAGATATACTCTTTCTTATTCCTAAATAAGAATTATTATTATAATAATTATTCCTGTTGTCCAAAACAGTTTCTAAAAAATTTTCTAAAAACCATCTGTGAAGTTTGCAAACCCATGCTTCCTTCCATGACAGTGAGGCAGTCTCCATCAGATCTAACTGAAACCTTGAGGAGGGAGTTCATCTCACCTAACTTGCCCTGAGGCTAATCACTTAATCACAACTATTAATCCATGTAGCGTCTTAAATCTTAGTCAATACCTTAAGATATGACTGTCCTGTGGAGATTTTGGAGTACAGAAGCAAAAGTCTCTTTCTAGACTGTTTTGGAATGTTAAGACCCAGCTTCTTCCTCCTCGGGTTTGATATTTGATTGAGGTGCCCATCTCAACATCCACACTGAGTGAATACCTCTGAGGTCATCTCAGCTCATGTGCTAGCTGAAACATAGTTTTGGATGCTAAAAAGAGGCTGAGCCATCATACTTTTTATACTAGGTAAAAAAACAGAGGCCTACACACTATGTAGCAGTTAGGAATGGTCTGAGCTGCAGGGTTGGACTAGGTAACCTCAAGAGGTTCCCTTCAACTTAAGTTATTCTGACTCTGTGTTTTTCTGTCATTTGTGTTTCTAATTAATCACTCTGTTTTCTTTCACTGTAGATTGTTTTTATTGGAAGATCTCCAGTATCTGGACATTGCCTATAATGATACTAGCTTTATTCCTCATGGTATTGAGAATCTTAGATATATAAGCAGCATAAAATTAAAACAGATCAGTATAACATAATGCTGTGGGCCATATTTGGATATTAATTGTGTCGGTGAATACATCGGGCAGATTAATTGCACTCTCTCTCCCCCTTCTTAATCCTGCCCTGTGTGACAGGTTTGTTTAAACAAAAGCAGTAAATGACAGTTGTATACTTGGAATAGCTGGGGAAAGAGCCAACCACTATTTGCAAGCATCTTGCTGATAGCTGTAAGTTGAATATCCCACACAAAATACAATCATTCTCTCATTTGGACCATATATGTGTACACAGTTTGTATATGATGAGGAAAGAGAAAATGTATTTCTAAACCATATGTGGTTGTTTTCAAGCAGCATGATGTGTCAGTTAGGTGATAATTAAAACATAGCTCCGTGGAACTCACCCAGTAGAAACTATAGAAAAGGAATTATTCATACATAAGACTGTGTTGGTCTTGGTTTGTCGATGTTCTCTGTGTACTTATCAAATGCAGTCAGATATACCCACCCCTGTTTTTCGAGACAACCCAGGTATTTAAATTATAATTAGAAGATTATTGTATGTATGATTGTATCTGTTATGTAAAGTGCACTCTAAGAAACACATAGTATTTTATGCATATGTGCTACTTTGGTTTACTAATTAATCAGATTGGAATTAGGACATTATATAATCTGGTCAAGGTAAGATATGGTATGAACAGCCTATAAATGCCTGGTGGTCTTCAAAATTACAGAAAACTTGAATGTCTGAACATTGAAGGCAACCAGCCCCCTGCTTTGCTATCTGGGGTTTTGAATCACAGAATCACAATCTTCCACTAAAATGCCTCAGAATAGAAAGTAACTTCATACACCCATTGTTATGGAAGGAAGAGATTCAGAACCAGCCTCAGAAGCTCACTGATCTACCTGCCCTTTGCTTCTCCAAACATCACAGAAGATATTAAAATAAAATAGATGAGTAAGTAATAGAGAAATATGTGCTGTTCCCTTGCACTCCAGAGCGAGCAAGAAATACGCATAGTTGTGTCCTAATCAGTAATTCTAAAAGTACCAGGAAAGTGGAAGTTCATACTTGGTCCATTCTTTCAAGCTAAATTAATGTTGATCAAAGCTAGCTATTAGATAATATGGGGTATATAATGGTTTCCACACAGGTATAGTCAGTTTAGATTTTGAGTATATCTGGGGGAAAGCAAAACTACTTTTAAGGGAGATTTATTAGGCATGCAAAATACTTCCTTCTATGTAATGTTCCTAGGATTTTACACTGCCACCTGTCCTCCAGACAAAACGTGAGTTGCAGCTTCATGTTGAGACTGTGTCAAGCCGGTGTGTTCAGAAAGGAGATGGACCTGAAGCTTACAGCTGAGACAAAAATGATGTCAGCTCCATTTCTGGGACTTGCAGAAACATTTTCTTCCCTCCCTCTCCACCCCGCTCCACTGTATGGTACAACTTTCTATTTTTGACAAGTCTGCCTCTTTCTTGCCCACAGGAGCCCTGCAGACTGTGCATTAGAGCTAGAGTAGTTACTTCTTTGCAATAGTGTGGGCCTTTGCTAAAATGGAGCTAAGAAAGTTTAAGCACCTCCTCCAGCAATGAACCATAATCATTTTGAGGCCAGATAATTTCTTTCATTTGCATTTGGGAGTGAGGAAGTTGAACTGCTGTGGGTGTGAATGTAGCCTTAGAAGGATGATGCTAAGTTTTTTACCCAGTTTCTTCCCCATTGTAGTTTTGCTGTCTGTGATTGCTGCTGTGGACTTTGGTATGGCAAAGGACTTGGGCTTGTCTGATGTTACAGAACCATATTTAGATTTGGAAGGCTTCCCTTTTCCTCCCATGGCTGCCCATCATCATACCATAGAAACTTAATTTCTCAAACTGAGACTTGACTCCAGTACTTTGTGGAGAGTGATCTGGATTACAGCAGAGGAACTGCAAATGGGATAAAATAGTTAAGAAGTACAAGATCTCATGTTATTCTGTTAGACAACCTGGGAATCAGCTGGAATGATATGATCAGGTGCTGTGTACTTTTGCCATATTCCTTAAAGTGTTTTCAGCTCTGGAGGGTCTGTTTCATACCACTGAATATGTAGTTGAATGAAAATGAAAGGCAGACTCAGCCCTATGTAAAATCAATGAAGTCATATACTGACCCTGTATTTCCTCCAGTGATATCTGGCAAGGTATCAGATTCTTCCTCACAGCTAGCAATATGTCATTTTACATCATAATACTTGTCATTGCTTTAAAAAAAAAAAAAAGATAACGTTATTCCTGGACTACAAATTACATCTAGTACCAATTTGTCAAAACTGCAACATTTTTGCAAGCTATAGAAAGTCTCATAAATACTTTTCAATTTAAAAACATTTTGTTTACTATAGGAAAAAAATGTATTTTTAAATGAGTTCCAGTTCCCAACTCTGAATGCCTAATGTTTCTCTAAACATTAAAACAATGCAATGAAACAAACAAAAAAACCCTTGCCTAAGTGTCTTGATGATGAAGACAGCCTGCAACAAAACTGGGATCCGAGCTCCAGCTTCTAATTTGGTGCCCCTAATCACAGAATTGTTCAGTAAGGGCTTAGTTGATGCTTTGTGTAGCTTCCCACATTGTATCAGTGCAAGTAATACAATATAGAAAAACAGTGAAAATCAACTGCCATTTTAATAAACAAAACTCAAAACCACTTAACAGGACAGATACAGAATTATGAAGTGCAACAGATTTTCATGCCTTTTGGTTATATGACAAAAATTCAGCATTTTTTCACAGAATCATAGAATCATTTTGGTTGGAAAAGACCCTCAAGATCAACAAGTCCAACCATAATCTAACACTGGCACTAAATCATGTCTCTAAAAACCTCATCTACGTGTCTTCTAAACACCTCCACGGATGGTGACTCAGTCACCTCTCTGGGCAGCCTGTTCCAATGCCTGACAACCCTTTCCATGAAGAAATCTTTCTTAATGTCCAATCTAAACCTTCCCTGGCACAACTTGAAGCCATTTCCTCTCGTTCTATCACTTGCTACTTGGGAGAAGGGACCAACACCCTCCGTGCTACAATCTCCTTTCAGGTAGTTATAGACAGTGATCAGGTCTCCCCTCAGCCTCCTTTTCTCCAGGCTGAACAGCCCCAGTTCCCTCAGCTGCTCCCCATCAGACTTGTGCTCCAGGCCCCTCACCAGCTTTGTTGCCCTTCTCTGAACTCTCTCCAGCACCTCAATGTTTTTCCTGTAGTGAGGGGCCCAAACCTGAACACAGGGTTAGAGGTGGGGCCTCACTAGAGCCGAGTAGAGGGTGAGAATCACAGCTAGACTTCAAGGGTTTTATTCTGATCTCTGTAACAACCATTGTACCTGTGCCTGTGCCAAGGCAACCATTTTTTATTTTCAAGGAATTTTATCACTGGTCTGTGACAGACTTTGGACTCTGATGCACTGAAGTCAATACCTGAGTCTTCCCTGACTTTGGAGTTCCCACAGATACAACTTGTACCCAACAGGGGAAAGTCCTGTCGCCTCATCTTCCTGATACGGTCCCACAGGACTTGCCCAAAACTTGGCATTTTCACAGCCTTCAGCTGGATTTGCATTGGATTTGTCATGTGTTTGAGCAGATCTTCAATGTTGTGTGACCTGAGAAAGACTGGTCACGGCTCTTCATAGAAGTTGTAAATGAAACATTACACACACAGTTGGGACACAGAGGCAGGAGAGGGAAATGCCAAGAGAGGTGAAAAACTGATGACACAGGCACTTCTATGGACAGAGGGACACCTCTGCTCCAGTGACTCATTTACAGCATTTGTCACAGAATAATTGTTGGATAAAATGCATCAGTAATATCAAGGGGCAGGGCCAAACACATGGTCCTCCTGCTCCTAAGAGAACATTGTCAGTATTTGACCATGAAGGCAGGTGCATTCTGCCGACCTCTCACTTTCCATAATCTTGCATGCCTGATGACAGCATCAGTGCATGGCATGAAAAGTAGTCCCTTTTTCCCTCTCTATAACCCCTTCTGCTTTCCCCCACACATCACACTATTCCTATTGACTCATGGCTGGTGAGCTCTGCTGTGATACAGTCATGAGGAGATTAAACCACCTGAGCTGAAGAAGGAATGCTTTTCACTTCCTGGTAAGTGCTCCAAACTCTGCACGGCACGACAGGCACCGTTTCCCTTCTCCCCTCTTCCTCAGCGATTTCAGGTGAAATTGGTGCTGTCTTTGTGTAGTTCCTATGGAATGGTAGCTCGCTGGAATGTGTGAAGCCTTGGGGACCTGCCAGAATTTAGGTGCCTGGGGACAAAGGTGAAACCAAGGATCCAGGTAGGCTTCACTCTATTAGCTCAATGCACCTGAAATCTGGTTTCTGTGGAGCTGAAGGATGAAAGTAATTTCATGACTCTTTGTCTGCTTGCTATACTAATTATAGTAAAAAGCTCAGACTGCTTTATCTGCTGGGATTTTCACCAGAGTCATTTAATTCAGCTGAATGTTCTCTCAGTGTAGGTACCCAGCCACAGGCTGGGGATAGGCAGCAGTGTGAACTGGAAGTGAAGTTAGAGAAATTAAAATGCAGAAGCAGAAATGGATGTAGCAGAAAGAGAAATGAAAGGGAATTCTGAGGTTTAGTAGAACTCATGGGCATTACAGTGAAGACAGAAAGCTGAAAGAGTTTATGCAAATAATAATAAGCATTATTCAAACACAGAAAACCGGGAAATGTGTCACTTGCATGGAAATTGCATTTTGCTAAATGTTAAACTTCCACATACAGAGTAGAAAATCAATCAGTTTCAATGCCTACCATAGAGCAGGTGGTCTGAACAACCACCCCATGATCTCGAGAGGAGTGAGAAGGGAAAAGCTCCATAGCACAGGAGGAAGGGAGATTTTTATTTTTCCTTGAAGTTTTCTGGGACTGATGTAATCCAGAGGATTTGTACACGCTGAAAAGCCCATGGCTGAAATTCAAAATAATTTCAAAGCATCACCAAATTCAGCAGCTAGGAAGATCCCCAGTAAACTTTCCAACAGCTTTTGCTCACCTGTTCCTGGCTGCTCACAGTGAGGAAAATGAACTCTGGCACTGCAGAGTACAGTAGGTGCTTCTGCAAGGCGGGGGGCAGCACAACTAAACACAGACACGCTTCACCTCTGTGCTCTGGGCTTGGAGTTGGCTGGCAGAGGATGAGCTGTGAGCTGTGGTTACATTGTCTTCCATGCAATGTGGCCTTGTGGCCAAGAAGGCCAACAGTATCCTGGGGTGCATTAGGAAGAGTGTGACCAGCAGGAGGAGGGAGGTTCTCCTCCCCCTCTTTTCTGCCCTGGTGAGGTCACATCTGGAGTACTGTGTTCAGTTCTGGCCTCCACAGCTTAAGAAGGACAAGGAGTTAAGGGAGGGAGTCCAGCAGCACATAACTAGTCCAGCATGAACATAACTAGGGGTCTGAAGCATCTTTCTTACGAGGAGAGACTGAGAGAGTTGGGTCTGTTTAGCCTGGAGAAGAGAAGGCTGAGAGGGGATCCTATCAATGTTTATAAATATCACAGGGGTGGATGTCAAGAGGATGGGATCAGACTCTTTTCAGTGGTGCTCAACGGTAGGTTGAGGGGCAATGGGCACAAACTGAAGTACAGAAGGTTCCATCTGATTATGAGGAGAAACTTCTTTATTTTGAGGATGCCAGAGCACTGGAACAGGCTGCCCAGAGAGGCTGTGGAGTCTCCTTCTCTGGAGACATTCAAATCCCGCCTGGACACATTCCTGTGTGATCTGCTCTGGTTAACCTGCCTGAGCAGGTGGGTTGGCCTGGATGATCTCCAGAGGTCTCTTTCAACCCCAACCGTTCTGTGATTACTGTTGCTGTTATTGTTACTATTATTTCAAGTGCAGCACTGCTTCACTCTCAGTGAGAGCTGGGATGTGCCAGCATGGAGGAGGTGGTATGTGTCAGCTTCTGCTTGAACAGATACACCTTTAAGGGACAATATTCCTGTGTCTTCCAAAGGAAAAAGAAAACAAAAAAAAAGTGGAAAAAAAAAAAAGTTTGCTAGCATTGAGCTGCTCTAGGGATATCTTTAAGCAATTTATTTCATTACTTTAGGAATGGCTGTAAAACTTCTCTGTACTAATTAATAGAAAGTGTCTCCAGACTGGAAGAGCTCCAAATGC
The DNA here is from genome assembly GCF_036013475.1 of Columba livia. NCBI lineage: Eukaryota > Metazoa > Chordata > Aves > Columbiformes > Columbidae > Columba > Columba livia. Next base: position 32,106,410 of record NC_088602.1, on the reverse strand, counting down.
ATTCGGGGTTTCTGGGCCAGACTGGCAGCCTCTCTGACAGGCCCCAAGAGCAGAGGGCTGTATCCTCTGCATTGCTAACTTGGCAGCAGCACAGAGACTTGGCACTCAGTGTGTCTTTCACAAAACACGAGTAGCAAAAGGAGTTCGGGGAATATAGAAATAGAGGTGGCCAAGCTTGGAGCTGTGAGAAAGAGGAGCCAGAACTTGAAGCAAATGCATGGTGCAGCTGTGTTCTGCAGCCACTAGAACTGCTGGTGCGTGTGGGCATTGCTTCCTCAGGATGAACATTTGTTCATCTCCAGCTTGTGGTGGCTCAGCAGATGCACGTTCGGAGCTGAGTGCTGCACGAGCACAGCAACACAACCTCGCTGGGGTCAGCGCTCTGGGTTCTGCCGCTGGTTCTGGGCAGGTTTTGCAGTTTATGTGGCTATAGCTACACTGAGGGTTGTTTGCACAGGCTGGGAGTGTCCACTGTGCTGCACTGGCCATGTACCTGCAGTGGTGCTGAGGGGCCAGGACAGCATCACTGCACCCTGTCCTGCAGAGCAGAAACCTGAACTGAGTTATGTGCAACCAGCCCCCTCTAGTGGTACTTTTACCGTAAAGTTTTAGAATTTTGTGAAACTGGGTTGGGTTTTATTTTTTACATGTAGCATGGTGTGATGAGATAGTGACATGATCGAGGTTTAAACTGTTTGAATTGCTTCCAAACTCTCTTACTCTGCAGAGCAAGGCATACGGAGCAAGTTCTGAAGTTTCTGTGACAGAGTAAAATGAAAAATATGATCAAACTATTCAAATGTGAACGAAGTTGCTGCTTGGTAATACACAGATTTTCAGTTCAGCACTAATGCTTCCCTCTTCTCCTCTGTGAAAGTCTTCAAGGCTAGTTTGCCTTCCTCTTAAATGTAAAGTCCCTAAAACTATACTTGAGCATTTTACTAACAGTATTTATTGCAGCATAACTGAAGGCATCTGACCCACATGCTGGAGCATAGGCATCATATTTTACATGTGATGGCCTATGTACAGAGCTCATGCTTACACAGTTCCTCAAAGAGAGAACTGGAAAAGCTTAAAATTACAGTCAGCTTGTGCTAGAGGCCTTGGTTTGATCTTCCCACTAACTTAACTCAAGATTTTGAAATTGTGTACCCTGGAGGCAGGCCAAAGACCTTCAGTGAGGTTAGAAGAAAAAACATTACCTTGTTTTATCAAAAGATCATTGAAAACATAACTTTGACTTTCACATCCTGTTTAAACACTGCAGCAATGGCATATTACTGGGTGATCAATGTACAGCATTCCTGCTTCTCGGATGTGGCCTGATTTGGAGACAAGAGGTGGTAATTCAACCAAAGTTAAACTTGGCATTTCTTGATGGTGTTGCATTGGCTCCTGCTCCTTTAAACACACAAGTGTGTGTGCATGTGTGTACAAGTAGTTATGTGTGGACGTACCTGTACAGGCAGGCAGGGTTAGAGCAGAAGAAACCATTTCATTGCACGACCTCTCTCACTGCTCCCATCAGCTGGAAGGTGGCTGAAGGGTGCAGGTAATATTGACGGTGTAGCAAGACACTCCGAGAGCTCATCCCTTTGCATGCAGAGGATAAAGTAGCTGTGAACGACATACACCTGTACATTGATTTTGCACAGTCAGTGGGGAGGATTTGGGCCACAGATAATAACTGACAGGCACGTCATCTCCCATTGCTTATGGAGGAAAAACCAACGATTGAGGACTGTGTACTGCTTGGTTGTGTGGCATTTTGTACGTGTGAAATACAGACAGGTTTCCAGTTCAACACACAGGGCTGGAACAGGTGGAGTAATCGCCTCATCCATTCCAGAGTGTATCCTCCTCCCAGAAAGCAATTACTTGCCGCAGCCCCGTTGTGTGTTAGGCAAGCACAAGAAAGTGTGTGTGCGGGGGGCATGAAGTGAAGCTTACAACAGGAAAAACCGCAATGATCTGTGCTTAACAGCACCATACTGTTGCCTCATCAGAGTTACAAAACTCCCAACAGACTTGCTCCTGCTATTCCTAGCTTTTGCTTTTCGCTCTTATCTGTTCCTCGTTTTGTCCTCTCACTGAGGTCAGCCCCCTTAGACACTTTCTCAGCTGTTCCAGTCACCTGCAACAGCCCCATCTCCTAGGCCATCTACACTGAGCATCTCTTGAAGTCCAGCTAAGCAAGCATCTCACGCCTCCCACAATGAGAGGAAAATTGAGGTTTCTGCTTTATTGGCTGAGGCCAGGGGAGGAGGGAGGTGGTGAACAGACAAAAATCACTGCTTTTCTTGGTTGTTCTGCCTGTGAACCATGCCAAACCCCTTTGGAGGTCAAGGCACATCTTTCTGATCAACATGAGAAACACCCCTCTTCATTCCTTTCTTGCCCCTCAGCTTAAGGCAAAGCCTTAAGGCAGTGTACAGGGCAAAATGTAAGTGATGTCTTATTTTCCAGTGTCCAGTTGCACATGGCTGAGAAGCTCATAAATAGCAATGATGAAATACCTACTTATGCTGACCATTAAATACCATACTGGCCACCTGGGGTTTCTACAAGCAGCTTACAATCACCACACATTACTAGAAGCTCAGGCTTATGTAGGAACTTCACAGTTTCCTGCAGCCCCAGTGCATGAACTGCCACAAGGTGGCTTATATGCCATGCCAAAGACTCTGGCTGGAGTGGCACCCAGCACCCCCACTGCTCAGCCTCAGCGTGACCCAGGGACCTGCTTCTCACCCTGTGACTCCCAGGGGCCAAATGCTGTAGCACTGCATGTCATAGTGCAAACACAGGGATCAACCACCCCATATCCAGCCCCTGCCCCCTCCTGATGCCTGCTTAGCAGAGAGGAAGGAGGGGACAAAGATTTTCTGGCAAAAAGCAGGAAATCCCTGAGCCAGCTTTTATTTCACTGGGGTTGAAAAATAAATGATTCAGTGTCAGCAACTTTCCCCTTGTTCCTCCTTCCCCTGACTCAGGCAGAACTCTGGAGAGAAGTCCTGTGTACCCACAAGTTGTCTGTTCTTTAGATGAGGTTTTGTTCTTGGTCAGCCAAGATGAGTGAGTGGCAAACAGTAAACACCAGCTGCCACCCGTTCCTGCATGAGCAGTGCTTGAAATGATCTGTGACACAGCTGCGTGGTAGGACCAGCAGGTTTAAGTTTTGTGCCATCTGCTGTCAAATTTGGACGATAGGTTTTGTTTGAGGAATCTGCCCTCTGGCACTGGCATCGTTTCAGCACTTGTTTCCCTGGTAAGACCCAGCATACGTAAAAGACTAGAAGCACTTATGGACTTGTTGACTTAAAAAAATAGCACCCTAAGAATAGTCAGATACTGCAGCACATGTGGTCACAGCCCACCTTTGAAGACAAAGAAGTGGCGCATGGTAAATGGCATGTCTAGATCTAGAGCAGGTGTGACTCCCTGGATTATAAAATCTGAGGATTCACAATCAATTCCTTTTTCTGAGAAAAAAGCATGTGCTTTTGTTCTGTCCTTGGGGAAGCAAAAGTGTGAGATAGTTCAGTCTTACACCATCAAAAAGATCTTTCTTCTAGTTAGCTTGACTGGAATTCTGATTTCCTTGGACTGGGAAGTTATGCAGGTAAACAAGGGGCAATGGGAAATACAATCACAGTTAAGTGCTTGAAAGATGTTTCAGGCTTCCCTGTCAATCAAATTGGAATAAAGGATGAGTGGTCAAAAGATACTTGACAGAGAGTGGTGGGGATTTCAGTCATGGAGAAAGTGAAGTCTCTTAGTAACAGTCAAAGGCTAATTCATATGATATGTGCTGGAAAATTAGAGGTCTTTGAGTTGCTTTTCTGGAGGAGAAACGGGGATGGAGAGCAGAAGGGCCTGAAATGAGTGCCCAGGAGAGGCAGTGGCTGAAGGCAATAAGCTGCAGGCACCAAGAAGGACTATTGTGGCAGGTGAGGTGTGAAGGAAGGAATGCTTGTTGTGACCAAAGGTGACCAATGGCTCTGGTCACCCACTGGTGGCAGATGCTAGAGGAAGAGGAGAAGAAATGCTAGAGGGAAAATGTGTGGCTGTGGAAGCTAGGAACCCTTGGGAAGGTAGGAGTGAATGACATGTCCACGGGAAATCAAAGAGGAAAGGATGGAGCAGGATGGTCTGAAGATTATCCCCGTGGAAAGTTCTGGGAAGACAAAAACATGAGAAAAGGTCATCATATACCTTTGGTGAGCACTCAGCACAGTGCTGGAATAAGACTGTCATGGAGACAGGCCCTGGATGCAGCATCAGAGGCCAGATCCAGAAGCAGTAAATGGGCTATTTGTGGGTTTCCCCATCTCCTGGCAGGAGCAGCTGGAAGGTTGACTCGGGGAGGTGTCATGGCCATCTCCAGCCAGCACCAGCCAGAGCGGCAGTTGTGCACATTTGGCCTGTAAAAGGGGAAGCGCATGTGTTAAGTAGCCAGAAAGCAGTTTTGAAATAGGAAATGTGAAGGATATGCTGCTGGTTATTTCTGCTTTCCCATCAGTCTGTCAAATACAGAAATCCTGAGGACTGGGGCTGGGGGAGTCCAGCCTAACTCTGGTATAGGCCTTGTGCCTGAGCTCTGGGACCTATAGAAGGAGCCCTACTACAGCCAACACAGTGCTGTTCAGCAAGGAAAGAGAGCTATGTGTCTTCAAGGCACTTAGAGGGGAGTCTGGGGCAACCACATACTCCATGTTGAGCAGACCCTGAGAGGAAAAGTTGATAAGTGGTGCTGTTAACATGTTGACTAACAAATTGATGAAACATAAGATAATACAATTTTTCCTTACTATGGGAAACAGACAAGACCTCTCCCCCTTTCTTTGTGCATTTCATCCTTCCCAAGATAGTCTGTCTCCTTCACTGTTGTGTCTCTCAAGGTTAGAGAAGAAAGATGCTCCTCTGTTCAGGATGCTGGTCTAGATGTGGGATGTGATTCCATCTGTACCACCAGCTTCCTCAGGGCTCTTTCAGCCTCAGCTCGACTACATTTTGCTATCCACAAAACAATGCAAACACTTGTCTCCAATTTTTCATCATATAATCTCATCATATTTTCCTACCTCAGTGACTTCTCAATCTTTTTTACATTTCTAAGTAGCCCTGGGGCTCTCCTTCAGTCAGACACACAAACTTCTTTCTAGCGAGACACAGCAGGACATGCTGGCCATGTTAACGCTGTGCCACGATGTTTTCCTGGGAAAGGATCATTGCTATTGCAGCCAGATGTTACCAGGGTCTGAGTTAGCTTAGGATATCATCTGTTCCAGAACCATGGATATGTTACATTAGCACATAAACTATTACTCGCATTCTCTTGTCTCATCCATAAAACGTGTAGGAGGCCTGAAAATGTACCCTATTTCAGTACCCCGTTCCCACTTTGATTTAGTTTCACTAAAGAACCCAGTTTCACTGAGAACTCCGGGAGAGGGAACTTGATTTACAGTAACTGTTGGACTGAGATGAGAACAAGGGAACTTGATTTACAGTAACTGTTGGACTGAGATGAGAACACAGCAAAACAGCTCCTGGTTCCAGGTGAGGCAAATAAATTATCCTTTCCCACACCACATGCCTTGATGCACAATGTAAGCATTTCAGCAGACTCACTGACTTGCTTTGAAGTGACCACAGCACTGCATTCCTTCTGCTTTATGCAAGGCACTGTGATTTCTTCCAGGGAATGCTTCTTGGCACTGTCTCTTAAGGCAACAGGCAGGTCTTTCCAAGGATCTGTCTGTGCTTCTCCACAGCACTTTTTCTTTTCTTCAGGCTGAAAGCAGCTCAGTGAATTTGCTTCCCTCTACTTTTTTGGTTTTGTTTTTGTTTGTTTGTTTGTTTTTCCTTGCTAACATCTTCCTCAGTGTCATCCTTAGGTTATAGGATAGCAAAAGGATATTATATTGTTTTATCATAAGAAGCACATCTTGAAGAAATTCATCAGAGCTTTAAAGAGGTAAAAATGGTTTAGAAAGTGAATAAAACAGACCTAGGAGAAGAGGGGCTAGTAACATTGGAGGTTTACCTCTCTGATTCATTTTGCCACTATGGTCAACTGGAAGACCTTGACTAAAATAGCAGACAAGGGAATCCAACGGGAACTACTGCTGCTTGGGCAAGTGAGTCAGATCATGTAAGAGCAGTGAGACAGGGACATTAGGAGCAGCTGTCAAAAATCAGTCCAGCTCAGCTCCTACAAATGTCCATTGTGCAAAGAGCTCTGGGTGTGTCCAGAACCTGCACCATTCTCAGCATCAGCAACACTGTGCGGGGGCACACCACAGGCACTTGAATGAAATTATGTTTCCAGCTAAGAGCTGACACTGAAAGATGTTCCACAAGCATTTTGTCCTGTTTCCTGAGCTCTCTCTTACAGCAAGCATCTGTTCGTCATTCAGGCAGAATTCCCTGTTTCCAAATCCCAGGCAGGCACAGGCAGGAAACTAGAATCAAGCCACTCAGACTAGGGCAGTTCTGGGCCTGAAGAAGAGATCTCCAGCAATGAAAAAATTCTTACTGGAAAGGACCATTGAATTAAGGCCTCTCTCTGAGACTGCAATTCTTTTCCTCAGTTCCTCCTTAATCCCAATTTCAGCACTTTTTATAGGATTGAGGCCATTGGTGTCTGGCTTCCTTTGCACTGAAGCAGGAGGCAGCTGCCCAACTCCATGGAATGGGCACTGTCACTTTAAAAATCCATGCCACGGATGTAGCCCCTATAGCTGGACACTCACTCACTTTGATGTCTAACTCTTCCTGTCTTCTTGTATCAGATTTCCCTAAGTGGTGATCTGCTCAGACCATCTGTGGCTGAACCACTTTTAAAAGAGAAGACTTCAGGTGTTTTTCAGAGTATTCAGATTGTGGGCCTAATAAAGATATATATATATATATGTCAAGCACCAGTCACAGAGCAAATGTAGGGCAATAATGTTAAATTTCCTTTAAAAAAAATGAAATAAAGACGTGAAAATAGGCACATCAAGACATGAAAGACTTCTGCTGAAGGAGTTAATGTACTCTGTGTGCCAAACTGAACAAAATAAAATTTAACATAAAATACATAGATATTTTCTTCTCTTAAAGTATATGGGTATGATGGGCATCCCTGGAATTATCTGGCCCATAAAACTAGTTAATTATTTGGCATACTTGCTTACAGTTGCAACAAGACTTGTATTTGTGAATCCATACTATGCCTGGCAATTAGTATTATTCTATTATTTACAGTAACAGCTTTATGATGTATCATGAAAGATCCTGGCTGCAACACACTGCACGAAGTCTTAGCAAAGCACTTCCAACTCCAGACAATGCACAGCTGAAACTAGGAGGAAAAAATGCAACAAATAAGTATAAAGAAATAACCAGTAGGAAAGCAGGTAAAATTGTTAACAGTAAAAGCGAGAAACCCTATTTTAAACTGGCCCAACTCCTTGGTAAGACAGCCTAACCCTTCTATCTCTTCTCTCAAAGAATTCAGAGCTTCCATATGTAAGATTTTACGTCCTACAAAGATGTTCACAGGAGCCATTCTGTTTTTTAAAGAGTTCTTATCTCAGATCTGCCTTATCATCTGGTTTAATCTCCAAAATAATAAAACTGACTACTTATGCATAGAGATATGCTCAGGAAGAGCATAGTATTGATCTAAGAAGCTTAATGTGTCTCAAAATTGATTCAAAGAATGCGGCTACAACCTAAAGACACCTAGAAGGTTTGTAGCAATGGAAGTAATCTCTTTGTGTCCAAGCCACTTTATCACCAAACACAGGAAGATACAGCATGTGCTTTCAGTTTTATCATGGTGCTTTATCCTAATTCCAGTATAGCAGATAAGAAGAAACTCACCTCAGTCACACTGAGAACACCCTGCGGCTACAATGCCTAGACATCCATGACTCCTCCTCACCAGAGAAGAGGTTCATGGTGAATGGCCTCAGCATATTCCTGTGGTAACTTGTGCTGATACCAGCACACGAAGACGTGGTTTTGGTGTGACCCTCCTCCAGACCTCACCACCCCCTCAAAAGCAGCAAATAGAAGCTATTGTTATTCCTTCCAACTCGTGACCAACCTGTTGGCACCTCACAACTTGGTCCTTCTTTAACTTCAGCAGTTTAACTGGTTCTACTTGGATTACAGGCATGCAAATCCTCTTGGGTCTTCCACTTTCTGCCAGCTACTCCAGCTCTTCGAGGATCTTCTCTTGCCGCATGAGATACGTGTTGTGGTACGTAGCAATAATTAGTGAGGACAAACTGTACAGGCTCTATGGAGACCTGGACTAAACTGAGTGGATGCATCAACATTTGATGCATGAAATTTGCTCTCTAATGGTCCCCATCCTGCATACCACTACTGTCTATTGAGATTTGAATATTTGTGAAAAGCACAGCCAGAAACCAGATCAGCTCTTCTAAATTCATGAATAATGAAAAGGATGTATTCAGTTGCCCTGCAAGTTATCCCACAGAAGGATTATTCAAGTGAGGTCCTTCATAAGCAGAAAATCCCTAGAGCAAGGCCTTTCATGTGATTCTGCTAGTCTCGCACCCAACCTAAATGAGAATTTACTCTTGCATAATGTTAAATACAATGAGCTGCATAAGCAGGCTCTTTTTCACCATGTCTTACCCTACATCAGTATCAATTTGGTGATATTGAGCGAGAGATGATAACCTTGCTTCTGAGCAGTAAGTAAGCTGTTTTCAGCCACAGAAAAAATAGCCAAGTGGAAGAGATAGTGAACTTACTAGTACTGTGAGCATTAGCACAGAGGTGAACTTACACAGAGCCCGGTAAAAGAGAGCTCATCTTTCCCTTGATAAAAGCTGGAGCTAGCAGGCAGCAAGAACAAAAAAAGGCATACAATGAGAACAGCAAATTCAAAATATTAGGAGCTCCCCATTGGAGTGATCAGAACTTTGGTACATCCTTTCAAGTTTTGGGGCTTTGCTGTTCATTTTTTCCTCATAGGTGGCACCAGAGCAGAGAATCCCCTGCAACTCATGGAAGAGACCCCAACTGGAGCACATGGATATTTCTAATGGAACCACATCTCCTAGAGAGTCCATGCAGGTTCACCTGCATTTAACCAGTAGGTTTACCTTGAGGGACTGCAGCCCATAGGAAGGACCCACAGTGGAGCAGGGGAACAGCATGAGGAGGACGGAGCAGCAGAGAGGAGCTGTTATGGACCAACCACTATCCCCATCTCCCAGCCCCCTGCACGACGTGGGGCAAAGGAGAAGGTAGGAGAGTTGGGAATGAAAAAGCGAAGTTGAGCCTGAGAAAAAGGGTGGGTGAGGTAGGGGGAAGTTGTTTTACTTTTTGTCTTTGATTCTCACAACCCTACTCAATTTCTAATTGGCAAAAAAAATCATTTTCCCCAATTTGAGTCTGGTTTGCCCATAACAGTAGTTAGTAAATTATCTCACTGCCTTTGCCTTGACTTATGAGCTCTTTTGCCTTATTTTCTCCCCTTGTCCTGTTGAGGAAAGGGAGTGAGAGAGCATCTGCATGGGCATCTAGCAGCAGGGCAAGGTCAACCCCCTACAAGTTGTTGCATGCATCTGTTTAAAAGAAACTTAAAATTCACTGGATCACATTAAGTATTTGCCAGAATAGAATTTTAGATCAGCATCTGCCTAAAGATTGTAGACAAGCTTTTCTATTGTAGAACTTTTGAGAGAATGATTTGGTACTTCACCACTTTTTCCAGTTTCCAAAATCCAACAAAGGTAATGATTTCCAACACTCATTTACTCTCTATGCATTATTTGCAGAATTACAGAGAAGAATATTTTTTATATGGAAAAATATAACATTAAAAATCTTACATACAAGGACAAGACATAGCAGAATTATCATCCAGTCTTTCTGTCACCAGTTAAGATCAAACGCCTTCAGGGTAACTTCTCAATGATGATACTGAAGTTTTCCTTTTTTTTTTTTTTTCCTTAACCCCCCATAAAGGAGACACAAATTAAAAATAGTAATGTCTAAAACAACATTATTTAATTTTTAGTCAGGCACCTGAAGATTTGGGTTTTGAGCATCTTCTGAAATCAACAGCCAGAGGAATCCAGTTTCATGGAGGCACCAGTGACGGAGTTTCTGAAAACGTCTTCCGAGCTGCAATCCGCAGACATTTGGGGCAGCCTCCAGATTTGAAGCATGCTTTGTGAAAGCATGCTTTGCACTCTGTTTACACGTATGAGCATTTAAACATTCAGGGAAAAAAAAATAAAAATAAAAAAAAAATTAATCAATAGCTGTGTTCCTTGAAGGATGTTCTGTCTAGTTCACCCAAATATAAAAGTAAATGGAAGCAGTGCAAGGCTGGGACAACAACTACCACTGTAATAACTACAATTAAACATTTTTGTAAGATTCGCTGGATTTACAATGAATGGTGAAGGGACGTGAACAAAAGAGCTATGGGGAGAGGCTGAGGGAGCTGGGGTTGTTTAGTCTAGAGAAGAGGAGGCTTAGAGCTGACCTCATCACTCTCTAGAACTACCTGAAGGGAAGTTATACCCAGGTGGGGATTGGTCTCTTGTCCCAGGCAGTTAGCAATAGGACAAGGGGACATGGGCTTAAACTCTGCCAGGGAAAATTTAAGCTGGATATTAGTAAGAAAGTCTTTACAGAGAGAGGTCAGGCATTGGAATGGCCTGCCCAGGGAGGTGGTGGACTCACCGTCCCTGGAGGTTTTTGAACTGAGATTGGACATGGCACTTAGTGCCATGATCTAGTAAATGGACTGGAGATGGACCAAGGGTTAGACCTCATGATCTGAGGTCTTTTCCAACCCAGTCGATTCTGTGATTCTGTCAGCAAGGTCTGATGTACCAGCAGTATAGCATTGTCCCAGGTTCTCTCATGGGTAGACCCAAAAAATAGCCTCCCCCTGCAGCCATAATTATGTTCAGACAATTCCCTGGGTTTGCTCTCTGAATTCACTGATGCAAAACAGCTGCCACAGGCTGGTTTTTCAAAGATACACACTACCTGTGGTTTTCAAATACACATGCAGATTTTCAAATATACACGCTTTCAGGGCAGTAAGTTCTCAATGTTTTCCTAAAATAAGTCTGAACAGTTTTACACACCACATCCACACAATAAAGAATGAAAAATGTTTGGTCTGGAACGTACCTGTGCACCGTTTGCATTTGGCAATCTGATATGGAAAGAGCAGATCTGCGCTCTGACAGAATTCACAGATAAACCCCTTCGCTTGACAGAGCTGCAAGGATAGCAAAAGTAGATTTATTTTTAATCTAAGAAAAAAGTTATTTGGGAATGTCAGCAGGGATATTCCCCACACCAACAGCTGCTTTTCCTTACCTCACAACCATCCACATGGGAGGTGGAGCACTTCAGGATGTCTTTAAGAAGGGGCAGTAACTGCCCTCGTTTGATTTTCACCAGATCATCCAGTGAGAAGAGATGCAGCTCCTCTGTCAGATGGCTGGGGACCTGTTCATATTCTTTCAGTACACTGCAAAGAGAAAGAAAAACCAAATCAAGTTACAAAAATAAAGTATATTTGAAGAATAAGCCTCTTTTACTTCTCTAGTTACTCAGGGATCATATGAGACAAGCTCATGCTAAATCCTACCTCCCTTCCCAGTTTGAAATCACATTAACAAAAACTGTTGGAGGCTTTGGGATTTAGAATAAAATGTCAACTTCAAACGTGCATTCCCTGGGCACTGAAGTTGCCATGCAGAGTCATCCCAGCAATTCTTAAATAATGTGTAAAAGGCTCTCTCCCACCCCAGAAACAGCAGGTAAAATCCCATATGGTAACTAAGGGAATTAAGCTGTTTGCTTGTGTGTTTGTTTGAGGTTTTGTTGTTGTTGCTGTGGGCTTTTTGGTTTTGTTTTGCTTTGTTTTTTAAACAGAACTTTGAGAGTTTTTATCCTGCATAGATCATTATTGGGTGAAACTACGCTTGTACTGAGTGAGCGAACACTGAAAATACAGCTACTACTTTTAAAATGTCACTAATGTAGAACGTACGGTGAGGATCCTAATGCTTATTTCTATAATGGAATCACAAGTGGTTGTCCAGAAGAAAGACATTAAAATATGTTTCTATTTAATTTTGGTGAGTAACTTACAACTGTTACGCAAAAGAGGTCCATGTCAAAGAGAGAACAGAACCTATTTTTAAAGCTTATTGTGCTTCTGTCAATTTTTAAAAGGGTCAGCAATTCTGCAGTAAAGGTTTTATCATTTACATGTTTACCTGTTAGTTATGCCCATACTTTGAGAAGGTCAATACAAAAACATTTAATTTGCAGCAACAAGCAAGGTCGTGTTTTCATATTTCTCACTTTTGGTTACTACTTTCAAATGAATATATTTATAAAATAAACCAAACTGAACATTATGGCAGATTTTTGGAAGAAATCTTTAAATCCTCAAGGAACACATTTGTTTTTTTTTTTTTTTTAAATCCAAATCATCTTAGAGATATACATAAGTGTCTTTCACCTTTTAAGAGTGAGTGAGAATCTAAGACAGAGTAGGAATTATACACCTAATAAAAATCATTCAACATTTAAAAACAACTGTCTGTTACAAGAAACAGTTACCACACAAAACCTCTGCTTCACTTCACATTTGCAGTGGAACAGAAGGAAGCTGTGTTATCAGAAGTTTCTCTAATGATCATATTAACTGATTTAAAACTGCACCCAAATGTCTCAGAGAAGGTGTCTCCATAAGCACCTTAGGTACATTTTAATAAGCTATTTTGCATGTACAATCATGGATCATACCTTTCACCAAACCTGCAGGTTTTCAAAAGCTTTTTTAAATGAAAAAGCTGTTCTTGTGCCTCCTATAAGATAAGGGAAAAAAAAAAAAAAACGGAAAATCAATTGCATTTATATATTTTTAAGTGAGGAAGACCACTATTTGAGTCAGCAGCCCTAGTCAGTACATCAAGCCACAGCTAAAAATCAGAACTTACCAGTCAGCACTGAATTAACCAAATGGATCTTCCAAGGCACAAAAGGGCAAGGAAGGCAAAGGCTACTTTAATTCACTGACAAGGGAAGAAATTCCTAACACTACAAATGGTTCCATGTCAGCCCACCGAGATGCTAGACCCACACCTGAGTAAGAACAGATAAGTGTTTCCTCAGCCAAGAAGGGAGCACATGGCAGAGAACCCTTCCCCAAGCTGTAGGAGGTGACGCACTTAATGAGCCAAAGGTGTTTTGTCTAATGGCCCACAAAATCAATGAGTCATGCAAAACTTCCAGATCTTCCCAACAGCTAATTGCCAAGCAGAGATAAATATTTATTGCAGGAACCAAGCTGCAGCCCCCCCCCGCCAAATTAAAACTGTAAACCAATAAGGAAACACCTCCCAAAGACAAGTGGGGAAATGAGACCTCTGTCATAGGCTGGAAACTTCTCCCTTCTCCTTCATCTGAGGGCAGACAAGTCTTAGAAGCAGTGATGGGACAAGTCTAAGTGTGGAGAAACCAGCTTTGCCTGCTTCCCACATACACACACAAGGACAACCTGCCCTAAGGAGTTCTTCCCAAGTCTCAGATCCATAAATTCACAATAAAAAAAGGCCACACTTACCCCCACCCTGTCCATTTCTTTGCTTTTTGTATAGAGGGCTTTGTTAATACACGACACGTTGAAAAGTGGTTGATGCCATATGCTGTCTAGTAGGTGTTTGGAGAAGTTGCATACGTAGTATTTTTTGAAGTCCCACTTCAGAAGTATTCGGGCAGGAATGGAAGACTGAGCATAGCTGTGGCAGCACTCACAAAAGTATTTCCCCAGGTAGTCACAATAGCGAAGTCTCCTGATGTATTCTGCAGATAGATAGCAAGGAAATTGTTAATATTTCTAATACTGATGGGACATACCTCTTGTCTGTATGCCTGTTATGTCTAAACTCAGATCGACTGGAGTGAGTAATTTCATTTATATTTTTCAACTAGGGGATTTTATTACTACGGTAAACACATGCACAAGGTTTGCATTTTACATTAGAAGAGAAGGCTTTCCTCACTTGTCAAATTGAACTGATTATATTTATCTCAGAGAAACCGCTGCATCTACACCAGCGAAAAAGAGACACAAGATAAAACACACAACAAAACACTGCCACGAAATGGAATGACAAGCTGATCTTGGAGCCACATTTGCATAATACTTTTTCATAAAGAGGCTCATGGGTTTTTTGCCAGCTATCTCAGCATCTCAGGCTTGCTCGAGTTAACGTGCCATCACAGATTGTTGATAAGTCACAGGCCATGGCAAACGCTGCTCTTTTGTGAGTAGACCCAGAACAAGTCTTGAAAGCCACTTCAGAGGTTTCTTAGGTAAGGTCTGGTCATCAGACCTGTAAGTCGTCATGCATTCAAGCAGTTGTCACAAAGTATCAAAAATAAAACACAAGCAGGATTTTGTTATCAAGATTGAAAGAAAAAAAAGTTTGAAAAAGACACCCCAGAAGAAAAAAACACACACATACCATAAGCTTGCATAAAGCTTCCATAAAGTCTCTAAAAAGATACTTTTGGAAATGTGTAAATTGTCACAGAGAAAAAATTATTGAAATAAACCACTGGAGATGTAAAACCAGCACCTTCTAGCGTGGAAGTTTGATTCTTTAACAGCTTTCCCTGTTCTGTTGTTGACTACCATGAATGTTTACTGTGTATGAGAAGGACATCTATCAAGCATTGTATTCTGCCCGCAATGAGAAATTCCAGGCAGTGGTAAGATCCCACTGCCTGTTTTACTGTTGCTGGCACATCCAACAATGAGATTTTGCTTCTAGCTCAGATAATTTTACAATTGTGGTACATCTACATTGGTGAGGATTATAGCCTGATTACTAGTAATGGATTTATTAGGTTTTTTTCCCTTTTGGTAATACTTACTGCTTTCTATCGGGGTTCCACAGCCAACACACGTAAAGTTTTGGGCAGCCACCACTGCATCTCTCCTGCATACAGAAGCGAATAGTTATACCTTGCAGCATGCAAAACACAGTTTAATTAACATTCTCCCAGAGTGCAAGAGCTACACTGGCACCAGTGAAAATGTCCAAATTAAGAGCTGACTCCTGCTCTGCCACATGAAGAAGGGCATTCTGCAGGGAGATGCAGATTATTATTGTAGTGGGAGTCTCTCAGCTATTCTGTGGAGAATACACTATCAGCTACTGCTTCTAAATATGACTTCTGCAAGAAGTAAATTATTTTCCATTTCTTAAGGTGGCATTAATATCAAGGTGGGGGGGAAATCCTCATCTGCAACTGCAAAAGCAACTGGACCTGCAGCAACTGGGGGAATTAGCTGGTTTGCCTACTGTGTGCATTCAACAGCCCTTTATGCAGAGTGAGACAGTAGTTTCCCGAAATATAACCTGTTTTCTTCCCATTTCCTGAAAACCTACCACCCATGAAACATCAGCAGGGAAGTGGGAAAACTCTTAAGAATATTCTCCAGGCAGCCTCACAAAATGAAATTTTTAGGAGTTCAGTTAAGTACGCTGCCACCATAACACCAAACAGCAAGTGTGTTATCACACATAAAAGTGCACATGCCACATTAATAAGGATGTGCCAGAGAGAAAAAGATGCCATCTGCTTTCTAGTGAAGCTGGTGACAGACACTGCAGAAGGCTGCACCATGCACTAGCTCTCAACCTTAATTTCTGTTTCATCACCCAGGCTCCTTCCATCAACTTCAGCAGGTTTTAGACAAATCCCCACACTGTACTAAGCAACAGTGCTCATATCCCTTAGACTTACTTGACTGAAGGGTGAATATTAAATATAATCTGTGATCTTGGTGGAGCCCAGCCAGAAGATCCTCTTAATTTGGAGATGATCTTTATTTCTTCAGCCAGATTCAAACTGGACTCAAGCTCTCTGGGAATCTCTTCTTTCAGCACAGACTATTGGGAAAGACAAATGTATGAGGATGAACAGCCCATCAGCTGGATGTAAGTAAATGCTATGAAACATCTCCCTTTATACTCAGGATTTTAAAGTTCAACTTTCACCTGCATGTAGGCACCCTTGAGTTAATCTCCCCCATATCAGTCCCAGAAGAAAGTGAATCCTGATTGTTCACAACTGCACATCTCAAATGTGCTGAAAATTGCTAATGAGAAAATAAATTTTCTATAAATTTATCTAACATGAAATACTAAACTCTAAGTACTTGTCTGTATTTTGTTGTTGTTTGCTTTTGGTTGGTTGGTTGGTTGTTTTTTTGGGGATTTGTTTGTTTTTGTTTTGTTTTGCTTTGTTTTAAATGCAGCTTCCCCTTTTCCCTAACAGTGAAGCAGCTGCAGTGAGACAATGGTTATTTGGGAGCTGAATAAAGAGCCCGCTGTTTTTGGCTCAGACTCACTCTCTGCTTAGACAAGCTCCGGCAACCAGACAGTTGAACCGCAGAGTCTGTCTGCAACCAGTGTTTTCTGAAAGCTCGGCACAACTCCTGCGCTGTTGCTTCAGCAGAATTGCTGCCTGGTTCAAACGATGATCTGAAAGTTAAGCAATACAGACAGTGAAAGACAGCAGCAAGTCATCAGCAGCTCTGCTGCCTCTTCTGCATCCCTGAAAAGTTTTCTCCCATCATTTAATTCCTATCATCCTCTTGCTTTGATACACCCAGGCCCTCAGAGAGCCACAGCCACCACCCTCCAGCAAGACTCCGGGAGCAGAGAAATGCTCTGCTAAGCCAAGCACCGACATTTGCTGTCAAGCAGCATTCCTTCCCCTTCTTTGGGAGGGCCAAATTCACCACTCCCACACCTTTCTCCACCCCAGCCAGAAAAGTCACTGGAAAGCTGGTCCAGCAGAAAAGGCAGCACCACCAGGCTATTACAGTAAAGATGCAGAACGTTACCTTTCATCTGGGGTGACAGACAGATTTTCAAGGTCTTCAAGTTCTGTGGTAAATAAGAAAATTTTATCAAGCCATCTAATAAACAAAGCTTCTGTTACTCAGCACTGTTTTAAATCTACCTCCTGTGTTACTACGGTGTCAGTTTCACATATATTCATCTTTACAACACCCTTTCTGGATGTGGGAAACAACCTCAGCCCTGGTTATAAAACAGGCATAAGGAATCTTATCTCCTCAGCAGATCTGGCATCCGCTGATGACGAGTACTCCCTAACAGCTGTGCATCCGCATCAGTCTCCCTGCAAGAGCAGGAGAATCCGTAAGGAGAGACTCAGCGCCTGCTAGTCCAGCTCCAGACAGAAGGCAACAGACATAAAGTGCACGTGAATTTTTTCGGACGCTGACGGATATTTGGAGACACAGGTCACAAACACACCAGCTAACGTTATAAACAAGTAACGGGTGAGATGAACAGAATTAAAGCACACACTTCCTCATTAAGTTTATATAGACAAACTGTGTTTCTGCAGACCAGGTGTTCACACTGGTAACATCAGTTTTGGCCATGCATGTTGTTCTCAAAACAAATGCTTCCCCATTCATAGGTGTCAAAATAGTTTTTGCTAGTAGAAATTCAGTTTTGGGAGCTAGTTTTTCATTCTTAGGTTAGGGAAAGAGGAGGTGAAAAAATAAGCCAGTCTCTAAAACCAAAGGGACTATTAAAAAAGCATTTGTTAACAGGAAAAAATAAGACAGAGGTTAAATGTTGTTTGGGCTACTTTTAAGGGCTTCTATTTCTGTATATGTGAAAAACGGAAGTTAACAAAAGAAACTCAGGTTGTCCTGAAGAGAAGCAGAGCAGTGGTGACTGTAAGGGGACAGGGACATTATGCTCTAGTCCTGAAGCAGAGGGAGATTTGCCTAAAACCTATTCAATCTCTTTAATTAAGAAATTATCATATCCTAAATTCTGAGGCTGAGGTTGTGCCAGGTCCTTCAGACCAGCAACGATATTCTTTTGTAGAAAGGAAATCCTGCACCAGTCTGGTATTTCTGCATGTCACACATACATCATTCTTTCCATTTTCTCATGTTATTTCTCCTGCAATAACATCTACTAAGTCAATGGATTTTCCAAATAATGCAATAGATTCAGCTAAACAATGGAGCTATTTCTGCAGTTAGAATTTTAAAGTCTTACCAATAATTACATATTCATCCTCTGAATCACTGTTGCAATAGAATCTGGTAACCTCATGATGTGACGGTAGATGCACTGGGGAGCTGACAGGCAGCACAGCACAGCCTGTCCAGGACAAAGACAACACCAGTTCAACTTCCCCAGCATTTATAGAGTAGCTGCAATTATGTTTACCTTTTTCTTCGCTTACCAAAACTTTAGCACACAGCCTTGTATTTACAGAGCAATTTTAATTTTTATTTTTATTCATGCACATAGAAAGCCAATTCTTGGGAGTCTGTCATACAATATGTCCCTCAGTTTCTTAGGAAGAAGCTTCTAGAGACTAAACTAAAAGCTTTCATATTATCAGTGGCCTCTCCCCTTCTCATGTGCAAGCACACCATTCATTTTCCCCCAGAAGTGACGTCACTTAGACTTCAGACTTAAGTTCTGTCACTAAGACCCATATTACTCAAGAGGGTAAAATCTACTTAAAAATGCATGTTCTGACTCAAGCATTATAGTGCCAGGAGTATTTATTATCTTGCCTCAAACTGTATGTGAATGAATGCTCTGGGTAGCTTCACTCACACCAGTCGTGTGGCCTGTGTAGAAGTAAACACAAAAGGAAAAAAAGGATTTAAGCACAGAGAAAACTCTTCAACTACAGGCACGGGAGAGCTGTGCTTGGCATATGGCACTTCAGCCTTACATTTTCTTTTTTATGTAAAAAAAAAGTAATAACTAAAATACAGATGTGAGCATTCAAAAGGAAGAATTTGACTGACAGGGAAAACACTGGTGTCATAATGACCCCCAGGGAACACAGCTCTCAACAGACTTGAAGGTAACAGAGGATTTGGTTCCAAGCAATGCCCAAATTCATTTAGTGTTTTCTTGCACAAAAATAAATGGCAAAAACTGCCAGACAAGGTTGCATTACAGACTGAGTAACTTGCCTTCATAACCACTGTCTGAAGAGGCAACAGAAGAATCAGACTTCTTCACTCCAGGGTACGAAGGCAACTCCAAATCAGTGTGATAGCTGCCATCTGATTCATTTCTTTCCTCCACACCCCAGGACTCCGCTTGTTGGCTTAGGATATTACATTTCATTTTTTCTAGCGATGCTATGATCATATCTGCAACAAAAAAGTGTGCGTTTTCCTGGACACAAAATTGGAATGCTCATTAGTACACAGTATATTTGATATTTACTTAAGATTGAGTGAAATACATACTTTTTCCCCGCACTTTTTTGACTCGAAAAACAAAAATGTAAGGCTATCTCACCTTTCATTTAAACATCAAAAAAACACCCCAAGGGCAATTCAGAGACAACATGCAAAAGGCAATTACCCAGATAATTGTCTCACCCCTGATAAAAACATGCAATTTACTTTTATCTTACCCAGCTATTAGATAAAAATAAACTCGATTACTTGCCTAACTGATGAATATGTATGCATTTTAGGGACATAGTCTTCTAGTTACATTGCGTGATCTAGTATGAGAGTGTGAATCCATGTAACCCATTTAATAGGATTTAATTTCAAGTCAGTGTGTACAAGCAGTCCTGCACACATGCTAACTTGGATGGGGCTAAAACTGGCAAGTTTTGAAGGGACTGTAGATCTTCAGGTGGTGGGTGGTACAGAAGCTAGTAAAATGCTTTCATGTGTTAAGAAATAAGGCAGTGAAGTAGGGACTATACTGTGAGATACCTTACAAGCTCAACTCAAGGCTGCACAGAAAGTCTGTGACGAGAGTAAGTGAGAACTTGGCTCCCCTGGGGTTCACAGTGCCTTAAATAAAATGGAGCCATTCCAAAGCTTCACTGCAGCATTCCCCAGCCAGACAACCCCTCCCCAGGGTGTCCCTTATCTGCCTGCCTGGGTCACCCATCCTCTGGGAAAAGGCAATTTGTGAAGTCACCTCTGGCACCACTAATCCAGACAGACCCAGGACTCCCTGCCCCAATGTCACTGCTGTATCCTTCGTTTCCTCTGGTCTAACAGAGAATCTGACCAGCCCCACCTGTGCTACTGCTGCTGGCCTGGGCACAGCTTCCCAGCCAGTGCCCAGCTCAGAAGTGGATGCAGTGGAGAGACAGGTACACTCAGGTGCATGGACGGGAACCCAGAGATGCCCAGGATACTCTTGCCCTCTCCCCTCAGTTGCCTGTGTTTGCATCATGCAAAGCTAAACCTCCATCTAAAACACCATGGCAGTACCTAAGGCTAGAGATTCTGAGTGCAGAATAATTAAAAGATTTTTATAAAAGTGGCTTATGGTCAGAAAATTGTACCACCCATCATCAATATTCATGACATCCCCTACAACCTCTTTGGGAAGCACGTAGACATCAGTGTTTTGAAATAGCTAAATCTTAAGAAGCATCACGGACATCCCTGCTTTCTTATTGTCCACAGCAAAATGCATTTAGGAGAGATTAATCTCAACATTAGAGAGAGCCCACAAGTCCTCGTGGGTGCTTGAAGAGATTTATCTTTTCTCTAACAGTGATTAATACCACTTGTTTGGTGCACAGTTTCTCCAGAGACAATTTCCAGTGAAAGTCAGGACACACCATTAGCAAAGGAAATAATTACACAGCCTTTTCCCTTTTGGGAGATAAAGAAGACTTCTCTTACTTTGAAGACTCAAAAAGCCTGTGCGGCACTGGTTAACCCCACGTTAGTGGCAGTGCACAGCACATCAGCATGTCCTGCTGACAAAAGCAATGAGTGTATCTGAGACAGCTGCGCTGCAGAAAGATGGAACAGGAGACAGGCACTCCTGTACTCAGCATGACTACCAGCTTTCAGCTCTGCCACCAGCTAGGTCCTTCACCCTAGGAAGCGGTACCAACTCAGCCATGACACACCAGCCTTCTCATTTCTCTTCCCTCCCACTTGCATCAGCGCAAGGTCCCTCCAGATCTTCTGGCCCATGACTACAACTCTCAGATTTGCTGACACTACATGTACAGTAGTTTTCAGCCTCCTAAGTTTCAAAGGTATTATTTCACAACCTAGAAGTGGTGGGGTTTTTTTGTGTGGTTTTCGTGTTTTGTTTTGGTTTAAGGCAACCTCACTTGTAACGGACTAAACTCTTCATATCTTTTAAATTGTAACCACATCAGCCCCCACTTATCTGTACTGGAGAGATAGGTGATGCGATCTTGCCTCACTCAATAGTTCTCAGACTATGGTTTCTAACCCAGATACCTACTCACTGGTCTCCTGGTGACTGAAAGCAAATTACTTTGGTTTTGGTTCCCAAATTACAGACTGAGAAACATCATCTCCTTTACAAAACACCTTTCACAAAAGGCAACATGAAAAGCCAGTTCACAAGTTCCTTGGTTTTGGTGTGTGATCTATTGAGTGGGTTTTGTCCTTGTTTTAAATGCACCTTAGGGATGCTGAGAGCTTCAAATCAAATGTAGAACTTGCCACTCCAGTGCTTTGCACAAAGGTGATTGCCTCTTGGGCCCAGGACATGGGACCACAAGCACATCCACATGCCAGCAAAAAAATCTCTTTTTCTAGGCACATTTTTAAAGCTCTTTTGTATTACTTCCTCCTCATTGCAACAACTAATTATGAGATTAACCCGTCTTTTCCAGTTGTTAAAAAAGATTAACATTTAGCACAAAGAGTTATGTGTGACAGGATTATTTTCTCATCTTTACCTCTGTTTATAAGTTCAAATAGGCTGCCTATCTGGCAACACTCCTAAGATCATTTGGGCCCCTTATACAATCCCTATCTCCTCATTGTAAAAGCATGAAGTAAATCCCATCCATGTGCATGTAGCTGCAACAAATTTTACGTAATATATTCCAATGTAACTTTAAAGTCATCATAAAAATCTTAAAGTTTTGTCTCAGGGAATGTGTGGGAAAATGACAGAATGAAAAGCAGAAATGTATAGTGTTCTAAAATATTCCCACTATTTTAAAATAATTGAAATATTTTATTAATGGATTAAGAGTAAAAACAAAAAAGGTTCGTAGGTTCACTCTCAGTGGGGAGAAAATACAGTATTTAAAAAGACTAGTTCATCTATCAGAAAATTCTGTTATTGAGACTCCTATCATTTGCTTTTGCCACTATCAAAATGGAGAAAATATTATTACAACAGTTAGTGTTGTCCTTACCTTCTCCACATCTTCTGGAAGCATGCAGATGTCCTGCAACGAACGATTCAAGGGTATAGCACTTATGTTCAAAGGAGAAGTAGAACCTGTGGGCATAACAAGAACTTCTATCAGTTATTTCTTTCTCTGCAGCTCCCATGATGTGAGCAGGGTGATTTCCAGAAAGCAAAGCAAACTTTCCTTCCCACAACTGAACACCTTTGGCTTGAATAATCTTGTTAAAGCAGGCCTACGCTTCTCAATATCAGCGCTATACATTCTGTGTTTCTCAATATCAGCACTATACATCCTGTGCACTCCTGTAATAGATTAGCATATGCATTAGATTTCTTGAAGACTGACAGGACCTCTCAGAAATTGTATGAATATTCATTTTTGTAACGTACTTCTCAGAAATTGCATGAATATTGATTACTGTAGTGTATATAATAAGTGTGCTTCTGATCCTTGGCACACATGGTAGGAAGAGAAATCCCACACGCACCCAGCGCTGCAATAAACCAGTGTCAGCTTTTTAAACTATGTTTGGAGAGTTTTCTTGGTTAGTGTTTCAGTAACGTTAGGGCTGGAGGTTGTGGCAGAAGTTAAGGAGGAGAGAAATGCGAGGAACACATTGGCATTTGAACTACCCTGGCAACCTGAAGCCTCAGTATCAATTACTAGGGATACATGGTTTAAATGCCATGCAGTGACAGCAACACCAGCCCTCTGCCAGATACGACCCACACTGCTGGGGAAAACAAGAGCCAGAACGTGGGGTTACAGTGATGCTCTGCAGTTTGCATCACAGCCAGTTAACCCTGCTCTCTGCTCATTCACAACACCTGCAAGAAAAATCTCACTGCTGCCTAGGCATGCAGAGAGGTGCATCAGCCTTAGAATATTCCCCAAATCACTGCTGGCAGCATCGGACTACAGCAAATTTGGAAAAAACCCTTTGTTGTTATGTTTCCATACCTAGAGGAAATCTCCCTCCTGTTTCCAAATGCAACCCATACTGCCTGGTAACACGTACAACTGGGGTGGATGCATTAGCACAGTATTCCCTGCTTCCCAGAATAGCAGTTTGGTTTTCCTGGCATTTGCTCCTGAGTATGATGAGCATGTGAAACAAAATCCATCTCTTTTTCCTGTTAAGAACTTCTCACTATGCAGAGCACACATCTGGTTTTCTATTGATGTACCATGAACTGTTTTTTATAAATATATAGTCACAATCTTCTTCCCCAGAGAACTGAAGCTGTGAGATCATGTGCTCACGTTTTGTTTTCAAAGCACTGACAACCACTGCTACAAGAAATTCGCTGGAAGGATGAGGAAAATTATATATAATGTCAGTGGATGCACACACTATTGAGATATGAAAGGAAATGTCTCTTTTTTCTCCCCACACTGAGTGGTGTTTATTTACTACTCCTTCTTTGACCTTATAACCAAGCAATTTCTCTTTTGCACTGTGGTGATGTCTACATCACAAAATAGACCATATATAAATGCTACCAGTACATGTGACATTTAAACTCCTTGAAGATAACTGGGCATAATCAAAGGCTCTTTGTATTTACAAAAAAATAAAAATTGCTACTCCTGAATTTGTTTACAAGTCACTGAAAGGTTAAAGAGGTCCCACAAAACATCAGAATAATCTATGAAAACTTCTTTTCCAGCTAAGGGCACTGACTCTCAAGCCTAGTTTAGATGCTTTATATTGTCTTATTTATAGAAACCATGTTACGCTTCCCTGAGCAGTGACATCAGGCTGGAAAGTCAATACTGTGTTCAAGTGTAGCAAGACAGAAGTAGTGTTTTTGTACAGGTTTATTAATACCTCTATTGTGTATACCACGGAGGAAAAATGGAACCACTGTTGATGTGACTTTTCAAAACAGATTTAATCACCTAATTAGGTTATTTTTATACCTATTTGATAATTCACCTTACTGGAGAAGCATTGTGTGTGGAGTACGGGTAAGTGCTAAAGGTTCTACAGCTTCATAAAAGCCTACATTCTCATTAGTCAAGATAACAAACATTACTCTCTGAACTAAAAATAATAAACAGAAACAAGGAAATGGGAAAAGTATTCCTTTCTCAAGATGCAAATAATCAAATATAATTTTGAAATCTAACGGGACCTTTCTCTTTTGCTTACCTCTTGCATCTCACTCGCAACTTTAAGTGAAAAGAATGTAAAGTGGGAAGGAGCAGAAGGAAGGAGCCCAGCACATCCAGCAACAGGATGCAGCTCTGGGTCTGATGCAAAAAATAATCTGGTTGCCCTTGTGCTCCTGAGCACTGTTGCCTGGGGGCTGCTGGGGCTGGGGAAAGAGCCCTCAAGATCCACAGAAGGAAGAGGCCTTGATGCACACAGAGGTTAAAAGCAAGAACGAGCCCTGTGAACTGCCAGTGACACACCAGCCACAACAAAGCCCCCAGAATAAAACAAACTCAGTCACAGGCTCATCATTAATGACAGAGCCTTTTCAGAAGGTTACATGAGGCCACTGGAAAATGGCCCTTAAAAGTATGAAGACCTAACAGGAGTCCCACAGGACTAATAGAAAATCCCACTGAAAAAAAGTATCTATTCCAATTTAAATCATCTTATGTCATTTTTTTTTATGCCTTGTGCATCCCTCACCAATTCTCCTGTGAGAAACAAAAGTGAGAAACCACCACGTCTGAGAAAGCAATGGAAAGGATGGCAACTCAGGAGATGCTCTTGTGTAATTCTTGACTTCAAATCAGGCATTTTATTTCTTCCTTTTCAGTTTGCCATTTGCTTTTCCTCATCCTCACAGTCCTGCACAATGCAGGGGAGAATGAGACCTCACTCCCCTCACCCCAGGCTACCCAGCAGTGAGTTAAATGGCTGGAAGTAACAAGGAATGATGAAATGCAGAAATCTTTACTTTGTACAGAACAAACCAAAGTCTAATGCAGACAGAGCCCACCACGTTGCACAGTGTCTAAGCTCCTATGAGAAGTATTTGTCAGTAAAATCAATGATGCTGCTTCTTCAGTCACCTGGCTGCCATATTCCTCTGTTTGCTTTCTGGAGAGCCAGCAGCATTACTGACCCAACACAAGCTTGTGACACGTCCTACTCGTGCCAGATCACGTCACACACAATTTATTTGTTCTTACCTACATGCCTCGTGGTCCCTGCTGACACGGAGAGCCTGGGCTGTGTTTTCCAGACCCAGCCACCCAAACCTGTGCGACAGGCTCCAGCTGGCTCCAAGGCCAGGTGTGGCTTCCTTCTCCCTGATGGGCACCTCTCACATAGGGCCAGCAAAACACCCAGTAGGAAACAACCATAATCGTCGCTACATTAACTGTTGACAACATCCTATCCCAGATGACAGAGTTACTATTGTTAAAAGCTCCTAGTCCTGCAACAGCACGTGCCTGTCTGAGGTATCTCTGCTGACTTGGGGCCTTGGAGGAGCTCTGGGTAAATAGCTAGGGAGGACCAGATCTTGGATGTAGAGCTCAGAGTGTCACCGCTAGGACTATTATTGACCAAAGGGACAAAAAACCCAGAGTTTCTGCCATTTTTGTTTACAACATAAAGGCAGGCTGAGTGCTCCCTGCTGTTTGCCTTCTTTCCAGTAGAAAATCAGGCCTCAGTCGTACCATCTTTCCAAGGCTCAGCATCTAGTAAGAACAAGGCTTTAGATACTGATAACACCCTTTATAAATAAAAAGACTTCATCTTGCTGTAGCAAAAGCTGCTCATATCAACGTCAGGTATTAAACATGAGGGGACCTGGCCGGCAGCATCTCATGGAGGCACACGCAGCCCCAAGGCCAGGCCAGCCCCTGGTCAGAAACTGGATGCTATGCAGATGGAGCTATGTGTCTCCGAGACAGCGGACACACTTGAAAAGGGGAAGAGGAAAAATAGTCCCACTACAGCACAAGCCAGTTTAATCATAATGAGAATGGATGTTAATGCCCTGCCTCTAAAATCCCAGAATCAAAGGACCTCTCCTCCAGCTCACATCAAACACAAGATGACCTAGGGAGCCCACACAATTAATCACTACCAAGTCCTCAGATCCATACTATCTGCTTTTGGGAAAAGGGTAACCATGAAGATAAGACAAAGATGGTGGAAGCCTCATCCCATGCATGTTCTGTATTGCTCACAGCTCAGCAGTTTTTACATTTTAGAATCATAGAATGTCCTGAGTTGGAAAAGAGCCACAACCATCACCAAGTCCAACTCCTGTTCCTGCACAGGACAACCTCACAGTTCACACCATGTGTCTAAGAGTGTTGTCCAATTGCTTCTTGAACACTGTCAGGTTTGGAGCTGTGACACCTCCCTGGGGAGCCTGTTCCAGTTCTCCACCATCCTATGGGGGAAGAACTTTTTCTAATGTCCAACCTAAGCCTCCCTTGGCACATCTTCCTGTCATTCCCTCGGGTTCTTTCATTGGTCTCTAAAGAGAACAGTTTGGCCCCTACCATTCCTCCTCCCCTTGTGAGGAAGCTGTAGACTGTGATAACATCTCCTCTTAGTCTCCTCCAGGCTGAACAAACCAAAGGCTGCATATTACAGAAGCATTTCTGCATCATGAGACAGATGACCACTGCAAGCACAAATGTCTCCCGTTTCACCAAGTCCAGCTGTCTGGTTCTCCTTAATTTTTAAGCTATTTGTCCCCTCTCTCCTATTCTGAATGACAGCACTTGCCTAATTTGCAATCACCATAAACAAGGCCCCCTTCAATTACAGTTGTCTTTTCTAGCACAGAAATCTTAAAACAAAGGTGGACCTCTCAAGTTACCTGTTCGATTGACTGGCTCTGACTGGGACAGGCCACTGGGAGAACTGCTGTCACTGTTGCTGACAGGCGTAGGCTCCAAAGCATCAGGATATTTCAACAGATCTGCTGGCTGGCAAACAGTTGAATCAGAAAGAAACCTTGTGAAAGTCAAGTCTTGCTCAGGGGATGCATAATGTTCTTTTCCAGAATACACAACAGCCGAGGTAACAGTGCCTCCAGTTAACGTCACCTGGGTAAAGCAGTCCCGCTTCAGAGGGGACACGTGCGACAGTGTAAAACCATTCAAGGAGGAAGAAGCAGCATCCCCATCTGAGTAACAGGGACAAAAGAAAGTATCCAGTGAAGGTTTAGGGGAATTGCAGCATGTGTTGTCCCAACATGCCCGGTGCCTTGTAAACCGAATGTCTGTTTGCGTACAGGCAGTGTTGTTATGTGCAGAATCGCTGTCACTGTCGTCATGGCTGTCTCCACCACTGCTCTCTTCCCACTGTTCTGTGTCACTGTCCAGGCTCTGAGCTCCCTGCATGGTGGTCTGCTCCAGCACCAAAGATGGCTTCAAACCAGATGCATTTAAAACAGACACGAGAATGTCTTTGATAGCTTCAGCACTGTCTGGGTATGATCTAAAATTTCCAGCATGTCCAATCACCGCTGGCCTGAAGTATTCATCTGTTCAGAAAACAGAAGAAACTGAGAACTTAGAAAAGAATCCTAAAGAAAAAAATAATTATTTACAACATGAATAAAATGCACAATGTTTTAACATGGGTGAGAAGAAAGGTAAGAACTGAATTCACGCACCACTCTCTGCTGCCTCTTCCTACGAGAAAGCTCTTGCTTTCTTCAGTCAGGAAGCAATTCTGCCATTGATAAGACTAGGTAATAAACAACAGTAAAGTATGCGGCTGCTAGCCAAACACAATTAGCTAGGACTCTGGTGACTGATTGTCAGCATGCTCAAAAACATCATTGTTCTACAAAACTGGATGAGGTACAGTTAGCAGTACAGGTACTGATTCTGTTGCCAGTAAAAGAGAAGGTCATATTATAGCAAGACATATGGAATATCAATAGAGCAGGAAGAAAATAAAAATACACTTAGTAATAAAAGGTCACATGCCTACATGTTCAGTCAGGCACACCTTCTCGTGTGGAAAAGGCTAAAGCAACCTTTAGTCCATTATTCATAAGGGTGGCAACATTTACATGAACCCATAAAGAAAATTAGTTCTGTCACAGCATTCATTATAATGCCTCTGAAGGAATCTAAAGTACTGCCTGCCAAGGTCCTACATGATCTACTGCAAAACTGGAGTTCAATAGAAAATGGAAAAACTGCTTTTAGTGGCAAACATGGTAACATTAGCATGATGTGTAAGTGTGCACTGCAACCAGTAGCTATTTGAGAACAAATTGAAGTCCAATACCTTGAACAAAAAGCCTCACGGAACTGCCATCATTCAAGCAATGGAGAGATTAGATACAAAGTCTATGTTCAAGAATAAACTATTGACCACATTATGATAATGAAGTTAGCAACTGTCTTCTTTGAGGAAGATAAGTCAGTTGTAAAATTCTAAGAATAGACACAATCAAGAAGATTCATTTCCAGGGCAAAGAACTCTTAGTTAGGACCACAAAGAATGTTAAACACTGATGGTGAAAAAAACAGCAAGTCTTGCAGACTGCAGACTTTGCCCAGAGGTTGCTCTCCTTGGACATATCTCAAGGGAAAACACTAAACCTCTCCACAAGTCACTCACCCGGAAGCCAGCGTGCACTAAAACTGCATGATAACAAAGATTACTAATGAAGGTATAAAAACCAAACCAAAAACCCCCATATACTTTGGAAAAGCAAATCTACATGAAGAGCAGTCCTCATCAAGAGAAAGCTGAAGAAAAAAAAAAAAAATAAGTATAAGCTCTACTGCAAGAGCTGATAGCAATGCTGTCCTAGTAAGGCCAGGTCAAAATTAGCTGAAAAGTTCACTGGTGATTAGCATCAGCCACTTGCCACTTATGAGGACAAAACCCTTGCAGAAACAGCAGCAAAACTGCACATTTTACTGCCTGCACACCTTGCCAACATAGCCAGCCACAGCAGTGTAAGGGCAGGAATGGGAAAATTAAACCTAGGTGACTTTCAAACAAACATATATTGATCTTTTCAATAAAAGAAAGCAATTTTGGTAATGACTGACATTTCAAATGCGCAAGAATACCTTAACCTGGGCTGAAAACAGCAACTTTTCTATGCAAGACAAAATGTTTATTGTTTATTCAACTCTTTTGCTTTGCTCTCCTATTGCAAAGCCCATTCTGACAGCCTTTCCACCCCTCTCAACCTTCATCATCTCCCCTGCTCCAGCACCACAGAGCATCTCTAGCACTGATCACACATCCATGCCAACTTACCCTGCCAAATACTTGTTCTTAGTGGCTTGTAAAAGAAGAAAGAACAAGTTTTAAAAATTTAACTCATGCTTCTGCTCTGCCAAGCTTAAAAAAATAATAATAAAAAAACCCCACACAACCAAACCAACACACACACAAAATCTGAAAAACTATTTATTGAATGAACAAGAAGTTAACCTGCCAAGAATCATCTGAATGGTTCAAGCATTTCACTCTTGAGCACTCAAAATGCCAGCATAACTAAAAAAAAAAAAAAGAACATACTTTTAAATGGTATAATATACTTTGATGTTGTCTTATCTTCAAAACCAGTAAGAAAGGGTCCCTCTCCAACCAGACTATACCTGTTTAGTCCACACAAACATTGATAGTCTCTGCTAGCACTACAAGCACCAGCAAAGCTCCCCAGAGGGAGACATTTTAGCACCAATTGGCATACCTGAGAGAACGGAGATTTGAGGTGTCGGAGCAAGGCAGCTAATCCTCGCTGAGGGATTTGAAGAACATGCTGAGTCGGTGAAAGCCACCTTTAAGCTTTCACAGTTTAACTAGAACAAGAACACACAGGCAGACAATTTAGTTATAAGACAACAATACCCTGCTAATCATACACCCGGTCTCACAGTCATCCCATTTGGAAGAACACCATGCTAAGGCCTGCTGACAGTCACCTAACCACTGCCTGTATTTCTGGTTGTCTGAAAATCTCCCCAGAAGCACACACCATCTGAAGAGCACTGGCATCTCAACTCTGCATCTTATGTTTCCCTCCAGACGGCAAATGACCAAAAGAAACCTCTACAGTAGGAGAATTAAGCAAGTGCATGAGGCACATGCAAGACAAAATGCTGAATCAGAGGTTTACATATCTGTCAAAACAACAGCAGCAATGAAGTGGAAAAGAACTCAAAAAAACACCAATCTGTAGCTGGAAACATGGGCCTGTTTGGATGTATACAAGCTATGAACTAAACCTACAAGGCCCTGGCTCCACAAGTACTGGTGTTTGATCTCCAGCTGTATTGACTGGGAGCAAGCATGGTCACATAATTCCACCTGCCTAATTAGACTGAACATAGTACATGTGCTTCATGACAGCAATGTGGTTGGCGCAGCACAAGGCGAGAAGCAATACAAATAGATAATACTTGACCTGGCATACAGCCTGCCAGTGTAAGCTGACAAAAATTGTGAATGCATTTGAACTGACTGAGCAGGTTTATATCAAATCAGCATTTCACTTCATGCAGTCGAGTGCTACTGATCTGGTATTCTGAACCCCAAAGCGGATTTACCATGTTGTCAAACCAGCATAGGCTGAACCAGGGCAAGCAGTTTAGCACAGACACCAAGGGGCTAATTCCAACATGGGAGTAAGATACACTCAGGACAGCAAAGCAACAAACAGTTCTCCTCCCCAAGCTCACAAATTCCTTGGAAGGTCACACATTTATCTCCCACTCCCTCAAGCATGTCATGGACCTGCAGAGCACACCATGGAAACCAGAGAAATCAAAGGGGTGCCCTTCTCTGACCAGTGCATCACTAAAAGGCACTTAACCAAGGTGTACCTTGTGCCTTCTGTGAGATGATTCCACACTGAAGCATCCCCACACACCTCTCACCCTCCCCTGCACCCTGTGATCCCATAGAAAGAGAGGGGAGTTAAAAGTTGTGCTGTCCTCTGACACCCTGTCTATGTTCCCAGAGTGGTCCTGTGAGAGACCAAGATGACTCTGAAAGCAGATCTAGCCCAGATACCCTTCAGACTCAAGGAAAGCAGAAGAAATTGAAACCCACAAAGAATTTCCCTTTTAACTGAAGAATAATGTTTCAGGCAAAAAATAGCATGCTGAATTTAAAATATTTAGCATTTGATAATGCTGGTGCTAAGAAAAATACTTTTTTCAGCATCTGATACTGCTTTATTTATTTTTCCTCTGCTCTAATTTAGAGAAACTGTTGTGTAGGGAGGCTTTACATATACAACTATCATATTGTCAATATTACTGAATAAAGTAGTTCTTATAGGAATTTGTTTTTATTAATTATGTCGATTTTTTTTAAAAAAAATAGGTTTTGTAGTATCAGTAATTAACTGGCTCTACCTCTTAGGATGGAAGTATCATAATTACCTGATTATCAGTAAGTGTAAATATTAAGAGTGCTAAATTTTAAGATTGTATCTTTTTTAAAAAACAATGTTCCCATCTCTTAGATCTGATCAGAAGCAACCAGTGTTCAGAGAATTCAAATAAAATATTACCATTTACTTTCAACATGTTACAATTTTCATTATATCACAGATTGGGAAATATCTCCTTTAGCATTTAACTATCAAACTAAAAATTAAAGAGAGTACTTATAAGGAAATGTGACAAGAGAGATGCATGAAAAGTATCACAACATGCTGACATGACAAATAAAAACAGCCTTTCCCCCCCCAATATTGGGATGATATTTCCAAAATTAACTCCGTAATGAAACCACCAGCGATTAAAAATATTTACCACAACCACTGACAAATAAAAGCTATTTTTTTGAAAAAAGTCCCCCCAGCGAACTAAAACACTGAACCAACACTTGGATGCCGGCCTTGCCGTACCTTTTTGGAGCAGGGGGGCTTGAAAACTTCTGTTCCGCTGTAGCTGGCGAGAGCTACTGCATGGAGAGACATGATGGGAAAACGTTCATTTTTTTTGTCGCTGTTGTTGAGTACCTGGAAGCAATAAAGAAAGAATTACAATCACCACCGCGGTAACCGCGATTCTCCATGTGTTTTGCAGACTCTAGATGTTAACATTCTGAACTGTTTTCGGTCTTGACCTTGCGTGCTTATGAGCTTAGCGAAAAGCAGAGCTCAGCAACAATGGAAATCTGTTAGAAAGAGCCTTATTTAGAATCAAAAATAAATAAATAAATAGACCGCACAAACAACACAAGGGGGTTGCCTACCACATGCATTAAGAAGAATGTATCGATCTGTAACCCCAAGAAGGGACGGAGCGCACTCGGCGGCAGCGAAGCCTCCGCGCTCCAGCCCGGTAGCAGAGGCTGCGCTCCCCCCGGTGCCGGGCAGAAGGCACCGGCGATGACCAAAACCCGCCGTTGCCCTCTCAGCACGGCGTCGGAAAGCCGCGTAGCCCTTCCCAGGGAAGCGCTCGTCCGGCCGGACAGCTTTGGAAAGTATTTAACCCGGAGACAGGCACCGAAACATACCGCTGCCCGAGCGCGTCCCACCCCAGCAAGGCGCACCAAGCGCCCTGCAAGACACCGACCTCCCGCTCAGCCTCGGCTGCCCGTCCTCACCTGCGCCCGGCTCCTCCCGCTGGGCCAGCAGCGCTCCTGCCCGCTGGGGAACAACGCAGCTCCCGCCACCTCCCGCGCTGCAACGGCAGCAGCCGCCGGTCCTCCCGGTGCGGGGAGCGCAGCTCCGCCCTGGGGCGGGACCTCTCGAGGGCGGGCGGGGCTGCAGGGGGGCGGTAGGGCCGGGCTGTGGGGTGCAGCGACGCGGCTGTTTGATAAGGGTACCGTGGCACGACTGGGAGAAAACAAAACCCAACAGAACTAAGCCAAACAAGTGTAAACATTAACAAAAAACACCGGTGAGGAGCGGCTCAGGACTCTGAGTTTGTCTCGTTTGGAAGGAAAGAGGCTGAGAGGCCAACCCATTGCTCTCTACAGCTCCCCAAGGGGGCGACGTGGAGAGGGAGGTGCTGGGCTCTTGTTCCTGGTGTTGAGCGACAGGACCTGTGGTTCAAAGCTGCGCCAGGGAATCAGAGAATCACAGAATGTTAGGGCTTGGAAGGGACCTCGAAAGATCATCTAGTCAAATCCCCTGTCGGTGCAGGAACACCCAGAGAGAAGGAGACTCCACAGCCTCCCCGGGCAGCCTGTTCCAGTGCTCTGGCACCCTTACTGTGAAGAAGTTTCTTCGCATGTTGAAGTGGAACCTCCTGTGTTTGTATCCATTGGCCCTTGTCCTATCATTGCTTGTCACCGAGAAGAGCCTGACTCCATCCTCGTGACACTCACCCTTTACATATTGATAAAGGTTTAGACTCAACATTTTGGAAGTATGTTTTTTTACCGAGAGGGTGGTCAAACCCTGGAACAGGCTTCCTAGACAGGTGTTTGATGCCCCAACCCTGCCATTGTGTAAGAGGCATTTGGACAATGCCCTTAACAACATGCATTAACTTTTGGTCAGCCCTGAATTTCTCAGGCAGTTGAACTAGATGATCGCTGTAGATCCCTTCCAACTGAAATAATTTTATTATAAACCAAAACAAAGATAAGCCAATTGGGAGCAAATAGAGGGTGTTTTCTCAGCCACAGTGGCTTGGAGGGTGCTGATGCCCACAGGTAACGTGCAGACACACCTCCAGGATCAGCTGTCTTGGAGGATTTGCAACCAGCTGGTGTATTAAAGGTGACAAAGACCCATTCTCGCTTAGCTTTAGAAAGGGACTAAGCCATCTGCCAGGCTGGTCTCTGAGTCAGCTGCAGGCTTAAAGCTAGCAAGCTGCAGTTCCTAATAGCCAGTTTGGGCTAAAAATAAAGTGAAGGAATGCTGAGCAGTATTTGTGGAGCTAAAAAGCTGCTGATTGTCCATAAAATGAAAAAAAAATTTGCAGGAACGTAGGAAATTGCAAACCATCAGGAAGTAGAAAGGAGGTAGAATCCAGATGGTACTATGCAGAAATAAGCAGAAACAGTGAACAGTATGCAAAACAGAGTTTCAGCTGAAAATGTGGCTTTCAGATGCTCTGCAGAAATTCCCTCCCTTTTTTAAACACAGATGGTGACTTGGCCAGTAAATAGGGCAGTGGATTTGGGCTTTGGAAACTTAGGGGCAGCTGCTGGCCAAGCTGCAGAGCTGTCTGAACTTGGCCTGGGTGTTGTCCTGTCATGTATTTCAAATTCCCAGCTGTCAAATGGTATTTCCACATGGCTATGTGTAAAAATAAATTCTACTTTTGATAAACTTATGTTCAGGTTGGGAAGAACAGGTATTAAGGTGGGAAAGGCTATAGATTTGTTCATAGTTCTGCTGAAATTTCTTACTAAGTCTAGCTAAAATCAGCTAGGGAATATATGCTTCGTTCCCATAAAGTTTTACAAAATTCCTACCTGAAAAGTGTTATGCAAATGCAAAATATTAAATATGTCTGAAAGAATTACTGCACAAGAAGAAAGTGGTAGCATTTCAAAGATTTTCATATCCATTTGGTGCCTTTTTTTTTTCCCTCTGTGCTGCTGTCTCTTTGTGTACGTGTATTATCAGGAACCCTTGTATTGTGTGAGACCCTTTACTTGAGATGTGATTAAAAGGATCTCTGTTTTTTGCAGATGTCAGCAACAGAAATATTAGAAAACTGACAGATGCAAGATCACAAGGAAAAAAGAGGAAGGAAATGCCCACCTGTTTCTAAAGTTGACAAGGTGGAAACTTAACAAGACCAGAGTGCACCAAGCTGGCATCTTGCCCGAACACCACAATGACCTGCATTGGCTTAGGAAGAGGAAAAATGAGCTATTTTGTCTAGTGTACATGCCAAAATGAAAAGCATCATCAAAAATCTGCCCCAAACCTTCCAACAGAATGTCAAAAAACAGAAGAATTAGGTTGCGAGCAGAGATGGTGGATTAAGAGCTCACATCAATAGACTTCTGCAGATGAATCTTCCTACTTTCCACATCTTGACATGGAAGTAAATGGATTTAAAACTTTAACAGTAGCCAAAATATATACGACAGTGAGATATTCGAGCTAGAAAAGGGTACACTGGGGAGAACTGAAGGCAGATATCCCTGGTGTCTCTAATACAGTTTATTTAAACACATTCAAGGCATTGTTCCTGACAGGTCAAAGACAGTGCTCACTACTTAATGTTTGCATCAAATTGTGTGAAAGAAACAGGCTGTATTTTTAAATGAAGGAAAGGAGTATTTTATTCTACCTTTTGAAAATATTCATAATTCCTACTTCTCCGGGAAAAGGTACCTGGAATAGGTTTAAAGTTTAAAATATCAGCAGTATGTTAAGAAAAGGAAGTATAAAAATAATTGCATGTAAAAACAGAATAATTACAAGGATTGAATAACTATCCCAAGCAAAACATACATCCAGGAAATTGATGGTCAGCTAACCCTCCAAAGAATTCCAGACATGCTGATTTACAGGCATCCAGTCAAAACACACCACATGTCAGAGGATGCTTGTAGCCTGGCAGAGGACAACAGCTTGTGATAGTGCCCTTAGCCTTCGACCCAGCTGCTGGGTAGCTGGTCATGCTGCTCCTGCGTGAGCTACCACAGCCTCGGTTTGCTGGCAGATCTTATGGTGCTATGGCACATCTCCATCAGAGCAGCGCACATCCTGCTTTATTCTAGTGGATATTTCTTTACAAATATGTAGTCAGTGTTAATACAGCCAAAGACCATAATTTCTGTGATAATGTCATTTAATCTTAGTAGTTTGACAGTTGTTTTATGGGCAGCTCAGCCACTCACGTTGAAAGGGCAAGTAGACTGAAGGTACCTTGGCCATTCCTGCTTAGGAACTCTGAGTCTGTGCATTACTGGTACTATGCAGCTGCCATGATTAACACGCATTTATGTCTTAGATGAGATTCAGACCTTTTTAAAGACTCTGTAGTGAGTGAAATGATTGCCATTAGAAGGTAGAACCAAGTGTCGGTCCACACATGGTTTCAAACAGTGGAAATCATGCAGCAGAGAAAAGGACAGAGTGAAACTGGTCTTAGGATGAGCAGAGCTGGACTCAGGAGATAGAGTGAAGAAAAATGAAAAGACATTGCAGTTTTCTATTAAAATCAGGCTGTAAAGGCTTTCCAGTATTGTCCATTTCAAGGCAGATGGGAAAATTTGGCATCTTGGGAAAAGGCTAATCCTTATAGCTATGAATTGAATACCAGAAACAGCTGAAAAAACATCACTTTTGGATGTTTTTAATAGTAAACTCTGTACAAATAAAACTGCTGAGGCAAGGTTTGTACTGTATCTTTAAAGTCAGTAAAACAACATATGTACATGCATATTTAAGTAACTTCTGCTTTTAACCTGTTGCGTAGCTCAGGACGCAACTATTCCTTATGGGGACAACTAAAAAAAAAACCCCATAATTTGGAAACATAATTTGCATAGCAATTTCTGAAGTTAAGCGTGTGGGGAGGGGTGGATTAAGTAGAAAAAGGGAGAAGGGTGAATCATAAGGTAGGTTAAAGACACAGGAAATGGAGACATTTAAGAGCTAACTCTTGACTGTGCTAAGTCCTCTTTACGTAGTCAAACTCACACACTGCTGGGTGATGACAGTGGAGTTTCCTGGCACGAATGTGTGATGAAGAGAGAACAGTGGGCTGTAGTTCTCCATATCCCATCTGGATAGATGCATCATACATTTTCTCAGTTGGCAAAACTGGCTTAAGTTCTTGTCCTTGCTGCCACCTATCTTGTCTCATAGCTATGTGTTCCTACATCTGTCCTGCATTTTATTGACCCTACAGTTGCCAGTGTCACTGTAATTCAGACTGTACATTCAAATGAAAAAAAAAAAAAATTAAAAGGGTATTATAGCTTATTATTGAATGTTTTTATTTGGCAAACCAATGTACAGCACAGCTCTACAAGGCTGATCCAGATGAAGGAAGTCACCCAAATTAAAATTCAAAGAACTGTTGTTGCAAATAAAGAAAGTAAAAGATCAAGCGGGATTAGTCACTGCAAGTCATTAAAGTAGGTGAGCCTGGCAGACACAGCTTCTTTTCCTCCAGTCTTTGCCAGGACGGTTGGGAAAACTATGTGTCTCAAATGAAAACGTGAAGCTGGCTCACCCGATTTACATTAAGGTCTCTCCTTTATTTATACAGAACAAAAGGGCTCTTTTCTAACAAGGTTTTCAGCACCCAGCTGATAAGTGATAAACGTTTTATTGCCAGAATCACAAGTTTGACTTCTGACGTCTGAACCA
Source organism: Columba livia (assembly GCF_036013475.1). Classification (NCBI taxonomy): domain Eukaryota; kingdom Metazoa; phylum Chordata; class Aves; order Columbiformes; family Columbidae; genus Columba; species Columba livia. Next base: position 32,068,908 of record NC_088602.1, on the reverse strand, counting down.
TTTAACTTCTGCGTTGGAGAGCTGCATGATGAGGAAGTGATGCTGCTTCTGTTCTGGCGAGGAGCAGTTCCCAGGCAACATGCTGGAAGAACCGAGTGTTTTCGCGGGGTGTCTTACCCTGCAAAATGTTACAGCTGCTGCTGAGAGAGGTCCACTTGTCAGAATAAGGCTCTCGAAAACTTCCATACCACAATGCTGGAGAGCATTCTGTAGTGTATTCTTATGCTGTTTCCTAAGCCTGCAGGGCTACTGCTTAAAAGATCAATTTCTAAAATAAGTCCTGGTAACATCTGCCATTTGTTAGGAAAATAATAATAAAAATATATATAAAAGCATCATAAAAAAAAATCACTGCTGAATGACTGAACAGCAGAGGAAAGAAACATGACATCAGATTACAAAATATTTTCAGTGGCTTAAAGATACTTGCTTTTGCCTCTGTCATCAAGCTTCTAGGTCATTATCTACATGGAAAAGTACATAAAATGTGTTCCAGTTCAACAGAAGTTATTTTCTCTTCCAATAATTTTGTCTTCACAAAAGTAATCTCAGTCAGAACATTTCATGGCATTTAGCAATGTTGATGGACATGCAGATATTCACAGTTCAGCATCTTTGAAACAGATGATTAGTCATTCGCTTACTTCTGCCTTCTGTTTTTAAACAGGAGTTCTGCTATTTAGACATCCACCATTCTTTCAACTATAGCATGAACCAATCAGTGTACTGAGGTTATTTTATTAACTTCTGCTTTTCAGTATTTGCAACACTAAATTGTTAAACTGAACAAATCTTGCAAAAGCAATAGAACTTTATCTCCAGGACAGTCTTGCATTTGTTTAATTAGACTAGACTTACAAATTGGTGTAGTGTTTGTATTGCAGACAGAGCCAAAAGTGTCATTTTTTGGAATAATGTTCATGCACACAATGTCCCCAGGAAATCGTGAGGACTGTATGGAGGCACAGCTGTCCACCCAGGCAAACTTAGTGGGAGCAATTCAGTCAAAGGCTCGTTCCCAGAGAATTTTACTTCTTGTGATAGAGCAGTCTCATTCATATAATGGACATATTCTGCTCACACACTATTCTGGTGATAGCATAGAAATGTCAAGACAGTCTTTCAGAGAGGGAAACTTTTGAGCTGTCAAGTGCTTAAAAGAGAGACAATGCCTACAGTGAGAGGTAATATCTTTTATTAGATCAGATGATGCAGTGGTGAACAGGCTGGCTTTCATGGAGACACTAAGTCCTTCATATTATTGAGGGTGGTGGCCCTGTTCATGGAGCTTGAATTCCATCCAAGGCTGTGGTCCAACAACATGGGAAACTGGGTCCTAGAGCACAAAGCACTGGATCAGAAGCAGTGCCATTATTTCACGCTAAGTGCTACAAACTAGTAATGCCAGTTGAAGTGTAATGCATACTTAGCAGAAACTATTTTGTCCAAGCAGATTTTACAGTGGATCAGATGCCATCTGCCAGAACCCAGGGAACATAACACTGGTATAAATATCATCTCACATGCTCTAACATGACAGAAGTGGTATTGTGTTCGCACTTCATATGGCTAAAACTTATACTCTTAGGTGATGCTGTAGCACAAATCTGGTAACAATGAATGACAAAACACTGTCTAAAACAAGAGTGCCTGTTATATATTACCAATTATTTAGAAAATGTTTTCCATTCTAAACATAGATGAAATGTGCACACGCACACTGAAATCCTGTGATACTTCTCAGTGAAGTGCTGGTTTAAAAAAGAACAAAACAAAAGAAAACAAACAACCCTGTCAGTAATACACTGAAACTTTGTAGTTCTAACTAGAAATGGAAAAACAGCCTTGTGACCATAACTGAATTTAGTAATGACAAAGAAAGCAAGTTTTTTTGGCATGAAACAAAAGAAACACATTTAGCAAAGTTCACATTTGATATTGATACTTTTCTACATGGGGAAATACATCAGAATATCCAAACAGGTCTACTTCTATTTCTACTAATATAGGGGGTAGAATGCAGTAGAAAAGTATTACAAGCATTGCTATGGCGCTAAATTTCTTTCACATAGACACATTTATATGATCTAGGCTAACGAATGTGCTCCTGTCTGCCTTGAAGACAATGAAATTATACTGGAGGAGGAGGAGGAGAAGAAAATTCCAGAATTATCAAGGAATTCAGAATTCCAGAAGACGTGTTGTCTCAGGGAGGAACTGTATGAATGCACTTGCATTTAATGTCTATCAGCCTTCCTTCCACTCCAGTTTGTATTTTTGCCAGTGGGAGAAGGGGTAGAATTTGCTAGTTCCCACCACAGGGAAAAACTGCTTCACCCACCTGGTTTCAGTCACAGGGATTCATTAATAATTGGTCATTGATTTATTAATGTCACATAATCACCTGATAATCAGTGTGCTACAAATTTGGGATCAGTATCAGCAATGCAACAGATAAGCCAGGATGTTAAAAAAGACCTACAAATGACTGAACACCCTTCTATGAATAATTCTTGAAATTTCAACCCCCTCCCACATGCACAGAGCTGCTATGGGCACCCCTAACTCATGTACCCCACCCCAATGGGGTGGTGTTTTGCATTGTCAGGCCAGGTTTCTCTTTCCTTATCACAGAATAAAGGAATCATAGAATGTCCCCAGCTGGAAGGGACCCACAAGGATCCTGTCCTTGCACAGGACAACACCACAGTTTACACCATGTGTCTGAGGGTGTTGTCCAATCACTTCTTAAATACTGTGAGGTTTGGGGCCATGACACCTCCCTGGGGAGCCTGTTCCAGTGCTCCAGCACCCTCTGGGTGAAGAACCTTTTCCTAATGTCCAACCTGAACCTCCCCTGGCACATACATCTTCCTGCCATTCCCTCGGGTCCTGTCACTGGTCTCCAGAGAGAAGAGAACAAACAGTAGCTGCCCCTCCTCCTCCCCTGTGAGGAATCTGTATGCTTTGTTTAGACTTCTTTTGAAGCAGACTTCTTCCACACACCGCCCCCCCCAGCATCTCTTGGTAATTTCCTGGTTACTATTTAATCCATCTGATTGCCATCTCTTAAACAAACTTCATTATTGTTATTTTCCTCTTTAGCATGACCTGCTTTGGGGATCTCACAGGCAGTTTTGGAGACTCTGTTCACTCACACTTTTCCCACTTGCATCCTGCCACATCAGTGGCTGTCACCCACCCCAGAGCACCAAGATAGATCTCCCACATAAGAAGCCACATGTTTCACCCAACACATGTTTCACCTCACTTCTGAGCCAGTTGTCCTCAGCCAGGCTGAGGATTGTGCACATCTAGGATGCAATTCAGTTCCTCCTGAGAGAAAATAGCTAAAAAAAAATCAGAAACCTACACAGCAGACATTTAATTCCAGCTACAGCCTTTAAATAACAAATAATTTGTTTAAAATGTTTTACTAAATGGAAAAGTAGAAATAAGACTGGCCTGGCATGAACAAAGCTAATTGCAAGAAGTGTGTGAGCTGAATGCTTCGTGCTGTCTCTCACTTACCAGGACACATCATGAGAGCTTCCCTTCATGAAGTCACTTATATGGTGACCTAACTTCACCAAATTTAGTGACAGCTCTGGTTTCTTCCCACTTTACATTATGTGGCCCAAGGATTTCTGAAACAGCTAAGAGACGGATCTGGGGTTTGGCCTTGAAGTGCCCTGCACATGGTTGAATCTATGCCAGGCATTGGTAAGCCAGCACTTGTTTGCTCGTTATTTTGGCTCCCTTTGTTTCTTTGCAACACATACAGCGTCAGATCTAGTGTCACATTTGGTGGTAGCACTGCCTAAGCTGCTTTAGCAGCTCAATTCTCGCCTCTCCATTCATGACTACTTGTTCCCACCGCCTCCTTGAACCACCCTGGCAGCAGCTGGCACAGCGCAGTAGCAAACCAAGTAGTGGAACAGAGATAGACTGGACTGATTCAGAAAAAAAGAAATTGCTTTCTAACCAGATCAGTTTACCACATGGCTGCACGCACACACATACCTTAGTGACTCCATAAAGGGGTAAGACAGGTGTGAGAATTTGAATGAGAGCTCCATAAGGCACTATTGCCATTCAAAACAGTGTCTGCATAACCATGTCCTCCAAGGCCATAAATTAGCTTAAATGAATGGGACAATCTTGCTAGGGAGATCTCTCTGGTGCTCCACACCTGTTCTTGAAGCTCCAGCCACGCCTGCAGGACGAAGTGCCCAGTATTTTTCAACTCCCAAACATTTGGAAAGGCCACTGGAGAGGTCTGGCCCTGCACAGCTCTCGAGCTTCTTAGTCCTGCTGCTTTCAGGAGGAGCTGAGATTTTGCAGTACTTCTCAGATGATGACTGTCTTCTCAGTAAATCCTGGGAGCACACAGCCACTGGGCAGCAGCTGCAGACCTGGCTCATGTGCCCTGGAAAAAAATAATGTAGTGATATACAGCAAACAAACTGTGCAGAAGCCACACATTTGCATAAGCAATGCAGAGTCTGAGCCTTTATTGTTTCAACTGCATCTTCCAAGACATATTTTATAACTGTTGCCTCAGTATTTACTTTTGTTTAACCCATGAAATCCACCGGAGAGCTGAGTTGTAACTCAAAATTGTCACGTGCCATGTAAAAGGCCGATGACTTCTTTTTTTATGTATCACAAATACTCTTAAATGTAGAGCTAAATGTCAGTGGACAAATATCTAGCAGCAGCAGCCTTCTGCTTTCCTCCCTTAAATACGTATATCATCCTCCTTTAAATATCACTACCATTTTGTTGATAATATGAGCAGGTCAGAGTGATTTTCCATATGTATTATTTTCTTTCAGAAATGCCTTCTGTCAAAAAAAAAAAAAATCCATGAAGTTATGTCAATTGTGCTAACAAATTAGTTCTCTCGTTGAAAGAAAAACAATTACAAAGAATGTAAAAATTTTGATTGAAGAGTATCGAGATAGCATATTAGGTACTACTGTACATAGTACCACATCAAATTATTTTGCTTTTCTTTTACTTCATAAATGAGAATATCAGCTGCTTCCATTATTGTTGCGTATTGCTACATTACTTTCCTAAGATATTAAAACCAGCTGTTTTTCAGGCCATGTCTGTAGCTGAAAAATTTTGCTGAAATATTAGATGGGTCCAGTCAAAGTGAATAAAGTTTCCAACTGCGTATGCAACTTACACCAGAGAAACCAAATCCTAGCACACACCACCTATTTCAGACTCTAGAAAGTACAGAATCATTTACATACTGACCTGGAACAAACTAATTTAATTAATTTAGGAAATAAAGCTTCAGATTAGCCCACTCCAGTGTGTGTTTTCTCTGTGTGTGTTAAACAGTATGAGTCTTGCTAGATACCACTGTGATACCTCCTAGTGCTCTCCATGGCTGCTTCAAGGTACTTTCTGGGCAGCTTTTCAAAACCACCAGCAGAAACCTGTGCTAGCAGGACTTCAGCTGGTAAAATCCTTTACTCCAGATAAAATCTAAAGCGCCTGTAAGATGTAGGGCAACTGGTTATGAGAAAGGCAGTTTCTTTCACAACACAGAAAAGAAAATCCAGCTGCCTGCTTAGTTATTGTCAATTAGACACCAATTTGTAAATCCACAGTGGGCGGTGGGTGGCAAGAAGTTGGAAAAGTAAAATACTGGGTGTGCCCAGGTTTGCCAGATGAGTTTGGGTTTGAAGTTGTTTTCAAGTACAGACTTGTCACTGAGCTTCACTGTATGCACACAAGTACAGAGTTTATCCTGGCTCCAGAGTCTGCTGGAAACAGAGTTTAAATAGATCCAAATTCTCATTAATAAGATCTTTGCAAATGGCCAAAACCAAACCAAATCAGTTCTTCATTTCATGGCATCAACCAGCAGTCAGGCTTGCAACGAGTTTCATTTTACGGGGTCTGGCAAACACATGCAAATAAAAATGGGTAGGAAGCATCTGACAGCTCTTCAGGGTGAAACTTCATTCAAAATCTATGTCTTGCAGCCTGGTTCTTTGCCTAGTTATGGTAACTTGACACATGTATGGGTTCACTGAGAAAACTGGACCTGTTCAGGTTGTAGTACTGCAAAGCAACACCACTAAATTCAGAAGAAAGCTTTGTGAAAGAGGGCTTGAGGTTGAGTTATTTTCAGAGCATTTAACATTTAGAGTGCGTAAATTATGTGAGAGATTAGACTACTATTAGGATTTTGTAGAATCACAGAATGATTTGGATCAGAAGGGACCTTTAAAGGTCATTTAGTCCCATGGGCAGGGACACCTTCTACTAGACCAGGTTGCCAGCCCCATCCAGCCTGGCCTTGGACACTTCCAGGGATGGAGCATCCACAGCTTCTCTGGGCAGCCTGTTCCAGGGCCTCACCACCCTCACTGTAAAAAAGGTCTTTATGTCCAATCTAAACCTACCCTCTTCTGGTTTAAAAATGTTGCTCCTTGTTCTGTCACTACAGGCCCTGGAGAAAAGCAGCTCTCTCTTTTCTTTTAAGCTCCCTTTATATACTGAAAGGCCGCAAAAAAGTCTTCCCTCTGCCTGTCCTCACAGCAGAGCTGTTACAGCCCTATGATAATTTTTGTGGCCTCCTCTGGCCCCTCTCCAACAGGTCAATGTTTTTCCTGTGCTGAGGCTCCAGAGCTGGACACAGGACTCTATGTGGGGTCTCACCAGAGCAGAGCAGAGGGGCAGAATCACCTCCCTTGACCTGCCGGCCACGCTGCTTTTGATGAAGCCCCGGTTATGGTTGGCCTTTTGGGCTGCAAGCACACATTGCCAGCTCATGTCCAGCTTTTCATCCACCAACACTTCCAAGTCTTTCTCCTCAGGGCTACTCTTTATCTATCCGTCACCCAGCCTGTATTGATACCAAGGGTTGCCCCAACCCATGTGCAGGACCTTGCACTTGGCTGTATTGAACATCTTGAAGTTCACACAGACCCACTCCTTGCCCCAACTCTTTCACCAAGTTTAGTGAAGTTTTCACATAATTCTTAAAAAACAGTTCATAATGCAAGTAAATTTTTGCACTAGATGAGGCAAGCTATTTCCTGAAGAGGGAGTGGACACCACCTCTCTGTGAAATGTGGTGATATGTGACAGTTAACGGTGTATTCTCTAAAACGAACTGTTAGCAGCTACTAAGAAGCTCCAAATTTAGGAAGAGGCAAAGTCAAAGGGAAGTGCAACTGGGCAAGTTTCCTGGACTGTTAGGACAACTGGCATTAGCTGAAGAGAAAACAGGCAACCTTTTGTATCTACAGTCTTTTATCAGTTCTTAAAAATATACTGCAACACCCACTGACTACAAGTGGTTTTGTGTCAATAAGTGAAACCTTTAATTCTACAAATTCACAGCTAATTTGTACCCAGGTAGAAGCATTTGAATTTTTATTTGGCTGCCCAACTGGACAGCTGAAAAAACAAGACCAACAGTAATGCCTTCTTGTCAAAATCGTAAATGTCGATAATTCAGTTCTGCTTTGCTTTCTCCCATAATGGGAATTGGAGAAAATGCCACCTTTTCGTTGCAGGGAAGTAAAGAGCTAGGCTTTCTGAAAGAGGCCATGTTCTCAGGCATGGTTAGTACTGAGAAGGCTGTGGGTTTGGTGGGTGTAGTTCCTTCCTCCTTGTGAGAGGTTTCACACAGTGTGTTTGGCTTTGAGTGGAGGACCTCCAGCACCAGGGTCTGGGTTGCTCTGGTCTGCATGTGCTCGGTCTCCTTCTAAATGAAGATGTATTGCGAAACAAAAATTCATTGAAAACCCCAAAACACTAGTTGAGCCTGTAGCTTAGCTGCTGGGGCATTCACACAAGGGAGAGGATATTGGGAGCTAGTCCTTGCTTTGAACCATACGCACTCTAAAGTACTTTTGCCAAGAAATCATCTGCCAGTGATGTGTTGGTGTCTAATATATCAATAACTGAACAGCGGAGAGATAACAGACCTTCTCAGGTACCTGTGGGGGTATTGATTTGACAATGAAGGATCGAACATTCAACAATGAATTTGGTGCAATCCAGTGATAGGACCTGTTAGGGCATATCCTGCAATTCTGTTTTCTTTATAATGCTGACCTATTAGAACAGCTGACAGTCCTTATACTTCCTTCCCTCTCTTTCCAGTTTTGTTTCATTTGGTTTTGTTTTGTTTTCTTCCTGATCACGTCTGCAGTGCTCTTGAACTGTTCTGATGTGCAGGCATCCTGCACTTTTTTCAAAGGATGAGTAAATTTATGTGGTGGATGGAGGTCTACAGTCCATATCCTTGCTTTTCTTAGTTACTTTTCAAGGCTAAAATAGTCCATAGACTCTTCCAAGAAAATAAGTGACCTAGTTTGAGTGCACGGACCTTGGTATTTATAAATGAGCCTAAAGACTTGACTTAGCTGTGAACAGAGAAGCTACTGGGTTTTGTTATGACTTCAGCGACCATTGAAGTCCTCGAAGCTGGATGGAGCCCTGGCAGATGGCCGTGTTGCTTGAAGAGACAGCCTCTGTGATAGTGTCAGAAACATGGGGGGATTTCACAGGTCACCAAACATCCCTGAAATACAATTCAGAAACCACAGCCCCTCCATATGATAGAAAAATTGTCAGTTGGCAGGAGATACAAAAGTGAGAAGTAGTGAATTTTCAGTGCAGAGGGATTACGTCAGGCACAAAACATAGATATCCTTTCTTGTAATGTCACAGGCATCAAGCCAAGGTATGATTCTGCTCTCAAGGAAATCAGTGGAATTTTTTTCTCTATGTGAATAGCACAAGTAAATGCAGAGTTTGTCCTTCTGCTTCAGGCATAGATTGTTCGTCACATCGTCTTTCGCCCATTTTTTTCTGTTCACTTTCTATTCTCTATTTAAATTATTTTTATTTGTTTGCTTTCTTCCCTTTGCTTTACATTTTGATTCCTTTTTATAAAAGCTAATGACATATGAAGCACACAAAAGAGTCGCTCCGACTTTATGGGATCTGAGCCCTGAGTTACTCATCTTGCCAAACTGACTGAAATGAATATTCTGCAGAGCGATGCTGAGGCTGGCTGCGTGGGGAGGTTTGGTAACTCCACTCTTGGCCAAAGCTTCCTGCAATTTTGGTACTTCTGCAGTGGTGAATCAGCCACAGCAGACCAATATTTCAAGGAAATTAGTTGACATACATTGAGATAAAAGAGACCAACCTTGTGGCCGCCCTGCCTGTGCATATGTCACCCCACACTCCTACATCATACTCTGGGAAATACCCCACTTTTGTGGCTTCATGTCGGGTACCTCAGGCTACCTCGAGACCTCCTGGCTTCTCTGATCTCCTCTGCACTCCCATCAGTTTTAACCAATGGCCAAAGACAAAAAGGTTCATAGTCTTCACGGGAACAAGAGCCAACGTGCAATATTGAATGGTTCACATTATCAGCTGAGGCCCCAAATGAAGGAAATCACTGGGAACAATTAATAATGGAGGCACTGGCAGCTATGAGGGCTTCTTGCTGTGGAGGTAAATGAGCGCAGAGTGCCCCCCCATCAATTCTCAGCATGGCTTAGCAGCAGTGAGATATGTGTTAATAGCTGAGAAAGAATGTGCGAAATTAAAGGAGTTAATAATTAAGGTGTTTAGGCATTTATAGCAGTGAAAGGAGGAATTCATCTTTTAATATTAAAATGAACTAGATAGCTATTTAAAATGGGATTTCCAATTAATGCTTTCCCAGAAAAATGATAATGATTTCTCAAGAAGGCTCTCTGTTCTATTTTTTATAAGACCCACTTCGTACAGGTCAGTTGACTCAGATGATTTAATGAATCTGTGCATTAAAATGCACTGGGATTCTGAGAATAGAGGGTATACTGGCGTTTCTGGTTTTATTTAGGAAAAGTACTAACTTAATCAGAAAGTACATAAAGGGAGCGTTGTTCAGCACTTTACCCATAATTACAGATATGTTGACTGCAGGTACAGATTACTTATGTCCATGAGATTATTGTGAGATCATTAGACCATCCATGTAAAAAAACATAAAGCCAAATTGTACAAAAGCACTGTCAGAACACCACAGGGATTTTCCTTGTTGTTTTCCAGGGATTTTCCTTGTGCTCTTAGGGAGTGGATGGTATTTTTTTTGGAGACCTAGTGGGTAGCTCGCCGTGCAATCTGATTTATTTTGGTGTTAGCAAGAGAAATGGTTTCCAGCTCCTGAAAAAGCAGGTGATTCATGCTAAAAGCACAATTGCTGTGTGTCATCGAGTACCTCTGCTTTTGCTACAGTCCCACAATTTAACAAGCTATCTGAAATAACTTCAGTCTGTTGTTAGAAGGCAGGGGACATGGTAGTAGTATAATATTAGTACACCCAAAAGCTGTTCCAGGGCCATCTCTAAACTAAACTGACTCTTCCTCAGCCAGCGGGGGGGACAGACATCTACTTTTGAAGCCAGTGATGCCAGCTTTGGGGAGAGAAGGAAAAGAGGTAGATGACCATGGCAGCCTCAGCAGAGACGGGTTTAAGCCATCACAGAATGGTTGCTTTTTATTTCATGCTGTGTCCACTTGCTTTGGTGGGTGCAGGGCTGGGGGTGCATGGCTGTGGGATCTGGCCCCATGCCATGTCTGCAAACAGACTTCCCAGAATTGGAGTTTCAAGGTTGAGAAAGGGGAAACATCTATGGAGGAATCCTCAAGCAGACATCCTTGTTTATAGTTTATAAATAGTAGCGAATGTTTTTAATTCTAGCAGCACACAGGGTCTGCAAATATTGCTCTCTGGTACATCACAGTATTTTATTTCATACCTTACATTTCAGGAGGACAACTTTTGTTTGGATCAAAAATACTGGTCTCTGCTTTTTCAAAAATGGACATTGGATATTCATTTTCTCCAGAGTGGCTATGGAAATTAAGATCCTGATGGCACTTGTGTTGATATTGTATAGCAACTGGTGGCTGGCGAATGCAAGGATGAACCTTTGCTGGGTGGGATGCTGGAGACCACAGTTCTGTGTTAGGTTTACACCAAGTAGTTACAGAAGGATCAGAGTCAGTGCAGTGACCTGTGCCAACCAACCAGGCTCTTCTCCATGACAACCAATGGCAGGACAAGTAATGAGTTCAAACTGGAACACAAGAGGTTCCACTTTTATTTGAGAAGAAACTTCTTAGTGAGGGTAACAGAACACTGGAACAGGCTGCCCAGGGAGGTTGTGGAGTCTCCTTCTCTGGAGACTTTCAAAACCCACCTGGACGCCTTCCTGTGTAACCTCATCTGGGTGTTCCTGCTCTGGCAGCGGGATTGGACTAGATGATCTTTTGAGGTCCCTTCCAATCCCTGACATTCTGTGATTCTGTGAACCAAACAACATCCAAAACAGTTCATATTGCTCTCTGGTGCTTATGGCATTACTGCATGTGTTGGCAATGAGCAGATTTGCGTTGTGTTTTCCTTACAGCCTGTTAAAACACCCTGAAATACAACCGGAGTGTAACCACCACCATCCGCACACGGGGTGGCTGGAGGAGGCACCTAAAAGCTTTAGCAAGTCCCTGAAGACCCACTGGCAGGGGGTACTGGCACGAAAGACCATGACGTAGTTGTTACGCCACCAAACGGTAGCCCGGGACGGCGCAGCGCGGGCTCGGCCGGCGGCGGGAGCGCGCTTGGGGCAGGCGAGCGGCCGGCAGGGGGCGGCAGAGCCCCGCGCGTCCGCGCTGAGCTGGCGGGAACGCGCCTGTCCCCGAGAGACCCCCTGGGAAAGGTCCGTATTCATCAGCTCCGACGTTTTCCAGCGGGTCCTTCCCTCTCAAACCCGCGTAAGGGAAGTGCTGGGTCACGTCCTGCAAACCGGCCTGGCCTCAAAGTGTAGGGCTTGGACTCAGCCTCCTCTCTGCAGAGCGATATAGACAAATGGGGGAACTGAGCAATCACCAACTGCATGAAGTTTAACAAGGACAAGCGTCGGATTTTGCACCTGGGACACGGCAGCCCTGGCTGTACATATGGGCTGGGGGATGAGATGCTGGAAAGCAGCTCCACGAAGAAAGATCTGGGGGTTCTGGTCAACGACAAGTTGAACATGAGCCAGCAGTGCCCTGACAGCCAAGAGGGCAACCATGTCCTGGGCACAGCATTGCCAGCTGGGCAGGGAGGTGATTGTCCCGCTCTGCTCTGCACTGGTGCGGCCTCACCTGGAGCACTGTGTGCAGTTCTGGGCAACACAGGATAAAAAGGATATAAAGCTACTGGAGAGTGTCCAGAAGAGGGCTACAAAGTTGGTGAAGGGTTTGGAGAGGAAGCCATATGAGGAGCGGCTACAGTCACTTGGTTTGTTCAGCCTGGAGGAGACTGAGGGGAGATCTCATGGCCGCTACAGCTTCCTCACAAGGGGAGGAGGAGGGGTAGGCTCTGGACAACACCCTCAGACACGTGGTGTGAACTGTGGGGTTGTCCTGTGCAGGGACAGGAATTGGACTCCATCCTTGTGGGTCCCTTCCAACTCAGGACATTCTGTGATTCTATGATTCCTCCTACAGTGCACCAGTAGCCATGGAGACCTTTCCTAATCATCGATAAAGAGGCATATGTTCACCTAACCTGAGTTTTGCCGGCCAGTATCACACTTAAACCACATTGTCTGGCGCCAGTTTAGATTATTTCATGGTACACAAAGAACTGCAAGAAGTCACTTGTCCTCAAAAGTTTTCAACCCAAGTGTTGCCATCTGCAAGGTAGGAAAACGGAGATTCATAACACCTGTGCTTTTTAAAGGCCAATCAATAGCCTTTTTTCCACTTCAGAGAAGAAGAGGAGGTGCAAAAATCAAGATTCAGTACCAATATGGCCTGATAATGCAAGTGTGAATATACAGAAGCCCATAAGTAAGCAGAGGAATAATGAGCCATTGTGCTGATATGACTGGCAGGTAGGAAAGAAATGAGGTCAGCTGTTTCTCTTACCTCACCTGCCCTGGCATATCTTGCTGGCATCATTACATGTTCTCGGTTAAAGCTGCCGTTCACATTTAAAACTGGGATGTTTGCAGAAAATGTGACTCCTTCCAAATTTATACTATGTGTCTTACCAAAATGTGTAGAAAATTTTGCTTCAATCACAAGCATGTTACCGTACCTCATGAAGGCAGCCTTACCAGTACAGAATTTCAGGGGGAAAAAGAAGATCGGGCAGAGTTCAGATGGACTAAAGGAGAGTATCTGTAGGTAAAAAGCAGATAAATACTTGTCTGAGCTGACAGTTGTGTAATTAAAAAATCTGGTCAAATGAGAATATTTGCTTGTCTCATGGGGACTCATAAGGACAAACTCTACAAGTAGCATTCAGATCTTCCAAATCTGGTACCTGCATTAAGCTCAAGGCTAAATGTAATGCACCTGGCCTCATCAGGGAAATCTAGAACTCCTTATTTAGACCTTATAGAGTTTAGACTCCCTTTTACTGTTAATGGAGGATAACAGGTACCTCCAAAACAATATTTAGAAAGCCCATGTGTGGGGGAACCCAAAGGAAAATAATAGCTGGTTGGAAGCATTCATCACATCTCCCTTCTGCAATGTATGTATGTAAGTCTCTGTGTCTCTTTGAGGACGGTGTTGCCCCCCCCCCCCAAAAAAAAAAAAAAAGCAAGACAAATAGAGAGATGCAGGTGGTGGCTGAGGGTGGTGGCTGACTAGTGGAAGAGTAAACAACCATTTTAACAAGTTCCCTTCCTGCTTAAATGCAACGCCCATAGTTATCTGCTAATGTTTATGTTAATGTTGTTTTCCCTGCTCAACAGGGCAAAGCAACCAAGCTTAGGTCCTCCAGCTGTAAAAAAGGCAGAAGAAATTTGGCTTCAGTAATAATTTAAGGACTGCTTACATACAGTGTCTCAGCCCTTTGCTTCGGTTGGATGGGACTATGGTTAAAATAACCCCCTCCTCCTCAAATTAGCCAGAAGTTCCAGTAGAAATACAGCTTAAGCATCTACCTCCAGCAGCACCCCTTAACTTCCTCAGAGTAAGCCACACCTTCAGCCAAAATGGTTAAAATCAGTATAAAAAATATGCATGGAACAGGCTGTGCTGTAGATCCAGCTTATAAATTTGCCTTGGCTCAGACTCAGATGGAAAGTCAGTGGCTACAGTGACGTTTTCAGGCAAATCAGAAAATGGCCATCCTTTGGTTAATGTTTGTTGTCTTGTTCATACGAACAGAGCTGGATGAGTTCAATAAAGTATTTAACAAACTCAGTTATGTTTTGAGTGGTTAAAAAGAAACCTTTTTACAGTTTTTGTGAGAAATAAATCTCTTTTACATTCTCAGATTCATAAAAAGTAGACAGAAAAAAGATCAGTGTGTTTATCTTTGTGATTGTCTCACCACCTATGACAAATTATTCCCTGTGTTGCATTTTGATTATTTAATCCAATCTTTGTTGAATATAAGAAATGCAGGCTTTTTCTCTTGCAAGATAGTGCCTAATCCAGTATATTTTACTGTTCTTATTTAATGTACATTTTTCATTCTTAAGCTTCACATGATTGCCTTGTGTTATAGTTGTTTCCACCACTGAGAAATCCAAAACCATGCCGTTCTTTCATGAGATGGTGTATGTGTGCATATAGTACATTTATTTACATGTTGATGTCCCCTTCCTGACCTTTGTATGGTTCAGCTGACATCTGCAGAAATGCCAAGTTGCGTGAGATACCTAAACTGCGATACAGCTGGCCTAGTTTTCACAGGCTTTGCATTATCATGGATCTCGTTCATTCCAGCTGAAGCTGAGTGGTGAGAAGTCTCTGACCCTATGGGAGCTGGGCAGAGCAAGAGCAGCAGGTCCACGTGGTGCACTGGGGTTTATGAGCTTGACCGAGCATGCTCTCCACAGTGTTGTACCAAGGTGCCCGAGCTCGTTTCTCACAGAGCTGGCCTGGCTGCAACAGGGTTTATCAGCTCTGCTTTACACTAGAGCAGCTGTATATCTTCCAGATACAAGAATAGCCACATTTGCAGATGTTGTGCATCTAAACCAGTAAAACTGACTGTGTGTGAGCTGTTGCTGTGTGCAATCAAGCGCAGTTAATTTGTAAACCTGATAAGTCATCCAGGGGTGTAAAACAGTTGAGGACTTCTAGTATTAAAACTACCAGGTAAATACGTACTTCTTATTTCAAGCTTAGTTTTATATGCAAGCTTTCACCTCCCCCAGTGCCTTCTGCACCACACGCTATTCAGCCAACACATTCAGTGGGCCCCAGACCATTTCCTTCCAGCTGTGACCTAAATGAACTGTTCTTCTCTTTCAGCTGTGTGTCAAGCAGCTCCTGCCTCCCCCTGCTCTTCCCATCTGTGTCCCAACATCTGAGATCAATCCTGTTTTAGTACCTTTGAGCATAGTATTACATAGAGGTGGTCTGGGTAGGATCTGCTGGTTCTTCTTTCTCCTTCTCCTCTGTCTCTTTCTCCTTCTCCTTGCCATTCCCATAGGCTGCTTCAGATACAGCAAAAAAGTCTTACTAGCACCTCTGGGCCTCGTGCTCAGGCACTTGAGCCTAACTAAGACTGGCATAGTCAAGCATGGAGTCCTACCCCCATATAGATGCACCAAAATAGAAGCCGCTGGTACCAAATAAGCATCAGTCTTCCAGCAGGGTCTCCTTCAAAAAGACTAGGGGTCTTTTTCAAAATATGAACTTGATTTGAGTCCTTATTTCTGCTTACTGAGCTTAATGTCAGTCATGTGGGAATGCTGATGAGGTACCTTGGTCCCTGCAGTCTTTACATGGGGAAAGGTATTGCTTTGCTTCCCATAACATAAGGTGAAATATTTAAAGATGACACAGTCCATGGTGCATTATCTCCCCAATTTAGCAAATGTGCAATAGTGTGTCCATGTTTCACTAGGCATAAATTCACAATGCTGCCTGACCAAGTGGTGTACAGCTCAGTATTAATAACCAAGAGTCTTGTACACGCTGTAATATCCAGGTCACACTACAGGAACCTAATTGGTGAATGGAGCTGTTGTTCAACAAAGCAGTTCCTCAGCCACGATTTCCCTTCCCAACACCACCTCTCTGCCCCTTCCATCGAGCAATGCAACAGCTTGCGTGGGTGGGCTACAAAGAGGATTACTGAAATTGTTTAAGCTAAAGAATAAAATTTTAAAAAGGTTTATTTTTAAACTGAGATCATTGAATGGATCCTGTTTTCAGCATGATCTCCAAAGCAGGTGCCTTGACACAACTGAAGGGAGTGTGAGCTGCAGCATGTGGAAGGAAGGGGTGGAAAGATTTTTAATCAGTTTCCCACTGGTAAAGGTAGCTTTCCAGAACAAGCCCCTCAACTTCTAAGGGGTCAACTGTCTGCTCTGCACTGACACCTCTAAGTTCTCCCACCACAACTTCAAATATTGTGAATTTGAGGAGTCTTGCTGAATGGTGCAGCATTACCAGAACAATCCATTGCTTTTCTTTCTGAAGAGGAGCATTTTAAAGGCGGGTGGTGGTGAGAGAAAGGTGACCTGAGCTGCTGCATTCCTGTTATTCTCAGCTGTTGCAATGCCCTTGATGGGGCCTGCAAGGGGGTAGGGCTGTGGCAGCTCCCAGCAGATGAGCACTAGTAGTTGAAGAGCTGAGATTTGATCTTATGTGGCTGGTGACACTGGAGGCAACCTAAGGGAGGAGAAAAAAGACACAGAACCCTGTTTGCTCCCTGCTTCCTGTTCTGTGGTTGACCACAATCTGATTTTAAAAACTGGACAGGCCCAGGAATCCTTGTGTTCACATTCCTTAACTTCAAGAAAAGCAACTCTGCCGTAATTGCACCAAATGTTGTCTCATTATGGCCTTTTCAGAGCATTACCAGTTGCTTTCACAGTGTAGAAGGGAAATGAGTGATCAGGGAATTACAAATACAGAGTGGATCAGGCTATGTGCAATAAATCCTGAATGCTGATCCTAAACACATTTTTCTTCAAATGGATCTCATCTGACTTTGGTGCCTGCAGGCACAACTCTGAGGGTGAGATTAAGATATCAGGCAAAGTCTAGAATGCAACAATAAACTTTTCTTTCATGTTGGTGAGAATCATGTGGTTAAGCCACTCTCCAAAGTCACTCTCAGTAATTAAGAAACATACTTAGCCCGTAATGGAAAGTTAATGGATTAAAGTGATGCCTTATTGCACAGTGGCTTGACTATGCATGGCAGCTTTCATCCTTAAACACTTCAAAATCCCTGGGCTCTGGCTTGTTGCTGTTACAATCAGTGCTGAAATTATGATTGACTGCCCTGTCCATCAGCCTTGCAGAGACCTCATGCTGCCCAGCATTGCTAAGGGGACCTCACTTCAGGGATCCTCATTCTCCTCCCACAGCCCCATCACAGCTCATTCCTGAATGAAGAGTGCTGCTTGCATGCAAGTTGTTCCACAGGCAGCTTGCCTGTTTTGCATTAATTTGCATTAAAAGTCCTTGAAGTAGGGATTAAACCAGTTTTCTTCCCTCTTGGGCAAATCCCTTAATCCCTGGGCTACAGCTACGCTTGTTCTTGTATGCCCTCTGTTGCTGTGCCTTTCAAGCTTTTAGTCTTTGCTGCAGAGTAGGGCAGCTTCACAGGGCAAAGCAGGGTCTTCCCAGCAGGTGTGGTGGGGAGAGGTGGCTCTGCTCCTGCTGGAAGGTGGTTGGGCTCCAAATTTAGGACTGTGCTTTCTCCTCTGAGGTCCAGGCTCCGGTAGACAACGCGTTGAAGCTCTGAAGATCAGAGTGCCCAAGGGCCATCGTGGTTCTCACTCCAGGTTAGCAGAGGCTTTGGCATCCTCATCTTCTGTCTTCTCTGAATTAATCCCCAAAGCACACAGTGACACAGGAGTTCATTTCATCTGATAAAGAATCGGGGTGATTTCTACTTGAAGCTGTAGTTTCAAAAACTCTACATCATAACTGTTTCTAAAAACAACAACAACAACCAAAAAAAAACCCAAACAAAGCACAAAGCGACTGAATCTTTTTAGGCTAAGAAATCTGGATGTTCCAACCTTATCTGCCCCTGAGCAAGCCTGTAAGGGAAAGAATTAATGTGCCACTGTCTTAAAAGAGGCAAACAATGTTGTTCAATATTTATTATTCTGCCTTTATTTATCGTTCATGTATAAATTAATTTCATAAAGCTCTGGGTTAATAAGAAGTTTGGAACTCTGCAAATTTCACAGAAGCCCTCAACCCCTTCTGAAAATGTGAGTAAATTAAACTTAACAGCTCATTATCCTCAGAATTATCTACTCATTCTGAATGAGACTTAATGTGGAGACAATGGAACCATAAATTAGACTGTTGCACACAGAGCTCCACGATCTTTAATTTTCCATCCATGTTTCTGAAGCAGAACAGAAATGCCTGGAAGGCCCAGCCAAGGACACTGTTAAGGAAGATGTGTCACTGATGAGAAAAATTATCCGTAATTTATGCATGCTCAAGCTCAGGCTATAGTTTCAAATGCAATTTGCTACCTGGTGTGCAAGACTTCTATGCAGCTGTTTATTGTCATTAATTAAACTCTAAAGGCTTTGATCAGCCAGCAAGCCCCTCCGCAGTGATATGACCCCAATAATAGCCAGAACGTATTAATGATAGAGTTTAGTAATGCAGAAGTGGAACATGCAAATCTCATTCTGATTTACTAGTCTTCGAGTAGAGTTTTGAATCAGTTAATTTGTACATTATCAGTTGAATCCTTTGAAGTCTCACTAGACAGAAATGCATATGGACATACAATATGTCGTTGTCTACCAGTTTAATGAAATGCCATTCTGAATCCTAGTTTTAAAATGTCTCTTGCTTCTCTTGTAGAAGAAATAGGATTCTCACAAAGGATTTGCAAGCAGCTCAACAGATTTTTAGGGTTGTTTCTCTTTCACCTTGTCTCTCACAATGAACTCAAGAAATATCACACATCCAAGGATGAGGGTAATTCTAAACTTAACCAGATCGCTTTGGCTGTTTGCTGCTGCTGTCATTCATGAAAAACAGTACTTTGATGCATGGATGGTGCCACCGAATTCAATGGAGCTAGTCATTTTGAGCAACAAGATACTCCAGGGGAGTGTGGCAGACTCTACACAGGGATTGTCTCCAGTCCAGGACAGAGACAATGTCTACAGACAACACATACAGCCTCCATCTCAACTGGCAACTCTGGGCACTGCTGTGGTACATATTAATAACAATTTTGTTGAAAGGTCTTATTGTAGTCTCAGATTTGCTTTGGCCCAGCCACGTGAAAGGACATTCAAGTAAGAACAAAGAGTACAGACCATGGCCAGGGACAGAGTCAGCTAGTTAGGAGAATCTGGGGCCAAGAGCTGAGCACCACAGTAAGTCAGTCTGGCATCAGATCTGCATGGCTTGTTTGGAAAAAACTGTTAAAAACTGCAGAGAGAAGAGGCAAAAAATCCCCCCAAAAACCCCAAACAAACCAAAACAAACAAACAAACAAAACCCCTGAAATAAGGCAAACAGAAGGCTTGATTTTTTAATATCTCAAAAATAAAATTAAGAGATGAGAGCATTGCACCACGTAAGTACCTTGATTGAGAGAAAATGCTGGACTCTTTAGGATGGTAAAACTTAACAGAAACAAATGGCTACAATTTAACTCATTCAAACCAACAAGTGAAGTCTTAAAATGAGGCAGGGATTTTCACAGGAGGGTCTCTTGCTATTGCAACAAGGCATGAAGGAAAAGAGATGGATGCCTCTTCGCCAGGGTCATGAAGTAAAGTCTGAAGTGTGAATTGTTTGTCTTTTATGACATCTAAAACACTTTCCAGGTTTCAAACATAAAGTTTAAGATGGATTCAAACAAGGGTTTTTTTATTCTTTGAGTTTTAGTATGTTTTGTGCCCTAACCCACAGATTTGCAATTATTTTACAGTGGAAGTTCTTGTTTTGCCCGTGAAGACCTTTCCAGAAATAAGGATCTTCCCACTCGAAGTTTCACTGAAACAGAAGATTTCCATGAAAATATTAGACAAATTTACATTCTTTCATTTAAAACCAAAGAAAATCAGAAGCTTCGTTGAAATATTCCCTACCAGTTCTACTGAAATAAACCTATCTCAGCATCTTGGATTTTCAGTCAGGAAGCACAATGGAGCAGAGTTTGTCATCATTTATGTTTTGTGTGGTTTTCCACTACCATAAACTCTTATTTGTGTACTAAATGGCATCTTGATGTATCATATTGGGCCTGAGTTACATTCAAATCTTGACTTCTCTAACTTGCTTCATTTAAATTTGGAGTTCCTGCTAATTCTCCAATGCGTGAGGGTGGAAAGTCAGCTGAAGTTTTCTGCTTTACTTTGTGCAGAATTTGAATCAGGAAGAATGTGCAGTATTTTTATTACCTTTCTGAGATAGATACCAAAAAAATCCTCATCTTCAGAAAGACAGTATGGCAGGAGGAAGTTAAAGGGCAGAAAGGGGATGACTGTCGGAAGAGGTATCGAGCAATGCTTACAAGAGGAGCACTGCTTTTTGACTGCTGCCATGGCAAGGCTACACAAACTGTACAGCTGGGAGATGACTCCAACAGCAGTAATCCATCAGCTTGCACGTTCACAGGCCATTTCCCACAGGACCCAACTGATCAACCTCTCTCTATAGTTTGTCTACAGAGATAGAGAAGGATTCCCACCAGCTGCTGACCTCTACAGTCACGCAGGGCCCAACCTCCAGCAATCGCAGAGCAAGGGCTCCGTAAAAAAATGTCCAACTAAAAATGCACTGGGAACCATGGAGAGTAATCAACCGAACTGAAGTGTGACACTGCGCATAAACTAGAGAGTGTCTGGAGGAGGGCTGTGAGGTTGGTAAAGGTTTTGGAGGGGAAGCCATGTGAGGAGTGGTTAAAGTCACGTGGTTTGCTCAGCCTGGAGAAGAGGAGAATGAGGGGAGACCTCATGGCAGCTACAGCTTCCTTACAAGAGGATTAGGAGGGGCAGGTGCTGATCTCTTCTCTCTGGTGACCAGTGACAGAACCTGATGGAATGGCAGGAAGATGTGCCAGGGGAGGTTCAGTTTGGACATTAGGAAAAGGTTCATCCCCCAGAGGGTGGTGGAGCACTGGAACAGGCTCCCCAGGGAGGTGTCACGGCCCCAAGCCTGACAGTGTTCAAGAAGAGACTAGACAACACCCTCAGACACATGAAGTGAATTCTGGGGTTGTCCTGTGCAGGGACAGGAGTTGGACTTGATGATGCTTGTGGATCCCTTCCAACTCAGGACATCCTGTGATTCTACAATTCTATGTATGGAGCACATACACTTAGGACAACATTGTGTAGGAGCAGGGAGGTTGTTTTTGCTTCAACTGTTCCTGTTCTCATCTTTACCATTCTTGGTTTGGCCCAGCAGGTAGAAGGTAAGTTGGTACTAAACTGTAAAAAGAGTTCCCATTTTGAGAAACAACAAGTCCCTAGATGACTTTGATAGGTAGTAGATGTCAATCTAACTGAAGACAGCCTTTGGGCTATCCTGAACTACTGTGATGACAAATGGGGTTTGTCTTTTAAGTACTTGTGTGGCGCATTTTGATTCAAGAATGTCTGGAGCAGGGAAGCTCCAGATGCACAATCGCAGGTCTGGGGATATGAAACAGGAACCAGCCCAGGGAACACATCCTGCAGATCTGTGGTGTTTCTTTGGGGTAAGATGGTGCTGCAGCTTGACCCCACCCTGTGCAGCATCTTCCAAAACCAGGATCCAGCCTTCACTGCTATGGTAGAGCCATCTGAGTCTGCATGGCTAAGAAAAGGCCAAAACATGTTCCTGCACACACAATGCTAAGAAGCATAACAACAATTTACAGATTATGAGGGCTATTAAAAAAAAAAAAAAAAGCAAAAGCAAAGTGTAAATCATACCAGTTCTGCTTAAATCACTTCAAATAATTTTAGCATGATGAAGATTATGTCAAACGTGTATTATATTTGCCCTCGTTTGCTGAAGGGAGGCAACACACACATGATATGTGTAATATGTGGCTCAACAGATACAGATCTTAGATATAAATCACGTCTAGTGGGCTGCTCAC
Organism: Columba livia; assembly: GCF_036013475.1. Classification (NCBI taxonomy): domain Eukaryota; kingdom Metazoa; phylum Chordata; class Aves; order Columbiformes; family Columbidae; genus Columba; species Columba livia. The sequence continues at coordinate 32,046,812 of NC_088602.1, read as the reverse complement.
TGCAGAGCAGCCTTTCTGACAGATACATTGATAGACTTGGTCTGTAATCAGGAAGATCATCCCAGGCAACCCCTCCACAGATCTCTCCTTCATTCTGAAAACAATTAAAAGACAACAGTCCTCCCCTTTTGCTAACCAAAGGAAGAGAGTCTGGGTTAAATCTTATTCTGAGAATATTTGTAATATCACTGGGCTTTAATGAAGTTAAAAACGTATTTTGGGTTTGTCTCAGATGAGAGGATGATGCTGCAGGTTGGAGCCAGGTGACAAATACTAAGTGCTTGGCTCCTCCATCAATATTTTTTTTCCAGTTCCTGGCAATGATCTTGAAAATGCCTTTCCTGAGCCAGAGCCTGATGTGGTGCAGCATGAAATGGCTGCACAGCCATACCTTACACCCACGTAAACGTAAAAAAACCTGCTGGGTTTTCCTGATTTCTTCTGGGTGAGTTTTCTGCTGCACTGGGGAGCTGAACTGTCTGCACTTGGGGTGAGGAGAGAGGCAGAACTTGTGCAGGGATGGGACAGGAGCCTGCAATGCGTGTGGTCTGTGTAGGCATCATGTGTGCAGTGTGTGTAGGCATCATGCCTGTAGTCATGTGTTGGTGCATGTAGGCATGTGCATATGTGAGGCAAATGGGGAGGAAGAACAGGACCAGCCATTTTGGCACTGGTAATAAGCCCAGCTGGCTGGTGGATGTTCTGTTTCTTCTGAGAAAGGTGCCTGCACCAGAATGAGCAGAGCATCTCCCACCACTCCAAGTCATGCACCTGCTGTGGACTGCTGCAAGAGGCTGCACCGAAGGCAGGACAACCCTGAAAACAAATCAGTACCCATGTTTTATACAGCAGTCAGGTGTATAAACCAAAGCCCAGCCTCGCTTAACTCAACAAGGACACTATGCACATTTCCCCAGTGTATTTTACAATTGCTGCAGCTTCTGGAGCTCTGATCACTTCAGTGCACAAAATCTGGTATTTCTCATGTTTATAGGAGTGCAATCACTATCTATTGAAATAGCTTTCTTTGAGGCTTCTCCAACCCTTTCACTGGACTGAAATATGAAACTGAGTAACATGACTGGCTGTAAAATCATTTTAATTCAGGATGTTTATAAGAGCCAAAAATTGCTTATGTTTTGTGCCAGACCGATATATATTGCTAATTATACCAACATTAAAACACAGTCACAAGCAAGTAAGATGATGGATGTTCTGTGTCCACATCCACAACCACAGAGAATTCTGTGAAACGTACCAGCATCACCCTGATTAAGTTAAGATTCTCATAGAAATCGAAGAACCGAGTGTACTTCCTCCTTCAGTAGTACTTCTGAATGGACAACCCTGACTTATCTTTGCTGGAGGCCACCTCTTATGCCCCAAACTCTCCTGTTGTAGGTCTGTGCATTTTAACTCAAACATATGTTCACCTTTAAGCAGTACCTATAAAACCAAAGGGTCCTATGTTTCTTTCCAGTCTTCACAGAATCATGGAATCACAGAATGGTTTGGGTTGGAAGGAACCTTAAAGATCATCCAGTTCCAACCCCCTACCATGCCCAGGGACACCTTCCACTCTATCAGGGAGTTATCCCTTTTTTCTTCCAACAAAAACAATGTCAAGAGTAGTACACATGTGAAAAGGTCAGTTTGAAATGCATTTCAAGGAAAGATTTAGCTAACTTGAAAGATGTCAAGGGTTTAGGTTGCAGGGTGACAATAAAACCCTGGCAGATGTATTGTTAACCTACTCTTCCCCCCACTTCCCCCTTTTGCCCCTCCCTCTCCCCCCTTCCCACTAAGAACAGGCAATCGGGAGGGAAAGAAGGACAGAGAGAAGAGAGGTGGAAAAATTAAAAATGTTTCACTAATGCTACTGATAAGAATAGAGAAAATAATACAAAATATACAAAACCAATCTTGAAAGTCTCAGCAACTGCAGAGCCAGCACCCAAAGTCCTGGGTTGGACTCTGCAGCCAACCGGAGCTGGATTCAGTCTCTCACTAGGCCTCAGTTCGCAGGGAAGTCTAGCAAGATCCTCTCCTAATGTCGGCCATAAGCAGAAGGGATGAGATCCTCGTGATCTCCCACTTTTATATGAAGTATTCATGTGAATGGAATGTTATACACAGTTGGTCAGTTTCTTGGTCACCTGTTTCTCGTTGTCCCTCTAGCAAGATGTACATCCGTGCTTATCAATAACTTTGCATTCCATTGCTATGTTTACCAAAACATATATCTGGTTCTCCAGGAAAATGCAGCTAATATGAAGGCTTTAGCTGACAGGCAAAATTCACTAAAAGAGAAATTTGTTTTTTAACAAAACCAGGACAAAAGAACAGCTAAGATTACTCTCCATACCCTGTCTTTTAGTATCTAAAGTTAATTTATCCTGTGCAATTATTAGGGATAAATACTGGGCTGCATAAGGCACAATACATGGTACTGGTCTGATATGCATGAGGTACAGAGCAGACAGTGGTTGTAACCAACCAGAGGCAGAAAGAAGACTCAGAGCAAGGAGAGCTGATCACAAGAGGAATTATTAATGGGAAAAATTTTTGAAAGATTTTTCTTGCTAACAGTGCAGTAGCTGCTGCAGCTACTACAGCATCACCAGCTGTAGTTAAATAGGCAGATCAGTCTGTCATGACCGCAAGTTAAATACGATTGGTTCCAAGGTTGGCCAAGAGTTAATAGGATGCATTTTGGTAGAATGAAAGTTTTCTGTGTTGTCCACAAATTTGAGCTTCCTTTTCAGCTGAGAAAACAGTGGAAATGTGGTTGAATGCAGCTGATTTTTCTCTATATTTTCTACTGAAAATGTCAAATAGCTTCCCATGGTTATTCATTATTGCACAGATATGAAAGGGGAGTAGCCCGTCATGCTTTTTATTATTTTCAAAGTAGTGATAAAACTGCACAAGGAATATTTGAAAATACAAAGAGTGAACTAAATTAAAACTATTTGAGCTCTGACAATGTGCCATCAATAGCTTCTAATAATGCAGATGTTAACTTCAGAAGATGCCTCTGTAATTACAGATTAGGAGAAAAGAAAATAGTATTCTAACTGAACCAACCTCTCATATAATAGTATACGGCAAAGTAATCTGATTTTAAAAGCACTTTAACAACATTTACAAAGACCTGTTCTTGGTTCCCAAGAGTTTTAGAACTGCAGTGTAGATTTAATTTTTGCTAACTTTAGACACACGGAAATATCGAGTTGTATCTCCAGATGACAGTTATCTCCATACAGTTGCATTAAAAGGATTTTTAAAATATTTTCTAGCTCTTTAAACAAATAAATATATTCTTGCTTTCTCTCTTTGAATGTTAAAGATTTCCCAGTTGCACTATTAAATTGTTGAAAGATCACTTAGATGTGGTTGACAGAGGAGTATTATAAAAAAAATGACATTTCTTTGACAATGTGTCACAAGATTTTTTTTATGACAACTTTAAAATTAAATGACCTTATGATGCATATGTTGAAGTTAATTATATCAGGCATTCATTGAGAGGTAAGCCACAAGATAGAGTTGGTTGTTCCTCATTTGTAAGTATGGTTTTTATCTAAGACACTTCTTAGTGAAGAAAAAAAAAGGATCTTTTTTGCATACCAAAATACTTGACTTCACATTTTAATTTCAGTCCTCAGTCTGACTAAGACACTTTCTCTGACAAAAAGACTGACTTTCAGGACACTGTAAGTTCTCCTGAGTGGCTTCAATCCGATGGAAAGCTGGATGTGGCACATTTGCATAAGGCTTACTGTATACTGAGAGGCTCAGTATGTGTTTCAGGAGCCATGTATTAGGAAATAGGCTAAATCCTGCTCCTCTCATGATCTTAAACCTCCCAGAACTCATCATTCCATTCCTACCTCAGACGGAGAGCCATGCTGAATATTTGTCACGTGTAAGCCTGTTAAAAACTGTATTAGCATAACGCTTCAAACTAAAGTAATTTCAGTTTTTCTGGGAAGAACTGCATTAACTGATTTCAGGACACAGAGGATAAGTTGAAATGTTTCAAAAGAGGTTGTTTTCAGTTATGACAAAATAAATGATGCCTTGAAGTTCATGGTAATTTAGTTGAATACTGTTGGATATTGAAGGGTATTTGCAATGACACTTGAGACACTTCCATGATAAAAGGGAAAATATAATCTCCTTGAAGTATGCCATATCTGTCACAGTTCACTCACAAGAGGTGACCACCTGTGTCATGAAAGACCTGCACTCATCCTCTCTCCTGGTGAGCCCTGTCCCAAATGGGACCCCAGATGTCCAGCCCCACTGTGGCCCCGTTCCCCTCGCCTGCCTCCCACCAAGCCCGTCTGACACCAAAACCTCCTGCAAAGCCCTAATCCCTGCTTTCTGCTCACTTCCATGGCAGCTTCTCCTCAGAAAGAGTTAAAGGAGGAGAAAAGTTGCAGCAAGGATTGGGTGAACCTCCCTGACAGGATGTGGGTGGCCCAAAGCCACCGGACGCTGTGGTGGGACCTGGAAGTGGCTGGCAGAAGCAGCAGCTGGCTTCCGATGCCATGCTGCTCACTGAGCTGCAGCCATTCAACTGCTTGCCGTTGCTGGAGCAGATGCTAAAAATAAAAAGAGAAGCAAGGCTTTTTCACTGTGCTTATGCAAGTGTAGGGTGGCACTTGGTGCGCAGCCGGGTTCTCTGTGGCGTGCAGTCAGTTTCCGCCCTGCGTGAGCAGATTTTTCTCATGGGGGGAAAAAAGCGTATCAGTAAAATGCTGTTTCTAAACAAAGCTTGGCAGGGGATTCAGGATAAGGTACAGTGCCGCTCTTAATCTTTTTCCCAAAAGAATGCATTTCAAGTTAATGACCCCTGAAGCACATTTATTGGCTCTGTAGGAACAACTAAAACATCCTTCCTTTTTCTTTATTTGCGGACAAGAATGGAGGTTTGCAGCACAGATTACTTCTATTTTACAACTTGAAAGACAACTCAATAATTCATAGGAGAATATTTACATGATTTTCCTGACTTAGGAAATACACTTTGGGCTGCAGTGACAGGAAGCAACTGCTGCGAATATTTTAGCAGAGGCTGTGGGTTGTTGGCATCGCAGCAAACCCAGGTCCGTCTACAGGCAAGGGCTGTGCTGGTTTTTGTATGACTTTGTCTTGATGTTGACATGTGACTTGTCTGACCAAGCCAAAGTGTGATAAGACTCGCAATGTGATTTAGCAGAGCAGGAAGAGGGAAAACAATGATTGTTTTTGAGAGTGTCAGGAAAAGAAATCGTACTCTGCTCAACTCTTTTTTTTTTAATTGTTTTCTAGAGTAACTCAAGCTTTTTTAAAAAGGAGCTTGTTCTCAATGTGATTTTTTCCTGTGGGTAATTATTTGGACATACATAAAACTGGGTCAGTGGCTCCCACCCTTTCCAAGCCGTGTTTGCAGTTACTGGATTTCTGCCAAACTTTTCAGCACCCTTGTTGCTTTCAAGTAGAAGAATTGTGGCAAATCAGACCTGTATAGACCTGTCACTTCCAGTACCAGTCATGCTGCAAGCACAACTGTCACAGCAGCTACTCAGATAGTTTTTACTGATCTACAGTTGCTGAGATGTGGCTGAAAGTTTGGCCTCCAGTCTTCACATCTGTCAAGGTGATTTAAATATACATATAGTCAAAGCTATGAATGCTGAATGATGGGTACTTACAGAATGCAGCGAACAGTCAGAACAAAACGTTGATGTCCCTTTATGCTGACAGATCTTGTCACTCAATGACCTTGGGGTGCACTGATGAGCTATTTTGAGGTTTCTAGAGGAATACACTCCACTGCGGTTCAGGGACATTTTGCTGATATTTCTCTGAACACAAAGAGTTTTTCCACCCAACACTAGTCATACCTGTTGCCAGCTGAGGTTGTGATCATTCCTGTTAAAGCTGTTTGGGCTCGTTACCCCCCAGGAAAGATGGGCAACATTCACAAGAAAAAGCACTTGCCAAAGAACAACTGCAGCACTTCAACATTATTGCAAAAACAAGTCAAAAGGGTGTGTGTCTATGTGTATGTGTGTATGTATCTGTCTAATGAAGAGATATCTATAACAGCATTGGAGAATAACAGCAAGTATATCACAGCCTATACATCTAAACCTTGTCAACATTTCCCCTAACAAAACGCAGTATCGTCTTAGGGCAAAAAGAAAACAGTTTAGGAAAATGCAGTTCTAGGCCAGCACTCATATCTGTTCTTCCATCAGTGATAGACCGTTCCCCCATGTGTGTTCTGTCTGGCTCAGCAAGGTCACCCAAGACCATGTGGCCATATTATATGTTTTGTAATGTGAAAAAGCCCTGGAAAGGCAAAAATATTTGCCTTTTTACAACCCCCAACATGGCCTTTTCCCAACTCTGGTAGTCTGCATGGGCTCCCCTGCAGATGACCAGTCCCTTATTCTGTGTGTGCCACTGGCTTAATCTACAGAGGAAAGCTGGGTTCCCGTTCCTCCCTGATATAACACATTGCTCTTGTGCCAGTATTGGCCTTGTAGCTCTGCAGAGAGACACAGAGCTTCCTATTAAACTTTGAAGTCATAATCTGAAACATAATGCTGGCACCAAAATCCAGGATGTGGGAAGCAGGACCACAGGACACAGACACCCTGCTCTTCTGTTTAACCAGTAGGTCACTTCTTATTAACAGTAGGGTTACCTCCTACAAGCAAAGGCATAAATCATGCCACCCAGCAGCCACCAAGCTGAGAAGGCCACCTGAGTCTTGAGCTATGCCACTTATTGCTCCACTTATTGCTCCATGCCCTATTCATTATGTAGAGTTTGTGGGTTTTTTTAGCCCAGCTCATAAAATTAATGTCCTGGATGATCAAAGCTCTACTTTGATCTGAACCTCTTCCTTTGTCTTGAGGCACTAGCCTCAAACACCTCAAGGACATCTGCTAATGAGACAGAAATGAGTCTGCCCTTTGCTGTGCTGAGCACAGCTAGATACACAAGAACAAGCAACCCTCAAGCTAGTTTGTGCAGTAGCACGCTGGACAGTTTTTCATTTGCCTTAACCACAGAGAGGGCTCTCAGGTGTCAACAGGTGTCAACCACACAGAGGGCTCTCAGGTAAGACACCTTGTCTCCAACCTGGCCTATCTGAAAGAGAACCATTTGTCCCAGGATTTCATCAGCTGACTTCAGTTCAGTCCTGATGGAAAATTCCGGTGACTGTGATAGGAAATGGTTCTCTCTCCAGCAAACCTTGGAAAACTATCTTCATTAGGGCCAGACTCACCTCAGACCATCCTATTTCCTGAGAGAGATATTTATAGTACCCAAGAATAGATTTCTGCTAATCTTCAGTTTGATCTAATGGACTTTGGCAAACCTATAACACAGACCAGGGTGTACCCCTGCATGTACAGATGCTTTGGGAATGCTCTGTCTTAGCTACTCCCATTGCTGTCCTGGTAGCCTGTCGCATGGTGATAGGAAATACCCAGTCTTTCTAGGAAGGATCCTGACATTGCCTGCCAGAGATAACTAGGATTTATGGATACCTTAGTCTGAGCTCTCTTTTGCATGCAGGTCCTTGCTGTGAAGCTTGATGCACACTATGAGTGTGCATGGAATAGGTGCGAGGAAGCACATAATATTTTTCTGGCTTGGCCAGCTCAACTTGGGTTTAGATTTGCCAGAAACTCTCGGTCTTTGCTGCAACCTGTCACCACCCTGATATCTCCCTGTGACGCCCCAAAGAGTACAAGGTCCTCAGGAAGAACTGAACAGGGGACTTGTCAAAGAGAAGAGAGTTGCTCTAAAGAAATGACTAGGTGAGGGAAAGAACCCAAAAATGTGAGATTCTCATGCTATTTAATGCTATAAATAATAAGCGGATTTCTGGTGTGGCTGTGTAGTGCAAGGGCAGAGGAGTGTAGAGTTGTATGACTGGTAAGTCCCCAACCTTGCAACATTAATGAGTTTCAGAACATGAATTAGTAAATAAATCTCAAACTCGGAAGAAAACAGGTAATAGAATTATGTGTTTATAATTTGGTTCTTTGATGAATAGGCTAAAAAAAAATTGCCGTCTGGGATCTTAGAAACTCTGAAATATCCTAAATATTCACAGGGAGCAAATGCATGGTCTTATGGAGGACTGTCCAAGCACAGCCATGTGGTCGTCAGTGTGGCAGCAAATTAGCAGGGTACATATGTCACATAAAGAGGTGAGTATCATGCACATTCCATCATTCCTGAGCTCCCAAACAGATCACAGTTAAGACAGTAGATGGAAACGATTGAGGTCAAAGTCTAGGCCAAAGTCAGTCAAAATCAAGCAACACATCATTTGGATGCAGAGACAGATATTGCACTGCACAGTAGAGAAACAACTGGAGATTAATTTAGTCCTCAGTCACCAAATCTAATGGGTTTCCAATTCTGTGCTTCCTGTGTCTGAGGTTTCCTTGGTACCAGTGAGTGGTGCTTTAGGCACAAGGTAGTGTAGCATTTGGGCACAAATATTTGTAGTGTATTATCAGGCCTCTGTCACTGAGGTTTAGATCACTTTCTGACTTTGCCCCCAGATGTCAGGGGTGCCACAGGTGGGAGAGTTTTGCCGGGAAGGAGAACTTGGAGTTAAGCCCAGGCTAAACACATGACTTGGATATGCACAGGATTCCTGCTAGGTTTGCAGGCAATCTGTTTGACTCTTTCATGGATGAAATACAATGATTTTTGGCCAATCTGTGTGACAATTCATTAATTTAATCCCATTAACTTTGGTATGAGCATATCTGTGTGTGTGCGTTTACACTCCACTGAGCAGCAGCTTCAGCTCCTGCTGGACTCTGGTTGCTGGAGACACACCAATCCATATACAGATCCCAAGTCTAAGACTGGCTACTGGAATCCAATATTCTAACTTTTGAGCAGTAGGTGGTATCAGGAAACAGATAAAAGGGTCAATGGCTATAGGCAGGTTTCCTCTAATGACATTAAATGTTTACAGAGGAAATGGAGATACCTGAATCTGATGAATAAAACAATATAGGACCAGTTTATACAGATTCACACATATATAAACACATATCCATACAGCTCCTGTATTGTTGGGGGGTTATCTGAATGTACATATGTTTCTGTCTATATGTGTGTGTATATATATATATATATGGGTGAGGGAGTATCTATGTGGTTGTCCTGCTGCTGCTGTTAGATAGCGGCTAGCAAGCAGGCACAGCTTCTGCAACATCCCACACTGCAGGGCTCAGAGGGGTTGATGAATGTCCTGCTAACGAAGCGGGGCCACTCTGGTGTGGCTCCAGCCTGCACCTGGGCAGCTGCAAGTGCCAGCAGGTCAAGCCCCATCTGTTTGATCTGGCCTCAAGGCATGATCTGAGCTGCACCATCTGAAGGGCCTCGTGATCTCTGTTTCTAAAAAGCTCATGGGGCAAAACCCAGATGTCTCCATTGGAGTTAGACCCCCCAGGCATCCTTTCCAGCAGGTGGAGAGCAATGGGCAGTTTGATAGCACAATTTATGACTTATCTTAGGGTGAGATGATTCAGTCTCTGAAAGCGTGCGTTTCTCACCGCTGAATAACTGAGAGGTAAGAATGACGAGCTCAAGCGGTGACTACTTACATTTACTTTGGGTTTGTCCCATGTTTAATCAGATGAGGGATAACTCTGTGGTGTTGTCTAAACAACCACTGGCTTTCTGCAGAGATGTGTCTTGAGAGAACAGCTGGAGCAGAGCTTTATTGTTTGGGGGTGTGCAACAGATAAAGCTAGTCTGATAATTTCATCTGTGCATCCACAGAATTACATCAGGTTAACCAGAAATGAAGTATTTTATGCTTAATTTTCTTCTGCATTCATATGCATAATCCACTGATAGACAGGCTCTTCTAATCCTCTTGTCAGTGAGGGCTTTGTGGGGTTTATGTTCTCTAAGATAATATATCCTAGCAACACCAGAATTAAACTAGCTGCAGTGAAACAAGGAATCTGCAGGAATGTCCGAGGTGTTGGACATTCTCTGTCATTTTACTAATCCAGCTACTCTCAGTGCACTTTCAAACAGCTCAGTCACCCAAAGATACATCCTAACAGTGGCGTGATCAAATGAGACATATACCATTTCTTACAGTCATGTTTTCAGATCCCTAAAATCCCCTTTGATGTTACACTAATTGGTAGAGACACTGTAACCTGGTTACACAGGTAGCTCTCAAAGACAGAAGGAGAGCATGTAATTAGATAACTGGAAGAGATGGCACCACTTCTGTCACCCTGGAGGAAGAGATGCTCCACTCTTACATTCTGATTGCTGGGTATCTCTTCACAGAGGGAGTTTCCATTTTAATAATGTCATTTTTCTCCATTTGTTGTTGTTCTTCATCTGTTTTTATTGAAACAGAACTATCTAAAAAGGAAAAACTAAGCAGAGTCCCACTACAAATGCCACATCTGATACGATGCAGCAGCTGGGGCAGCACTTTGATCTATAATATCCCTGGATTACATTCTGCGTATGTTCCTCTGTGATACAGAAAGACATCAGTGAAGAAAAAAGTCTGTAAAAATTTCCCTATTTTAAAAACAAACAAACAAACACATCAACAACAAAAACAGCAGAAAAATATTCTTCTCACTGATGTTGAAGACCTCCTGTTGGGCTGAAACTCAGCCAGCTTTCTCAGTGACTCTTAGCAGTAGGCCCCGTTTTACCTTTATGTCCTGAACTTTTGGGAGGAAAAACTTCCATCCCACAACAAATGATTTAAATCTCCTTTTCTACTCCAGCCCAGGCTCATTCATCTCTCTTGTTTTGCAAACACACCACATAGCTCAGCTACCTCCTTTACTATCAGACCAGTTTAAAGAAGGGCAGTCAAACTCACATTCCCAGGTGTGACTTTCGGTCCTGTTCACTGCTAACCCCCAGGAATCCTTCTGAAATCATGCACCACAGTCCCAGCCTCCTGATGCCTCCTTTCTTTTGGATGTTGCCAGCCCTCCCTCAACCCCAGAGTGATGTGACAGGAGCTCATCCTCCCTTACCCAAAGGATTCTGATGTGTCCCAGTTTGATCTCGTGTTCTGCCATCCTCCCACTAATGCTAGTGGCTCCACTGGCTTTTCCTCCATTCTCTTTTTCCTTTCCTGCTCCCTGGCATTACTTTTTTATTCACTTGCACTTGGTAAAATTGATGCCAATATTATCAGAGGCTGTGGCCAGAGCTGAGTTAATGCAGAAGTATCTGTCTGCTGGGAGTCAACAACTCCACCACCAATGAGCTGCTCAAAGCTGATAGTTAGGGTCAGCAGATACCATGTCACGCTGCATTTCCCCCCCCCACCCCCCACCTTATTTTCTAGTGCTCTGATTTCCCCTCAAATCAATGGGCTGTGCCCATGGTTGCCTGTAAGACACCACGTAATTCTGGAATTTATTGACTTCTTCAGCATCCTCAGATAATGCATCAGGGCAGAGACTTGTCCTGCAGTTGAACAGGTGGGTTTGCTTTGCTTTGAAAAAAAAGAAAAGGTTTCATTTGGAAAATGAAATAAAAAATACCCAAACCATTGAAGAATGGTTGCTTGCTTATTAAACAGTATTTCCCAGAAGTAAAACATGCAGGCTGAATTCATACAACCATTCCATATATAAACACCCCAAAGCCTGCCTCATGCTTTCTTACGGAGAGTCTCAAGCTGTAATAAATCAAATTTTTAAAAAGGCCATACAAGAAGTTAGCTGGATTGGTGTATCTGTTCTTCAGCATATGATTAACTCCCAGCTTTCAGAATACGAGGGATCTATGCATACATTAATATAGTCATTTTCTTGATAGCATACTGCCATGTCTGCAACATTATCAGACCACACTTACAGCACATACACAGTACATGCAGCCAGCATCCTAGTCAACAGCATATAAAAACAATTGATGTAATCACTGTTAATAACTTGTTCTTTATAAAAAAATTCTTATTAACTAAAGCTTGCTAATTTATCACTACAATCACAATATTTGCCAATTTGCCACTACTTGGAATGAGTTGATTGTGAGAAAATCAGAGCTTTTACTTAAAAAGATCATTTGAAAAGGCTTGAACCATTGTGCAAGAAGACATGAAGCTGAAAATTAAATAGGCACTAAAGGCTCAGAAACCAAAAGGCAAATGGAAAGAACCTACCATTTATAAAAACAAACAAACAAAAAACCAAACTCAAAATCCAAACAAAGAAAAACCTTTCATGGTTTTCAAGTCAGTTTTCTACCACTCAAGGATCTGATATATGCAGTTTAAAATCTTGAGCCTGACAATGCTGCTAAACTCAAGAATCTCCTTAGAATTAGAAACCTTCTGACGTGCTCCTTCATAGAGCCCCTCCCTGCCCCATGCTGGGCAACAGATTTTTTGCAGAAGTGTCCCAGCTCCCTGTGACAGTATCACGCTCTTCTCAGTTGCTCGCCTCTTGCTCCCTTCTGTTGCGTGGCAGTGTGAGACGCTGAACATTCATGCTGCTTCTAACTCCTTCCCATTTCCTTTACACTTGCTTTTTCATTTCCACTGCTGTTTGCTCAGTCTTCTCCCTAGGACGTAGCTGCAAAGCAGCTACCAGTTGCAGAATTATGCTAAAAGCCTAAAAAGGGAAGGGATACCACCAGCCCAGAGATCCTAAGGAGATGTTGTGGCCTTGCTGGCAATCCCCAGACCAGCTTCTCCTTCCCTGCCATAGGTGCTGCCTCTTCTTCTTTAGCTCTTTGCACTATTACCCGCCCCACTGGGCCACAGGGACAGGGTGGGCAGCCCACTCCTACCCTGTGAGTCTGCTGGAGGGGACAGGGTGTTGGGGAGGAGATGTAGGGCACTGTAGCCTGGAGGAGATGGAAGGGAGCCCACATGGTGGCCCATGGCTTCCTCACAAGGGGAGGAGGAGGAGCAGGCACTGATCTCTTCTCTCTGGAGACCTGTGACAGGACCCGAGGGAATGGCAGGAATATGTGCCAGGGGAGGTTTAGGTTGGACATTAGGAAGAGGTTCTTCACCCAGAGGGTGGTGGAGCACTGGAACAGGCTCCCCAGAGAGGTGTCACAACCCCAAGCCTGACAGTATTTAAGAAGTGATTGGACAACACCCTCAGACACATGGTGTGAATTTTGGGGTTGTGATATGCAGGGGCAGGAGTTGGGCTCAATGATCCTTGCAGGTCCCTTACAAATCAGGACATTCTACAATCCTATGATTCTGTGATTGTATGAATACCCCCGTCGAAGCAGAGCTACACCAGCTGTCCTTCTCGTTGCCATTTCTGCATCCACACTGGTTATAATGTACGTCACCCCTCCTCCTGCACAGTCATGGTTGCCTTCCCACTCCCTACCCCCTCACCCTTCCATCACAGTGCCATCTCTCCTCTCCCGGGCTCCCAAGCTTTTGTGTCCTATTCCTTTTTCAATGGCAGTACTGAAAGCAAATGCTTAGACAGACAGAAGGTTAGATGTAGGCAACCAATGCAACATACCTGTAAATATTTGTCTAAGCTTTCTAAGGGAGTGGCTTTGGCCATATCAAGGTCCCTTTCTGTAACCTGTCAAACTGCACCAGCAAAAGAGTGTTCGGAGAGGTGGGAAGAGGTGCTGGCTCGGCATGTCAAGGTCTCTTACCCTCAGTGCTGCCAGAATTATAATTTGATTGACACTGTGAATCTAGTTGCTGTGGCACTGCAACAGCTTCTTAAAGCCTTTGTTGCAAGTTTTATAGCAGTGTTCCTGCCAGCATATGCTTATCACCAAAATGCTGCTTTCCTCTGATTTTCTGTTTTCCAAATGAGGGCAAGAATGTCCTGCTGTGAGTGGGAGCAGGCATGAAAAGCCCCAGATTACTTCCTGAAATGAGGTTTGAGGACAAAACCAGATCTGACTAATCATTACGGTGGAGCTGGTTTCTTAGTGCAAGGTTTCCACAACTAAGCATACAAAGCAGGCTTTGCAAGGCCAAGGTGAAGGTAGTCTTAAGGAAATACTGCTTAAAAACACATCCCCACTGCTCCAAACAAAGTCCCATTCAAATAAACTTCACTTATGCAGCAGTAAGGGAGGTTGGAAATGCACATTCATCTTCTATTTGAATGGAAGTCCACTGCTATTTCAATTTCAGCACTTGAAAAACATTTGAATTACTCCCTGGTATATTCAGTGTGTGACACTGGAGATTAAAAAAATATGTTTGATAAATGCTTCCATGCTCATTGCCCATAATGGCAAAAAACATTTGATCGTGTCTGCAAACCTCTACCTGAGATGAACCGTTGTACTCTGTTCCTGTGCCCTCAGCTCAGCTCCCACTCTTGCCCTGCTCAGAGGTAACAGTTCCAAGCAACTCTACCTGTTTCATCCAGACATGGAAGATCTTGTATATTTAGGTGAGACTCCAGCTCATCTGTATTGTGCTAATTTTTCTTTCCAGTGTCTTTTGCTGAAAGGCAGGTTGCTGATTAGCTGTAGATTGCTACACCAGGAGGATCCTCACTTCGGTGGTGGGAAGCTTTCTGCCTGGGTGTTGAGCAGAATGCTTTGAAATCTCTGGAAGTTAAAGGCACCAACCAACGACAGTGTTATTTTCTAACTAAAATGCATGAAAGGAACTAAAATATCATCTTTTTCTGCACTGCAGATCTATTTAATATTCCTCCCTTATCTGCAAGCAGAACTTCTATTGACATTAATTGGAGCTTTATATGCAAAATACAGTAAATAGCAGAGTCCTCAATGCAAACAGAACAGGGAAACAAAGAAATATCAAACACAAGGGGAAAAACTTCCATAGGAGGCACACAAGATCAGGAGTCATCGCTGAAAACTTTGGATGTGATCTTTCCGTGCATTATTTTCCTGTGACTAGGGTTTGCAGTGCCATATGGATAAATTCATTTAAATTAATTTGAATGTCTGGTTCATCCAGATGTAGTAGAGCATCATAAAAAGGGTTGTGAATACACACATAAGCTTATCCCAATAGAAGGTCCCAACAAATGAGAGTTTTGAATGCATATCTGATGCTCAAAAGAGTATCCCATGTGATTCTGCTTGTGTTGACTCATGGTCTAGTCAAGTATGTACATATACAGGGAAAGATGTCAGGTCATGACAGTGTGCATCATGCACCCCAGTGCACAACCAGGATGACTGCTGTATGTAAAAATAGCAGGAAAACATGAATCTGCTTGTGAGCAAGTGAATCAGGAGCTGTGTGTGAGGGGGGCAGGGAAGAGGCTGTGCTGGCATGCGGTGCAGGGACTGCTTTGGGGTCCCCTGAGCACACGGGAGGAAGGTCTTCAAGGCACTGGTGGATTCTTGGAGGCAGCTCTGTAATCGCCAGCTGTCGAACACCTCTGACATGTCAGAGCAAACTCTTCTGAGTGAAATGCAGACAGGCTCTTTGTCAGTCTTAGCAAAAGATGATAAGGGGTGTTCTGGTAGGTGCATTAGTGAGAAACACCAAAAACCCTCCCTTAAATGGCAGTCCTGGCCTCCTCTCTCACCCTGAGCTGGAAGGAGCAGGGTTGTTATTCTTGAGCCCTCAGTAGCGTGTGCGTTGGGTAGGGGGAGGAGGAGTGATGTTTATTCTTGTAGCAGATTGCCACAGGGTCATTTCATCTATCTGCACATCACCATCTCTCAGACTTTGCCCTTGAAATCCCACAGCCCTCCCCAGTGGCCCCTGCCTGCCGACTGTGTGGCAAACTGCAGCGAGGGTGGGCATCTGCTGTCCCTTTGCCCAGTCTCCCCACATGGTGGTTTCTGACGGACATGCATGCAGGGGAAGACGGGCTTCAACTGGGCTCCCAGGCTGAACCATAGCAGGTCTGAAGGCTACACCACAGAGAACAACCACCCCGTGGTTCAGATGCAGCCTGGGTATACCAGAGCTGTTTCTGAGATGTGATGTCCTTCCCTGAGATGGAGGACTTGTGGCAATGCAGTTACGACCACTTACAGTGCACGTTTCACTCTGGTTCATTTACTAATTTTACCTTAATTCCTTTTGGTGGAGGACCCACACCATGACTGTTATGGGATGACACCTGTAGGGTTGATACTTTCTGACACATGAGCAGCGCCTCAGTCATGGCGGCCTGTTTCCTAGAAATGAAAGTTTTCCAGAAGCCTGCCGGTATCTCCCAGCCCTGTTCTCCATCCTATCAGCCAGCACAGTCCTAATCTGATCAGGGAATCAGGTTTTGCAACTGTGGGGCAGTGAGGACATGCTTGGAGTGCTTGTGGTTTTCTCCAGGAGACCCTGTGATTGCCAATAAGTCCACCCTTCTTTATTTGGGAAAAAAAAAAAAAAAAGAGGGAGAGAAAGGCAACTTTTTTCTTCTTCTTCTTCTTCTTCTTTTTCTTTTGCTGTTAGTTTCATAAGATTGCTGCCATGCCCCCAGGGGAGAAGGAAGCACCTTTTTTTCTGGGGTGAGAAGGTAAGCAAGAATGTTCTTTAGTGGGACACAAAGAACCAGTATTTCCCTAAGCAGACCAGTCTGGTTCAGCCTAGGCTAGATAAATGTTTTCTCTGAAATGGGTTGGAAAGCTATGGAAAAATCCCACTTTCTACAGGGAAAAACCCCACTGGCTTCAGACAGAGCTTTGCTTACATGTAGCCACCAGGATATGATCTAAAGGAGATGAAAACTGTATGTAAACAAATCACATAGCAGCTGTGAGACCCAGACTGGCTTTCTGCTACCCTGCTACCAATGCAGCAGCTGCCCAGCAGGAGCAAAGACCCACAGTTCACCAACCTATGCGACAGATCATGCTAAAATGGCTGCCGCAATTATTGTGCATCTGGTGGGAATGTAACAAAACTGGAAGATCGAGATCAAAATCAGCTAGCATCAGGGAGCTGTGAGCCTCTGGGAGCATGGGGAGAAGCAGCTCAGGAGGGAGTGTACAGCCGATGGAGGATAAGGGCAGGGAGAGCAGGGAAGTGCTTCGATTTCAGTGCCTACCCCAAGGGCAAACCTGGCCTTTGCAGTGCTCAATATATCAGCTCCAAGCTGCACCAGCTCCGGATGGCTACGTAGAGGTGTTTGTTGCAGTGAAGGACCAAGAGGGTGCTCTAACCCCTGGCATCACCCCGCTGAAGTTAGTGCCCTGCCAGTGTGGTATGGGGCATGGCCATAAACCCGGATCTGAAAGGTCCCAGGGAAGTGCCACATCTCCCACCCCTTGCCATGGGATGTCTGTGGTGTCCAAGTGCCTACAAGCCCCACACCATTGCCTTGGTGAAGACTTCAGCTCTTCCCATTGATCCATAGCCATGTCTGTAAAAGGCACCTTTTCTACCTGATCCAAGACTGTGTGGTGCTGGTGTTCCATGGAGGGGAAGATAAAATATTAAATAGCTCTGAGGATCACTTGGTGTCATTACATTATTGGCCCTGTCAGAGGAAAGACCCTTCCTTCAGCTTTCTGCCATGGTGATCTCCTGAGCTACCCATCTCCCTACCCTCTCCTGCCAGAAACCACAGGCTTCCGCAAGGCGGAGAGCAGACACCACCCAGAAGCCCAAAGCAAATTCCTTCCTGTCCTGTCATATGTGGTCCTCATGGCTCACCTTCATTACCTGGTTTGGGAAGAAGAAGAGGAGATGAAAACCCCTCTTAGATGCCTTCTTCATCTTGGAAGGGAGGTTGTGACAACATGGTTGCCCTCTTCTCCCTTCACCAGCCCAAGGAGCTGCAGGGATGATCTGGTGACATGAACTCAAAAGAACATGGAGATCACATTGGGGCAAAAACACTGCACAGAGATGCTGGATTTGCAGGAGCCACTACCAGTGCTGGGGCAGAAGAGATGGGTGCACTGCCCAAGGTGGCCAGAGAATGGAGCAGAGCAGATATTGGGGCAAGCATATTAAGTGACTGGGAAAACAAGGCTCTGTCCAAGCTTTGTGTCAATTCCTTACTGGGCTCTTAATTGAAAGCAACATGCCAAGCCTTTCATACACATGCACACATTCATTTTTCCGGGCAACTTTAGGAACAGCCTGGCAGGACCTTGGTCTTCAGAGAGCACTGAACTCCTTTCACCTCTCATTTCTCATTTCTATGGTACCCTCAAGAGATGTGGTGGGTTTAATAGGCAAAGGCAAGAGCTTTTCTTGTGATTTCATCCAAGTAACTGCTCAAGATAGGCAATATAAATCTAAGGTGGAGAGGGATAATCTGTGAAAGGAGTAACAAAAGGTGCCCTCACAAGATGGAAAATAGGCTGTCAGCAACTGCTCAAAACACAACTGGGTCTCACTAGACATTGGCAACTGTAAAGGTGACAAAACACAGTAAGATAAAAAACCACAAAGGATGAAAGGCTGTAGGACAGTAAGAATGGTTGGATGGGATAGGTGGGACTAGAAGCTATCAGTAAGTACTCGGACATTTCTAATGGGCAGCAGGTATAAAGAGGTTGTTTCAGGGTGTATTTTGTGTTCTTCCCATCATCATTATTGGGTCCTATATGCAAGCAGGGAAAGGATAGAGGGATAGTGAAAGGCAGAGAGAGAGAGAGACAGAATTGGGCCCAAGCAGATGGCAGCATATAAAATAAGATCATCGGTTTCTTAGAAGTGCCTTATTTTCTCTTTTGCTTACAGAGATGCCACTTCAGATATAGACATCTTTCCACAAAGATGCAAAATCAGGTGACATTGATTTGTCCCCAATCTTTTCCACACTCCCAGGCACAGAGGTAGATGTGGCCATGGGCTTGCAACAAAGACCCACCAAAAGGTTCTACTTTGCTTTTGGCAAAGACAGAGACTTTTGGTTGCTGCTGTGTCCCTGCCATGGCCCCACCATTGCTTGACAGATAGTTCAGTTGCTTGTGCATTCATTCCCAATCCCCTTTCAGGTGAACTGTGTCAGGCTTCAAGAAAAGGCCATTTTATTACATTTATTAAGGTAAAGCAGCTAATTTTGGTCCATTTGAGTTAAGCAACAATCTCACAGGCAATTCATCCACCTGGTGTATACACCAGGCAGAGAACATGGGGAGCAAGTGCGATGAGGAGGGTGGTTACTTGAGGTCCAGTTCAATAAGGGACCTGAAATACTTGGCCAGGTTTTAAAGAAAGCGGCGTCTCTGTTATGTTTAGCATGGAAGTCACCCCACAAGCTCTTGCCTGCAACAGTGCAAGGAGGACTTCCAGCCCTAGATGCTCATGAGGCTTGGAGGAATTCCCTGCTCCAAGATGACAGGTGCTCTCTGACATGTGTTCAGCATGGCCAAAATGCACAGCTACTGCTCATGGAGATACAACACTTTGGTCAATCAAGGAAGTTTTGAAGGAGTTTCCTCTGTAGGCTGCAATCCCCCCCAGGATGCGTGGGGACTGTCCAGTTGTTTCCAGCATTGCTGCTCCAGATTTCAGAGGCAAATTCTGCCAAAGGCCTGTTTTAGATATTTGTGTCTCCTCTGGGTCTGTCACTTGGTGGAAACATAACAATGCAACATGAGGGAGCCCAGCCTTTGTGATCTGCTCCTGTTCTCCAGCAATGGCCCTGTTTTCACTTTTTGTGGGTTTACCAAACCAGATGAGAATATGTTTCTACAGTAGCCTGCAAAATTTAGGGTTTTTTTTTCAACAAGGAAATCTTAATTTATACTGAGCTAAGATTAAATAAGATTAGATCTGTGCTGTTTTGCCACTTATCAAATGAAAATAAAGACCCAAATTCCTGAGCTTAAGCCCATATGCAGCCAACAGTAGGAAAAAAAAGGAGATCTCTTGATGATTGAACTTCAGGAACATTTTAGTGCAAAATAAGTCAGTCTCTAAGTAAAACAGCCAAAAGCACTGAGATTTACATGAAGGGACTGGACAATAATTAGCTTTATAATTTATGATCTGGTATTTCTTTATACCATTTTTCACTGTATTTCATAGACCAGAGTGGTTTTGGTGGTCTCTGAACTTGCACACTTCAGGACTGGAGCTTTTCAGGGTGAAGAAATAATGGTGAACAATGCAGGCTATAGGAAAGGTGGCTTTCAGTGGATGAGCTGGGACGTGGCTTGTTGTAACCAATTGACCCCTCTGCTAAAATTATTGTAGATCCAGTTTACCTTTATATTAATGTAGATTCACGGAGGTCAGTGGCATTCAATTAGTGGAAGTGAAGGGAGAACTGAGCTCTTTAAGTATCCTACATCTAGATAGTCCTTTTATCTCACAGAGGCATAATAATATCATAGCACATTCTCACTTTCTGTATTTGCTGAGCAGATGATAATAAGTTCCCATGGCAGCCTGCAGAATTTAGGTATGAACCTTTAATTCAGCTTCAGCTGCGACTGAAGGTGTTTCAACCTGGGTATATAATGATTTAATAAGAAGAGCGGTACATCTCAGCTTGTTGAATTAATTTGTGGTTGGATTTAGAGAGGCAGGGCAAAGGGCAAGGAAAAGGCAAATTTCTCTGTCATGCCCCATCATTCTTCACTGAACCCCTGCTTTGAACCAATACCTGCCTATGAGTTTTTAGTTCTGGTTTCAGTCCTCATTCAAAAAAGACTTAATTAAAAAAACTTATTAATAAAAAAGACTAAACCAAGTTCAAATGCAGCTTGATAAAAGATCAAACTATTTTTTGGTCAAGCAATGGCTCAGGTTGCTCAGTTCTGAGATTTTATTGCTTTTGAAAAATATCTAAGCTTAAATAAATTATTTTTACATATGCCAAACACATGGTGCAAGAAGTATCCTCTTTTTGGCAGTGCCAACAAATGACACGGAACCATCTTTGATTTCCCAGTTAACGTCTTGCCTACAAGGGACAACTTGCTGCTGGAAGTGGTCTTGGTGCTTGGGGCTGGCAACATCCTAGAGCCTGGCAAGAAATCTGCTGGTGGGAGGCCCCCCAAGGCTGAAATCCAGCCCTGCCTCCACACATCGCTGCTCACCCCCGCAGCCCCACTAAGCACTGTGGGAGCTCTCGCAGAGTCGCTCCTGCCGCAGGCACGAGGCTCTGGGGAGAAGCAAGAGATGCCGGACGGCAATAGCTTCCACCTATAATTGAAGACTTCCTAGAGTTCAGAGGTGTTTCAACAAAACAAAGCCACTGATTCTCTTCTGTTACTTTCTGTTACTCCTCCTGGTCTGCCAGCAAATGTCTACAGGGCAGCACTCAGCCCAAGGCATTCCTTAGCCAAAATCCAGCCAGCTGAAGCTGTCCTAAGCAGGGTCATTTCTGTTTGAACATACAAGCTGAAAATCGCTTTGAAAACTGAAGCCAAACAGAAAACTAAGGAGTAAATAAATTTGAGGCAATGGTCAGGAATACAAATAGGTTACTAAGGGTTAAAATGAAACACAGTAATAATCTCCTTATAACACAAGAGTACACAGCAAACCAAGAAAATTCAGAGTAAAGAATCAACTTGCCAGAAAACAACCTAAACAAAACATGGTACCATATGGAAATTTCCAGCTCAAGCACTTAATCAATATTACCCCTGTCCTCGTAGTGGGACTTGGCACTCCCCATCCTTATGAATTATAAATGCAGCAATGTTTACTACAGATCAATGCCTTTGGTCCAACAAACATTAGACTAGTTGTTAATCAAAACAGGCTGTTCCTCTCTTTCTTTCTATCCTGTATATACAATGCTAAGCTAAGGTGGTCTTAACTATACTTTTGGAAATTTTCATGTGTCATAAAAGTCCCAATTAAAAAAATGCCAAACTCTGCTGATGAAATGAATCTGTTAGGGGAGCTACACGGAATTCCAGCTGGCGATGTTGGTCCCTCGCATGGCATCAACACGTGTGGAAGTGTCAAGCAGACAGCAGCTTTCTCAGCCAACATGATAGCTCTTTTATCTTCTCAAAACCATTTTTCTGTCTTCTCCTCCAGTCCAAGCACCCAGCCTGACTTTCTTGCCTCAAAAATGAAAGGAAAAAAGATTACTATAAACTTCAGTCTGCTTTCTTGCTCAGCTCACCGTGTGGCTGCACTCTTGGAGGAGTGCAAAATAAATAGGACTGAGTATGCTGTTACTGACACTGGAAGGAGCTGCTCTTCAAGCCACTCCATCTCTGTAATGGCTCTTTTCAGCATTGCAGCTAAAAGCTGCCATTACAGGCTTTTAAGGCTGGAAAGTAGCTGCAGTTCCCCTGTCCCTTGGTGATGCTCGCTGTGCCTTGCATTAAACACCAGAGCAGATTGCATCGCATGGCTGCAGCTTTGTTCTGTGTCCATCTGACAGCTGAACTTTCCTGCTCCTCCTCCTCATGAACCATGAAATGAGCCTTGAGACACTGTAGATGAGGGAGACATAAGGGAATGATTTGGGAAAACGTAATCTAAATTCAGTCACCCCTGGTATTGCTAGTGCACTACAGCAGTCACTGTAAAGCTGAAAGTAGCCTGGACCCTTCCTCACAGTAACGTTTTATTTGCTTCTCAGTCCTGTAGCTCTTGCCTTGAGAGCTGCCCTGATCACCTCAGTCCCCAGGGGAGAGGAGGTGCACTGCAGCTCAGGCTCAGCTCTGCTTTCCTTGCAGCTGACTTACATTGTGACACTTGAAAGGTAATAAAACACCCATCTGTTGCTGCATATTGGAGACACGCAAGGTTGGCATACAGTACTGCTGTAAGAAAGATAAAGAGTTAGAAAGCTGCATGCAACTGCAAGATGTAGGGAGGCAGAAGGACTTGAAGTTGCTCTTTTCCTTTCTGGCAATTCACGTGGTGTGTGGCAAATTTTCCACAGATGCATTGTATTGCGGTGGAATCTCAACAAAATTTCTACTTCATGACTAAACCCTTTAGTTCTCTTTAAATTTATCATTTCCTTCCGTAAAGCTCTTTACTACTTGCATCTGATCCTAGTAGGAAGGTATTTTATGTGCCTTGCATGTTTGTTTAACTTAAGGTTTCGAAGATCCGTGAACTACTGAAATTACTTCTTCTGGGATGCCTTTAGCTCAAGTTTCAAGCTAATCTTTCTGTGCAATATGGAGATCATCACAAAAAGCAAGTTTATGGCTGTCTTAGACCTTGAAAAAATGTGCTGAGCAATATTAAAAATAACCCTTTTATGGCCTTTCCCCATCCTACAGGCTGGTGTACAAAAAAATAAATGAATTACATTGTTTATTAGTGAGGGTTCTTGAACCACTGTTATCTTTTGTATAGACGAGGATATGGAAATGATGGTCTAGGTCTTCCAGCTGGAAGCAGTATTGTTGATTCTGGCCAGCAATGGCATCGATGTTATTTTCTCTCTTTCTTGCTTGTGTCTACCTAATATTTCCACTGGAGGCAAACAAAGTGAGGTATTTTTCACGAAGTGCCTGACAGCTAGGACTTGAAGGAAATTCTTATCAATAGTAACATGTAAAGAAGATCCTAATCAGTCTCACCTCATTACTTTACAGTAACAGCACTTATTTAAAATTCATAGATTCAAGCATCCAAAGGACGATAGAAGATGACTGCCTTTAAGTTGCCAAATTTCTGCCAGCATTTTTAAATTTTAACACATTCAGCTATAACCAAACATTTGCATAATCCAGTTTTTGCAAGATGCTGACTGTTGGAACATCTATTTCTATTAGATTTTTTAAATGGCCTCATTGGAAACAAATGAGTTCTGAGTCATTTTCATTGAGGAATTAAATGCTATGTTGCTGTCTCTGTTAAAAATTAACAAGAGATTATCAGTACCCAGGCTCACACTTCTATTGTTCTGATTCTATCTGTATTAATAATCTACATTACTGATAAAAGGCCCAGACAGAATTAAAAATTATGGAAATACAAATGTTAAACATTGTTTCCATGTGTTTTGGCAGTAATGACTCACAGCTAAACTGCTCTCTTTGGATGTCTCCCTGCTTGTATGGTATTATACAAACTGTGCCATGCAGTTCTGCTGTGTTACAAGTCCTGCTCTCCGGCCTCTCTCTCCTGCAGAAGGTGTTCAGCTCATGGATGTGCATGCTGCTGGGAAAGGGTGGGATGTCACCCTCCTCAAGAGCTCTGGAGGTGCAAGTGTCATGAGACAGGAGTTGTTATTGCAGGGAGGGATGTTACGGACTATTATGTCCTTGTGTCACTGGGGTAGCCAAGTAGGGGAAGAGCAGCACCTGATACCAGGGGATGTCTTTCAGGCCTGGTAAGCAGAAGCTCTGCAAGGGGCCTGATCTGTATAGATGTGCTCAGGAAAACAGGGCATGGATAAAGACTTGTCTCAAATTATTATTATTTTTTTTTTTTCAAACTAGACACTTGCCCTTTGCTAGTAGATGCAGATGGTGTAGTTTCCTAAAGTTTTACCTAAAAAAATTACTCTGGGACTATATAAAGCACAAATATATTTGAATTAGTTTTGCACAGTCTTTGCTATTATACTTTAGTACCTCCTATTTGTGCTTAAAGTTTCTCATTTTAAATGTCAAAGGGCACTGAGAGTCTTAGTGCAACAGATTAGATCCTGAGCATAACTGCTGTATGATTTAGCTTTCATCATCTTGCTATGACCCACTTTTGGAGTTTATGCCTACACTGAATTCAGAGCCATCAGTGCAATGCAGATGCACTGAATTGACCTTGACTAGAAGTGCTGAAGTGCTAAGAATAGCTGAGGTGCCTGCAATCACCCAGCTACAGCAGCAGCCAGCCTGAGCCAAATAACTTTGATCCTTGAGTGGAATTTGCAGATTCTACTGAGTGGCCACAGTAAAGCTGGGCAGGGAAGGGTTTTCTCCTTCCATGAAGGAGATAGTTTACTTTCAAACATACCTACATCACCATCAGATGATTGTCAATACCGGGAATCTTCTCACTGATGATGTGGGAGACAGGGTTCAAACTCTTGCTTCTGACTCAAGCACAGTAGAGTCCCAACTGAGTTGAGAGTTCCAAGCTGAGTTATTTGACCATTTCAATCCAGCTATTCTGAAGCAGTTCAAATTGCAATTTTTCTTCTTGCCACACTCCTTTTTTTCTTTCCTGTGGAAAAGTTTTTGGTTTCAACAAATCGACACTCTTTCACAAGAGGTTTCCTCCCAAACATTCCTGCAGCTGAGCACTTTCAAATGCTGTCAGTCTACGTGGAATGCAGGGTTGGGATGCTGCCAACTGCATATGCTCTAAGGGAAGCCGGTCACTACAACTTTAGGGTGAGAAGGCCCAGAGCTGGGCTCTGCTACTTATTCTGTGTCTTTGGGCACATCATTTCAGGACAGATGGAACAAAATACAGAAATGATTGCCTAATTCCTGTTTAAGGCCTCTTATTACAGTAACTTGGTCTTGCTCTTCCAGATTCCTGTCTGTAAAATGAGGCTTCCCATTCTCACTGGGTTGCTGTCAAGAATTCAAATATTATATTATGGTGTGGGGTAAAGGGAAAAAGGTAGCTGAATTTCCAAGGTAGGTAGTGAACTCAGGACAAGGGTAACCTGGTCAGTATTTCTGAGATTGTGGCTGCCTGAGAAGGTGCTTCAGCTCTAACTCTAGATTTATATTTAATTTAGGAGATAATTATAGAAGGGAGGCACAATAACATGAACAGAATCTGGTACTTTTGAATAGCCAGTCTAGGTCTGCATGCATCATGGTTCAGACCACAGGAGGAAAGAGAGAACCCTGTTTGATACGGTGTTGGAAAACAACAACCAAAAGAAACTCGACCCAAACAACAGAAGCAATCTTTACTCCAACCCCCAGTAAAATGTAGTGCAAATACTACTGTAGACACCGGCGAATATCTCTTGGTCTCCTTGCTTAGAAGATCAAGATGCTTTGGATGCAAGATGACAAGGCTCACTCAGGAGGTTCTCTGCTTACCACTGACTGACAAGCAGAGACGCCCTTGCTGCAAGGTTGCTGTTTAGCAAGAGATTGTTGATTCCCAGCTCTAATCAGAACACGATTGTCCTTACTAGGTTAAACCTCATATCCATCTAGGTCACTGTCCCGTCTCCACCAGTATCTGTCAGCAGTTGCGTAGGAGAGAATACAAGAACAAGGCAATCATAAATTACATCTCTTGTCAATAAACTTCTGGCTATTTCCAACTCAGAGACTTCCTGAGACAGAAGGTTTTATATGTTACATGCATAATAACCTTTAAAACTAAATATATATATTTCCTAACCATGGTGCCTTTCTCTTCCACAAGTTTATCCAGCCATTTTCAGATAAAAATACAACAAAGAGCTTGATGAATAGCCCACTTCCAGATTTGCATATGGAAAGAAGCTGCTGAAAGTACCTTTGCACTTCTGTAAGAGTAACTGAGCTTCTAAGAGAATAAAAGGTTTAAAAGAAGTAAGTGTTTGCAAAGTGTTTTGTTACTGCTGTTTTTCAGGATTTGGGAAACAGGGGATTTGCAATTAGGAAAAAAAAGGCCACTTGTGCTCAACTCAGCTTGCACAAAATGGGGCCAGGGCTGCACTTGGCCATGGCTGGTGCAGTTCTCTGTTGGCTGAAGAAGCCCAGCTCCAATGCACTTGAGCGCTTATGAGAGCTGTATTGGTGCACATCTGCTGCGACTTAATGCTCTTATTACGTACTGATTACTGGAACCTAGAAAGTGAACATCCCATCCCTTCTTCTCTTCTCACTGCTGAATTTCTGTCCATCTGTGTAATTCCTTTAATATAAATCTTAGGGTACAATGCTTTGTCCCAGGTTGATAATTTCTAGAAGTTTCTCTTATTTCCTGTTCCCTGTTCACTTTTTTTGTTCATATCCTTATAGTATTCTCATTGTTATTCATTTTCTTACAGGCATTAAAAATAGATTCTCAGTTACCACATCGGGGAGTGAAATATAAACTCAATCAAAAGCTATTGAATCTTAATATCCCTTAACTTTTTAGTGGATTTTATCTTTTCTTTAAATATTTTTTAGTCAGTAAGTACCATTTCATAACATCCTCTCTATTATTATAAAGTTGCCTCCAAAAGCTCCTCAGCTTGTGTTCATCTCAGCAATTGGATTGCACTTTATTGGTGCTATTAGCTCTCATCAGTTCCCCAGAGTGTTCAGTCAAGAGTCACATGTAAAAGCAGTGGAAAATAGAAGTAAAACAAATCCTTTCATATTTAATAAAGATTTTATAGGAAATCTAAAAATAAAAACATTTGTATTAATAGTGGCATTGTCTATTGTTGTTGTCCAATGCTTTCCATGATGGGCTCCTGTACTCTCTTGCTCATAACTTTGCCAAATGGTAACAATTGGGAACAAAAATTTCCCTGCTGGGCATCTGCTCATTTAGCTCAAATTTAAGTGTATAAATAAAACAGTTTAGTCACTTCCAAGAATGTGGCTAGAAAATATGTATTGTTTTGATGATGTTAATTTCTGTCTTTCATTTGGGAACTCCAGTTGGCCTCTGTACTTTATAGGAAGGACATGAAACTTAACCCTAGACGACTTTTGTATATTTTGTATCTCCAGAAAAATGAACCCAAATATTGCCAAGTTATAGACCTTTTAGGGGAAAAAAATGCAGCTAGCACATACTTTGTAGATCTCTGCAGTAGCTGTGAGCTGAATACCTTGGAGAGTCTGCCTGAGCTGGACACTCTTGCTTCTGGACTGTGTAACTGCAGCTCTGGGCTACTATGGCCTTGGGTGCTGTTTTTCCTGGCCTCTCAATATCCTTATTTTTCTGGCTGGTGGTAGGAAGGACAGAGAAAATTTTTTGTTCAAACCTCAAAAAGATTGAAGCTAGAGCTTGGAGACATGTAAGCAATTTTGGAAAAGGACAGAGGAAGGGGAGGCTGGGGAAATGAGGGGAGATTTGGGCTGGGTGAGAAAATGTAGGAGGCTGGGACTGGACAAGGAGTCGGGAACAGGAGGAGATGAGGCTTGGAGAGCTGTGAGCAGGAGAGATCAAATCTGAGAAGGGCTGTGGAGGAAAGCACGAGGCTGCTCACATGCATTCCAAGGGGAAATCCATGAGAGGGGCCGTAGACTTTGTATATTCTGCAGATAGTTTTGATTCTCACTTGAGAATCTCCACTGAGAAGACAACCACCTGCCAAAAGCTCTGTGATATCCTACAGAGCTCTGCGCCTTGGGAAGCCAGTCACCTCCAGCCCTGAAGCTGGCCCTTCCAGGTCAAGGTGAAATCAAGGGGTAGGGAATCAGTATTTTCAAGGGTTTTATAAAAGGAAAAATAGAGAAACAATTTCTTAGTTCTCCTACCTCCTCCTGTAAGCATTATTTTAGAACATATTTTTTTGTTGTTGCAAAATTGGATAGTCAAAAGGTAGGAACTTCTGGAGTTAATATAATCTCTGTGACTTTAATTTAGCTGTTGGCTCAGGACTTCTGTTACAGTCTCCGTTCATAAAAAAATAATTAATAATGGCTACACTGGAAAGCTTTGGTTGCCTCAGCGCCAATGATCATGATCTGATTACATTCAATATGGGCAAACACTGCATACTGGTCACCAATAGCATGTGTGTATTGGTTATTGTGAAAAATAAATTCCTGAAGCAGGGGGAAATTATGAGAAAAGTGTATCAGAGCTAAAATATAGGTAGAAAAATGAAAATCATTATGTGTTTCAGAGAAGTTTATTTAGATAGAAAAATGTCAAATTTTCCCCTTTGTCAAGGAGGGACTGAACATCAGTCATGATTCAGTGGCAGGAGGAAATCAGCTGTTGAAGACATAATTTCTATAGTGAACAAAAAAGAGGAATCCATATAAGTAAGAAACTATTAAGTGTTGAAAATAGGTAAGTAAATATTTAGGAGAACAATCCGCAAATAACAGTCAAGCATAACATGAAAGCATTCAATCATTAGGAACAATGGTGGTGTTTTAGGCCTGTCACCAGAAACAGCAGGCAAACTGATATCAGTGACACAGAACAGACAAATATTTGAAGTATTATGTTTGCATTCAGAATGTAGCAGAATTTGTGCTTGCATCCTAGCAGATTCATACACAACTTTCAAAGCATCAGCAGTTGAAGATGTTCAGAAAACACCTTGGAATAGGAAACAAATTACACAAGACAGGGAAAATACCAGTTCTGTGCCAGAATTCAGAGGGTGTGTTGAGTCACTAATTATAGGCTTGTCAGCCTGACATCACTTGTAGGCAAAATGACAGAAAAGTGACATTGGGCTTCAAAGGAACTGACATCTACAGATGTAATTATTACCTATCAATATAGATTAATAAAAATGAGTTATTGCAAGGCAAGCCTGATTCCATGCTTGATGGCTCATAAAAGTGCTGTAATATATTTGAATTTATTAAGACTTTGACTTAATACTGGATGGTGTTCTGTTAAAAACGTGAGCACTAGCCAATTTTCAGAGTTTTTATTGCAGAGATGTTGCAAATGTGAGACGCACCTGGTAATTAGCCTTTAATACAGGCTTGTCTTGAAGTCAATCTTCTTCACTTATCTGGTTAAATACCCATGGCGTGACCAATGTGAGTATGTACATGAGGCACCAGGTAATTTGAAGATGCTGTGAATGAAAGAAGCAGTGTTGCTGTGAATAAGCAAGCAGGTAAATAAGTACCTCTGACACAGCTCAGGAAAGGCATTTTATAAGTTTTCTGTGTATGTTTTCTGCTCCCTGAATCCCAGTTTTAACAAACTGCAGTGCCTGAAATCAGGCACGCTCGGTGTAACCATCCACACAAAAGCAGCCTGAGAAGGTCCTACAGATGGGTAGGAGTTTGCTCCACACAAGCTGAACCCACTCAGGGACTGGACCAAAAGCTCCCTGTGCTCCAGTGCTGATGGGCAGCACTTGATGAGAGAGATGTGGAGCCAACTGACTTGTCACATAAGAGATGCTGCTGCAGTAGGACTTGCTGACCTAAAGGACAACTAAGTGGCCATAGATGAAAGGTGTGAGGAGCTTGCTGCTGGTTTGTGAGAGTTTCAGCTGTGTTGTGTATAGACAAAGAACGGTGATTTACGACTTTGGAAAAAAACTTCTGAAACGCTTTATGAAATATGTGTCATTGATGTGGACTGTAATTACAGAGAGAGGAATCTTGTCAGAGCAGAAGGTATTTGCACTACAGTTACGATCACCCTAACAAATTCCCAGCTTAATATGTTGGAAAAATCAATTGCTTCTTTGCAAGCATGGAGAATGCAGAATGTTTTGGGGAAAAAATAAAAAACAGGAAGGTGCTGGTTATAAACTCCGATTTCTATTTCCTTTTCTTTTTTTTTTTTTTTCCTTAAAAATAATCTCTATCCCCTGCCTATCTGTCATGCAAGGGTTTGAATGCTTTCCCTCACCAGTACTTTCCTTACTTTTTATTTTATTCAGAATACTAAGAACATTTGTTTCACTGTATTTCTAAACAGCTCTCTAGGCTCCCATGAAACAGATAAAGGACACATCATCAGCATCTATATGCCCAAATGAATTCAGGGAAAGGTAGCAAGATCCCTGAAAGGTTTTTTCTCAGGCATTTCTGCTGTTTCTCTTTCCTCTATTAGAACCACTGAGGGCTAGTAATCTGCATTACTGCTTGGGTGTTTTAGTAATAGCGGTGTTTTCAGTGCTAGAGGCAACACCTGGAAAAAACATCCCTGTTCTAACTGGTACATGCAATGTAGGCTGTACAGACTGCACTGTGTTTTACATATTAACAGAGATGTACAGATCACAGATGGGGGGATGGGTGGAAAATTGCTTTTCCTTCCCCTTCTCTCCACATACACTTCACATAGCTCTGCTATTTCAGTGTTCATCTCCTATTGTTAAAAATAGAGTGTGAGGCATTAATTCTAAGAAAGCACTTGAAGGCATAAGGTGGGGGAAATGGCTCAAACAAAACTGGGGGAGAACAGAAAAGGACACTCAGGTAGGTGTCCTTAAATGGATGCACATTGAGAATATAAGGATGTGTGCCCTTATGAATGGATTCTGTGCAAAAGTAAACAGCCCCCTTCCCACCAGTTTCTGCAGCAGTGAAAACGGGTTTGACACTCCTGTTTTACAGGATGGAGGTTTTATTATGTGCTGGAAGAATATAATACTGGTCTAAACAGAGTGCTGTATTCTATAGCTATCTGGGAGTAAAATGCCTCTAAAATATTGCTTATAAACTTAGTTGGTATAGAGTTACTATAGTTACTTTGTGTTAGTGACTTTTGATGAAACAAGCTGAGTCTGGTTTTCTCTCAAATAAAACAGCGAGTGTGATATTTCTTGGTAGTTATGTCAAAATGATTGTTCTCGGGAAGTTTAGCATGAATTGCTGAATGCCTTGATCTTTATGGAAGGGGTGATGGCATAAATTGCAGTTAAATCATAAACTTTGATCTTGATTGTCTGCTGCTCTTTTTCAAGAGCTGTCGCACAGTACTTGCAGCACAGCAGACAAAGGTCAAACATGGATATAAGTTATTTTTGAGCACCCCAGAATGTGCAAACACTGTCAGCTGCTCTAGCATCATGTATGAATTAAAAAAGAATTAAAGGCTGCTCTAAGACTTGCATTTTATTTGTATGTCATACAGCCCACAGTTCTTGAAATATAGAGTATACCGGGTATCCCCTTCCTAGTCCAGCGCTTCCCTTGGCTGTGTCCCATGGCAGTGTTCCCCCAGGGGCCAAAACCTATCGATCTATAACACATACACCTTCACTTCCAGGAAAAGAGATTGAAACTAAGTGATTAAAACTGAGGATTCACATGACTTGCTCTTTAACAAAATATTGTATATTGGCATCCTTGATGATGTTTGGGGGCTGTTAGTACATCCAAGGAGGAGGTTGCTCTTTGCTAGTAAAGGCCTTATTCTGATGGTGCTGTTATTGCAAATAACCCTTGCTTCAGTGGGCCTGGATGCATATTGGAAAGCAGAGATACCCCTTAGGGGTGAAATACCTTCTGGGTAAAGAGGTGTTGCTGGTTATTCGTGTGCATTATCAAAGCATTAAATCTGATTATTACCATGTTCTTAGATATAATTTACCATTCAGAAATTGCATGCATGCTGTATTTTCCCAGTGGCAAGTATCCGAAGACCCTCTTTGCAAAATTACTTTCACACTTACTGCTGCCAGTTGACTGGTATCCACAACATCGTTGGCCTGTGTGTGAACCAACACAGGCTCATCACAAGAAGCAAACAGAGGCCATGAATGGAGTTGCAAAGAGCAAGTTTCCTTTTAGTTACCTCTCTACCAGGGAATCTCTGAAGTAGCACCTAAGCTCCTGGACAGAGGTGACGCAAAGGAAGACACCGGTGCTGCAGAACTCAGCCCTGGTAGAAGATTGCTGGGCCTGCTGCGTTCACCTGTATTTCAAGGCTTCAAACAGGTGCAGCCTCCTGCTCTTCCTCACAACAAAGCTGGAATCTCAGGTATAGTGATAAGGTGCCTTAGAGTTTCTCACAGGTCTGTGTTATCTAACACAGAGGTTCTACTTGTCAAGCACACAAGGTCAGTAAAACAATCAGGGTGATGCAAGTGCTTACTCTATACCACAGCTGCAGTCACTTGAGCATATTTACAGTTAGCCTCCTCACCATCCTTGTGCAATTCCCATACAGCCTGAGTGGAGAAAAGGCAGATACACAGCACTGGTCAACTAAAATTAGATACTTCACTCACGTCAGGTGAATGACTTACAGCCACTAGGCTGGTGCTGGTTCATAGCTCTTACTGAGTTCCCAGGTGTCTCAAGAACTTGTTTATACCAGAGAGACAGTTTGTGTGGTTTGCAGGGAAAATATTTGGGCTTGCATGCAGGTAGAGCTGTTCTATTTCCACTGCTGCTTTTGGCTTTTAGGCCTTTACTTTCTTCATGTATACGACAACTGCTTACCAGGCAGTGGTTATCCTTGGTCCAAGTGTATTTACTGTTCTTACAGGGATATTAAGCATTTTACCTGCTGTCTTTCCCATGGTAATGAATGTGGATCTTACAAAATCTTTGCCTTGTGTGCTCCACCTAGAAACCAGACTTCAACTGCTTGGTTGATGTCTCCTACCTTATTGCATTTTCTGAATTTTGCAATAGTCTGAGTACTTTCTATTTCAATTCGATGTGTCTGTGCTAATAGTCTGCTGCGGCTAGGAAATCGGGTTTGCATAGTTTGTTTGCAACAGACATATAAACTGTGGTATTTCAACAGCATACACTGGAGGCATTGTGGGACTGCCAACAGTGTCTCTCTGTAAATGTTTCATTGCTAGTGACAAAAACTGATTGTCTCCTCTATTTTTATTAGAAGACAGGTTATTTCTTACTCTGATGGCTTCTTGCCCTACTAGAGGCTGTTTCAAATTTTCAAAAAGGCAAACTCCTGCCAGACGTTCCTTTCCGAACTTAGGTATAACTTTGCTCTACTGATCGTGGTGCAAAAACCTGCCAGTTCTTCCTGTCTCAAGAGCAAGGCTCTCATTCTGGTAACAGTCCCCTATTCTCCATTAAATCCCTTTTGAAGTTGTATTTCAGCAGTGGATTCAAGGTAAGCATGGATGTAGTTACTGCTCTATCATATTGCATGTTTCAAGGGCATCTGAGAAACCTGGAAGAAACTCTGCCAGTTTACAACTGCTAATAGTCTTTGAACTAAATTAATATTTCAGGTATGGGCACGTTACTTTGTTGCCTTTAAATGTTTAGTCAGCTCAGGTCTTTCAGGGATACTGAGTTTAATTTTGGTTTCAGTTTACCCTTAGGTCTATTTTCATGATCTCATAGCTGAGAACTGAGCTTTTGGTCCTGGTATCTTGCAGCTTCCGTACTGTCACATCCATGGCT
Organism: Columba livia; assembly: GCF_036013475.1. Lineage (NCBI taxonomy): Eukaryota > Metazoa > Chordata > Aves > Columbiformes > Columbidae > Columba > Columba livia. The sequence continues at coordinate 32,012,999 of NC_088602.1, read as the reverse complement.
GTCCAGTAGCATCGCTACCATGACAGTGAACCTTGCCGACATGTTTAGTATATGTGGTGCCATTCAAGATTGATTTTGTGGCACCAGATCAACTATCACTCAGTGCGTGTTTTGAGCCTTCTCACCTGTCGGGTCTCACGACACAGAGAGGTAGATGCTTTCCTGAGCTCCCATGATCAGTGGCTGGGACCAAGAAGTGCTTTTAAATAATTTTGCCCCCTTATGTAGTGACCTTTCTCAGATGTATGTGAGTATGAAACTTGTGTATCTTCTGGGCAGTGACCATGCTGCTTACCTACCTTCTGAGCACCTGCTTTATATCTAAGCTTCCCCTCATCTCCTGCCTCCTATCAATTAATTGCTGCCTTCTTTCCCCTCCCCTCCCCCCCCTTTTTTTTTTCCTGAGCATTCTGTGAGGCAGGTGCTATATAGATGGATTTTTCTGAGCTATTTCCTGATATAGCTTCCCAGCCCTTCAAGCTCTTCTCACCAGCTTTGCCGCAAGGAAACTGCAGCTCATTGTCTGCTCTGCGTAGGCTACTCGTTCTGCTGCTATGTGCTACGAACCACTTGTCTTAGGCATGCTGTGAGCAGGTTCAGGAGTCTGTGCTTTAATTGAAAGGAACATCTTCTAGTCTGTGGGCACCTGAAGCTTCAGTCTGCATGCTTTTTCTCTTGGGATTCATCTAATAATTTTCCTTGTCCTAATGTCATTACAGTCATGCTACCAAGGGTGTACAATGAGCTTTTCTGAGTTGTGGCTGCTGTTTTGTGTTGTACCAAGTGGAGGTAGCCTTGCAGATTGAGTGATGCTCACTTTCTGTTTGGCATTTTAGTGTTTGTGTGTTGTTTCTGTCTCTGCACCAGACAACTTGTCCAGCGAGAACATTCATGTGAACAAACCCTCGGCATGCCCTGTGTGCAAGCTACTTCATAATAATAGCTCTTCAGGATTGTCTTAGAGCACAGGAAGCATGAGGTAAATGTCTATACATAGAAGTAAACTGAGGCTTTCCCACTCCATGCTGAAAAATCCCATGTCCAGTACAGGACAGGATTCCACACTGAGGTCATGTGTGGTCTTGTGAGGCACCAGCTCCCTGTACATAAGCCCTCATCCAACTCTGATCTATGCAAAACATGTGGGCCCTATTGTTTGCCTCTTTTCTGCCAATTTAAAGTCATAGAAATTCACTCTGAGACTCTAAGACTCACAGTCTCCCTCAGCTATGTTACTTTCTGTACACCTCTGATAGGATTTTTCTTGTCGCAGCCATTATGTGTGACCAAATTTGCTGAATGGTCACCTCTGCAGTCTTTTCCTTCTGCTCCACCCATAAGCCTTCCTTCTTCATTCCTTCTTTCCTCTGCTACACTTGTGTCTGCTCCCTGAAGAGCATTCACTGTTTTATTTTCCTTCTAGAGTTAATTTTTAAGCTGTTGGGGACTCACTGAAGAGTCAGACAAGTGCAAATACCATCACATAGGAACTGGTGAGATCATGTTGCTGGGAGCAAGGAATGGAAGGGCTGCTTTCAATGACAGTTTTCCACTGCTGCTGTGCCAGGCTGTACCTACTTTGTGATCCAGTCAAAGTCAATATATGGAGTGTGGCCTCTTGTATACATCTGCATGGACAGCGAACTGGTGCTGCTGTGATTGATTTTAATTTTTCTGTAGAGTTTCCAGTTTATAATCCTTTGTATCTATAGGAACGGAGATCTGGCACAGCACTCAGGCAGAGGAGAGAGGAAGTCAGGGCAATACAGCTTCAGTGCTCTGTATTTTTTTCTACAATCTTGCTAATGTTAGCAGCCTTCTAAGTACTGCTCCTAGGAGTTTCTACACAGTATCTGATAAGCACACATCATGCCTGCATTGCACCTCAGCCACTCAGATCAAAACGTGGTTTAAAACAGACTTCTGCCCTGATTATTAGAGTGTGCCCTTGCGTTTCTATAAAGGGGAACCTACATCTTCAACCCTGGCTAAATCGTGTACCAGGGTAGCTCCAGCCTATGTCCCAGCTGTCCTGATGTTTGGTGTCTTAAGGGGGAAAGCTGGGCTGACTTATCTGCCTCTGCCAGCCACAGACCCTTCATGTGAGCCCAATGGGGCAGCTGAGGTGGGCATGCTGTGCCTGCCTGTGTGCCAGGGAGCCATCAGGCTCCTCCACACCTTGGGTGCTTCCTGCAATGGAGGATTAGTTGCCCTTCTAATGGGGATAAGAAAGGTATTGCTGCTAGCATTCCTTATCTGAGATGCTGTGAACCAAATCCCAGGATTAGAGGTATGGTGAGAAGAAATCAAAGAGAATTTATTTATTTATTTATTTATTTATTTATTTATTTATTTATTTATTTATTTATTTTAAATCAAAATCAGCTCTAGAAATACTTTTGCCATGCCAGAAGTGAGGAAGGAAGGAACGTGTTGTCCCACTGTGGGAAAACTTACCAAACCTCAAACAAAAGACAAGCCTGTTACCTGACTGTAAAGAGCAGATGCTGGAAGATGAGTTCTAAAGATATGCTGCCTGACTGTTTAGTTCTATATTACTAGTTTCAAAATAAAGTTCCATGATGTTGGGTAAATCTCCTCTGCAAAGTCATTTACTGAGTTATAAAACCTATGTTATTTCAGATTTCTCTAAGTGTCAAGGAATACAGTACCTAGTTCACTAAACATGCATTCAAAAAAGTTCCATTATTGGGGAAGCCTAGCAGTTGCTTTTATTCACATTTTACAAGTACAACTTGTACTACTGTTCATCAAGACTTTCTTTACATTGCTGAGAAGATGTAGCTATTCATCTGTTTCATTATGTTTTCCAGCAGCAATACAAAGATTGCATGCAAGCTGGAATTAAGCTTTTTAACAAACCCAAACCATGCTGTGACTAGTGGAAATTTGTGGGAAAAACTATCTTAAAAATCCACCAATGTGCTTTGTCAAAAGTAATGTGATATCTGGGCACAACTGTTGATGTGGTGACTGTTGATTTCCTCTTAATGTAGGGGTTGTTCCAAGGAATGGTGTCAAGAATCGGTCCCTGGTTCACCCAAAATTTTGTCAGACTGGTAGGACACTGGATTTGTCATGCTGAAAGCTAAGATCTCTACATCAAACATGAAGAACTGGCAAGTTTGAACTAGAGTTTAAGCTCAGGGCCTATATTTTAGGTGCAGTATAAATATACTTCCAGTAAAACTATCCCTCTCCTACCCATCTAACCTTTCTTTAATGTAAGGCAGCCTCTTTGAAAATGCTGCTGTGCTGCCTGCAACACTTCTGCAGCGATGCAATGTGTATAAAACTTAAATGAAAAATGCTGATACTGAGAGCAAATATTAATTACAAAGAACAAGGTTTTAATGGGTATTATGATGCTGTTATGTTAAAAGATCTACCTCTAATACCCTTTCTCCCTTTTAACCAGTGCTGTTTCTTCTTGTGACTGCTAAACTCACTATGATCTCTCCCGATTTTCAGAAACTGAGAGTTATTTCCTTGTGGCAATTCTGTCTTCCTTGTCCCTGTAGCACTTAGTGCTTGAACTTCCTGGAGCTGGGAAGGCTTTGGTTTAATGTCAGCCACTGGTCACAATACAGAACATAGGGTAACTGAGAAAAATTCAATGGTCTGTAAAATACAGGCCATGGGTGATGACGTCCAAGTCCTTTTTTAGCTTTGAACTCTGTAAACCCTGCGGAAACATGAAGCCTCGCTCCTCTCCCGCTCCTGGGCTCAGCTTTGCAAAGCTGCAGAAAGTGGGAAGGGGGAATAAACAAAACCCAACACTCCTGCCCCCTCAGGAAGGTTATCTCACTGAAAACTGAACTGACCATGGTTCCTGTGCTTGGTTTGTCACTACAAATCACACCTTCGGGGGTCTCTCTTTGCCAGGCTGGGCCCCCGTGGCCACACAAGTGTGAAACAGTGGCTGCAGGAGAAGCAAGTCACAGAAAAGCCTTCTGCGGGGCAGACGCTCCCCATGGCCTGGCTCAGTCGCACCAGCACTGCAGCTTTTAATTTTCAAATGAAGACCGCTGCCTGAGCCCATGCATGCTTGCCTGCAGGCCTGCGTGGTGGTTTCACACCACCCAACCACAAATTCCTGTGTTATCCAGCCCCCGAACCTGCCGGCGCAGGATGCCGGGAGAAGGGGCCCAAGCAGGTGGCAGGCAGACAGAATCACAGAATTACAGAATGTTAAGGATTGGAAGGGACCTCGAAAGATCATCTAGTCCAATTCCCTGTCGGAGCAGGAACACCCAGATGAGGTTACAGATGAGGTGTCCAGGCGAGTTTTGAATGTCTTCAGGAAAGGAGATTGCACAACCTCCCTGGGCAGCCTGTTCCAGTGCTCTGTCACCCTCACTGTGAAGAAGTTTCTTCTCATATTTAAGTGTGTTCCAGTTTGTATCCATTGCCCCTTGTCCTATCATTGGTTGTCACCAAGAAGAGCCTGGCTCCATCCTCGTGACACTCACCCTTTACGTATTTATAAGCATTAATGAGGTCACCCCTCAGTTTCCTCTTTTCCAAGCTAAAGAGACCCAGTTCCTTCAGCCTTTACTCCTAAGGAAGATGCTCCACTCCCTCAACCACCTTCGTTGCTCTCCGCTGGCCTCTCTCAAGCAGACGTCCCGAGCTCGTCTTTAAAAGGGAAGGTGGTGAGGATGGGATGGCAAGCACCAATGGACAGCTCAGCTCTCCAGTCGCGGCTGCAGTTGCGGCCCGAGGCCGGCGGCGCGCCGCCGCTAGGTGGCGCCGCAGCGCCCCACCCCGCGCATGGCCCGCGGGAGGGAGGGGGGCGGGTCGGTGTCGAGGCGGAGCATGCGCAGTGCGCGCGCCTCGCCCGGGCCGTTTGCCTCCGCCTCCTGCCTGCGCCGCCGCTCCCGCTCCCCCTCCCGGCGGCGCCGCCGCCACCACAGCGAGCGGGAGGAGGAGGAGGAGGAGGAGGAGGAAGGGAGAGAGGGAGGCAGGTCCGGCGGCTCTCTCGGGTACCCCCAGCGGCGAGGCGGGCGAGGGGGAAGATGGCGACGCTGGGAGGCGATTCGCAGCCCTTCCCCGCCGCTGCTCTGTCGGCGGCAACGGCCGGGGTGGGCGGCGGCGGCTGCGGCGGGGCGCTGGGTTTGCAGGCGCCGCTGAACCGCGGTCTGGAGCGGGCGCTGGAAGAAGCGGCGAACTCCGGGGGGCTCAACCTGAGCGGCAGGAAGCTGAAGGAGTTCCCGCGCAGCGCCGCTGCCCTCAGCCACGACCTCTCCGACACGGTGCGGGCAGGTGAGGCCGGGTGGGGAACGGGGGGGGCGGCCGGTGCCGGTGTCTGACTGAGGGGGGCGGGGAGGAAGGGGGACGGTGGGTCGCCCGGCGATCTAATCGGGATCTAACCTTCCCCCAGGCATCCTAGTGCCCCTCAACCTCCCCATGAGGAGGACACCTGCTCCCCACCCTTTCACTCACCCTCTGGTATGAGACGTTCACCCGTCCCCACACGGAAACCCAGCCCGCGCCCAGCTCTCTGTGCACTCTGCTTGCTTTATTCCGCGCCCCCCCTCCGCCCCCCTCACTCCCCGCCTTGGTCTGTGAAGTAGGTGTTTGCGCCCATATGGCTGGATCGCTGCACACCCCCCTCCATCCTCCCCCTCTCTGCATTGGGTGAGGCAGAGTTGGCTCTCCCCTGGCACACTGGGGGAGAGTGTGTGTGTAGGGCAGAATTCTTGCTCGCACCTGTCTTCTTCCCCCCTTTGCGGAATGTACATGTCTGTGCCACCCTTCCCCGACCGCTGAGGTTTGAGGTGGCAGCCAGCCCACCTTTGAATCGCTTTCGTGAGGAATGCATACGCGTGCCAGGGTGGATATCTGCTTCTTCTGTCCCATTGCATGTGGGTGGACCCGCCTGGTGTGGAGGGGATGCAAGTCTGTATGTAACCACATTAAGACACTTGTGTGCCTCTGAACACCTCGTCTGTTTTCACGCCACAGGTGGAGGCATGTCCATAGGAAAAATTTTGCTCTGCAGCTACCCCAGGGAGCATGCTGCTTTTCACAAGTGCTGCTTGTCTGACAATGGGGTTCACATTGAAACTTGTACCTTTACAGTCATGCAGCCGTAGTTCCAGCTCTGTATGCAATACTATCTTCCAAGGCAAATTCAGAGAGAAATCAGTGTCTTCACAGGCACTGTACATATTCTATGGTGGAGGACACCATCATTACATAAATCTGCAGAGAGGGTAGGCCTGACAACCCTGCAGGTAGGAGAGGTGACAGGAGGTGTATCCAGTCTTCATTTAACTTGCCCTCACACTCTTCAACACAAAAAAGGGCACACTTGTTTCTCACCTGAGGGGGCAGTCCCCCACAAAGGGTCATATCTGTTTTTCTGCCCCTGTTTGTGCTGAGGTTTGGAAACTAAACCATTCTTTACTTAGTGTAACTAGGTAGAACAGTGCAAACCCGCACTAGAAGAATATATTAGCATATTCCTAAGATGTTTAGTGTACTGCCTCCGCATGCCCTTTCGCGTCCCCATTTGTCTGCTGAAGATAGCTGTGCTGTAACAGCAAAGGAGTAGACAAGTAGTTACTTGTCCTACAAAACAGCAGGTGCTATACCTGCATGCAAACATGTGATAACATGAACCTAAATTCTCAACTGCTCTTGCACGAGGGTATTTATGCATTTCTGTATGTGGAGACATACGTACTGATTGCATATGTGTATCTAATCCAGCTGTGAGGAACAGAGTAATATCTCAGATGTGTGGTATACATAATATGTAATTGTTATTTAGGTCTGCCACTTGTTTGCTGTTGCTGAACGGATTTCACAGTGATCCGTATGAACACCTATTTCATCGTATCAATAAAACAGAAACACGAAGGAGCCTCAGTGAATGAAACTACTGTAAATTGGTAGCATGAATTGTCTTGCTAACCATTAACTGACTCAGTAACAGATGTGATAGTGAAAGGGATAAAACGTGCTAGTGGAACTGAACGCAGCTTGTCTCCCCAAACAAGATGTTTTATCTCTTTTTTTAACGTTGTAATCTAATGAAGACACGCTGCAAAATGAGATAAGCGGTCTTGAAATCCAGAAGGTTAGCTTGTTTGGTTTGACCTAATATTGATCCGAACTGCTGGAAAACAAAATTATGTACTAGAAAAAAAAATTCTTTGATTAGCAGTGATTATGTGTTAGTATTTCTATATTGTGTAAGTGCATTCTGTATAAGTGTGAGCTGTGTTTTGCATATATAGATAGTACATGCTTGTTATATTTTTGTTTGAGTAAGTTTTCTATTTAGAGGAGAGCTCGGGAAAAAAGTAGTTTTTGCCTTCAAGCATTAATGTGCTTTTTTTTCAGAGTTTGCATAGAAGACATTCCATATAAAATTAAGTGTAAAATGAGATTTTCATTCTCTCTTTGTTTTGTATAAACAGCAGTGTAGAGCAGCCCATGTCTCAGTCTTGTAACAACAGCAGCCCTTTTTACATTTTGCCCTTTTAGGGGGACCATGCATTAATCTGTAGTTACTTTATATTTTTGTTTGTAACAGTATGTTGTAACTGTTTAATGGGAATTGTTTACCTTGTGAGTTAAGTCTTATTTATGAAAAATCTGTGTTCCTTTTCACTTGTTACATTACATAAGTAGAATATATAAACAGAAGAGACACTTGGCTTCAGCCCAGATTTTTGAAGCTCTTGGGGCAAACTCTTGATGGGAATTTTCTCTCTGACTTCCTCTCCATAAAAGTACATAGTATAAAAACAGCACTTTCTTGTACTGCTTGGAATATATACTTGCAATGAGTGACTTTTACTTTTGAATTTGATGTGCTGGTGTGTCTCCGAAGCCGTGAAAATTTGGTATTTGGGGTAGGAGTAGCCTTTCACTGTCAAAGCTTTTTTTTGCTAATGAGGGCCAATCTCACTGAAGAATAGACTAGTCTGGGGAGTGAGTTTAGAGGTCTGAGAAGCAGGGGATTTCCAGAAAACTGAAATCATGTCTGCACCTTGACAGTCTTTTAGCATTAGATATTAACAGTTCTTTTTGGGTTCAGGTACTCTCGAATATTATCAAGCTTGTGTTCTATGGAAGTTCTGAATGCTTTAGGTATATCTGAGGAAGACAGAAGTGTTAACCTTCAAATTATCAGTTCATCCATTTATTTTCTTCCTGAAGTTAGAAGTTGGATTTTTATATAGCAATTGATGCACTTAGGGAAAGGAAGCAGCTTGATTGTCTTAATAGCCGGGGCACAGTTGTTTGACTTTTCTAGTTCTTATTGCAGTTACATTTCATACTAACTGTAGAGGCTTAACTAGTCACTTTCTGTTTGTGCAGCTTCTTGGTATGCTTTTTCTTCTGTGACTTTGCATTGAATATATCTTGTTTATGGAGACATGATAGAGCATTTTTTTCCTCTGTCTTTGAAAGTTTTGCTCAAGAGCTGAGTGAGCCAGTCAGATGAGCTTTCAGGCAGTATCTTTGTACACAGAAGGGAGTTTACATAGTGCGCAGTACTGTTAGAAGAAAATAAAACCTCTGCGTAAAGTATCTTGAGTTTAGTCATATGTTTAAAACCACATCAGTGTGGATGCATTGCAAAAACCATTTCAAAAATAATAAACGCTATTCTTATCACTTTTATTACAGGCTGGGTTATGCAGAAGACAGTGGCACAGTAATCACATAGTTCTTAAGTAATAGTATGCAATTATATTCCTCAAAGCTACTGGGAATGCTGGAAGCATGTTAGTTTATGAAAGAGGAAGAAAAAGCCTAAAGCTGTTACTTAAATGTGTAACTATGGCTGCCGGTATCACTTCATCCTCTTTCTGTAGGCTTTGGCTGCATTCTGAAGACAAATCCTCTGAATGTTTTCTGGTGAATACCTGTTTCATCCATTTCTATTGTGTGAGTTAGGCACACGAGGAAACATTACTGGCTGCTGCTTGTGATGACATGGGAGAGAGGCAAATATTTTTTTTTAATCAGGTGTTAGATTGTTTGAAAAGAAACACGGATTGAAGCATTTGAATGCTAGTTTGGACAGTATGAAATTCTGGAAATAATATGTATTTTTATTTATTTTTTTTATATTAGAATGCTCACTAGACAAAAGAACTCCTACCTGATATTTTAAAAAATGTTTATAAATGGAGTGTGCTCTCCAGACAATGCTGTGCTCAAGACATTGTAGCCTGCCTGTCAGCATCTTTGAAATAATTGTTTGGAGAGTATAACTACAGATTTGTTTTCAAGATGGTCCAAAAATCACAGTAGCACCTGAACAGCTATCTGAGGGCGTGTATGGTTTTAGTGTAAAGTTTTTGCCACACACTTTAGCTTGAACTTTGACATCAAAGTTCTTTCTGTGGGATCATGTACAGGAAGAACAACCCCAAAAAACAACAAAAGCCAACCAACAAACAAAACCCCAAACAAATTTAGATGATGTCCTCCATCACAGTCGGGGAATGTGCTTGTTTGTACCCAACAGGTGAAATCTCTTTCTGCAAATTTTTTCTTGTTTTGGGGATTGATACTGGTTCAGGTGAAGTACGTTACTTTTAATCGTCTTTGCTAATAAAAAAAAAAAAAGAAAAATCTTATTTCCCAATTTTTGTTTAAATAAGCAACTGTATATATTAGGTTGCGGTAATTCTCACTGATTTTGTCCAGCTCCTTTATTAATGTAATTCTTCCTCACTTCTGGGAATTCTCCTGGTCATAGCAGTAGATGTGCACTTGGTTCGCCTAGTTATAAATGCAGGTTGTACTGAGAAGAATGTCACAGATACAGACTAGCTTGTTTGTGGTACTAAATACTTTCATGAACGAAAAAGGACCACCAAAGGGACTCTTCTTTAGAATTTGGTTATTATTTGCTCATTAGAGAAGAAAAGATATTTTATATGTCTCCCTCCTTTCAAGAATTCTCTCTGATTATTACTGCATTGAATAAGTTATAATTCATCATCTTGAATTCATATTTTGATTACATTGTGGGGTTTTTTGGATGAGTCTTCTTGAGAACCTTTCATTTTGCTCATTTTATCCAAACTCATATTATTAAAAATAACATCTTTAGTTGTAAATCTGAAAAAAAGAATACAACTCTGTTTCTTCCTTATGTTCAATAGTCAGTCCCTTCCTACAGCCTTCCTGTGTTTATCTGAAGATTTCTAACCTTACTTATTCCATCTCTTATACAAATAAAATCTTAAGTGTATTAGGAGAGAGGAAGAAGTATGTTTGTTTATTCTCACAAATGAATTGAATATTGCCCTACAGCCAAAATTTATGGGATGTAACTCTTTTTTTTTTTTGAGATTACTATATAATGTACCTTTATATCTAGGCTAAGAAAATAAAGAAAACCTGTTTTGTATTTGTTGTTACGTATCCAACAGTATGAAAGCATTTTCAAACTGTAACTTCATAGTGTGGTCTGTCTGGACATATCTATATCAACATATTCTAGTTCCTCCTTCCACGCCCCCGATAAGCAATGCTTTGTGAAAGAGCTTTATCAAACTAAGTGATTTTTTTTCAAGCATAGATGTTCTTAGCAACTTACAACTGTGGAATACCCTTTCAAGCCCTTTGGTCCTTTTTTTCTTTTTCTTCCCTAAGTCTGAGTGTGTCCTTGCTTGTGGATCATATAAACATCAAGGCTATTGACTCCTGTTGAAAAGAATCTGTTAGTTCTTTTACTATATTGAGTCTAGTCTGTTGTGCTTTTGAAAGTTACCTCTTTTGTCTGGAGATTTATGCCCTCATAGCTGAAATGCAGTCAATGGCTTTGCAGGTGCTGTTAGGCTCTTCTCTGGGCAAAATAAAGTGCTCTGAGTGCCTTTTGTTGTATGAAACAAATTAGGAGCACTCAATTGCCTGGTTACTGTTTCAGAATGTGGCTTGAGCAGATTAATGGCTTTCTACCACCGAGTCTGTATGTGTTGTGTCCCCATTTCTTTCCCCCGTGTGGAGGTTTGTTGATTGGGTTTTTTAATTTATTTTGGTTTGGTTTGGTTTTTTGCTACCTTACTTTGTAGAGAAGCTTCAAAACTAGTGCAGGGGCTAGGAAGTAGAAAAGATGACAGCCTAGAAATCACATGATAGGAGGGTGAAACCTCTCAGTTTCAGCAGGAGTAAGATCAGCTGTTACTGAACATCTACCCCTAAAGTTAACTTCCAATTTAGGGTGGCCTTTTTTTTGTGTATTCCTGCTAAGAATTGCCAAAGCCACGTTTGGCCATGCTGTGCATGTAAATGCATGAAAACAGATTGCTTTTGTAGAAATCATGTTACTTTGCATGCCTTTGACCCATCTGCCTTGGAAAGACTGACTCAAAGCTCAAAAAGTGCTTTTACAGTAGTAAAGGTGCTACAGGTTCCTTTTCAAACACTTCTAGTTGAACAACTTCATTTTTGAAGACCCAATCACATGTGATCACAGGCCTTGTGGGAGGTAGAAGCCAAATATCACTACGTGGTTTCTGAGGCTCTTTTCCTTCCCCCGTCTGTTTCTTTCATGTCCTCAGCACAAAATACATCTTTATTTAGACATCTGTAAAACAGGAGAGACGATGTGAATCTTAATATAGTTACTATACACAGAGTTTTGAAAACACTCAATACTTTTGTAAGGGGAAGAAACCAGGATAGAATATGCTGTGACAAAGTAGAATGAATATTTACCCAATAGAACTGAGACTTGGAAGAGGAAGGGGGTAAATGCCAATGTAATATAGGTTTGAACAAGCAAATGGATAGAAAGAAGATACTATTTAAAGGCAGAAGTGTTATACAAAGTGAGTGAAAAATTTTGAAGTTCTGAATGAAAATATTTAAAGTGGTAGAAGTGAAAGAAGGGAAAGGATTATAAACAGGGAGGTGAGCTGTATATTTTTGGTTGAGCGTTATGGCTTGGGATACTTTTCTGATATCTGTAAAATGAGGGAAAATAGATTTTTTTGAGCAGGTACATTAATGATGATTAGAATTTTGTGAACAGATAATTATATGAACATGGAGAAAATTACTCTAATATACATGACATTTACAGGCTTTATACTACAAATAATAGTTTTAAATTAATACTTTAAAAGAGTTCAATTTAAGTTTTGGAAACTTAGCCTTCATTTGCTTGCAGAAGGAAGAGCTGGTGGCATTTTTGCTGCATACAGAGTTGCAACCAAGATGAGGGACCGATGTTTTGCGTATCAGAATGACCATTCTAGGAAGGATGAGTAACTTTCCCAGGTTGCAGATTGTTCATTCTGCCTGCTGTGTTCACGCTGTCTCTGTTAGTAAGCATCTGCTAGATTTGTGAACATTCCCAGGCTGTTTAGATCCCTAATTTACAATGAAAATCAGTATGATTTAAGTAATTTAAATAGCACTTCTGAAACAAGAGACGTATCCTTAATGTGTTCTGTTGAGATCAGAATTATGAAAATAGCGTACTCATTTATTGTTCTCCCACGTGTAAAGCTGAAAGAGCCAGAAATGTTATCATCATGTTCAGCATGCAGATTACTGTCAAAAGTAGAAATTGGTATTGTGTCTCCTGACTTCTGACTGTTTTCTGCTGACCATATTTTGCAAGATATAATACATCAGTGTAGTTCTTTGGAAAGGTACTGAGGATGTAAACTTTGGGAGGAATAACTTTTTTCTGCCAATTTGGGGGTAGATGGGTCTTTGTGGGAGAAGTTCAGTTCTAAAATTCTAATGCTTCTCTCCAGCCTCTCTCCCCTAAGGGTGTCTTGCTGGCTAGCTTGCCTTTTCATTCCTTTCTTTCCTTGTATGGCGCAGGACACCATAATATCTGCAAACCTTCTAACTATTTAAAAATAGAAATAAGTCTTTCATCCTTCTATCCCACTCCGTAGGAGAAATATTTTTAAAGAAAAAAAGAAAGTCGAAACTTGTGAGACGATGATCTTGGCAGAGCTAAACGAGGGTTAGCTTTGCATTTAATTTGGAGCCTGGGGTTTGCGCTCACTTTTGAAGCTGCATGAAATGTTTCATGTTCAGCTGAGCTTGTGGGAATTCTGACTCCTTTAGTTAAAAGCTAGCTGATAATTTCACTATGCCAATGTGAGGTAGCTCTTCTAGGTGTGAGTAGTGAAGTTACCTGAAGTAGCTGGAGGTTTTGAATATTGATCCTTATGTGAAGCAGAAGAAGAGCAAAACCAGCCAAGCACCACGTTAACAGTGACCTGTGCTGCTTAATGGATAAAGTTTTTATGTTGGTTTTCTGTAGGCAGATGATTTTATTCTTGGTACAGCTTGCAGTAATTGTAATATTGCCATTATCAAGATAGAATTGAAACACATGGTTTAAAAACAGAACTTTTATTTACTTGCAAAACTGAAGTGCTTTAAAATGCAAGATTGGTAACAGATTTGTTTTCTGTTTTTTGGGTTTAACTGTATAGACTAGTTAGGTGTTTTCTACTAACACAGCCCTATAAATACTGGTACAAGGAGACACTGCTGGGACAGCTGGCATTAATATGTGAATGGAGGATTTGAAGTAAATAATTTTTTGAATTAAATAAACTAAATTCAGAAAAAAAATCTTGGAAGTATATTTAAGTGTGATATGGATTTCGTTATACTGAAGACTGTAGTATAATGTATGTTTCAAAAGTAGCAAAATAAGTACAAATGACAATTTCACTGATTTACTGTTTGTATACAGACATGTCAGGCTTTGTTTAACATCTAAAGTGTTCATCTTTGGTTGCATTATTTGCAGTGGCATCACTCTTTTGTAGCACTACATTAGACAGGCAAAAGGTAAAAATGAACAAAGTCAGATGAGAAATAAAAACCTGTCCACATTTAAATGTGAAGAGAAAAACATAAATGTCAAGTTGGATCTGTTGTTTAGTGAACAGAAAGAAACAGGTTCATAAAATGTGTGCACAAAGAAAAATTGGTCATCACCAAAACTCATTAAGTTGTTTTGGAAAATGGACAAGAAATGGGATAGAAAAAGAAAGCTGAATTGAAAATTAATCCAAGGAAAGAAGTAGAACAGAATATACCCTTGGATGAGGCTTACAGGAAGTAAGGCAAGATACCAAAACTACAAAGGCAACAGTTTATAAGTAGTAAGAACCTTGTGACAGAATTTAAAGATAGTGAAGTTGCTATCATGGTAAGTGAAGTCATTATTAAAATGACTTTTGTTGTTGTTGTTACTGTTTGAACTTTTAATGAAAGGAGAAATAGGGAGTAAAATTATTTAATACTTGACAGGTTGCTATTGTTATTACTGTATTTTGAGAATAGTGAGGCCTAGAGGAATTTATTCAATTTTGTCTTTTTAAGGCATGGCAAGTGTAGTAACAGTGAAAGTGTGTTTATTCAGTGTGGAAGGAGGATGAATGTAGTGTCACTCGTATGTTATATAATTAAAAAAAAAAATACAGTGGTGAGGATTTCTGGGATGGGATTTCTGGCCAAAGATGAAAGGAGCCTTCTGGAGAAGTCTAGGGGGCGTGTGATGATGCCCTGATTATTAGCAGCTCTGAGTGGTTAAGGTGGTTAAGGGGAGTAGTTTATACCCGGGTTTCCCATGCTTCTTGTATGTTGTGTTGCTAGGGTTTATTTTTATCTTTTTTTTTTTTTTTGAGTTCATCCCAGTTCATTATTTTTTTTTGGCCTTCCACTGTGTACAATGTTGTTTCCCTACTCGGTAAGTTTTGCCTGCAATTTGTGTTCCAAGATTTGAATTTCAGTCTGGCTGAATGCCTGCTCTTTGCCTGTGTTTCATTTACCAGCCAGTTCAGATTGCTTTGTGTTAGTGACGTGTTCTTTTCTCACACGTGTCCTTTCGCTTGCGGGTTTTACCAGACATGGTATTTTCCCGTGCCTAGTAGTGTTTTTGAAAAAAGATGCGTGACCAAGAATTTGTTTGTGGGGTCCATCTAAAATACTTTATGTTTCCATACTTTGTCTTATTTTAAGACCTATCAGTACTGGTACCTACTTGGTATGCAACATTAACATACATTGTTATTGCATGTAGTTCTTGATTTTTTTTTTTTAATCTCTTGTAAGCAGATGGTGTAATTTCTTAGTCAAAATGTGCAGAAACTAGTAGAGTGTTTTACCAAATTATAGTTGTACTACGATGGATGTTTCTGTTCATCATCTGAACTTTCTAATTTGATGGAGAACTATCATGTTAGTGTAGTTTCAATGTGTAGTTTCAGCCATTATTTTTCTGAGGTATTTTGAGGGAGGGGGGTGAAAGAAGCTGGTGAGTCTGAAATTGCTTGTTTTTTCTTTAAAAAATTGGCACATTTCTTCCCCATGTTTGGAACTGCCCTCTTTTTTTTATTTTTTTTTTCCCCCCCTCTCCAAGTGCTTAATCAAGTTCATCCTGAAAAATGAAGATGATCTCTGTTGCACTCTTCAAAGAAAATCTTTAATGCAAGCGGTATGGATCTGATGTTTTGAATTAAAATATTAGCTCATATAAAACATCGAAGAACTTCAATTTGCTAAAATTTTTGTAAAGGAGTTTATAGATAAGAAAGCCACTCTCTTGGTATATTCTTTGTTTCATGGTATTGCAGCTCTGTTAAAGCGTGCTGTGTGTAACTTTGACATTCAGCCAACCAATTGGAACTTCTGAGGATAAAGTAGTATTTTGAATTTCTTCTATTTTGTTTAGTTTAAAAGCCTTTTATGTAAATATATTGAGCATTAATATAATGACTTTAAGAGCTGGTTTCTAGTTTTAGTTGGTCCTAGCATAGACCTTATTCTATGTTGCTTTTTTAAAATTACCTTGCAAACTTTGCTCTTCTCAGTGAGTTGTTTCGTTGTCCTATAATGATGCAGGTTATTTGTGATTCTACAGACTGGAAAAACTGAGGAAGGGAAATTTTGAACGGCTTAATCCAGATCTCAGAACAGATCAAGGACAAAACTGTGAAAGAAATCCAGCTTTGGTTTTCTCGCTTTTGTTTTATGTCTAAGATGTGGCAGTGTAAGATATCTGGAAGAGGGGAGGTTGAGGTATTTGAACTGAAACTTTGTTCTGGAAGAAGTTGGGATAGTATTAAAGATGTAAACCTTGATGCTTTCATTATGGTGTAAGTCCAGGGAGTGATTTAAAATGTATTAATGCAATGCAGAAATGAAGAGCTCACTTAATAGTATAGTATTAATGTGGCACAGAAGTGTGGTAGTATGATTCAGAAATGTTCAGTCTCTAAAAGAATATCGCAATAGATTTGCAATCAGTTAAGAATCAGGTAATATGAAAAATCAGAAAAATCATCATTTTGGCAAGAATTGCTGTACTCCTTCTGTCAGTTTTCATATCTTTGTACATTTGGCTTCCTAGAGAACTGAAATGGTTATTTTGGCCTAGTGCCCAAGGCTAAAAATGGCTTCTGGAATCTTACAGCTCAGTTTGGTGTTGAGCAGTTCTGTGCGGTAGTAACATAACTGCAGTAATTGGTAGTCTCACTGAAGCATTTTAGTTATGCACTTAAATGCTAAGCTGTGGGCTGTGTGGTCCTCCTAACATCCAGTTTATCAGAAAAATTTAAGCCATGTTTATCTAGGAGGCAGTGGTAGCCTGAAAAAAGGCTTTTCTACAAGTACTCGTTAAAGGGAAGTAAGAATGAGTGTAAAGTTTAGCCTCTACAGGGAAGGGCTCTAAACCGAAGAAATAAATCTTGGTATTGCTATGGGAATAGTGAAGCCCAAACATTGTGTTTGGGACCCAAAATGTGGGGAATTGAATGAGTCTGTGAAGTTTCCTTACGTTTCTATCCAGTATGGTAGGGTTTACCTTTAAAAGTGAACACTCCCTCCCTGCCCCATGAAACAAGTATATCCGTTACTGTATGTGAATGCGTGTTTCTAAGAAATATAGTATTCTGAATGATTTCTGAACAGTTTGGATAATTAAACAACCAGGAATTTGAGATAGTCAGGAGAATAATGAAGGGCTAACTGTTTAAATCTGAGCAATCTTCCACCAATAAAAGGTCTGAAAAGGACAAGACTTATGAAAAGACTGGGTATTGCTTCCCTTTACATCCCTCCCAAATCTGTTAGCTTTTGCCTACATTTTTGAGTTGGAACAAGTGGGAATAATACATAGTGCTGCATGAAGGGAAGGCTTTTCTGACTAAAATTTGTGTAAAAGTACAATTATATGATTTTTTGTGTGTGTGTGTGTCTGAAGTTAGCATGGACAAATTCTGCATGAAAATCAATTTTGCTCTAGACATAGCTCATAAACATCCATAAAACACTAATTCTAAAATCTCCTGAGAAATCAGTTGGGTTTTTTTGTTTATGTGTGTTTTAAACACAGTGTAAGGCTGTGTTAATGAAGTGGTTTGGAAGCAGGGCCACAATAAAATGAGTTCTGATCAACTTTGTAATCACACAAATTTGAGATCACCACACTAGTGAATGACTCTGCAAAGACTCTTAATTCTGTATCAGTTTGTATCTATCTCCAAAATTACTGTTTGTAAAATACAAATGCTTTTGTACTAAATAATTTATGAAAAAATAGTCATTCCAGATCAGCTTCTGTAGGATACCTGTGCTCAATCTGCAGAAAAAGTTGAATTTTGCTTACCTGGACTAATCAGAAACCTTGGCAGTTGTCCTAAATACAGCTGTCCCCCCAAAACAGAATATTTTGTTTCATGTTTTGACAGCTAAGTAGTCTAAGCTGTTTACATTTGTTGCTCACAACCTCTAGCCAGATAGTTTCATAGAATGTTTGCTATTTTTAAAAAATATTTTTATGTGGTACTTACTGAAGCTAAATAACTTTCTGAGTTAATAGTATTTGAAGGGATTAGACTGTCTCTAAAAGTTTTCTGTCCTTGTCTCTAACAAAACCATTTGATATTTTTGTGTCCTCATCATAGGAATATAAAAATATTTGCAGTTGGAAGGTATTCTGCTTGTGATTGAAGCAGTTTGGGGAAGATACCCACAGGTGTCTTTTGTGTCTTAGTTGCAATTACGTTATGTCATTGTGTGTATTAAATATATTAAATGCATTATATTAAAAAAAAGGTTTCACCTGCTCTACTTTATGTATGGTACAGTTCTACTTTTACATGTGTTTCTGAATCCTTGATGCATGACATAGGAGTAGCCTGAGGATAGGCCAGTCAAGATGTGTGAAAGAAGTGAGGACATAGGGAGAAATGTGTTATTTTATTGGTAATTATTATTATTAAGTTGTTAAATTAAGGTTATTTGAGCATAACCACTATATATCTTACCTATGGAATAGTATAACTAAATCCATGGGAAGCAGTGTTAAAAAAAGTGAATGGTAGCAAGCAATAAGATTTTTTTGCTTATTAATAGAAGCTACTTTCTTTTAGAGGAATTTCTCTAATGCTTCAAGAATGTTTAGTCATTTCTGTTGTTCTTTACAAGATGTATTTCACCTCATTTCATGCTGCTGTTCTCATTCTGGGGCTAGTGTATTAGACTTGTTAAAGCGTGAAATAATTGATATATCTTAATAGGAAAAGAGACTTTTATGTTCATACCATTTGACCCTCTGCCTAATACTGGCCATAAATTTATCTGTCTTTGTATCTAGATCAGAAATCTATCGCTTAGATGTACTGTCTCCATTTTAAAGTATGCCAGTGATGATAGTGTGATTAATTATGTATTTCCTTTAGAAAGAAATTAAATTACACACTATTTTGTATTTTAGCTTCGGCTTCTGATCATTTGTTCTTTCTTTAACTACTAGATCCACTATATGAGACATCTGGTTTTCTGCAGTTGTTTATAAATTAATGTTTGCTTTTATCTTTAATAAACTAAGCTTTGATTAATGAGGGGTAATTCCTATTACTCTAATTTAAGATGTTTCTGCGGTTGTCCATTTTGCTTCCTTCTGAAAGGTACTGCCCATCTAACTGGGGTGACAAGACTAAATGGTGATGAATGTGGATTTAAACTCACAGGACAAGCTCTGAATTGTGGTGTTGAGGATCTGGTACAGGATTCCACCTGCTGCCCCTGTTCTAGGGAAGGTTACCACCACCAGAGGTGTGGGGGCAGAGCTGAGGCTGCTGGTGCCTCACATTGCTCTAGTGAATGTTACAAGGGCTTGTGAATCAGTCCTAAACAAACTGTTGGTGTTCTTCTGTGGAGTATGATTTCAGATCCCAAATCTTGTATCTGAATGAAACCTCCTAGGTACATGAGTGCTTTAACCTTTTTATTATCTTTCCCTTAGTTATTAACTCAACAACTGGACATGGCAATTTGTGATGTGCTTTGCAAATACTGTCAGTGGGGTAATGTGCATTCTGCTTATTTATCAGTAATTGCTGCTAATACACCCAATTTTCATGATAGTCATTTGCACGTTAGAGTCTGTGGGAGCTCATGATTGTCATTGCTTTGAGCTTACTATCACTTCACAAGACTATGTTTACATTCTTCCATGTTGTATTTTTAAGTTTTCATGTAACATGATTAAATATGAGCTTCATTGTGTCTGACCTACCGTGTGCTCTAGGCCATCATGTTTCTGTAACTTGGCTTTGCTGTTACTTTAACATCAATCACTTGCAGATTTTATCAGTAATGGCTTTGTGTTCTAACAGAGAAAGTTTAGAAAATATTAACTGAAGTTGGGTTGTGAAGAAATATGATATGCCTAATGACTTTCTTGAAGATATCGTTCCGTTTTCTCTGAGTAGATGTCTGATTAACACTCAGCAACCAAATCAAAATGACTGATGTTCTGGTATGAACAAGTCAAAAAGGCTCTTCTAGTAGATGGTATATAGTCACATGAGGTTGCAGAATTTGATTTGTTTCAGTAGTGTACAAGTTTTAGCTTCTGACTGTTTTTTTTTTTTTTTTTGAAGATATCTATTTTTTCCCTGCAATAATTTTACACTTGTGCCTTTGGTGCTTTACTATATACATTAGGGACATAAAAATGAAGATTGTTTCTAATAGGTAAGAGGCTTTTAAATCAAATACAGGAAAAGTAGCTTTTTGGTTAAGAATTTCTGCTTGAGTATCCATTCTAGAATGGATTGTTTGACAGTCCTGTTTATAGAAACAGGATGTTTTGGTTTTATGAAATGTGAATTTCTTGGGAACTTACTTGGAGAAAGTGTTTGTCTGCCTCCACCCTTGGTGGAATGCAGATGACATCAGATTTTTTTATGTACTGGTGCTACAGCCATAAAGACCAGCTTTAGAAGTGTCAGTGACATAAAAGGAATTGCATGCTAAGCAGTCTTACTAGTTAAGGTGAATTTGTGGTATTGATATCCAGGTGACCATACCTAACGCAACAAAAATAGAGTTGGGGGCTTAGTTCAGGAAGACTTGGGAACAAATGGAAAAGGATCCAAGCATCTGTTTTGGAAAAGTGTATCGATGGTGAAAGCTGGCTTGGTTTATTGTAGCACAGACTTCGGGTTAAATGCTGATGGCAGTATTTAGTAGAATGTGACAGTAGCACCTGAACAGTGTTTCAGCTATTTCAACTAAGTAAGTTGTGGTATGGTGGTGATTTTTGTTTTGTTTGGCTTTGTGTGTGTGTGGTTTTTTGGTTTTGTTTGTTTATTTTTAATGGATGAAAAGAAAGGTTAAGTGAACTGGAGAAAAGGAAAATGTAGATGGAAAGGGAGAAAGGACTCATTTACTCTTTCCACACTTTCATATCTTTGTTCCGTATTTTAGGTCTGGCAGTATCAGCAACTGTACTCCAAAGATTCAAACAAGACCACAATATTTTGGGTGTTTCACAGAGAAACCGTACTAACATGTGGCCCCTGCCGAGAACTCAAGAGAATTGTCTTTCCTGCTTCCCCCCCTTCTTTTGCACATTTTGTTTTCCCTTCCTTCTCCAGCCTTATGCTGGAGCAGTTTTATGTTGGTCTTTTCCCATCATAAGGGGTGTCTTGTTGGTCTTGTCTGAGCTTCTGCTTCAGGCAGTGGTGACTTGGAAAGGGGACGTAGATGTTGAGCTACTGTCAGCTTTTACTGAACAGTTTTGAAGAACTTGTGAAAGAGGAGTTGGTAACTGTCCATAAATTAGGCAAGCTTCTAATAGGAAGTTTCAGAACATACTGAAATTAAATAATGAGTGAAAGATGCTGGTGGTCATTTTATGTTGAATTTTTATACTAGAAAACGCTTAATTGACTTACTTTGGGCTTTTCAAATCTCTTCATTAAAAGCTACTTTAACCCATATTGGAATCAAGAAGGCAACATTGCTCAGTACAGTAGGTGGCTTGGATTTTTACCTTTACCTTTCTAAATGATTGCAGTGTAGGTTCCACTTCAGATCACTTTGTGATCTTTCTAAAACACGTCTCTTCAGTTCCCATTCTTGGATGGCAAAATTGTGTTGTTCACTTCTTTTGGGTTTCTTATCTGTGTTTTTCTTTCTCTTGTGATAGTTTTGGTTCAACTGGCATTTGATTTATTAACTTTTCCCTTTGGAAACTTTTGGTTAAGATCTAATTACAACTATGCAGAAACATCTTCTTTGAACAGGATATTTGTAAATTAAAAGGCAAGTGTCAGTTAAAATATGTGGTTAATTTAATAAAAGCCTACAGGCTTATTCTAACTTGCTATCTAAATTTTATGGGTTTGTAGGGTAACTGGGGCTGGAAGGGACCCCTGGAGGTCACCTGGCCCAACCACCTGTGCACTGCAGGGTTAAGTATGAACCCGTTTAGCCTGTTCCTGACAGCTGAAGCGTATCTCATTTAGCTGAGGCATTCCCAAATATTCTGAACTCCCAAGATTTCGTTTTGCAAGTGCAAGGTAGTAGGTCATCTGGAGGCCTTCTTTTCAGCATATTTTTTCCCCTTTAAATAAAAGCTCTTTTATTTTATGTCTTTCAAAGCCCTCTTTCTGTAGCTTCAAGATGAGATTCTGAACAGCGTAGCTGAGCTCTTCCAGACCACTGTTTGTGTGAAACAGGTGCGAGGCATTCCTGCTCTTGTAAATATTGTGAAAGAATACCTGACGTGAATAAATTCTGTTTACAACCTTGGCTTTGCGTCTGTGCAAAATTTACTACTCAAGACATCTTTTGTCTTCTGAGATATATACCCATAAACCTACTTGTGGAGTTTTGCTCCAGTTATGTACTGACATAAATCCTGACATACTTTTAATCTGTTACCAAATGTAGACTTGTATTCTTAATTTAGGGAATACTGAAGAAAGGACTTAGGTTAATGCATTTCAGAAGTGCTTTTACAACACTTTAAAAGAGAATGTGATGGTCTTGATGATTGTTTTAAACCCTATTCTGGGTACATTTGGGTTTCTCCATTTGAAAGATGTTCATGAGGAGCTTGTAGCACTTAAGACTGAAATGCTTAGCAAGAACATTAGGAGACACAGATCTGTTTAAGTTGACATAGTGTGGTGTGTGTGTGTTTTTTTTTTTGTTTTTCTTTTTTAAGTTCAGATGACAAGTGTGGAATGTCTGTGTTTAAAATTACTGATCTGTTTATGTGATACGGCAGTAAGTTTTGCTTATTTGTTCTGGGTTAACCCCAGTAGGCAGCTAAACCCTGCACAGCTGCTTGCTCCTCCCCAGTGGGATGGAAAAGAGGATTGGAAGGGTGAAAGTGTGAAAACTCTTGAGTTGAGCTGAAGGCAGTTTAATAAGTAAAGAAAAAGCTGCACGTGCAAGCAAAGCAAATTAAGTTGTGGGTTTGTGGATTTTTTTTTAAGTTGATGTGCAAATGCAGGTAGGGTAAAAGGTAGGCATAACTGAAATTATTGAAAAAAATCCATTCTGACTGATGTTTATGGGATTTTCCCTGTTCTGAATTTCTAGAACAAATCTTATTTTATAGGACTAGGTGAGAGCAGTGTAAGGTACCTTTCTGTCTTCTATCTGCATAAACCTCAGGACAGGTTTATTCAACCTGTTTTCTTGGCAAGCTGTCTTGTCACACTGCTGTATTTAGCCTGGAGTCGGCATCTGAGTTTAGTTAGTTCTAAGGAAGTTCCAATATGTCCAGTCACTGTGACTGTAGTAGTATAGATGTCTGTATACAATGTGTTTGTAATTATTGCTCTTGAAAAATAGTTATTCTTGCTCACTAGCTGGTGTATGTGGTCTTGCACGTTATGCATCAGTTTTAATTCTTAATTTCACACTATCTTGGGGAAAGTAGTGGTATATCAGCAGTAATTCAACTAATAAAATATTAGGAGAGTTTGTTCTTATATTGCAGTGTCTGAATGTTAGAAAGTTATCTTCTGATATTTATATGAACTTCGATATATTTTCATTGTATGCAGTGTCACTACTGTATAACTTCAGTAAATATGGGTTCAATATGTGGAATTCCCCCACGTCCCGCCTTTAGAGCAACTGAGTATATGGTAGAGGACAAATACTTGTTTTCCTTGGGCTTCTTCTCTTTAGTTTCTTTAGCAATTCACCAGAAACTGTAGCTGATAAAAGCAAGACAGTTAAAACCTGTTTTCTGAATTTAATCAGATCAAAATATGCAGGAGAACTCATCTGTGTCAAGATGATACTAGACTACTTTTATGATTCAGCCACATATTAGTGTCAAATGGTTTAGGTAGTGAAATATACTGAGGACTGTGGGAATGTTTTTTCTTTTTGTACAATATTATTAGATTGAAGAGCAGTAACATTTAATCAAGTGATATCTTACAATGTAATTCTCACAAAAGTCTCTTCCATTAATTGCATTTTCCATTCTCAAATGTGGTTACCAGTATGTTTTCTACCTCATAAAATATTAATGCAATATTTAATGTTATTTCTTGTTTTGTTTTATTTATTTCTGTAATACCCATCAAAGACTATAAACTTTCTGAATGGTAGATTTCAACTAGTGAGAACCTTTATGTTATAATTGGACAAGTTGATGAGGAATGAAACAGGCAGCAGGTGTGTTGGGAAGAGACAGATTTCTAAATGTTTAAATAATATTAACCCTCTGCAAAATTTTTTGTGCTTCCAGTTAGCCTCTATGGCTAAAGGATTAGAAACAAGGAAGAGCTGTTGTGTATTAGACCACTGACAAAATAGTGGCAAATAAAGTTATAGTTTCACTGTCTTAGGTGCATTGAGTGGTTTTGAACATGGGTATGATTGAATCTCCTTTAACTGTCTCTTGTATGGTCCTCATAAATCTAGTAAGCTGGAAGTTTTAAAGAAAAAGGAAGTTCAGTAAGGACAGTAGTTTAGTTTATATCCAGCTATACTGCATTTATACAGTTTGGCAGCATGTAAGTATTTTCCCTGGGGGATTTCTCTATGTTCCTTAATTTTCATTTTAAATGATTGTCAGTCAGTGTACCTGTCAGTAAATTAACTGGAAGAAGTCAGTGTTTAAATAATATAATTTGACTCCATCATCTGAAATGCTTTTTAGGGACTTTCCACTGGATTTCTACTGTAGTATAGGTGGGATTTTTTAGACAGCTTTTTTTTTTTTCCTTAAAAAAAAAAAAAGCTTTGGATCTTGGTCTTTCATAAAACTACTGTGTAAACACTGAGCTGCAGATAAATGTGGACCGTTTTTACTGCAGTTTACTAATTTGGAGCAAAATTTGTAAGTTATGTAGCATGAATCCATTGTTTTGCAGTGTTTTAGTAGTTAAGTTGGAATGGCACAATGAATTCATCTGTACTGTATGAGAGAGTAAGATGGCAAGGTTAAATCTTTTGTTTGAAAAATTTTTATGTACCTTTTTTGTATGGAGAGAGTCAAATGATCTGTAATTGCCTACCTTGTGTCTTGCTTCAAATGGATGAGATAAATATGAAAATCAAAGATGAACTAATTAAAGTTAACAAAATGAATATAAAAGGCTTATGTGGGACACCATAGCCCTAAAATCTCACTGACCAGTGCTTTACAATCTTACATACTTCTGACAATGACAAGAGTCATTGTGTAATCATATTACCCAGAATGCTAGTTTTCATTTCAGAAGAAATTAATTGACCTCTTTGCTTGGTGGTGTGTTCTTTTTTTGTTTAATTATAATGAAAGCTTACTTTGCGATGGCTAGTTGAGTCAAAATCACTGAAGGCTACCAGATTACTATTCTTTATTTTGATGATGCTGTCTGACAAATGTATGTACTTCATATTTGCTTGTAAGATTTTAAGGAAAATTTAGATCACTATTACTTTTAATCCTTGTTTGATTTGTGTGTATATAAATATATACCTGTCTTACTCAAGTATAGGCCTCTCTAAGCATCTGTAGGGGAGGTAGGGTACTTATTTGCCAGATAAAGCCATAGTTAAGCCGTGAGAATGTATTTCCTTAACAGACTATTCCCTGGGGTAACTATTCACATAAAAACACATTTGTTTTCAGTTTCGCAATGATATGCAGGCAAAATATTTCAAATTATACTGGCTATTGAAATTACTGATTACCACAGTTTTGGATAAAGCAGTTTCTCAGGCAAGGATGTACTTGAATAAAGAACTATCTCAATCATTGTGCATTGTATTCTCTCATTTGCAGGGGTGTGCAAGTACATGTCCATAGACATGTGAGAGAATTATGTACGCGCTTCAGGCATGTGGACTTAAAGTCTGGATTTTCATTTTCTTGAAGCTGGGAGAAAAAAGGCATGTTTTTATGTCTATAATTTGAATATTGGAGGTCTTTCTAGTGTAGTCATGGGAGCTTTTCAGGATCAGTTTTAGGAACAAGATTTGTGATTTGTGCAAAATTTATTCAACGAAGTTGTCTATATTTCATTCTGAACTTGCTTAATATTCAGAATTCATACTTAAGGAATTGTGTTATTTTTACAGTAATTTCTGCATGGTCACACTTTTATGTGTTTAGGAAATGTAGCATTAGCTATTTTGTTATATATTTATGTATCTTTTATTGTAATGTTCTAGAAAGTATGCAGCTGCCCACTGATTTTAAAATATCTATTCTCTGTTTTTACAGAACATGTGAATACAGTCAGAGTATAAACACCTCAAAATGCTGTTTTTGTTTTTTTTTGTGTGTGTCGTTATGCAGTTGTTTTTCTAAGTATGTATGGGTACAGTTTAGCAAGAAAAAATATATTTTACTTTTCTCTTATGATTTTTGTAGATATTTCTATGTTAATTTTAATGTTGTAACATTGCTTATAAGATTGCTTAAGGTCTGAGAGGAATTACCCTTCTTAAACACATACTGAGACATGTCTCGGTCTCCAACCACTAACTCTTCCTCTTAGATGTCAGTGGATTAGTGTCACTATGTTCATTGAAGCAAGATATGTTAATCCCTTATTTGAGGTTTAAATCTATGAGTCCTGTAGAAAAACTGCTTAGAAGCTGAAGCAGTTTTGTCATCTGTTAAATTTCATGTTTAACAGAGGCAGTTTCTACTGGGCTTTGTGTACTCTTTTTTATCATTAGGCCCTGAGGCAGGTATAATGGATTAAATGACCAGTGAAAGTTGAGTTACTTACACAATGATTGATTTTTTCATTTGGATAAAGCTGTATCAGTTAAAGAGATTTGTCTGTGTACATGTTGGCAATAGCACAATTTGTAAATGGATCTTGAAAGCAAAACAGTTGGTACTGGGGCCCCAGTCACCTTTTTGTTACAAATTTGTAGGGATTTTATTTTTTGACTCATTCAGATCTCATAGACTGACTACTCTTTTAGGAGTGTATTTTCAAGTTTTGTTGCCTCTAAAAATTGATGAGCTCTCTGCCGTGCATTATAGCATGGTAATTGGTGATGGTAAGAAGACTTGATCTTTTGGATTCTTGATCTGAAGTAAAATGCTGGTGTAGACACACTCAGCATATTTTCAACAATCTGAATTTTTTCTGGCACTCTATATTGAGTAACAGGAGGATGCCTATAAAAGATGCCACATTCAAAGTATCAAAAAAAAATCACTTCCTATTTTGCTGAAACAGGAAATTAGCATCTCTGTTGTTGCTTTGAGGGACAGAATACTTCAAATAATTCTGATTGTATATTGCACTTTGAAAGCTGACTGGATCTAATGCTTTTAGAACTGCACTTAAATGGCTGACATTTGGCCATTGCCTAAATTTTATTTTAGTAACTAGTACTATTTGTTGTGACTATCTTCTTGTTGTACGTGAATTGATAAAGAGGTAATAACATCAGTGTTATCCAGTTCAGAAGACTTTAAATAAGGCTGACCTTGTTTTTTAAGTTAATTTGATGGAATAAGATAAATTAACATTTGATTATTTAATATGATTCCCAGAATACTGTATTAGCTAAAACAGAGACTTAGATTTTATTTTTTTTAAATAAATTGGACATGGGCAAAAAGCTAATTTACATTAGCAAAACTAACATGCAAAATTAAACTGTGTTGTAATCACCTTTTTAAAGGTAATATTTGGAGTATAGTTGTTGCTTTCAAAAAACAGACACAGTTCTAATTCTTGTAACTTTGAAGGGATGAATTTTTGGTCTGATGCTATATGGAAATCTGTGTTACGAGTTAGTTGATATGTTGCAAGAACATCTTAATTAACATCTACTTTTAGTGTAGCTGTGCCTCCGTTTTTTAGGTGATGTGATAAAAGCTCAGCTGCAACTCCATGGTGGAGTACAGAGAGACAGTGCAAGAGGGGGACCCCAAATAATACTCTGCCTTGACTACTACAGGCCCATCACAGGAGCCATCACCCATCAAGGGCCCATCTCCACAAGCCCAGAGTAGCAGAGGGGCACAAAAGCAGGTGAGGAATACAGATTTGGAGGAAGAGATGCTCTCCCATGAGGATTCATCCTCATTATCAAGGTGTGAGACCCATCAGGATGAGTCATGTCTTGGAGCAACTTTTAGACTGAGGGAAGTCCAGTTTTGGGGTATATGGCACACTGTGGGCTGCAGGGGAAGAGAATTTGGGGATTGTATAGGATATATTATGGCATGCTTTGGAGGTGAACCAAAGATGGAGAAAGTGAGTGATTTAAGTGATTTGAGGAGGAACATGTATGGGAAAATAGTAGTACTTAAACGATAAAAAAGGCCAGTCACTTTTAAATAATTAACTGGTCTTGTCTGACCATGCCTTGCACCTGATCAGCCCAGTCTGTATTATCTTATTAAATTCCTTTTTGACTCATTTCCTGGGTGAGGGATTCCCTATTCTTTGCACGAGTGTGTGCAGAGGCCTGAGTGCCAGCAACTGGAGCTGGACCATGAGTTGGAGGGCCTGTCTGTGGTGCCAGAAGATGGAGAGAATGTACTGAATGGACTTAATGCCAGCAGTGGGATTGCAGGTTACTGGGTCTACAGTGCCAGTGACTGGTGACCCTGGAGTGGGTGAAACCAAGTGCGGCCACTGAAGTTGGGCCAGGGTTCAGAGGCCCGTGTGCCTGTGATGCCAGTTCCTGGAGCAAGTACGGGGTGTTGTGAATGCTTGCAAAGGTCAACCCAGACCAGCCTGTGAGTAGGTGAAGTGGCGAGGGAGCCAGGGACATGCGTGTGTCTGAAGGGCAAGTCCAGAGAAGCTGTTGAAGGATCAAGGGAGTCTTGTCCAACTACCAAAGGGACTGTAGGGTCTGGGGGTCTCTAGGGATCAGACCTGTGTATGTATGCACCTCTCTAGGAGGGGAACCACAGTAGGGTTGGCTGTTGGGGGACCAGTTTAGTCCTGGCCGGCTCTGTCTGTGGAGTTGTGTGTGGCCTCAGGGCCTCTTATGTCCAGATACCAGCAACTGGGAGACTGAGTGTCTGAATTCATCTTCTGGAGGGATCCACATTGTGTGTGTGTATATACATATATACACACATATATTCTCACTAGCAAACTTCCATTCTGTTCAGTCAGAATGTGAGCAGAATGAGGCTGTCAGTGCTGCCTGTGGTTGTGTGAGTGCTCTGTGTGTATGTCATCATTATTTGTGTGGCCAGTTGTGTATATATGTATATGTGATGCATATGTGTACTGTGTGTGTTTTGTGTGCATGTGCCTACTGGGAATACAATTTCCACCTGGCTGCTGCTTGGACCTGGGGGCATGGAGCTGCAGTAGCGTCTCATCTCTCAGGTTGTCTGATCTGGCCAGATACTTTACCCTAATACCTTTTAATTATAGCATAATGATTTTGATGTTTCAATGTCAATGTTTTGTAAGGTATCTTCATATGGAAATAAGAGAATAATTGTTATTACAGATGCAAAGTATTTGATGGATCATCTTCCTTAGCGTTTGTTTAAAAAAAAAACAAGTCTTTTGCATTAATTTAGTGGAAACAGTGCCTTGTGTGAACACTTGACACTTGTAATATAAAAGTTCAGGTATAGGTGAATGTCTTGACATCAGAAATTACCCAGTGTGAAGAGACATTGGTTTTGCTAACTTCTGTTATGCATGGTCTTTGAAGTGATTCATTGTATTTAAAAAAAGGTGATATTGAGTCTTCAGTAGTACAGCACTGTTTTCATTTCAGTAAGCAGGAAGTGCGAGCATGAATTCACTGTTGTGTTTTAGAGCAGGAAAAAAACAATATCACTTGAGTATATGACATCCTTTCCGCCATTAGTACAGTGTTTTAAAACTGGATTGCATATTTGCAGCAGATCAGAGAAAAAAATCTGTCTTTCCAGGGCTGTGCCTTAGCTATATAACATTCAGTGTCTGGTTTTTTAAATATCATTGAACAAAGTATAACAAAGGTTACTGAAAATCAGGGTACTGCTACAAGTGTAGTGTCACCTAACTATGGTGGCTGTATATGCTTGAAGTCACTTTAAACAGTTCTGATGTTTTGGAGCTGCAGGACTGGGGACCACTGCAATAGCCAAGGTATCCCTGTGGCTTTGTAATATCAAGATCTATGTAGACTACACAACTTGAAAGAAAAGCCTTTGGTGTAGATGAAGGTACGCAAAGCATTTAACAGTTTTATTGGACATGTGATGTTCAAGTGTGTGTAGAAGTTCACTTGAATATTCCTTATGAATTCTTACTGAAACAAAGGTATGGAAAACCTTTCCCTCTGAACTTGTGTTGATGAACTTCTATCTCAGAGAGACTCTGTAAGTGTTTTGGATCTGTTGGAGTTAGAGGTGGAAGAGATTTACACTGAGTTGTTTTATTTTTTTTCTTAAAAAAGTTTCTCTACAACAGTACTTTCCAAAGTGAAAAATATTAGTTGCATAAAAGCTTGAAGGTGGCATTCCAGTCAATCTGTTTACAGATCCTTAACGTGAAACCTGAGGATTTCCTGAAAGAACATCCTCTTTCCTTTATGACTACTAAAAATACAAGCAATAGCCAGAAACAAAACCAAACTCTGAGTGTTAAGCAGTGTTCCAAAGGAGAGCTAGACTGCCTAATCTGGAGATTCTAGAATGAAAATGTTTGTTTAATAACAGGACTTTTAACTGTCTTGTCCATTTCAGATGGTCCTCCCAGATGAATATAAAAGCAGTAGATGAACCCTAGGTACAGGAGGATTAAGTTTATCCAGGTAGAATTGAAGACTTGTAGGAAGATGCAGTTTTTATGAAAGTTACATAAGCAAATAGTAACGATGTCAACTTCCAGTTTTTAGAGAAAAGTTAGACTTGATAGGAGTCTACAGACTGTAACTTAAAATCCAAATTTTATTCAGAAAATTTATGCGCTTTTAAGAGGGGCTGAAAAACCTTGATCACCTTGACTGTATATGCCTTTGTTCCTTCTTGCATTGGATTTAAACCAGCTGAGTAGGAGTGCTTCTCTGTACTCACCTAGAATTGCAGTTTTCCCTTCTTACTGTTCAAGGGTATTGTTGTTGGGTTTTGGAAGGCTTGAGAGAAGCTTATGGAAAGCATGTACAATATAAAGGTAGTAAGCAAGCAAAACATTTCTGGAAGAAGTGAAATACATCTATCAAGGTAAGAGATGGTAATATGGACTCACTATATTCCATAGGTGAGGAACATGGCACAAAACTGCCTATTTTTCGTAACTGATGAAAGAATTCTCTCTCACAGAAAGAGAATTCCTGTGAAGGATTGGTTATGAGAATGTCTCTGCAGTGGTGATTGAACCTTGATGATAACGCCTCAAGAACTCTGGTCGTGTCAGCTTTAAAAAATCTGGAGCATCTTTTGCTGCAGTGACTGTCTTTGCGGTCTGTTACCCTGTCAATAACTGAATGTAATTTGTGCATAAATGATAAATTTATATGAATTTTCTCTGAAATACTAGTGGTAGTGTTTGTCCCTGCAAGCCTGTTGTTGCTTCCTTTCAGTTCCTAATTAAGAGCTAAGAATCAGCCCTTTGTGTATGTTGAGAGTTTGAAAATTACACTTGTATCTTAGTGGGACTTGAGAGTTGAGAGAACTTTTCATTAATGTCTGAACTCCTGTGACCTGTTTGTTGTTATTATTCCTAGTAACATAAGAGGATAATTTCATCAGTTATTTTCTCAGAATTGTCTATATAGCAGTAAGCAAACTTGAGGGAACAAAGGAAATTGAGGAAGGCACATGGCTTTTGTGAGTGAAGCAGGAAGAACTTGGGAGGCATAATGTAACCAGATGAATTTAGTCAAGGATGTTTTTAAATAGAGGTAAATAGGTTCTGTTTTTGAAGTGGAGATAAGCAAATTAAACAGATTGGTCCAACTCTTCTGTGTTAGAAGGAACTTAAGAAACTTGCTCTCCCGGACTGTGACGTGGAGTACAGGAGTTGTGATTCGCTTTTGAATTGTGTAAGTGATCTTTTACTTAAGTGTATTTATCCACATTGGAAGCGGTTTTATCTTACACCATGAAGCACTATTGTTTTTTAAGGAAAGAGCAACATATTTTCTTCTGCAATTCTGAGTATTTTCACAACTCATAAGCATTTTTATTAGTGTGATTAAATGTTATTCATTTCGGATTTTTTCCCATTATGGAGTCCTGTGCACTCTGCACATGTGTAAAAGCAACCAATCATTATAAATCTTACGCTGTTTAAATGTATTTTCAGATGGTTAGTATCAGCTTATTTTTATCACTTTGGACAAAACTCAGAATATTTGTTAGGAAGTTTGTCTGGAGTAATATCCCACAATATCTTTTCATGGTTAAGATAGTAGGGCATTTTACTGTTGGCTTGACTTTCTGTAATCGAAGCATATTCAAATCTTCCTGGCATCTCGTTTAATTTAAGTTTTAAAAATCCATTAATCTTGTTTTCACCAGGGAATTTGTCATTAATGTTCCGTAAATTTAGTAGTGAACTGTAGTATTTTTTTTCAATACTTTTGAGGTGGCAAAGATTAAAAAAATACGCTCTATTTCAAATCTGTACCTCAGTATCAATACTTTAGCAGCTTTATTTGTCTGGGTTATTTTTTTACTCTTTATATGAATATTCTAGACTCTCAGAAAAGATACTTGTTTTAAATATCTAGTTTATTTAAAAGTTCGTAATTACTCTGTGTTGATTTAGAGGTAGAATATATTTTTACAATATGTTTGGAAATATTTCAGGTGGACTTTTTATTTGATAACTGGAAACAAGTTTAAAATGCTTTTCTTGTGGGTGGTTTTTTTATTATTATCGTGGCTTATCAGGACTTCTGTGCCTTGATAGTTGAGATGCTTGGTTTGCAGGGTGCTGAAGAGAAGGAAGGTAGGAAAGAAGGCAGGTTCTTAAGGGTCCCTGACTCTGGCAGGGCTTGTGTTTTCCTTATGGAACTGTCTGAAATGAGTGTGAATGCAGATGGGATAACTAGGGAAAGAGGAAAAAGCAAATAAAGGCATACGTTAAAAACGACAACATAACCTTCAAATAACATGGTAAATTAGTATTCTGTGGCTGGCCATAATGAATAGACTGACCACAGTATAGAAACAGTTTCTGGATGATGTTGGTAGCCAAGGCTAAAATAAACCAATTTTTTTGACATACAGTTATTCTGTGTGATATCTAAATTCTCAGTAGAACTGAGCCTTTTTTATTATTAAATATAGTGGCTATTTAAGAGCACACCAGTAAAGTAGAGAAAAAAAGCATTTTGACGGATTAACTGAATGCCTAGCCTTTGCTCATATATAAAGCAACACAAATTACTTCTTAATTCTGAAAGAAGTAGTGAATAAAAGATAATTACCTTAAAACTTTTTGACCTTATTTAAAAATGGGGTGAAAATTCTGATGGAATTAATAGTGAAAGCTAAGCAAAAATGTTGTTGTTTATTCCCTAACTTTGTATATCATTTGACATAGCAAAAGTATCTATATTTACACTAGTTTATGGTGTCCGCTGTTACTATTGTTAATGCACCTGCACCAGTACAAACTAGGAATCTGAACTTGGTTGATATAGGCATATTTTCTGAATCTTAACGTTTACATTTAGTCAATGCTAGGCTACTTTACTCTTCAATCTGCAGTGAAAACAAAAATGAACTGAAAGTGTCTTGTATTCTTCAGGCAAAAGCTGGCTTCCTATCTCATGTTTAGAACAGTATTTGTGTGTGGTAAAGACAGGGAAATTCTCTGTCTCTTTTCCATCTCTTTCCTGCCACTTTCAGCAGCATTATTGTGCACTTCTTTTGCTTCTCTATATCCGTTTACAGCCTCTCTGCATCATAATTTTCCCTTAGAAAAAGAAGGTGACATCTTAGAACATACATCTGGGGTAAAACAGACAAATCTGTCTTTCCCGTATTAGACTGACTTTGCTGGCTTGTTACTTGTTAAATATGGATAATACAACTCACTCTGCGCTTGAAACAAATAACTTGTGTGTTTTTGATAAACTAATTCCAATTCAGTCGTATAGTCACTCTATCACTAATCCCTGTTTTGTAAAACAGACATAGCAGTAATTTTTACCTGGTAAAAGTATGGTAAGAGTAAGTGTGATAAAATGGAATACACTGATATCTCAGGACTCATGAAAATGTGTCAGCAAGATTCAAGAACAAGTGCTGGAATGAATAACAAAAGATGCGAGAAAGGTGGTAATTAGGAGTGTGGGAAAGATGTGTTGTATTATAGTATAACAGGAAAGAGTAGCATTGTCTCTTACCACCAGCTGCTTTAACAGTTCAGTATAATTTCCAGCTACATTAAGCTGTCATTAAGCTTTTCATCTCACCTCTTTTGATTTCTTTTTTTTTTTAATAACCACAGTATCCTGAAAATTTATTTATTTAATCATATTTAAATTATTTCAAAGAAAAAATAGAGCTAAAAACAAAAAAAAAATAAAATATTGGTGAAAAATAACTTAGCTGTCGCAAAAGCTTGTTGTTTTTTGAGATCATATGTGTATGGATATCTGGCTAATGGCTATTCAGATAGGCAGATAGTGGCCTGAGCAATAGAGACAAAGGAGATAGCTTGGCCAACTTAATCTATATGAATCAGCTGCTCCTAAAACAGCAAAGGTGGCAAATGAAGCCGTTATTGCTGTTGCAAAACCTGCTGAGGTGATTCATTGGAGGAAACTCTCTGGAATGCCAGGCAAACTGGGGGGGGGGGGAGCTGTTAAATAAAGACACATAGGATGTATTAAGGAGTGCCGAAGGGGTTGAATTGGGAACTGAACAAAAGAATTTGGGGATTGTACAGATGCGTTATGGGATGTTTGAAGCAAGGATGAGAGGTGGAGAAGAGTCAAAATTGAAGCCATGGCTTCTCCCATCTTACTGAACTCCGGTTTGGTTTTGGTTTTTTTTTGTTTGTTTTTTTTCCCTTCTGCTGTGAATGTCTTCCTAGGATGTGTGTGTTGATCTGCTAGCAGACATCCAGCAAGCAGGATGAGGGTCTGAGAGACAGACGGTAGAGAGACTCAAGTTTTGGGAGGTAGCTACTAGCGACAGTAGTGAAGGCTTTTTTAAATCTCTGAGCATTGATCCTTAGGAACAGCATGGACCTATTAGTGCTGTCTGTGTTTGTGTGAGTGTTCAATGCGGTGATGTCCTCTTCTATTAATCTATGTGTTTGTGGTGAGCCATATAATCTATAATGTGTGTCTCTGTTCCATTGCATTTGTTGCTCCCACTTGCTCTTTGTGCAACTTGGAAAGGTGGTGGGGAGCAGCAGCTCCTATTGACCAGGTCAGGAAAGGAGGGAATCCATGGGTCCCTCAGTATGCTATAGTTGTCTGCCCCTAAGAAATAAGCTTTTTGGTTCTTCAGTTGCTAGTTGTCTGTGAGTGATCCTTTGCAGTCTGCCCTGAAGGCAAGTTTTCTGTGTCAAGATTGTACCCAGCGGCACAGAAAAAAGTTTTCCTTGTTGGAGGCCTGGTATTCAAAAAATGGTTAACACCCTGAACTCTGTTGGAATTTGATATGCCCTCTGGGTGATTATCACCTCTGAAAGTCAGGGTACTTTCACTTTTGGATTTTAATGCTGCAGAGTCCTAAAAACTCTCCATAACATAAGTTACTGTTTCTGTACTCCATAACAGTAACTGTTACTGATTGAACTGTACGCTGTGCTGCTTAGCACAACAGCTCAGTATTCTCTGTTATTGCCATGAAATTACTTACTAGAAACAAATAGAAAGTGATAATGAGGGGGAGAGAGGTTGAGTGATTTTTAGGCAAGAGCATATGAGAAACTATTGCAAAACTGCTTTAACACAAACACTGGTAAATGTGTAGACATGAACAGATAAGAAGTGTGTTTTAGGATTATTCCCTTTCCTAGCCCTTATTACCCAACCGTGTCTAGAAGTACTGTTAATATAAAACTTGTTTGCTGAAGAAAACTGTAAGAAATAAGTGTTCTTTTGGGTATGCATGTCTTCCTTGCAATCTGACTTCAGTTGTTCCTTCACCGTAAGGAGGCCAACTGATGAACTCAGCCATCCAAAGGGAGTAACGTGCTAGACAGCTGATTTCTGAAGTACCACACATGTCAGGAGAAAGAAAATCTGCAAGATATAATTATATATGAATTGTAGTGTGGGGTTTTTTTGTGTGTGTTTTTTTCATGGTTTTATAGTTGGATTCTTCAGGACAATTCTGAAAAATTAGTTTTCTCTGAAGAGGAAATAGCTCTGAATATTTAATATTCTTACATTTATTTCATATTCTTACATTTATTTCATTGTAAACATTTCTGAAAATAGGAGAAATTATTTGTGTGAGGAAAACGTTGCCTCCACACTACATGATGTGATTAGAAGTAGTGTAGTATGATTCCAGAAGGCATTGATGCTTATTATTTTCTGGTTTTATTTTAAAAAAGCTTACCTGGTAGATTTACAGTCGTCATTGGTTTTGTTAATAAACACAATGGCTGACATAGAGAGCTTCTATAATATTTTTATCTTAAAAGCCCTGACAGTTTGTGTTATACCTGCTTTATGCAAACCATTATTCTTAGAAAGCTGGTTCTGAATTCTTAGACTGCTTAGGTCTTAGTCATCTGCTCCTTCTCTAGCTTAAAATATAATGCTCTCTCGTTCCATTTTACTGTTTACTTTCTCTTTGTTGACCGAGTGTTGGGCTTTCATGCAGTAATGAAGAGCGATTAACTCATTTGTCATCTCCAGATCCATTAAGTAACTTTTTTGTTGTATACCGTGACTGAAGAGTATGTGTGGCACCAGGTTGCTTCCTCTGCTTTTAGATGCTCCTTAATGAAGTGGTATAACTTTGCCAAGTACTATTGCGAGACATCTGAGCTTTACAAGGTCTAGTTAAGACATAAAACATTGTTCTAGATTTGACAGAGAAAGTAAATGTGATCTATAAACATTGTAGAAGTATCTGACTGCCAAGATATGTAGCCTCTTCCTTGCACCTTACTGATTTAAGGCATCTTCTTCTAACAACTGTGGCATATTTTACAGTAATGTGCCATTTGCAGCTCAAAGTCAAGATTTTCAAATAACTTGTTTGGAACCACCCTTGATGGATGGTTGTGTTCTGTTTCATATCTGTGGAAGGATCCTCTGTAGTTTTGAAGCAATTTTAAGGAGTTTGTGGGGAAAAAAGAAAAGCAATTAAAATCTTGGTGTTAGTATCAAGTAGGTTGAAATTATCAGTGTTTCTACAGTTCTGTAGGAGATGTAACTTCATTGTTTGGGTACATTTTACCAGCAATAAGCATGATCATTTACCTAGGCCTGTATTGCATAGTGTCCTGATTCCTGTATGATGAAGAAAAGGATGTGTATTACTCAGTGCTAGTAATGACTTTGAAAGACTCTGTGTGTGACTGCAGTTAAAAAAAAAATAAAGCTGGAGGGATTGTGTAGCTTACCACTTCTGCAGTTATTAAAATATTTCTGTTGTGTGAGAGCTGGACCATCTGAAGTTGTTAGACTGAGTAGCTGAATCATTTTCTCTTAACTTGCTTTACAAAGAATGTGAAAAATTACTAGTAGTAAAAGATAAAAAATTCTTTGGTCTTAAAAAGACCAATATGTGAGCCATAAAATCAGCAATAAAGCAGCAGTTTTTATAGGCACCCAAAACGTAATCCTCGTGTTAGGAAATGGATGATGGAAGACAAACCATGATGGTTCAGTTATCCTGGAAGTGACTGCTGTCCAGTCAGCTGGCTGAAAAAAAGTGGGCCCAAAAAGACAAATTTAAATCAAGTTGACACTTGTTGCCATATTTAGAAAAAAACCCTTAATAAAGATGAACTTGACTTTTGACTGGGTTCTCACACAGCTGTGTTGTTGTCACTGACAGCAGTGGGCAATTCTAGCTGTTCCTTTTCTCTTCCTAAAGGATGCGCTCAGCAGAGTGTGCTTTTTTATCTGAGACTGCAATTTACCTTTCCTGTACTTCATGCAGTTACTCTGCAGTTGGTGAACTCCACTTCCTGAGCGAGTGGCTCATGAGTTTCAGCCCTTGCCTTGGGATTTTCCCCTCTCAAATTTCTCATCTCCTAGCAGGTACATAAGTCCAGAGTTTGATCTAATTTCTGACTAGTACTGGCTACCCTTTCTGTAGCATTTGTTCCGTAACAGTGAGGTGCTGCTGGTTTATTCCAAAGACAATATTAAGTTTTCAGTTCAACCAGGTGAGATGAATCCATGTCAGCTGAAGAAACATATTTCTGTGACTCTTTTCCTCTTTTTGATATGTTTAAAATATAATTTTTTTTAGGAAAATTAGAAAAAGATTTGGAGATCCTCTTGTAGTTTTTACTGCATAGATGCATGCTGTTTTGACAAGTGCATAAGTGTTTTATGGATTGATGTATCTGTTTAGCAAACAATGGTAGAGGTCATTTAGTATTCAAGTAGTTACTGACTTTTTAAATGATGTCAAAGGCCAAGCTTTTAGTAGGGTTGAAATAGTGACCGCAGATTTATCTGAACTATTATTCATAAAAAGAATGGGAGATTCATAGAATGGAAATTATATGGGAACATAAATCATACCCTTGGTTTGCGATAATTGCATGTACCTAAACTATCTTGAATATGTTATGCTTTGAATGAAGAGGCTATTAAAGTACTAAAAACTATTTCATTAATTATCAAATTTATTGTTAACAGCAACAGAACTGTTATTAATAAACAAGTATAAAAAGAGCAATGTTAAACATTCTACAGAAACTTGATCATTTACTTTAAAGCATTATTTACTATAGGGCTGTTACATGTCTAATAATAACATTTCTTGTCAAAGAAACCTAAATATAGCTTTTGGATGGATGTTTTGAGTGGATAGTTTTTGAAGGAGAAAATAGACCAGAGATCACTCACTGCATTTTCAGTCTGTGAGAAAATTTGTGGTGCCTAGCTGGTTTGATTCTCTACTTTTTTTTTCTCCTTGTCCTGGACATTTTGGAGGGAAGGTTTTTACCTCCCGGTCTGATCCACAAGTTTTCTCTCTTAATACCAAGAGTTCTGGAAGTGTCTTTCTGGATCCAGTTCGAAGACCACCATTAGTTCCATTGTGTGTATTGTGCTGCATGTGTGTTTGTTCTTAGCTTCTCCCTATGGCATCCCAGTTTTTCTGAGCTGCAGTTGTGGGGCATTTGTGGGTTTAGGGTAAACAAGGAAATATACAAAATTTACCCCTCTTAGCTTGAAAATGGGAGTTAATTATAGTAGTTCATAATGAAGTTACTTTTTCATAATACTTGTACGTATTCTGTATGTTCTCTGGTGAGTTCAGAACGGAAGATGTTTAAGATGTAGTCATCCTTCTCTAGATATTAGGTAATCTTGATTTCCTGTTTTGTTGTAATTGCAGCCAACTGAGATAAAATAATGTAGGCACATCAGCAGCATGATATATGCTGTTACTTCAAAGGAAGACACTGTTTTTATTCATTATGTTGTGCCACT
Source organism: Columba livia (assembly GCF_036013475.1). Classification (NCBI taxonomy): domain Eukaryota; kingdom Metazoa; phylum Chordata; class Aves; order Columbiformes; family Columbidae; genus Columba; species Columba livia. The sequence continues at coordinate 31,973,669 of NC_088602.1, read as the reverse complement.
TGTGACGTTAAGGCTGAAAGTTTTCCAGAACATGGTTTTATCCCATTAATGCCCCATTTTGAGATGGAGAAGGGAATGCTACTGTCATATACGACAGGTAAATGGGGAAACTCAAATTATGCTTGTGTGTTCATGAGCAAACATTTGAAAATAAGAGATTATTTTTTATGTGATTTTTTGGATGGCCATAGCATTGCAATACTAGCATTGCCTTAAGGCCCTGTCAGATCTTCCAAAGTTTTTCATAATGGTAAAACAGGGGAGAAAAAACAAAACGAAACAACAAGCCTGTATCTAAAGTGTAAAGTGTGATGTTTTATGGAAGTAAATTTATGAGTCCAAAGAAAGTGAACACGGCATGTAAAATCTATGTATCCTCTGAGTTAAGTATGTTACTTGTATTATGAGATTACCTAATAGTTTAATGTAACTAAATTATGAATGCAATGAGTATGAACTAGTATAGAGTGACAAGCCTATTAGTGTAACGAGGGGAGTGTGATGGATGGTTTTACTTATATGTCTATCTTAGTGACTTAATATTACATTTGCAGAGATAATTGCAAAATACCAAGAATTAGGCATTTTATTTACCATTGATGTTTCCTGTGGGTATGTTGCATATATTGCATTTATTGTCCATGTTATACATTAATGTCTTCAACGTATTTTCTTCTAAACTCTGCTAGGGGAAATTTAGGCTAGAAATTAGAAAGAAATTCTTTACAGAGAGAGTAGTGAGGCATTGGAATGGTCTGCCCAGGGAGGTGGTGGACTCACCATCCTTGGAGGTTTTTAAACTGAGATTGGACATGGCACTTAGTGCCATGATCTAGTAAATAGACTGGAGCTGGACCAAGGGTTGGACTTGATGATCTCTGAGTCTTTTCCAATCCAGTTGATTCTGTGATTCATTGAGCAGTTAGCAAAGAAAATCAGTAATAGAACGAGCAACCCTACTGAACTCCTAAAAATAAATTTTGTGGGTGTATTGTAGCTTGTTCAGTTGTAGTCTGAACATACTTAAAATTCTGATGAATGAGTGACTCTGGCTTTCCTGCCACAGTGATCCTTTGTGTAATATTCCCCATGGTTTTGGAGTAGTCATATTGTTATCACAGTATCTTTTTTACTTAACAAAATAGAAGTCTGTTGATTCAGTTGGAATTTCAGAGTCAGAATCTACTGGCACAAAAATCTAAATTTTATTTTTCTAGAATATATTTTCGTTTACTTCTATATGCCCCAGAATTTTAAAAGAGTAGTTTGATCAAAACAAAGCCGTAACCACTTTTTCATTAGAAATAAAGAAAACAAGTCATGCACAGCCCACAGGACACCCTAGAAACTACTGACTTGATTGTTTCATGCTATGTAAATAGTACATTTTTATCGCATACCGCAGATTCTTTGTGACTTTTCTCTTTAATGAGGAGACTAAAGAGGGAGTTTCTAAGGAATTGCAAAAAATATTTTTCAGAATAGGTACAGATCACCTCAGATTTTAAAATACATTTTAAAGAATTTTGTTCTTAACAGTAGTAGAAGTCTCAATCTATAAGACTGTTTTGCAATGTATAGTGATTGTTAAGAGCTCCTTGTACAGAAAATCTTAGGGTTTTTATTTCTGCTTCGGTGTTTATTTTTTCCCCATGGAAACGCCAGGATACTTTATTTTCTGCAACTGACAGGAGCAATTTGTCTCTAACTTCTAGGGCTGAAAATGGAAATCGCTACTGAATTTGATTCCTGTTTAGTATTTTGCGTGAAGCTATTTTTAACATAGTTTCAAAAATGCTTGTGAATCTTTGCAGTAGTACAATTTTTAAAAATAATTTATTCAGTTTTGTTTATAGTTCTGTTAAATCATTCTGCTGTGGTACAAGAATTCCACAACTTAATTACATTTTTCATGAAATGAGAATCTTATACTTGCAGTGAGGCCAAATACAAAAGAACTAAATCATGACTTTCATCAACAACTTATTTTACCTCACACAAATCCTGGAATTTCAAAGTCTTAAGTATGTTTGCTGCACAGCTATATTTGAGAATGAAGGAATGGCTTTTGTTTGGTTGTTTTTTTTTAGCTAGCACTGGCACTGAGGCTGTTTGGTTTAAATTCAAAGTTTGCAGAGAGCCAGTTGCACTAGTTGGGAAGAGCTGAAGGAAAAAGTCAAGATTTGTAGGTGTGCAAGTCATATTCAAACCGTAAAACATAAAATACTGCACATATATTTTAATGGTTTATACACCTGTATTTTATGTGCTTCTTACAAATTTGCAAAGTAGCTATATGTTGTCAAATTAAATACTTTCCTTTTTTTGCAGTATAAACTACTTACTGTTTTCTCTGAACTAGTTGCTTACTCCAGTAATTACTTCAAAATGTTGATAGCTTATAGTGGCTGCTACCTTTTTTTTCTCTTATTTTTTTTTTCTTTTTTCTTTTTAACCAATCTAATGTAAAACTTAGAAATACCTCCTGCCTTGAATGATTTCATTGCCCTGCCCTTCAGTCTTCATGTTAGAAATTCAGGTATAGCTTTTTCTGAAAGGATTTAAAAACAGCTGAGCTTGTAGGATTGTAATGTTAGAACTACTAAGAAGGAATTCAGAAGGGAGTTGAGCTGTTATTCAAGTCTCATGCAGTTAAAATTTTTGCATCAGAGAAATTAGTAGACAGCTTCTTGTTAACAGAGTATGGCTTTTGTCTCTGAGATTAGAAAAAAAAATTGTGTATCAAAGCAACTGCCTTGATGGGATATGAGGTTGGAGTTGAGAACTGTAGTTGAAGCAGAAGATACAAAGCCAATAGTAAACCTGGATTTATTTATTCTGCTGCTTTTTTAGTTTTGCCTGTAGGATGAACCACACGGTATGAAGTACGGAGAATATTGATGACTTCTGTAATACAATAGTCACCGACTGTCTGTTTCTTTAGGTGAGAATTTGTTCATATACGTGAGTCATGATTTTTTTTTGCCTATAATTTTCGAATAATTTTAAACACTCTGCTCCTGCCAGACACTTCTGAGGTAGGTGACTGTGAGAAACTAAGCCTTGCATGATCTGGGAGGTGTGGATTGTGCAAGTCTGCCTTGCTAGCATTGCCAGGTTTCCATTTATGAAGGTGCTAATTGCGTGAAGGTGATGTTAAGGATCATGTATCATTTTTCTCCATATTTGAATTTTTTTCATGTTTAATTATCTTCTGATAGTATGTGTATAATGAAGTAGTTCTCCAGGGGTGAGACATTTTGATTCAGGAGACCTGAAGCCATCTCGTCAGACTGAGGCTTTGTTTTCACAATCAAAAGAGAAAAATAGTAGCAGGAGTGGCACGGGTTTGGATTTTTTTAACCATGGTAACTGTGCGTGGGCAGTGCTGGCAAAACAGTGAAGACGAGGTATTTCTGTCTTGCTGAGGCAAGACCTGTATCTTTGTCTGAGAGTGACCTTCTCTTTAGTTCCCCTAGAGGTAAAAATTTTTTCACCTTACTCAGCAGTGCCGAACAAACCTGAAAACGTGCGGCTGTAAAACCAGCTTGGAACTTGTTAAAATGCAAGTGTTTTTAACCTTGCCTGTTTCTTCCTTTGTATCTTTGAGCTGTTATTCCACAGTGTGAAGCAAAGCTGTCTAGTCATTTTGCATGTATTTTTTGTATTAGATCTGTTTTTAATTAACATATGTGTGTGTGTGTGATTTCTAATGCTGGATATAATATCAGATCCTGTGAAAGCAGGCTAGCATAAGATTTTAAAAGACTTAAATGGTGGAGAGGCCCACTTTGTATTTGATCAGAGATGAAGATATTTGGAAAGTTCGTAAAGGTGATGGATGCCTCTTAAGGGTTCTACTCCTTAGGTAAAAGGTGTATATTTTGAGTTAACTGGATACAGCTGAATACTGAATCATCTCCAAGGAAATGCTTTTTTTTTCCCTACAAAAACGCATGTTTGTTATGTATTATCTATGCACAACTGCTATGGAATGTTAGAAGTTAATGTAAAGATTGATATATTCAAATACACATATTGTTGACTGTTGCAGGGGAAAAACTGCTCAGATAGTGTAATTTAAACCACAAAAAGCAATTTATTGATTTATTTACATGAGGTAATTAAGTGGCTATCAGGGAACTGTACACTTAGGATCAATACTAGCAGTACAACAGATAAACCAGACTGTTATACAATTAAAAACGTTAATAAATGCCAACAAATATCTAAACACTTATCATAGCTAATAATGAAAAGTCCTTATCACCCTCTTACCCCACATAGTTATTGGCTCACCAGCTCCATGGGCAATGTGGGTTACAAGCAACACCCGCTCTTCCACGTGAGGAACCAGCTCAGGTTCACCTAATTGCACACAGCTCTTCCTGCAGCTGTGGATGTTCCAGCTTTATACCAGGGCCACTTCCTACAATCTACTAACCTGCAGGCCAGGGTAAAGTTCCCACCAGCAAGTCCCATAGCCCACCCAAGCCGTGAATCACCCCCGTATGCCACTTTGCTGTTTGGAGTGTGGCTGCCACTGTCATGTGGTGGGGACGCAGCTCCCCAAGGCATGGAGGAGGTTGCGATGCCAGTGGGGTGACGTCTCCATTGTCCAGTCAGGCTTTGGTGGCTTCTCTGTTGCCATTATGAAGTTCCTCTCTCTCATTATGAAAGAAGCATTAATGTTTGTCCTTCTTTTCAAGCTGACTCTTTGTAATCCCCCTATAAAATATTAGATAGTTGGCCTCATATTAAGCTGGAGCTTGAACCAGGTGACTCCAGAGGTCCTTTGCAATCTAAATTGATCACTGATTTTATGCAACACATGGATGTCATAAATATGAAATCCTGTCTTTGTTTAATATTATACCACATTAGTAGATGGGTTTGAAAAGGTCGTATTTCACCTAAACACATAATTTACCTACTTCTATAAAACATTTTATTCATACTGTCTTCATATGTGATATGCTTTCTTTTTACATCTCTAAGGTGATACCATGTGTTTTGTGAGTAAAAAGACAATTGACATCTGGTTTGGAGTTATTTTTTCCAGATTGGTCAGATTGCATGCCAGGCAGACCTAGTTTTACTCTGTTAAAACATTTTCTTCTTTCAATTGGCAAAAAAGTCATTATGTATAAAAATAAATATTATAGATACATGGTAGGCAGCATTTTACCTAAAAATAGATTTGGCAACAATTGCATTTAAATTATTTTGGACCTTGACAGTAGGTGAGTTTGCTGAAAACTGTTTCTGATTTTAATGCTTTACATTTTTACCAATCCTTTTCTCTTGAAAAGCTTTACGAAAATTCATCAGCCTTCATAGGGCTCTTCTGAAGTCTCCTTCTGTCACTTGTTGCTGAAAAAATTGCTGCAGGGGATTGGTCGAATTACCAGTTACCAAATTACCAAGCCAGTAGTCTTCTATCAGACCAATTTCTTCTATATATGTCATGATACCCTCAGACAGAAGAGCATTGTGTGACTAAATTATCATAACGTAGGAGGAAGCAAATGGCAACAGTTACACTTGAGCTCTCTGCAGAATGGTGACTGTATCGGCTAAAGAGGTCACAGTGAAATGTAGTCGTTGGGAGTCAAATCTTGGATGTAATGAAACCAGTACACCTTTCCTTCTTCATAGGAGCTCACATTTCGTGAGCTGTCATCATTGTGCTTCAGAGCTACTGCCCCCTGAGGTGTTAGATGCAGGTTCATCATCTTTGTATGTGCAATTGCTGGATTAATTGAGTAAAAAGTGTTTTGCTGTAGCACATAGAATTTAGGGAGAATTTTGGAGAAAGCACTGCAGCTGCTCAACTGGAGATTCAAGCAATATAAATGCTTTTTTGTCTCAGTTGCAGAACTATGCTGGAATCCCCCAAAGTTGGGAATTTTAGCATATGACTTCATATATTATCAGATGTTTTGAACAGAAGTCCTGTCGGAAAGGTGTCATATTTAGCACTGTTTGTTGCCTGCCCTTTGTTATCTGCTGGAAAAAATAATTCTAGCTGGGATCTGCCAGCTTTGTGAAGAAAGGCAGGTGGGTCACGTTTCCTTTTTTTGGTATGGTTCTAATTGTCTGCTCATAAATCAAGTATTGTGTAGCTTAGCAACATCCAGGATTATTATTATTATTATTTATTATTAGAAAGCATCATTCATGTAAAATTTATTAAGGTCTGCTAGTAACTGTATCTGTAAAGTTCTGCATGTTACATGTCTGCTATAGGTAGTTGTCTACCTATCGATTTAAGAGTTTTTCAGAGAAGAGACGATTTTTTCTTTGTGTAACACGTTAGTTATTCATACAAAGTTAACAATTCTTCTGTATGTGGATGTAGCTTTTTTTATACCAATGTTCCCCTAAAACGGTACTGTTTAGTTTCTTGTTAAATGAGCATATTGCTGGGGTATGAAGAAGTTCTTTTTCCAATCTATTTTTAGGAGACTGCATATATATTCCATTCAAACCGAAAGCTATCATTACATTGACAGAATGGCTGCAACCATTTTCCATTAGAAATCCTATTTCTTTTCATTGGTCTGTCATCTTAAAATATCAAGCTGTCATGCAGACAAAACTTACTGTGTTAAAAGTCTTGAAGTGTATCAAGGCATACTAAATGTCTGCTTTAACCTTAAAATAATTTTGACATTGAAATAAAAAGGGCTGTATACCAGGTATGTTGTGCAGATAGCACTGTGAAATGGCAAAAATATGATTGGCGCAATTAAATTGCAAGTATTAGCTTTGCTTTCCATTGTTATGCAGCTAAGGGAATGTGGCAAATCAATGAACTTTAGTCAGTAATCATAATGTATTACTGTCCATTGGCAGTTTTAACAAAGCCATTACCCTGAATTTTTGCAGGCTTTAGCTTCATGTGGACTTTTAATATCCTGATGAATGAGAAGGGCTTGGAGCATTGTTGCTTAGCCCAGTAGCCTGTCTGAGTAGCCCACAGTGTGTGCCTAAGGGGAGAGTAGAAACTGCCCTCATGTGTGTTCTTACCTCTTCAGAACACATGACAGATTTGTAAAATTTTGCAGCTGAGGGACTTCATGAGGTTGAAGTGTTGCCTTTGTTTTTAGAGTGTTCAGTGAGCATTTATTTCAGAAAGTTTGTGTAGTTCCTATTTGAATGCTAGTAAACTTTTGTAAGGAGTCCCATGTTTTGTTTTGGTTTCTTTACCTTGCGTTACAGACACAGTTGTTGTTCTGTACAGACTACACTGCTTCCAGTCCTGACTTTGACTCTTGTATCCCATCCACCAGGTTTTCTCCAGCCTGAAGAATCTTAAACCACTGAATATTGCTTTTTATGGAAATTGTTCCACAGCTTTTGTTACTATTTTTTACTTCTCTTTGGCTTTTTTAGTTCTGACCATATTCATCAAAATAGGATTCTCTGTGGCTTTACATGGTTGTAAACAGATTTTTCTGTTTGCTATTTAGTTTGCTTGTGCTTCCTTCCTTGCTTGCTTTTTTGAATCTGTCAGTTACTTTTACAATTGTTACAGATCAATGTGTTGCTCTTCCATAAACCTAGTTTAACTCAAACTCTATCCTCTGGAGTAACATACAGTTCAGAAAAAGGGAGGAAAAAGTGTCTTCCAGCCTTGCTTACCAAGTGCCTCTTTCTGGGGTACGGAAAAGCATTAAGCATACTGCAAGCAGTGCCAGGGTTCTAGCAATGCTTTCATTTTTTTTCTGGGAGCTTTATATTCCACTCTTGTATCATGCATTGTTGGATGAGTGTTTTATATTCACATGCCTTAAAACCTTTTATTTGCTATGTTTAATTAGATTTGCGCCCACCATATGCATTATTTTTACCTTTATTAATCTTCCAGTGTAGCACTGGTTGCTTTACTGTCACAGTGTCATTTGACAACACTTAAATTGGCCTCTGTCTTTACAGCCACAAGAAGTGTAGTATTATCAGCTGTGTAGTTGTAATGCTTAACTAGGTCATGATCTACCAGGCCACTATCTGACTTGAAGAATGCAAACAGCATTATTAACTTACCAAGAATATAGATAGATATATGTATGTACAGTTGAACAGCTGCTCTGAAGTTCTCCCTTTGATCAGTGTAGAATTACTTTATGGTTTGCAAAATAAATGTTAAAAGCTAAGCTCCTTTAGAAAGATAAAGCTTCTAAAAGCCCTTCGATCTGACCATGATAACATTGTCATACCTTCCTCTTATTCTACTAATGCCCTTTTTTCATCTTGTAGTTCCAGAGGAATAAAGTCAAAGACCTAGTGGTCTGCTCTTTTATTGACTTGCACGCACACACACGTATATACACAAAAAATCCTCTCACCAATTTGAACGATTTCAAATAAGGGGAATGTTGATGCAGTCCTAACTTTTCACTGTTTTGGAACTAAATTCATGGTGGATAGCGGTAAAAGATGTTGCTGGAAATTATGTAGGTGGGAACTTTTCAACTGTAAGTTTAGACAGGGCTGGAATGATAAAAAAGCAATATTATGTGCAGTGTCTTCTCATAACATTTTAAAAGTTTGTTTTATTTCTTAGTTTAGATTCTTAAACTTCTGCAGAATGATTTGTAATAGATTTCTGTGATATTATTTTTAATTTCAGTCCTGTATAAGTGAAGCTTGAATTTTACATAGACAATACAGTAACTCAAACATTCTTTTTTGGGGACTCCCAGTTAGCAATTTAGATGGTTTGGCACATTCGATGCCAGTATAGTTTGAATTCATTCTGCTGGGTTCAGCTGCCAAAGGTCTAAATAATTTCACATCTCCTGCCAGTGTGGATAGGGACACAATCATTTGTTTTCTATAGGGAATAAATAGTACATTATCATTTTTATTTATGAAGTTTCTTGTTCAGTGTGGAGTAAAAAGCAGTAAGTTTTGGATATACAGACTATACCGTACTAAATGAACTTGCAGTTCTGTGGAAACAATGGTATAAAAATAAAGCTGAACTTCTGTTGCATCTAACATTATTGAGTTTCAGATGTTTGTTTTGTTTTGTTTTGTTATTACTTTACCTGTGCTGAAGTTAAGCAGTGTCAGGAACTTCTGTCATCTTTACTTTGCTTGGGTTGTTCATTTGCTGTAAGTGTTTGCCATAGATTATATGCTTAAGCATTTAAAGCAACAGCTGAGACAGTTCAGTTGTCTGTGAATAAATGTATTTACAGTATGACTAATAATAGCACAGTTAACATTTTTCCGTCCTAAACTTACTACATTGAATAGACAGGTACAAGAAGTTCAGAAGTTTTATAGCTGAAAACTCTCTATCCCAACATTCTTGTTTTCATGCTTGTATATCAGCTCCTGATCTAAAGTGAAGGCATTTAAACGCCTTCTAAACTTTGTACATTGTGTTCATATGGACAGTCACTCTCATCTGCCTATGATTTAGCCGTCTCTGGAGCTATAAAATAGCACGTTTGTGAATGTGAAGTTTTATTTTTATTGATAAAAGTTGGAGGAGGCTGATTTTTTTATTTATTTTTTTTTTTTTTTAATTTTAAATTTTAGGCAATGTCGTTACTGTTTGATTAGTTTGCAGTGTTCTACAAAAATATTAATGGGCTATGTAGCTCTACTGAAAATGTTTGGGTAGCTGCTGGTGAGGTAGAAGACTGTCCTTTAGATGAATTGATCGCTGTACTGGTATTGCAGTCGTGCATATATTAAAATACAGGTTTTCCTTAGACCAAGAGTGGAATGAAAGTCCTTTGACCTCTTACCCTGGCATGCGTGTCCCTGCATGGCAGGGGGATATCAGAGTTCCAGACCAAATTACAAAGCAAGTGTAAAAATAAATCCTGAGACACCTACACATTGGGCTTGAAGAAGTTATGTTCATCCTCACAATTCCTTGGCCTTTCCAAATTACTTCAGTCTTTTAATTTTTTTTAGTTAATACACATGCTTTGAAGTCCCAGTAAGAAATTAAAAATAAATAATTCTTCAAACTCTTGAATTCAATAAAGCAATATTCTTAAATAATATTTTCATTACTGATAAGATGGATAATTCTCTCAATACCAAATAGGCCAAACATTGTATGGGAATTCAAACTTAATTAATTGTATTAATAACAGTTAAGGTGGTTGGCAGAAAAACCTAGAAAACAAAAGCCTCTGGCTTGGCATATTTGGGAAGTTACTGTGTTGGGGATAGTACTGGGGGTCGCATAACCCTGGTCAAGAAGGGTGCAGCCAAGAAATGCAGCCAAAGCAAACTGGAGAGGATTTGTGTAGAAATTTGGATGAGCAGCTGCTATGGACAGTATAACTGAATTTGAGAAGAATTTTTTTTTAATTCTGAAAGACAGTGCCAAGTCACAGCACTTTCTGACTTGTGAAAAGTGTGCTAGATTCTTAACTGGATTATTTTTTACCTCATCTGTGTCCTGCAAGAAGGATAACCACTACCTTATCCATACCCTGCAAAAATGATAATAATTTAGAGCCCAGTCTAAAGTTGGGAGTATTTTCCCCCTCGTTTCACAAGTCTTTTATTGAACTCTTAATCTGAGTACTGTGTGGGTCACCTGTCTTTCTATGTGATCCTTTTCATATTTGTATTACCTAGATAGTAATTTGATTAACTTTCTAGTGAACTTAACAGTTTGCTGAGTGCTACAGGGAGGTTATGGAACTTACAGTTCAGTAAACTTATGACACTGGAAAAAAAGTTATGTTCATGATTTATGGACTGTATGTAAGTTACTTCAACACCATTTTTGCAATTCAGCGCAAGATTAGTCATGTTGGAAAGTGAATGTGTGAAAGCAAAGGGATAGTTCCTTGGTCAGCTGGATTTTCTTGGAAGTACATAAGACCAGAGAGCTTCTAGAAACACCTGAAGAGGTTATATTAACATCTGGAGATCAATTTTGAATGCATCTGACAAACTGCCGGTGCAGTGCAGAGCCTTATGCTTAGGAACTGTAGGCACTGGAGTTCATTTATAAGTTACAAGGTTTTGCTTATAATACTTCTAAAAAAAAAAATCAGGAAGATCTTTAAAGGCACGTTGCAGTACTGCTTAGTTTGTTAAAGTGAATTTGAAGGCGTAGCATAGACTTTCAGCCTGTCAGAATCAGGCTGAAAGCTGTTGAAGAACAGTGAATGGCTACAGAGTTGTTTGCTTTGACTATCAAAGAAAGACTATAGTTCTTATTTCTTAGACCATTTAATGAGTGGGAGAGGGGTTTTGTGTGTTTAGTTGTGGGTTTGGAAGATACTGAGTGGCCAAGTTTCAGTGAGTTGTACTGAAAGATGCTACATGTTGGTGCAAAGCAGTAAGGACCAAAGAGCAGCTGGAAATGACATGAGTCTACCACATGCAAATAATTTGACAATCTGTATATGGAGAATGCAGAAACAATTTAAAAAATGTAGACTGCTCCTGCTGCAATAAATTCCCTTGTCTACAACTAGAAGCAGCTTGAGGCAACTCAGTGATATGCTTTTTATCAGTTGCTATATGTTCATATGCCAAAAGAAAATAAATGAAATACATATTAACAGAGACCTGACGAATTATTTCTGTACTTAAGGAGAGTTTTTCATGTGATGCACTTAATATTACCTGTATATTAATACTATATAGAATATTATAGTCTAAAGAACTAGTATGTTAGTGGCACTGGTGCTGTTGAGAGGGTTTTTTCCTCATGTTTGTTTATAAGCATAGCATATGCAAGGGTTGAGATTCCCTCTTTCCCCCTCCCCCCGTTTTCATGTTCCAGTCAGTGAAGAACTGTTCCCGTGAGTGTCGTGTAATTTCTGTTATTTGGTTTGTTGTTTTTTTTTTTCCTAAAGAAAACCAAAGCAGTTTGGGTGCATTTAGGCTATGGTAATGTCTACTGTAGGAAGAGTATAAGAAATATTTTTTTAAAGCCACCTTAGACCAACCTTTTTATAGCTATTTAAAGTAATACTATGATATTCTTAGGAGTTCTGTTTTTTCTAAAATGTATTTGTATGTTATAAACGTGATTTGTTCAGGTTTCTCTAAAACAAGTGTAGTTTACACTGTGATCCTGGTATTGCTAATCCATGAGAAGAAAATACGACTTCCAGCTTTAAGAGTATTTTAAACATTGCTTTGCCGTATTCAAAGCTGTAAAGTGGATGGAGGTGACTTTTAGGTTTTTCACTTCGCTGTCTCCAAGTTGTGTAAAATTGCACACCTGAAGTAGAACTGAATTCTGAACATGAATCTTTTCCAGTGGCAAATGAGAAATGAATCTATGTTTTTATTGGAAGAATAGAGACAAATGAGTTGGCGGGTATTGACTGTGTTTAACATTCTTCTGCTGAAGGAAAAGCATCAGAACCCTGACTTTGTGTTCCCTTCCTTTCTGTCAAAGGCAGTGATCTTATGGAACTGTTGATGACCCCAGTTGAGTCATTCCTTGATCCATGGCCCTGACTGTGTTGTGTCCTACATGCTTCTGAAGATCACTTGTCATTGAAGCTAAATAAAAAGAGGTTTTCTGTGTCTTACTGAGTGCTATTATTTCCTCTTCCTACTTTCTGGCTTTGACATACGTAAACATACATTGCAGCAGGACTTCACTGTATTTTTTTGTTATAATGTACAGTGTCCTGCAACAAGTCCTGCAGTTGCATGATGGAGGGTATGCTGGTCCAGGACTTTGTCAGCCTCCTTCTGCTCCTATAGATATCCTCTTTGACAGCCAGTATGTTCAGAGAATCACTAGTTTACCCACAGTGCCAAGTTTCTATGCCGCAGTCTCTAAAGATGCTACACTCATCATGTCTGAAGGAAAGACTAAGTTCCCTCTTCTGTACATGCTAGTATTTGTTCCCCTCTTTGAAAAATGTCTGCATATTAATCCAGTCTATATATTTTGTTAATAAACAATATTTTTATAGCTTGGCTACAGTGTCTGGACTTATAAGAAAAAATGCTGCAAATAGGCAAGGTAAGTTGTTTCTCAGTAAAAAACAAACAGTGGGATAACAAATGAGCCTTCTCTGATGGAAGTTGTCGAGGTTGGTTGTGTGGATTCTGTTGCATTGGGAAAGATGCAACATGAGATGGAAATGCTAGTGCTTACCTCTGTGAGTTGTTGGCATTGACTGGGAGTGATTGACAAATGACTGATGTCATTTCACATCAGAACATTGTCCCACAAGCATAGTGCCCACATAATTTGATAAAGTAAGTTGAATCTGTCCATACTTGGTTCAAGAGCTTTTATGGTGTGAAAGAAGTTTGTTTAAATAACTCTCTTTTTCGAGATTTTTTTAACCTCTAAAATGAACCTTAAAATAAGCCTAAATAACATATTTTTAGAGGTTTACTTTAAGAAGAGCTTTGCTAGTGGAAAATGTGAAGAACTGTTGTGTTCACGATTAAGATATGGCTGATGTATTAGTGGAGAGGAAGGGTATGGGCAAGACTCTTTTCAGATGCTTGACAAAAACAAACATGGGAAAACTTGGTAACAAATGGTAATAAGGATGTTTCCAAATAATCCATTGCTAGAGGTGATCTGGTTATTGGCTTAATTTACTAAAGCCTCATAGCTTTTACCTTTGGAATTATAATTGAGAGTTGTAATGCCAAATACACTTAAGCTTGCATAACATTTTACGGCTGTGAACCTGTAATAGAAATTGCTGTTGCTTACAATGTTGTTTGCGAGCAAAGACTTGATTTTTTTTTTTTTCTTTAAATTATTGTTGTTTTTCTAATTTCAACTGGAGTAGGTAACTTATATCTGAGACAGGAAACTTTGTTATAGAAAGTATATTCTAGTGTCAGTCTTTTTCACCCAGTGTTTTTCTTAAGAGCTCTTCTTTCTTCGTGGTGAGAACGCAGACTTATGACAACAGTCATTGGAAACATTCATTGCTTTATGCAGAATGGCCCAGAAAAAAGGCAGCTGAAAATTTAGAGTCAATAAGTAAAGCGTTTGCTTTTAGTCATGAGTTCATCAGTTGTAATTAGTAAAGGAAGAAAACTTAGATATATAACACTGGCAAAGATGGTCACAAGCTGCCAATATGACAAGTCTTAAACATCTGAGTTTGACCAGAGGCTGTATCAGAAGATGTATTTCAGTAGGGCCTAAAAATTCGTAATGATGTTAAGCATGGCAGTAGTGTAACATAATCCTCCCATGAAGAATAATGTCCCTTTCATGTTCAAGGAAAATTACTTGAGACTGAAACAGGTGCAGAACAGGTTTACTTGGATGGTCATGAAACCTGTAACAAGAAGAAGCTAGAAGAATCCAGCTTGTTTATTAGTCTAGCAGAAGAAAGACTGGGAGAAGTTGTTGTTCTCATGAATATATCATAGGAAAAAAGATGGGGGGAGGAACTATTAAAGGGATGGTCTTGGTCCTTAGCCTTACATATTAATGTGACTGGTTCTATAGAAAGTGGGCTGCAGAATAAGAAAGAAGCCTCTTGCTTGTAAGGTGTTGGAGAGAGCTATGAGAGAATTTGTTATCTACATATGTTTCTGATGAAAGACTTCAGATGATACAGCAGCCCTTGATAGAATATATCTTAAGCTTGATTTGAAAATCTTGAGATGCTTGATTTAAAAGCATGAACTTACCTTTTAACAAAGTTTTACCAACCTTTTAACCTTTTCCATTTGTTAGAAGAGCATGGTATATAGTAGTTATTTCTGTTCTCAGTCAGCAGTTAAAATTAGCTTTCTGTGAAATCAAATACTGTTGTATACAGAAAACAGATCAACTGATAATTTATAGCACAGCAATTGTGTAGTATCTTGCACAGTGTATATAACTTTGTGATAAAGTAGTCTTTCAAATAACGCTGTCAGTCTATCTGCAGGTGTGCTGGCAGAGGGATCAGCATGAGCCACCGTAGAAGCTTTTCGTGTTAGTGTTGATTTTCTGCTATCTGTGTTAATCTTGAATAAGCAAACTTCAGAGATGAGACTTTCATTAAGTAAGCATAGGAAACGCATGGGGGTATGTGGTAATGCCATCTCTTCAGAGAAAGAAGTGCTGGTTAAAACAATTCAGTTTCTGGCTAATCGGAGTATTTTTTTCAGAGGTAAAATGTATTTATAATTGTATATTTGCTAGTCCATTTCTTCAGAGTTCTTCCCAAAAGAATATATTTGCTAACCAAATTTTTGAAGATGCAGGGGAAGGGAGAGAGAAGGGACTAGAGCTAAGAAGTGTATGCATCGGACACATAGAGTACTTGGTTTTGGGAGAAGTCCAAATGAAAATTTTAAACATTTTTGCGAACTCTTGACTGTTGGGTTTTTTTGTTTGTTTTGTTTTTAATAAACGAACCAAGCCAAGAAGTGTTTTATAAAATCTTTTGGAGTTTCTGCTGAGACAATTGAAGGTGTACCACCCAAATCCCCAAGTTCTAGTCCTGAAGCTTTTACCTCGATTTCTCCTTTCCAAAAACCTGACCTGGATTGCAGCAGCACATGTATCAGTTATTTGTCACTGATTTCAGGAGGTTCACAGCGTGTGCAGCAAAGACATTTTCTTCTCACCAGGGTAATTTAGCCCCAAGTGTTTTGTTAAAGCAATACTGAACTTTATCAGCAGGAAAAAAGCAGATTGAGTAAAGGGTTTTTTTTTAAATATAGCAATAATGTACACTGGACTTACTGGACTTCTGAAGTCTGAGATCTAATAGAGCTGTCTTCCATTTTCCTCCTACCCATCAGACTATGACAACCAAAGGGAAATAGTGCTGTCCATCTGCTCTTCACAGAACTCCTTATTATCTGCCTTTAGGTCCCTCATTTGGGCCTTGAATAGAATAGCTGTTGTAGCCACTTCAGGATTAGACCTCAGAGTAGGTAGTTCTTTACACTTTGTTTTAATTATTGATGGGGAGGGTGTAGTGAATCAACACTTCCCTGTTTTTTTCCTACTTTATGTGGTCTGTATCTGTGCTAACCCATTCTTACCACATTGAGAACACATTAGCCATCAAGCAAAGTGGAAGATGCAAGGTAAGCTATGAATAAAAGCAGAACAGAATTCCTTTAGAAAGAGAATGCAGTCCAAAGTGTTTCTTACAGAAAAATTATTAATGTAATACTTAGCATAGAAGGTGGAAATTAGGCATCCTGAAACATAGTTTGAAAATAAAATAAATCAGGAAGTAGAAATTAATCTGCACCAGAAGTGGGAATTGTGGGATAGGCTCAATAGGCTATACAGGTGAGCCTTAGTTATTTTGTGCATTTCAGGAGGTTGTGAAGTGATCCCCCTCTGCTAAAAATAAAGCAAAACAAACCAACCAAACCACCAAGAAGAACAAAACAAGAAACCAAACCAATATGAAGGAAATTAGCAGAAGGAAACATTATTTTGTCCCTTCAAATGCATATTGCCAGATGCTTGTTACATACCTATGGCACTGATGTTTACCTGTGGTTGCAGACTGGCCCACAGGTGCCATCAGTACCTGCTGGCTTATTCCTACCTGTGTCTCCCAGCAAGTATTATGGCAGTGCAAGGTGGTTTCTGCCTGCCCAGTCACAGGTGCTGGATTGTTTTTAAGTAGAGGATGTGTGTTTTACTTCCTTCCCAGTCTTCTTGTGGTCTGTGTATCAGATGTCTCCCATCTTAAACTATGACTTGTTAAAACAAGTGAAAAGTTGCATCAAACCCACCTCTTCCCCTGACTGACAGCAGCATACTAAATGAGGTATCTGTTTGGGTTTTGTTTTCCACAAAGGAGGCAATGTTCTTTTATTCTGAAGGAAAGAAATTGAGAAGGTTGAGAAATATTGTTTTAAACTTTAAAAAGTGCCATGTGGACAGTTACATAGGAAAGAGATCTTGGTGCAGAATTTAGAGGTCTGTAGTGGTTCCAGCTAGGTGGCTTGTATTTTTTTTTTTTTTTTTTAGGATAGAGACAGTATGTACTGTGCTTATTTTGCTTTCAGTTCAAGGAATTGTGTTATTTTTTTATTTATGTATGAACAGTCATTTAATTCTTTGTTATTTATTACAACTTGATTTATTTGTTTATTCCATTATTTGCTTTCTGTTACCTCATTCTCTGGTAATGTTTTCATGGATTTGCATTTCGTTTAGAAGTCTGAAGTATTTCTTAGCCATTTCTTTCAAATTCAGTAATAATTTCAAATATGATTTCAAATAATTCTTTTCACATTTCTCCTGGGTAGTAGTCATATATTAATTAATAATTATTTGTTTAAGGATGTTCTCAATAGCGTGACTCAGCTTTTATGGTACAAAACAGATTTGTGTTGGTAAACTGCTACAATTATGTTGTGCTGACTTTAAGAACCATTGCGGGAGAAGTACATGAATAGTGTAGATATATATGGTAGATTAAACCTGGCATCTGTGGGAGATGGACAGACAGAAAAGGAAGTGATTAGATGAGTAATGCTCCGCTTTCCGTGTCACTGTAAATTAGCATTAGGTAGCTTTTTCATGTCTTTGCCCACGTGCTTTTGAAATACCCAAAGATCAAAAACTTTTTGTTCTTTTCCCTGTTCATAGCAGATTTTCTTACAGAATATGAGACAGATCATGTATAAAAACAAATTAAAAATAAACAAATCTATTATTTTAGTCGGTGAGGTGTGAAAAATCATCTTCAGAGTGCAGCAAGTGAGCTACTTCACAGAAACTGGTTTCTGTGCTGCTTCTACCAGATGGTGTGAGGTAGCTACTCTTGGAGCAGGTCGCAGAGGCAGATAATGTGTAGCGCAAATGGTGTCGTCTCTTTACAACCTGGGGAAAAATAATAATAATAGCCATTAAAATTGAGAATGAAGTGAAAAACAAACCTTGACATTGCATTCAGCTTGTTACTTCTAATAGTATTGTCTGTGGGCTGGAAAAGGTTGTAGACCACTACAATACATCTTTCTGTTTATGAGTGCATCATGGGGAATTCCCCTGTGAAAGTGGAAGGTGTTGGTTTTGAAAGTAGACAGCTTTAAGGAAGGAGATCTCTGTGGCTGAAATAAGAGAGTTGTAATAGAAGACACTAGAGTATGCCCCTGCAGGGATCCACCACCATCTTTGGGACAGAATGTAATTCACGTTTTTGTCTCACTTCTTTTCCTGTTCTCCAATAGGTAGAAGTAAGTTGCTTGACTGAAATAAAGTTGTCTGCCTGTGTGTTCACATACACACGTAAGCAATTTACATGTTTTTGAATTTTTGTTTTTCATTTGGTGAAAGCTGTGGTCACTGTTCTTCTTTCAGAAAAGAATTTCATAATCCAACTCTCAGTCCTGTGAGAACTCTCTAATATACCTGGAAGTCCCCTTATAGCCCACAGTTTACCTGCTATCACAGTATTCCATGCTAATAATCAAAGTTTATCTGTGATGGCTGAAGCTAATCTGGAAGACTTTTCAGTATCAAAGTATGCTTTCAGTTTTTGTTTCCACAGAGGAGACAGAGAAAGTTCTGCTTTCATATGGGTGGGTCTTCACTATTAAATTTTCTTTCATGTGCCAGTATGACCAGTTCAGGCAGACAACAGAAATATAGTTTGATACAGTAAAGATGTTCAGCTGGATAGTGTATGATGTGGATGCTTCAGTTTTTGTTCCTCTAGTACTCTCTGTCAAATCTATTATAAAGGCTGAAAATGGTGAAGAACAGTTGTTAAAGTTTTTAGAGTTGGGTGAACGTTTGTTCTTACTGCTGCTGTGTCTGAAAAAACACCTGAAAGCCTCCTGCAGGGCTGAGTAATACAATGCTGGAATGACGCAATTCATTGATCCTTCTTAGGGTTGGTTGTTTATTAAGGAGCAAAAATTAATGACTTGTATCCTCCCTCTTGTGGGGAAGGCGTGGGAGAAAGAGAGGAACACTTCATGGCCCATTAACTGGGTTTTGTACCACATGTTATTAAAGGTCATTTTGTTGACAGAAGGTGGTTGCTGACCAATTTTCTTTTTCTTTTTTTCTTTTTTTTTTCTATTTTTTTTTTTTCCTCCATTTCATGGTACACATTTTGATATCTGTATTGGGTTTATTTGGCAAGATTTTGGTAACAGGGGGACTGCAGAGGTGGCTTCTGTGAGAAGACACCAGAAGTTCCCCCTGTGTCAGATAGAGCCAATTCTGGCTGGCTCCAAGACAGACCCGCTCCTGGCCAAGGCTGAGCCTGTTGGCAATGCTGGTTGGGCCTCTGTGATAACATAGTTAAGAAAAGTAGAAAATGCTTTCTTACATGACAGCTGTGTGAGAAGAGAGTGTGAAAAATGTGGGAGAAACAGTCCTGCAGACAGCAGAGTCTGTGGAGAAGGTGAGGGAAGAGATGTTCCAGGTGCTGGAACAGAGATTCCCCTGCAGCCTATGGAGGAGACCATGCTGGTGCAGGTTGTCCACCTGCAGCCCCTGGAGGACCCTATGCTGAAGCAGGTGGACATGCACTGAAGGAACCTGCAGCCCATGGAGAGATGACACTGCAGACCAGGCTCCTGTAGAGAGGAGCCCATGCTGGAGCAGGTTTGATGGCAGGACATGTGACCCCATGGGGGACCCTGTTCCTGAAGGTCCATACCCTGTGGTGAGGACTCGTATGGGAGAAGTTTGTGAAGGACTGTAACCCATGGGAGGGACCCATACTGGAGCAGGGGAAGAGCGTGAGGAAGAAGGAGTGGCAGAGATGAAGTGTTTATGGACTGACCAGAACTCCCATTTCCCTGTCCCTCTGTGCCACTGGGAGTGGTGGGGGCTGGGGGAGGAAGTAGGAGAGTCATGAATGAAGTTGAGCCTGGGAAAAGAAGGATGGGGGGAATGTGGTTTTAGTTTTGTTATTGTTCCTCACTATCCTAGTCTGTTATTAATTGTTAATAAATTAATTTCCTCAAGGTAAGCATGCGTTGCCTGTGACAGTAATTGGTGAGTGATCTCCCTGTCCTTACCTTGACCTGTGAGCTTTTTCATTGTGTTTCCCCCTGTCCTGCCAAGGAGGGGGAGTGATAGAGCGGCCAGGTAGGCTCCTGTTGGCCAGCCAAGATCAACCCACCGTAGTCCTAAATCTGCTCGTACCTACACGGAGATCTGCAGGAAGAATCCAGCTGTTTTACAGTAGGTTTTTAGGGAGTCTTACACACTTTGACATCATGTTCGCCTTCAGTATGTAAACAGAGCCCCCTAGGGAAATGTTTTTTCTGCAGATCTTAACTCCAAACAGTTGTCCCAAAGAGAAAGAAATAGAAGACAAAGGAGAAATTTAAATGTGTTATTTTACTACGTAAAGGCAGATGCTGTAATGAGGCAAATTGCTGTATTCACCTTCTCTTTTTCCTTCCATGCCTGGGATATTGTTTTTCAGCATGTTTCTTCCTGAGAAATTTCCTTCACCTCTTTGGAATTGGAGCATACCATGGAGCTAATAATGAGAATATGCTTCAATTTATTGAGTTATTGCTACCCTTTCTCTGCCTCCTACCCCCACCCTTGTTTCACACAGAGGAAGCAGAAGACCCAGAAGTGACATTGGCTCATGTTTTCTTGTCTGGGAGAGGTAGCTTGTACTGTTAGATTGCTTCAGGCCAGTTAGTGCACTACCCGAGAAGAAATGTGGGATGTATGCTTCTTACACTTGGCTGTACTTTTTTGGGGGATTACAGGACACTGTGGGAAAGCAAATGATGTATTTCATAACGGAGTGAAAGATGAACTGGAGTAGAATGGTACATGAGGATCACTGAGGAGAAATAAGTTTTTAAGCAAGGTATTTTCAAATACATCTTCTAACTTTGAGTGCCACTTTTGTCTGATATAGGCCAAACATTGCTGTAACTACAGAGTACTCAAGGATACCTCATATTTTTTACATCTGAGGGAAGACTGGAGAAAAACACAGAAGTGTGACTATTTCAGAATAGACTTTATTTTGTAAGGGCTTGACCACATTAGAAATCACTATGTATTTGTTTCCTGCAGTGATGGCTGCAAGTGAGTAGCCTCATTTGTCGTAGTTTGAAAACTCTGGTGGGCAGTAAGTTCATAGGTGTGCGGGTAGGAGGGTGGGGGTAAGGTATGCCTGCCTGTTTCTGTCTTCTTCATGTGCTGTGATCGACTCTGAAAGAAGGAAACAGTCGAGAAACTGTTACGGAGTGTTGGGCAAGTCTGTGAGATCAGGCCCCCCTCTAGTGGTGGCACCTCTGCAAGACTATGTGAGATGCTTTCTCCAAATGCTGGTTTCCTCCAGTGATGAATTTTTTTCTCCATCTAAAAGCCCCACTTAGATCCCTTCTGGTAACTGTGGTGAATATGTATGATTGCTATTACAGTCATTACTTAGACAAGTAATAGATTGAGCTCATTCTGACCCTCAGTGACACTGAAAACAGTGTTGTGTAGTGTTTCACTAGTGTTAGCTGAAATTTGCTACACCTATAGTGCAATATTAATTTGTCTGTGGCTTTGAGGTGGAAATTTCCATGTTAATTTTTCAATGGACAATGGGAGATGGGTGGGAAAGAAGAATATGCTGTCAGTGCTCCAAAAAGTAGTAATGCGGAAACGTGTATGAAACAGCAGTCACTTCATGATCTGCTCAAAATATTACTTGTTTGCAGTGTCTCTACGTCGTTATGTCCATTTACCTGGGAGAGATGCACTTTCTACATATTTTGAGTCAGCAATCGTACTTGTAGATTCAGTGGTGTTTATCAATGTCTAAATGTTATTGTTTATGTTATTGCATCAATAACAGTGACTTTCTCAGGAATTGGCACTGCAGCTACTTTTTTCTCAGTCTGTTACAAACTGAGAATGGAAAACCTTGAGTCCATGTACTACTATATGTTTCTTCTTATATGGAAGCAGAATTGTTAATTCTGTTTTGGGCATTCTTTGTCTTCTGTTATTTGTTCTTCTATCTGCTAAATAACCTCAAATAGAAATGTTTCTTAGTGAAGAAATGCCATGTGTTCTTTTTGGTATAATTGTTATGGACAGACCAGAATGCATTAGCCGCCAGTCAGTGGAGGTCTTGGCTGCCTCTTTTTTGTTCATGGAGCATACCTGTCCTTAGAAGTTACTGACTACAGTAAAAGCTGGCTGTACATTCAGACATTGCTCATGGATGCTTACCAGCAGATAGAGATAGCAAGTAGTTGAGACAAGGTATGTTGCTGTGCTAGAGACTGACAAGTTGTAGGGCATGGCTTAGAATTATATAGCATTTAATAGTTGTGTAACGGTGTTTACATGGCTCGTATACTGCATTTGTCTATGAGATGGTGCATTTTCCTACCATTTAGGGGGAAAAGCTAGAATGAAGCAATTTCTTCATTACAGGTCATTGACTATTTGATTCTGATAGGCACAGTTACAGTGATAATAGGTCACTTGCTGCTTTGCCAAGACAAGTATGGGTGGTGTACACTGGTGTTGAAGATCTGAAGTGAATTTAAGTAGGTATTACAAAAGTTGTCTGAGATACAGTGCCATGAATTTGTGGTGTCTATTATCAGTGAAGACATGAGTAGCTAATATGGAAATATGAGCTTCCTAAAAGCCTAATAAAAATATGGATAACTTAGGGAATAAAAGGTGACGCTCTGTAGAGTTGTCATGTTGTATAGAGACTTTTTAGTGTGTTGCCCAGCATTCTTATTTGCGTAATTTTCCCACAAAATTAGGGTTGAACTTACTATTTTTTTCTTTGGCTCTTACAGTGATTTGCTTGGATTTTGGCAAATCTAATTCAGACATATTATTTCAATACCTTGAATGGTGTCTTAGTAAAAATGCAAATGCGTTCTTCAAAATAATTCCTGTCTTTTATTCACTAAGTGCTGAAGAGTACAAAAATAGGAACTTGGTGGGCTGGAGTTAAGGTTGTTTGGGTGACTTTTTTACCTTGCAACTTCATTATTTCAAAACTCCATGTAAAATACAGTTATTTCTTCCATTTCAGATCTTTCACTTTTTCTTTTTCAAAAATATCCTGCTCAGTGGTGAAGAGATGCTTACTTGCATAATTCCAGCTTTTCTCTGTTGTAGGTTTGTGTATGAGAAGTATAAATTTACAGTGACTTTTTCTATAATATCAAAATTTAAAAATAACTGCTTTTTTAATAATACTGCTTTCATTAAAATTCTTGGCTAAGATTTCTGATGTAGTAAGGCATATGCATATGTGTTTAATGAACTGCTCTTCTGACTTAAAGGCTTAAATTGTTTAGCTCTCCAATTAATAATCCACAATTTTTATTTACTAATGTTTTAGTAGCTGGTATTTAATAACGGAAGGTAGGAAAATTGAAGCACTTTGGTAACCTTACTGAAGAAAATGTAACTCTATGACTTCTAGTGTCAGTCTGGTTATTTTGACCGTGCTATTTTGGTTTCTGCAGTGCCAGTGTTTTACACTATGTGTATATGTATAGTGGCAGTTGGCAATCTGCCTGTAAAGCATGAAGTCAGAAATGTCTTAGTCAGCGGTGGTACTTCATTGCAGTTGATGCCCTCAGAACTATAAGAACTGAGAGGCTTTGCCCTGAGGATGGGGTCATTTATCACTGGTGTGACAGCAGCGTGGACCCTGACTGTGCTGTGTGCCAGACACCAAACAAGGCTTGGAGTCTTCTCTTAAATTCTTATTTAACAGTCTGAACTTCTTGTTTTTTATTGTTCACTCCCAGCTAAGGAAGTGCTTATTTTGTGTAGTTCCTGTCTAGCGTCCAACACAGTAACATTTCTCATACAAAAGCCATGTCGTTGCGCCAGAATTGTGCTGACTCTTTTAAAGATTTCATCTAATATTTTTTTAAAATGGCTTGCTTATTTTTTTGTGTTCTGTTACTTTATTTTGGAGTTTTAACAAACTTGTTCTTGGCAGGAAAAGATGAAGTGAAGCCAGATGTAGTTTGAAAATAACTTGATGTTGCAAATAATGAATGAATAGTGTATTTCAGTTAAAACAAAAAGCTCACTGCGCACGCAGCCTCTCCCCCTCATATTTGTTTGTGTTTGTGTCACCTATTTCATAATGGAAGTTATAGGAAATAGTCACCTCGGGTGAAACCTGCCTAGACTTTTTTGGCAACCATGAAATGTACTTCTGCTGTCATGGATTCCTTACTTTGTTAGATCTTTTTTGTGTTAGATAGTATAAGCAAATTAATCAAAATCCCTTTAAGCATCAGCAAATTCCATCCCTCTGTCCATTTCCATTTCTGGAGCAAAAGCTAGTTTGCACAGCAATTTTATTAATTTTAATTACCCTGAAGTGATATTATTCAAATTAATGAAGCAAGGGGGATTTGTAGCTTAGTGATTTGGGAAGTGTAGAGTTAAAAAAATTACAGTAAGAAAGTACAATTCACCAACAAATTATTTCTCTATTTGAAAAATATTTTCAGAAGTTGTTTAAAATTTTAGTTTCTGAATTCTTATTTTTCCCTGAACAATAAACGCAAGAAAACCTTTGCAAAATATTTTTCAGAAAGCTTTTGAATTGTGACAGAAACCAGATATATGCATATTCTTTTTCTCAGCATGCCCAAAACGTTCTGCAGTTTTGTTAAGGCTAAATACTTGTATTTTATTCTATAACTTAAATATCAGTGTAAACCTGAAATATGTACAGATACGTAATTGTAAGATGCAGTATTTGAGGCAAAAATACCTTTGTAAAAAGTAACTTCAAAATAATGATGTAAATTTCAGAGGTTTCTGTACATGATTATATATGCTTTTAAGGTACATTACAAAATTGTTACGCAGGCTGTTGTCCTTACTTTCCATTTCTGAAGGAAATAGACTTTTCTGTATTGGAATTTTCATAGACATCTGAAAGCTGCTAGGCTTTCTTCACAGCTGCATCATGTTCAAATGCTCACAGTCATTCTAGGATCGAATACAAAAAAATACCCTTTTATCCTTTGCTTTCATTTTATCAGGGAAGTCTCTCTTTTGATGGAAATTATTGCCACTAGTTAAGAAATGTGATGAGCATTCTCTGTGTCAGATTCCGTTCCAGTACTCTGTTTCTCAAAGACATTCATATTTGGTATTAATGATACCTCTTAGCAGTAAATCGTAGTAGTGAACTTCTGCTTTTTCTATTAAGTTATGTTACAATAACATTAAATGAAATGTATAGTTTTTATTCCTCTCCTTATGTTGTGAATAGAATTGGGTTTTTATTATTTAGGAAGCAGCAGTAGGTAGAAGTTTTTAAATTATCTTAAAGTAGACAATAACAAATAATTGACTACCTTGGTTGTAAGTTAATTCTTGAATTTCTTTCTTGTGTACATAGCGTGTCCTGTAACCCATGGTCCAGAGGATGACAGGAAGGAATTTCTCTGTTGTCTGCAGGCTTTTTGTTTTGTCCTCCTTTAGATTAACTTGAGTTAAAGCCCTTGAGAACAAAAGTTAGTAATAAAATAACCAAACCAAACCAAAATTATTGTCATAGTAATGTCTGTTACAGGAGCAGGGTCAATCTAGTTCCTGTTCCACTTTTTTTGAGGTACTAGAATTTTTCACGGGTAAGTCAGATGTTGTGTCAACAGTCCATTTTATTTGATGTGAAGGTAAATGAGAACAGGCATGAAGGTGGAGTTTAGGTGGTAGCCTGCAGTTTTAGTGGTCTGAGAGGAAGTAACATTTTTGTGTTGGCAGTTTTTGGTCTGTGTATCACTTGAGAAGGATGGGATGGAGGATAAGAGGTCACTCTCCTTGCACCATCCAGTGCCATGCAAGTTGTCTTCAGCCTGCGCCTGAACTTCAGTTCACTCTTTGGGATCTTGCTGCTCCTTCTGCTTTAAAGGAGGAAACAAGAGCAGTATATACGGGGCGTCATTACAGAGAAAACATGGTATAACAAAAGGAAAGGTCGTCTTTGCAATTGAATTGTAAAATATAAAGATCCCCTGCATGATTCAATAAGTTACAGCATGGCAAGTCCTCTGTTAATAGCTGATAATAAACACAGCTGCGAAGGCAGCAGGAGAGGGAACCAGTGGTAATTTTTTTGGAATGCCATGTTAGTAAACAAGTACTCTCATGACAAATAGAAAACAATAGAGGATTAAAGCACTAAAACAGAGGAGCATTGAAAAGCTTTCTTCCCCTTTGAAACAGTAATCACATTCACTCAAATAAGGAATGCTTTAGTTTGATGGCAGAAGTGGAGGAAAGGAGAAGCCAAGGAAATGCTGTGGTCAAAGCCTGGTAAGGGAAAGCAGGGCAGTTCAAGCATTGTTGCTGTACAGTAACTTAGGAGGGAATAATTTTGGTTGAGGTTCTTAATTCAACTGTACTGCCATTTGGGTCAGCAGGGCTGCTCTCAGTTACTGCGCTCAGAGGCCATTGCTGTTGTCTGGGTAGAGGATGGACTAATTAAACCAACTTTTTGTTGGAAGCAAAGAAGTGGAGTCTGGCAAGGGAAATAGAGTGTACTGAATTTCAGCTCACATTGAAGGAGACAGGAACAAAAATAAAAATTGTGAAAGCTTCCTACTGGTGTTAGTTTTGAACTCAAGCTGTGCCTCTGCACAGCAAACTGATGAGTCTGAAACTGCAAAGGAAGTTAAAAAGATCTTCAGACTTCTGCCTATTTGTTCACAAAAGCAAAAGAAATTGCTTTGTGGCCCCGAAGAGGGGAGTCAGATCATCAGCACTCTGGAAATATATCTGCTGTACTTTGGCTGCTTTTCCCTTTCTGTAGTTTAAGAAAATAAGCTTTGAAATAAGCTTTGAAGGATCAGGGAGGAGGCTTAAAATAACAGCAGTGAAGAAGTGAGGAGATCATTAAGTTCCATTTTCTCCTTGTATCCTTCCCATCAGACATTTCTCTTTTTGCCTAGCTACATTCCCATTCCTTCCAATTAAAACAGATGACCATTCGTCAGGTCAGGTTACCCATCTGGTGGTAGGGATAGTTGGCGCTATACAGTTTCTAATGTTAAGAGAAATTTGTTCTGCAACACTGTTTAGACATTTCTTTGAACCCAGTTAATTCAGTTGAATGCTGGCATGCATTGCTATTTTATGACTTGAGCTCACATCACTATTATGATACCTTATTTTTCATTCTCTGGTAGTTAAAGAACAGAGCTCAGTAACATTTCTTCCTACTGATTTTTCTTTGTGTCTGTGGGATTAGAAAGAGAAATAAAGAATGAATCACTGGTCAGAAATCAAGAACTTTTGTGTTCTGTTGGTACAAGCACTCACTTAGGGGCTTGGAATCCATCAATGCTGTCTTGTATGTACTTATACCATATACCAAATTGATTCCTGAAGGACTTCACAATTTTTGTAGGTAACATTCTTTTATAATTGATCAAGATCTAGGAAATAGAGATCAGTTTGAAGAGTTACCTGAATAACTTTTAAAAATTTATCGAAAGAAATTAAATATATAATTAAAGATATAATCCTTGTTATTTATTTTCTCTCAACACTCATTATTTGCAGATGTCTAGCTGTGTATTTGCTATATCTTTGGGTATATTATATGAGCTTTGGAATCTATACTTCATTCTGTTTGCAAGTATTTCCTCAACATATTGAGTCCTGCAAATAATTACTTTTTATTGAACTGAATAAATTTTAATGGAATATTTACTCTTTTATATACAATCTGTTCCATTTCAAGATTGTGGAGGTTAGCACTAGTTTTATTTTGCATAATAAAAACATTGGCTTAATTTACAGTCTCACTGCAGGTTTACATTTGTTAGTTTATTTTAGTAAAGCAGCATAGCTGTTCAAAGTATGTATTTCTGATTGTTCAAAAAAATGTATGTTCTCTTTTTCTCTTCTCAGATTTATCCAAGAATAGATTAACTGAGGTTCCTACGGAGTTGTGCCATTTTGTGTCACTGGAAACACTAAATCTATACCACAACTGTATTAAAATTATACCAGATGCCATAGTAAACTTGCAAATGCTAACTTACTTAAATTTGAGGTAAGTTTAACTTTGCGACATTTTTTATTTATTTGAAAATGTATAAAGCTTTTTTTTGTCTGTACTTTATGTGTTTCTGGGATGTTTAATTTTATTGGAAGCTGTAATGCAACAACTAATTGGCTGTAGATACAGCTCTGTATGAAGACATTGCAAAGGCCAAAAAGTAAAACTAATTATTTAAAGAAAGACCAAGTAGACTTAATCCCGTTCTTTGCCTTATTCTGCTAGAAAATTCATAATGCTAATCACATCAGCACAGATGGATTCTTTGAATTCCCTTCTGATAAATTTTGTGAAACTTGACATACTTTTTGTGGTTCAAACGCTGGAGGGACAGAGACAGAGGAATAATGTATTTTTGTTTTGTTTTCATGGGCAATGGAGAGGGAAAGCATGATACTTTATTATTAGTATCCTCTGATACAAGAAGTGTAGTTACTGCCATTTTTAGGAGAAAGATGCAGAAATTTGACACCTTAGTCTCTTTTCCATGAAAAATATGCATGAATGCTAATCAGTATAGAGAGTTGCTATTGGTTAAAGTGCAGGTAAATGCATATTTGCTTTTGAGAGAGGGCATGTCAGCACTTCTTCAGCTAAGACAAGGTGTGGAGGGTTATTTGCAGTTTAGTATGTAAAACCTGTAATAGTGAAAATATAATAATCTGTTATTTGCAAGAATTAAGTTTGGGCAGGGTGCAAAGAGGCTCTTGGGCTTCAAAATTCAAGATATGAAGGTATGATCATCAGTTTTGTAAAGACCGAAGATGTTTCTCAAGCTTTCCTGTATTGTTACTGTACTGCAGTTTTGACCACTGTGGAACACTAATTTTGGCTCTAAAAGTTGAAACTTGGTCTGTTCTCCCAAGTAACAAATGATAGGATGAGAGGAAATGGCCTCAAGTTGTGTCAGGGGAGGTTTAGATTGGATATTAGGAAAAATTCTTCACGGAAATGGTTGTCAGGCATTGGAACAGGCTGCTCGGGGAAGTGGTGGAGTCACCATCCTGAGAGGTGTTTAGAAGACATGTAGATGAGATTCTTAGGGTCATGGTTTAGTGCTACAGCTAGGTTAGGTTATGATTGGACTTCATGATCCTGAGGTTCTCTTACAACCGAAATGAAATGATTCTATGAAACAGAATAATGTATCCTGAGAATATGCACTCATGTAAGGAATAGGACCTGAAATTTTGAAATAGTTTTTGTTAGAACTACATAAAGAAATAAAGACTGTTTGAAATTAGTAAGTTCACATAAAAGATCTTAGTATATTTAGGAATTAAAGTAAACTCAATTAGAACTTGGTGTACTGAGCTAGTGAATTAGAACTCAATGCAGCGATGGAATTTCTGTGAATCATTACAAACTCAGAATAGTTACAGAGTTAATATCATGTATCACTTAAATTAGACAATCAAAACAAAAGGAAAGTTTTTGTGTTTTACTAAATAAAGTAATTTCCTCAGTTTCAAATCTCCTCTTCACTTGGATGTGCCCTTCCCATGTTAGTTGAACACAGCAAGCAGTCTGTAGAGGAAGAAAAGATCTCCTTGACTTGTTAATCATGTTGATTCTTGACAAGAAAATTGAAATTAATTTGAAATTAATATTTCTCTGCCTGTTTCCAGCAGAGCCTGTATGCTAAATAGAATCAGAAAGTGATGCCAAGAGATATACATAGCCTTTGGGTCTTGTTGTTTGTGTTTTACTTTAAGAAATTCCTTTTAAACTAATGATGATTTATTACTGACTTGCCTGGGTTATGTGCTGTTCCTTATCTCTTTTGAGACTTGTGGAATTTTGATTTTTGTTTCGTTTCAGTTCAGTGTTGCAACTCTTACTGAAATTATGCAGCATAATTTTTGCTATCTGTTTTCAGAGATCAGTTGTGCATATTTGTCCTCTGGAGCCTTAAACAGTTATGCAGAAGCTGAATAGAATGGTTCTTACTGGGCTGCCACGTTAACTTACTGTTCATTGTTTTGCTACAGGTTAATATCCATAAAAATAAAAAGTTATGTTTTAAGAAAACCTTTAAATACTATAGGAAAGACAGTAATTAATACGTTATTGTGTTGAGTTTAAAGTTTCATCTGGGAATTGATCCACAAATCACAAGAAATAAATATTTTAATCATCTGGAGAACACAAAGCGTCATGGCATTTGTTATCTTTTAGTTCCAGTTACTTATGTAATTGTTACTAGAATGCAAACCTTGCAACTCCCCTTCATGAGAATCTTCTGCTGCCTTTTTTTTTTTCCCCCCAGAAATGTGCTATGAAGAATAAAATGGTGCATGTTAGTCACTTGAAAAAATTGTTTTATCAGTTTTAGGAAAAAGATATAAAATGGCTTAATATGAGTCTTGGAAAGAAATGGACCACTGATGGTCACAGAAATTGTTGCTGTATTTACCTGGATCAATGTCATAGAACAAGTACCAAGTAATCTTCAACGATAAGTGTCCTTTAAAGTAAATGAGAAAATAATAATTTGTCTGTAATTTATTTATTTGTCTTTCAGCTGGAACAAAAGAGAACCACTTAACTGCCACATAAAACCATAGAAATGTTTAAATACTTGCAAAAACTGTCTCAGCTGACTACCTTGTATTCATTAGGAAGGGAAACAGCTGTTCTAGGTGACAAGACTTGTTGCAATATTATTAAACTGATATAATACATTCTTTCCAGAGTGGGAGTATCCCACAATACTGTCTAGTCTGTACTGCAGATATTTTTGATGTGTGTTTTCGTAATGGTTGACATGCGTAAGATCTGACCCATCAAAATGAAGGAATTTTACAACTCCCACACTTTACGTGAGTAGACAATCAATGTCACTGGTGGTTTTAATGGTGTTTTGTTTTGTTTTGTTGCAGTCGAAATCAGCTTTCTTCTTTGCCAGCTTGTCTGTGTGGTCTTCCTCTGAAAGTCTTAATTGCAAGTAACAATAAGCTAGGTTCCCTTCCAGAAGAGATAGGTCAGCTAAAACAGTTAATGGAACTGGTATGTGACTGATCTTTTATTATTTCTTATTTTGACTTTGTATTTAACTAGAAAGAGTAAAATTTACTTTGCAAATATATTTGAAGAAATGCCTAAGACTATAATTCAGGTTAAAAAATTAACTTTTAAGCTTTTCAAGTGTGTAGGGTGGTTAACACAATAATAGGTTCCTTTGTGTTCTTCAGGACCCTTCCAACAACATCACTGTCCTTGGTTCTTTCAAAACTCAGCTTCTACGTTCATCGTCTTTACCAGTTTTACTCACCATCTGCACTGGCTGCCTGTTTTGCTGTATCAAGTTCATACTTCTGGCATCAGGTTCTGCAAAGCTGTATCCCTCTCTCTAGCGTCCTCCCCTTTTCTGCTTCCTCTATTATCTGCTTGCCACAGTGGTACTGGTATTCTCAGTCTATTTTCATTTTATTTCACTATTTTTTTGTCATGCAGCCTCCTTTCCTGGAACACCCACCTAAACAGATTTATAAAACTGTTATACTCTTGCTTTCAGAACTGTCCACATGACTACTGTTTCTGCAAGCAGTAGATCAATTATAATGTATTGTGTAATAAATGAGAATCTCAAAAAGGCAAAACTTATTTGGTACTTTAACTTAAAAGTAATTTAATCGCACATGTTTTCTAAAGATTGCGTGTGGAAAATGTATACAAGAGAATGCTTCCCTTTATCTTCCTCTTTTGTGTATTATAGGTTGAGACTCTGAATTGTCTGTGGCATATGCGTTGTGTCTTCAGGTTGTTCCTGTTCACCTTGACCTCTTAAGATACAGATTGTCAAATAAACCACATTTTGACACTGCATAGTAAAACGATGATATTTTAACTTACCTTTTTCTTTTTCTTTTTTTTTTCTTTTTTTAAATTTGGGACATCTTTTTGGTATCTGAAAGTACCTGCTTATTATTTTTACAACAGTAGTTTTCTCTGCTAAATTCTGTTATAGATATTGAGCTGACCTTGTTTAGGCCCCAGCTCTCCTACTGATTCTTCGTTTATGCAGTGAAGTGGCAACTATGGGGCTTTCTTCCTTCTAGTGTTCTTTTTGTACAGCATCCTGCAGTATTAGGCTTCTGTTATTTATTACAACTGATCTGGCTGTTGGTGAGGGTTGGGGTGTAGTTACTTTTTCCTTTCTGTGTTATATCTGAGCTAAAGACTACCAAGTTTGTTTTGCTTTGTTTGGTGAGCATTATTGATTTATCTTATCAAACAGTTTATTTTTTTTTGACATGTGATGGGTTTAATTAAGTTACTGAAATGGTTTTAATTTAATTAACCTTCATTGCAGATGTGTTAGGCTATACTGTTGTTTCTGGAGTGCTTAAAATAGATTAAATAAAAGATTGTCATTCTAGTTTTATATATAATTAAGGTTAAACAGAATTAAACACATCCTAATTTAGGGGTTAGGATGATTGGATAGATAATAGAGATTGGAACCTGTTAGTTGCTTCCAGATTAAATGTAACCTAGCTTAGTGGTAGTGGGCTCATGAAATAATTGAAAGACTTGCCCTGATTGTCTGGTCAAAATCACCCATTTTAATTGTATTAATTGAGGTATGTGATAGTATATTCAGTAAAGAGCTGCTGAAGTGATATCATATCACATTTCCCCTCCAGTTTCAAGTTTGAGCCTTCCCAGTAAGGTGAACTAGCATTGCTGATGCTGGAAGTGTTTCATTTGTTAGTAAGAGTTTGTACAGAGCTTAATAGTAGCCCTTGTCTTTATTCTAGGATTTTGAAACGTTAAAATTTATAGCTTGAAAATCAATGTAGATTGTAAAGGAGGTAGGGCTTGTGTGTTTGTTTACTGTATTTTTTAAAACAAATCATATGTTTAAGTTAACTTCTGGAATACTGGATTTTCATGTTGCTTTCCAGTTACACTATAATTTCAGTGTTACTCTTTGTCATGAAAAACACAACAATTCCCATTCTAAAAATATTTCAAATAAGAGGCTATAGTAACATGTCACTTTGGTAGCCTAGAAGAATTAGGAAAACCGAAGAAGGTCTGTTGTTAGTTCTTTGTGATTAGAAGGCAGAGGGGGAAGTGAATGACCTGTCTACTTAGTTTAATGCCACCTTTAAGTATTTGTTACATTTCCAGTAAAATAAGTTGTATTATTTAGCTGGCAATGCATAAACTGTTGTGTACTGGGAGAAGGAAACGGTGGTAGGTTTGAGAGCCAGTAGCTCTATTGGCATATATAATATAATGCAGTTTAGATAATAAGGTGTTCGTTGTTCTAAAATGAGTAAAAAGAAAAAAAAATGTCATGCTGCAGCTGTTGCACCAAATGTTCAGCTGTGTGAGAGCGATACCAGCCTGAACAGCATGTGGTCTCCAAGCGACGACACCACCCAGCCCTCTGGTGGGGCACGCTGTTATTTTGGGATGTACACAGTGCTGGTGCTAAGCTGGCCCAGGGGATCCATCCTGACAGGTGACAGATGCCACCTGGCTGCACTCAGTTCTTGTATTACTGGACTTTGCCAGGCACCCTCAGGTTTTCAAAGCATTTCACAGGGTGCATGCAGTTAAATCGGTGTGTATGTAGCAAATGGGTTGTTGTTGTTATCTAACTTTTTGAAACAAATCGTACCTCTGTAATCACCCTTGAAGGTTACAAGCATAGTTTGCTGCAAGCTACATCAAATCTTTCCAACTAACCATTTTCTTCCTTCTCTCCTCCAAAATGTGGTAGGTGGTTGTTTTACATGTACACATTTCTGTGCCACAAGTGTAAAATGTATATAATGACGTGGATATTACATACAGTAAATTTATGAGTATAATTTTAAATTTTAGGGTTCTGGGTTATATAGATCTAACCTATCATACAAGCATCAAAAAACATACAAATTATTATATATTCAATTTTTTTTTTCAAAATTTGGTTGGGAAACTTGCTTTTCTTTGCAACTGTGTAACTCATACCTCTACTGTCAGCCAGGAGTATGAGTGCAGAACTGGTGTGAAGTCAATCTGAAACTTCTTTTCCGTGAAAGACGAGTAATTGGGCAGAAATGGCTCATTGATTGCAGCTAAAACTATCAGACGTACAGTAAAATTCTGTTCTCTATCCAATTGGGCAGTATTGCACTTGTGCCTTCTTCAGAGAAGAGCATTCTCCACCTCTGGGGTGCTCCTGTCTCACACTTGGAAGCCTTTAAATCTTTCAGCAGGGATTTAGGTCCTTCACCTCATCTAATTCTGGGCCAGCAGCCTGACCAGGTGGGACCTGCTGTCTTCTGTTTCCTAAAAGCGTCTGTGTGCTCATTGATTGTGTAACTTCCTTTTACCAGTCTGTATGGCTTGTGTGTCACAAGCCCTGATAGAATCCGCCTGCTTATTAGAAATAACAGGTCAATCAGGAGTCCCAAGTTTTAAAATGGATACAAGGAGGAAATTTACCTCAATTGGTAAGGTTTGGATGGACTTCTGTGTGTCAATAAGTACATTAATATGGAGCCAGAGTACTGTATTTGTTTTCCTGTTTATATTATGCTGAATTTTATTGTTTTAAGACCATTTAAACTTTACCATAAACAAAAGAAAAATATTGATGACTTTTTTTTTTTCATACCATTGAGCTTCATTCTGCAGTAATTAGTGTTAAATTTATATATGCCTTACATTTTTCTGATCTTGAGAAATCGTCTGTATTGGCATGGCAGGACAAAATAGACTTGATGCAAGAAGTCTGACCTTCAGCAAACACTAGGCCCTGGAAGTAGGTGATTGGACTTCAGTTTTCTGCAGATGTCCATGAAGCAAAGTTCCAAACTGCTGGTTATCTAGTTCCTTCAAAAGATTATTAGCCTGAAAACCAAAGGCATTTGACTTTGATAATGTTTCTTCTGTTAGTACCAAAGTAATGGGAAAGATAAACACTGTCTCTGTCACATACATGCTTATGAAGTCTAATAATAGTCAAGTGCATAACAAGAAATAATGTTAATAGGTCTTTGTTTTCCACAGCTAGTCAAACAAAGTAATAAAAAAATTGGATTGCAGTGTTTGGTAGGATAAAAGATACTATAGTGTCTCTAGAGATCTTGTGAATGCTGACATGCTGTCATAACAGATCCATCTTATTGGGGATGTTATGAAAGGTGGTAAGTGGACTCTGAGGCTACTCACTACCAGGCTTTTTGTTTGTTTGTTTGTTTTTCCTTTAAAATTCTCCCTTTCCCTGACTTGTTCTGATATGTCTGCATAAGTACACTTGGTCCAGAGTTTCTCTGCTGCAAGGTGACTTTAAATTCAGTGCTCTAAAAATTGAGGATCTAATTATGAAGTTGTTTAAAGTGTATAAACGAAAAATAGGACAGTAAAGCTTTAAAAATAAATTATCTGGGAACAGTTCAATTAAACATACTGTTCAGCGACTTGGGTGAAAGATGCACTCATTAACTGGGATTTTTAATTTCCTCATCTAAAAGCTACAATGATTTCCTGACTCTGTTTTGACAAGGGAAGGAAGCTTTGGCAGCACTGAGATTCTGTTACGAGAAGAAACTTGTCTGATGCAGTGAGCAGTGCTGCCAGATAACACTTTGCTTTTACTATTGTTTTTTGTTAACTAGTTTTTAGGCTTAAAGATAGAGCATTAATATGATGTTTTTCATGAGTATTAAAGCAACTATCTTCAAAGAGATGACTTGGAAATCTGACTGCAGTTGATCTTTACTGTATATTCATAGCAGTTTCTTGTTAGCAGTAGTGTTGAAGTGTAGTGTTTCTTACAGTAATACTATTGTATATAAACTTGTTGCTTGACATCATGCTCGGTATAGCCAGACCGTGTACTTTGAACTCAGCTTTACAGCACTTACTTGTTAAGGAATGCTGAAATGAGGATGGGTTCCAATTTCCTCCAGATCATTAAACCAGTTGTATTTCGTCATCAAAATCAGACTTAGAATATATGCATTTCCTGAGCGTTAATACAGAATGCTATTGCTTTGTGTTGTGTTTTGTTTTGTTGTTTGTTTTTTTGTTGTGTGTTTATTTTTTTTTAATTTTGCTTAAATATTCCCTTCCGAAGAACAAGAACCTTTTTAAAAAGTCAGATCCACACACTAGCAGTTTTAAATTTTATCCAAACATATTTGGTTATATAGTCATAGTACTGAGTTCTTCATATGAATAAAAGTTAAAAACAAAATGGCAGAACATCTTAAGCAACTTGTTTTGAATGTTTCTATAGAAACTAAACTAACTTTCAAAATTAACTTGTTCTCCAAATAAGAATTTGCTCTGGGTTTTAAGTAATGTGTAAACGTTTTCTCATGTATCTAGTTTTGCGTTGTGGAGACAGAACATACCTGGTTGCATGTTTTCAGGTTAATAAAAAATTACAATGATAATAGAAGATTAGCTACAGTTTCACATGTGCAATGTTTAACATTTAGGAGCCAGAAGTTCATTTTTTCTGTTATTACTATTTTGCTGTAGGATGTCAGCTGTAATGAAATCACAGCTTTGCCACAGCAGATAGGCCAGCTGAAATCTTTAAAAGAACTGAATGTCAGAAGAAATTACCTCGAAGTTTTACCCCAAGGTAAAAAGAAACAAAAAATTTGAATACCTTTACAGTAACTCTCTTTATTAGCATTTTGAAAGTATTTTTGACCACGGAAGTAAATATGATTAAAAACCAGTAATTACTTTGTGTTCAAATCTATTCCATTTGAGGTTGCAGAATATAACATCCAGTGTGTGAGGGTTTTTTTAATGAATTACCTTCTAGGCATCTTTTAATTTGCACATGTACTTAGCTGTGAGTGCAGTATGAGAACTGTCAGCTGAATTTCAGGGAAAAAAAAATTAAAATTTATTGTCATTTGTCTAACATGCACACTTTTCATTTCCCAGTACAGAATGGAGTAAATGTTGACCATGTTCCTGCCCAAGTTTGTATTTTTCCAGAATCCAAAAGAAGAATTATTGAGAAATATTTTATTATTTTTATTTTTATTTTAGTATTTTTAATTGTTTTTATTTATTTATTTATTTATTTTATTATTTTATGGTAAAAATAAATACAGATATAATATCTTCTCTCTTTTTTGTTATTTATAGAACTAGTACAACTTCCCTTGGTAAAGTTCGACTTTTCCTGCAATAAAGTGGTTGTGATTCCAATTTGTTTTAGAAAGATGGTGCAGTTACAAGTATTACTGCTTGAGAACAATCCTTTGCAGTCTCCACCAGCACAAGTAAGTAACATCTATCATTTAAATTGTGCCTTAATATCAGGTGGACACTAACAAATTATATCTTAAAAATGTCATATTTTGCAATTGCAGACTTCTGAACTTCAGTCATCACGGGCATTAGTTGTTTATATATAAATAAATCACAGAAAATTTCATATGTTCCGTGTATGAGTCTGTACACCACTTGAACCAACATGACTCTAGAAGATTTCCATTCTGTTAGATGTTTATTTTTGTCATTCCTGTCTGCATATGAAAATGTTGGAATATGTATATAATTTTGAAAAATAGAGTTGAGAAACTTCCTGGATAAATTTTCTCTCTGTTAATAAGAACCCAGTTCTAGGAAGTTCTACAGTGATTTACTATTAACTTAAAAAATATGCAGATGGTCTAGAATGTAATCCATGTGAAATGCATTTTAATTAGTAGTGTAGGTTAATAGATTGTGATACATAAAGGCATCAAATTCCTGTTCTGAACTGTAGGCCATGCTGAGAAATGATTATAATAAATGTAAGGAACCTGTGCTTTCTGCTTAAGGACAGCTTCGTTGTTGACTGGCTGGACAGTAGGTTAAAACTACATTGCTGAAAGTTGCAATTGTTCTGGATCAACAGCTGTTGCTTTTATTACATTGGAGAAATGCTTCTCATAACCAATGGTGATGCCATTACTAAACTCAAAAAATACAGAACAAGTTTCAGCAAGCACTTGAACTAGAAGTGTGCAGTTAAAGGAAAGAAAAAATTTCTAAAATGCAGGTGAAACACATCATAAAGATGCTTGGGTGCTAGTAAAAACAATGTGACTAAGAGTATAAGGGACATGGTGATGAATTAAGTGTCTAATGACTAATTTTAATTTTGGGAAATATTTATTCAATGGATGGTTAGTAATAGGTCATATGATATATTTTATCATAATTCATTTTTAGTGAAAAGCTTATTTGAATTTTTTTAACTAGAATACATTATTTTCTTTTTTTCTGTCTTACTCTTTGAGTAACAACAAGTAGTTGATTGGGTAATTGAAATAGTTATTAGTAATTTTTTAAAAAGAGTGCAATCCATTTTCCGCTACATGGTATCTTGTGATGAGTTGGGTTTGGGGACGTTTTACAGTAAGTGACATTTGGAATAAATAATTTCTTTCATTCTAATTATGAATGTAACTATTTTTGTCTTGTCTAACAGATTTGTACAAAGGGTAAGGTGCATATATTCAAATATCTGACTGTACAGGCGTGTCAGATTAAAACAGCAGACTCACTGTATCTTAATGCCATAGAACAACAGCATTTGCCACAACCTGTGGAAGAGAGGTATGTATGAAAATCTCGCTTAGTTTTTTTCATGTAACGTGAACAAAGAGAAATAAATATATTTATAACTTTAGCTTCCAGAGTTTCATTATTTAGGTGCTGTTTGGAGTGTACACTTTTGAAGGGATTTGTTTTGCTTTAATATATTTTAATCTAGTACAATCCCTGTAAGAGTTTAGACAAAAATATTTTTAACAATCATGTCTGATTAAAGTTAGCAGCATGTTCGGAAAGAGCTTAGAAGTGGACCTTAGTTTAAATCCTAACCTCTTACTAGTAGACTTCTGGAATATATTGAAAATATATTGAGATGGTAGTATCATTAAGCGTAGGAACTTTCTTGTTAATCTTTTAACACATTAAGTAAGTTCTTTTGTTGTTTTGTGATTTATATGTTGTTATACATTTGTTGCATTGTTGTTTCAAGCTTTTTTATTAATCCAGAGGCTTATCCATCCAGCAAAGAGAACTGAATGCATGTTGAGATCCTTTTAAAGTTAAATGTGCTTATTTGTTAGCAAAATGAAAGACAAAATCTTTAATGTGTCATGTCAGACATCTAGGAAATGTCATCTTGTATGGTGGTTTAAGGACAGGAGCTATGAAGCAGCTCCTTTTTACGAGAATCTCCACAGCTAATTGGAAACCACTTTTTAGCCACCTCTTTCTTCACTACCATGGGAAGTATAATATAGCCAATCTGAAACAGTACGATAATGCCTTATTTCTGGAGAGTACTCAATAAAAACAATTTTTTTTTTTGTGAATAAAAAGTAACAATGTTGCTGCTTACACCCTGGGTGGGGGGATAATCTTGCTGTTGGTCATCTAAATAAGGTTTCGAGCAAATTTTTTCCTTCTGTGTATGCTTGGACACATCTTTGTGGATATCTGTCAGATAAACGCCAGAGGTGGGAAGAATCCAGGATGGAGAATAAGTTTTCAGTTTGGGAAACACCTACTGGTTTTCTGTTTTGCTCTTTTAGTATACAAGAAAATTGACAAGAATGTCATGTTCTGTATGATACTTTGGTCATATAAGATCATGAAGGCTAGGGTAAGGGAATAGTACAGAATAGATTCCAGTTGGTAACTAACAGCCTAATGCTCTGTCACATAATAATCACCAAAATTTTATTTTAGAGAGTAACTACACTTCTAAAGAAAAAAACATAACCTGATTAGGATTTCCGTATGCAGTTACTATAAAAAAATCCTTAGTATTTACTGATAATTTAAGATTAGGATTAATCAGATGTCTTATTCACGTGAAGACTGATAAAGTTATTTTTTAAATTGCTGTGTCTATCCAAATTCAGGATTGTAGCTTTCATGATTGCAAATGAGAGGATAATAAATAATATTACAAACAAGTTAGGTGATGAGTCTAGTAGCATGCTTTAAAATGAGTAGAGGTCATACTAAGTAATGAAACTAGGAGAGAGAGCACTTACCGTTATTATAGTCATTTTCTTAAAAACCCAGATTTCAAAGTCTATTTTAAAACACATAAAGAAGGTTTCTATGTTAATAACTACTTCAAGCCCCAGGGAAATATCGGTTCATTTTTAATGCATCGATGGTTACAATTAAATCAGTTGACTCCAGTTTGAGTTCAGCTAGTATAGTTGCTTTTCCCTTGGCTAAATGAGTTCAGTCAGATTCCTGTGCTACTTGTAGATGGTAACTAAGTGTTTTTACATAGTGTATAGACAAAAAAAAGCTTTATAGCACATTATTTCTGTTGTTTTTATTAATCATTAGGCTAACCAGACATTCTAGCTTATCTATTTTACTATTGCCAGAATGCAAATGTGTAGTTTTTAACCGTACTAGGCTATTTCACCTTCTGCCATTAAAACTGGTTGGAATTTTGCTTTAAGTTAAAGCCAGGGCAGAATTCTAATGGTAAATGCTATGATAGTTTCTTATTTCCTTGGGATTTTTAATTTATTTTTTTTTTTAATTCATATCTAGCATTGATGACATCTACCCAAGTAAAAAGGACTCAGATTCAGGTGTTGGTAGTGATAATGGTGATAAACGTTTGTCAGCAACAGAGGTAAGTTGCCTGAATTTTGTGTACAGCTTCCCTTCCCTCCACACCCATATTTTGGCTATTATGGAAATGAAGCAGAATTATTGTGATTTCTAATGGTTTCCCTCTAGTTGTAAGAGCATGTGGTCTATTCAGGGACACTTACAAACTGTTTTGCCATTCTTACACTTCCTGAAGCAGAGTTGGCTTGATGATTAAACTGTTATTCTAGAATTTCCTCCTTAGCTATAAATAACACCTTTAGAAAAGAGACCATCTTTCCTGTAATCAAAATGTAGGAATCAGAATGCTGCAAAAATCATTTTAAAGACAATCAACCCAATACATTTTTTTAGTACAAAGGATTTTCATATGAGAACTATTTACTCATTCTGTCCCCGATTACTGCTCTTCTATTAAGGAGAAAATAATGCTGAGATCAGGAATTCCAAATGCATTTGGTAGTAAATTCACCACTCACTGTTCCTTCTGAGGTGACCTTAAATACCTGTGTTATACATGAGAATCATGCAAGCAATATTAGCATGTTGCAAGTACAGATTCATGTACATTGTTAACTACAATCAGATATCCACATACCAAGCATTAGATAAACATAAAATGATCAGTCATAAAGTGATCATTAAAATATGGTTTTGGACAGTTTTTATAAATACGTCAGACATATAAAAACAAACTACATTTTAGTCTGAATGCTAGTGGCTGTTGAGTTTCAGCTCTTTTACAGAAAATACTACAAGATCATTTTCCATTTGTATAACATAAACAGTAACTTAAATGAATCGCTTGCTAATTAACTTCGGGTCTTTACACACAGGATGAAGTACTTGATGAAATGAATAGTTTGCATATTTCTCTCTGACATGTTGGTAGGGTCATTACAGGGTCAATTTTTCAGAGCTGTGGTCATCCTGGGCATTTCAAGTGAAAGATGTAGTGTTGCTGTAAAATTGATGACAGTAACTTGAAGGTGAGTTCTGCTCTAAGGTAGTGCACTCATGCACCTCATCTTTTAGGAAAAGTGTAGTATTTTCATTCATTTTCCACTCCCCTTTGGTCTTATTTTATCATTAGTTGAAATTCATTAGAGCAACAGGGTGCTTACAGGATCCAGATGGTGTCCCTGCTTTATTACCCATATGAATGACACATTAGAACCAGCAAAAATGCATATATGAAGATTCTTTCAAAATGCATAGTCCGAATTCAGTATTGGAATAACATTTTGATTCTTATATGTCTATTGTCGTCTATTGCCAGCTGCATAAAAATAAAACTGTGGATGAAGGAAGTGAGATACTGTATTTCACCTTCAAAGGAGCAATACTTTTGTATTAGTGCGTGCTGCTTTGGATAGTTTCTGTTTCATAGCATACTGGAAGGAAACACCTGGAAAATCAATTGCAAAATTCTGTAGTCCCTGAAAGTGAAACATGGCATGTTAAAGAAATGACTTCTCTTTACAGATTGAATGGCTGGCGGGTTTCTTTTTTTAAACCAACACTCCAAAATATTTTGCTAAAAGCTATGTGTGTTACTCTGCTGAGAGAAAAAATCTTGCCTGTTTTAGTATTCAGAACTTGTAATAATGCATATAGGAACATTTTACTTTAAAATTTTCAAATGATATTTGCAAAATTAACAAAACATGAATCTTTTAACTGAATTTAGTGCTTAACTGTCACATGAGATACAACCTGAAAGAAAGAGAAGGAACTTCACTGTAACCTTGTCTGAATTAATTTATATAGTGCATGTCTTTTTTTTTTAAGCTGTTGAATTGTTATTGTTTCAGGTCTAAAAGAGCTAGCAAATTTTGTGCTTAGAATACTTGATGTGTAGTTTGTTTATTTTCTCTTTGAGATCCTAATTTGTTTTGTTTTAAAATAAAATTTATTTTAAAATTAAAAATTTATTTTAAGAATTGACAAATAGGGTCAGTACTGCAATGTTAGTTCATTTTGTTATAAAGCTTCATCATTTTGATAAGGCTTTATCAAATCCTTTAATATCCTTTGAATTTTTTCTTTCAGCAGAATAATACAGCCACTGAATTCGTAGGTTTAATGACATATGGTTTATTCATGGAGAAGCACATTTAGGATGGTCTGCATTTACAGAGTGTGTTAAGTCCAGGATATTCATGGCAAATAGGAATAATCACACATATCTTTGATACAGTTTTTTAAGAGCAAAGCAGATTGCTCCATTCCTTATCACAAGCCATAGATTCAGGATGCCCAACAACCCTTTCCATGAATAAGCCTTTCCTAATATCCAATCTAAACTTCCACTGGTGCAACTTGAGGCCATTTCCTCTTGTCCTGTCACTTGCTACTTGGGAGAAGAGACCAACACCCTCCATGCTACAGCCTCCTTTCAGGTAGTTGTAGACAGCGATCGGGTCTCCCCTCAGCCTCCTTTTCTCCAGGCTGAACAGCCCCAGTTCCCAGAGCTGCTCCTCACAAGACTTGTGCTCCAGGCCCCTCACCAGCTTTGTTGCCCTTCTCTGCACTCTCTCCAGCACTTCAATGTCTTTCTTGTAGTGAGGGGCCCAAAACTGAACACAGG
Source organism: Columba livia (assembly GCF_036013475.1). Lineage (NCBI taxonomy): Eukaryota > Metazoa > Chordata > Aves > Columbiformes > Columbidae > Columba > Columba livia. The sequence goes on along the minus strand of NC_088602.1, from coordinate 31,930,487 downwards.
ATTCAAGGTGGGGCCTCACCAGTGCCAAGTACAGGGGCACAATCACTTCTCTAGTCCTGCTGGCCACACTATTCCTGACACAAGCCAGGATGCGCTTGGTCTTTTTGGTCACCTGGGCATGCTGCTGGTTCACGTTCAGCCGGCTGTCAGTCAAGACCCCCAGATCCCTTTCTGTCAGGCAGCTTTCCAGCTACTCTTCCCCGAGCCTCTAGTGCTGCCTGGAGTTGTCGTGACCCAAGTGCAGGACCCGGCACTTGACCTTGTTAAACCTCATGCAATTGGCCTCAGCCCGATGATCCAGCTGGTCCGGATCCCTCTGTATGGCCTTTCTACCCTCAAGCATATCAACACTTCCACCCAAGTTGGTGTCATCTGTAAACTTATGGAGGGTGTGCTCGGTCCCCTTGTACAGATAATTGATAAAACGGATAATTGATTAAACAGAACTGGCCCCAATACTGAGCCCTGGGGAACACCACTTGTTACTGGCCACCAACTGGATTTTACTCCATTTACCACTACTCTTTGGGTCCAGCCATCCAGCCAGTTCTTTACCCTGTGAAATGTATGCCCATCCAAGCTGTGAGCATCCGTTTTCTCCAGGAAAATGCTGTGGCGAGCAGTATCCAAGGCCTACTAGTTATTGCTATAGTTCACCTCAGGGTAGAATGTGAGCAGGTCCCACTGTGAGCAAGTTGCTGCCAGTCCTACAGAATAGCAGAGCTCTAGGGGCATGGGACAGGAGGAGAGAGGCCAGTGTGTCAGCACTTGTTTGTGTAGCCACTGTCTGTAAAGTCATAGACAGGATAAGCTTGGAGATAAAGGTAATGTGGTTTAGTGTACCAGCTAATAGAGCTGAAAAAATGGATGATCTTTTAAGCCAATGAAAAAAACCTAGTGTATTTGAGAGTTATTTGCTGGGTTTTGGCTCTACCACTCAATCTCATAAAGCATACTGCCACAGTGTACAAAGCTCATCTTGCTTGCTATAGGCATTAAATTAAAAATCTATATGGTAATGCAGGAGAAAAAAGAGTCTTGAAGGGAAATTAAAGAGGATTATGGTGTGAGGCTCAGGTTTTTTTACGTACTTTGGTTACAAGGAGCTGCTATTTTCAGCTGTCCCTGAAATACACACAGGGAGCAGCACGGTGCAGCAGTGTCACTGCAGCGGGAGGACTGGTGCAGGGAGGAAGATAGGAGAAGACAGCGAACGAATGGTGGTGCTTGGCAAGCCTGTCGTGAGGATGTATTCAGCATGACTACAACTTCCTACAGCAGGATTTGGGCACGCTAGATGCGCTAGTATCATCTCCCAAATTAGTTTGCTGCTCTTTAGTGAGCATTATTCATAATGTATACATTTTTATCAGTCTTGGTTCGAGCTGAAACAAGTGTTTCTGTTATTTCTTCTTAGCCATCTGATGAAGATACTATCAGCTTTAATGTTCCAATGTCAGACATCATGGAAGAAGATCAGGTTGTAAAGGAAGATCCAGGTCGCCATGCTAGCTCACGAAAAGGTTGGAATCTAAAAAAAGTGGAAGTTAAACACGGGGAAATTCTGTCGATAATTCTGTGTATAAGAGGAAATTAAATTTGCAAAAGTCACAACCCAACAAGCATCGGTCTTCCGTAAAAGCAGAGTCAATTTCTACAGTTGGACTTTATGCACATATAAAGCTTTATTACTTGAAGTCACCGTGTCCCCTGGAAAATAAATAAATCTCTTCAGATTTTGAGAGGTGTAATTTTATCTAAATTTTATTAAAGTAACTTACATTTTTCTAAATTACATCTATATAGTGATAAACAATGTTTTTCCAAAGTCTGCAAATACTAATGATAAATCACAGGATGAACTCAGTGAGTTGCGTATGGAGACCACATAAATAGAAGATCAGCCTTTCCCTAGTGTTATGTACTAGATTAAATGAACATCAGTTGAAATGCTGATCAGAATTTAGTAGAATACTGAGATAGTAACAGCATTACATGCTACCTACTGTGTTATAGTAGAACAACTCTAAAGTTGCATTAAACTGCAAGTCACTGACTGAGACATCTGAATGTCCTGAAATACTCTGGCTGTCCAAGTGTGTTCTTGTGCTGGAACTGGCAAGACGCAGTTGGTGTAGTTCAAAACTGACTCCATCAATGCCTGTTCTGGTGCTTCTGATCTGCGACTGTAGGAGCCGAAGGTATTGATTTATTCCAACTTTGAAATTAATTGGCATCACTCCTTAGAAAGTGAAAGTCTTAATTTGCTTGAGGTTTTTAACATGCTTTACATTTAAACTTTGCTTGGTTTTGAGCTCTCTTAATTTAGTACAGTTAAATTGTATTGAGTAACAAATGTTGAGGTGAACCAGAAATCATTCTTCTATCTTTTTTTTAATTGTTTTTATTAGTGGAATTCCATCAGGGATCTTCACACTTGATTGTCAATGATAAGTCAAGAGAAACAGGAAACCAGTTTGATGAATCAGAGACTCTTACTACGGAGTTTATGAGTTACATTAAGGCAAGTTTTGTGACAATTTTAAATGGGGGGAAATATCTTCACTGCTTTTGTAAGCATAGAGCAGGCAGGAATAACAAACTGATGACGTTTCAATGAATAAGAGACCACAGGTGTTATTCATTGTCATAAAAAATACAGAAGGCAAACATAAACAGGTAGGTTTAAAGTGATTATAAGTAATCTAGGAGGTCAGTTTACCCGTAACTCTTTTTCTAGTATATATGAGAGTTATCCTTTAACTATGTATAAGCCTTCAAGAAAATGTGGCATATATATTCTGTACTATTTGCTTTCTGCTTTGAATTGAGAAATTTTGGCATTCGTTACATTAGGAAAATGCAAGAAGATATTTCAGAGTTATATGTGGTGGCTAAAGTTATGAAATCATGTTACAGTATTGAAATACATTTTCTTGAATATTTTAAAATTATAGTGGAAATGGAGAGATCTTTAAAGACAATAGATCATATGTAAAATAAAATTTATTATTCTAGGAACCTGCCTCTTACAAGATTTGGCAACTTCCTTTCTTGGTGGATTTTGGGAGTATACACTGACTCTCCTATGTACTTTTTACATGCTATAAGTGATGGGAGAGTGCATTTGAGTGATTGTGTATATGTTTGTGTGTATAATAAAGCATATGTGTGTGTATATCATGAAATATGCAAGAAAACACAGGTTATCCACACTATGAAACTTGGAGATGATACCTATCAGCCTTTTTTGCATGGAAAGGTCTGGATGCCATTTTAATTTCCTTAAGACATTCATTACTAAACACTCGTGCTCTGGATTGCTGGTTACACATGTCGTAGGTAGTCGCTAAATCCATTTGAAAGTATTACTCTTGTCTTTCTGTCATGGTTAATGAGCACTTGCTTATTAGTCATGGAGCATCTTCCTGGCATGTGGCTTCTTGTTGGGGAACTGCCAAATGTGCTTCCTTTTGGAACTGTTTTTCACAATGAATGACCTTTTAGGAATTGTTCTGTTGTGCCTTTTGTCTAAATGGTATTTTCCCCATTTACTTTTTTTTTTCCTATTTGTGGCATTATGTTTAGTGGAATATGTCTAGATGTAAGTGTCTGAAAGAGCTGCAGTGGAATCCATAGAAATGTACTATGAGTCATTAGTGATCACTGTTGTGTGGTAGCTCATGTAATTCACTTGCATTATTATATAGCAAAAACTGCCTGATGAATTTATGAATTAAATGTAGTTAGGTAGACTGAGGAGTTTTTGAAAGATTCTAGAGAAGTTTTGAGCAAGTGGGTGTTTTTTTTGTGAAAATTCATTTGATGGATACTTTTCCTAGATCCTTTGTAATGCAAAGATGTTTAAGAAATAGTAGTAGTATTTTGTAATGTTCCTGTGGACGTGGTGTCTCCATTTATAGGCTGGAAGAGATTATCTAGTATGGCTATTTTTAGACTAATTTTCTTCTTCTGTGGAGATTGTTAAGGGGTGGAAAGAAGCACTGTATCCCTTCCATCTTCCATCCCTTATAGGAAAAAGTGTGCTGGGAAGTAATAGTGAAAAGAGAGGATGTGGCCTTTCAGCTTCTTGGAAGCAGACTTCTGGTTCTGCAAAAGATCTCTTTATTTGAGCAACCTTTCTGGTTTTTGTAGCAGCAAAGATCTTGAAAATGTTCAGCTCCTTGCAGAATCTCTGTGGTGGTAGTCCCAGAGGACTAGCATTTCAAAACAAAGGGAAAAAAAAGAAGAAATAAACTTTTCCCTTTCATAGTTACTAAAGACATGTAGTTATCAGAAAACTATTTATATACTAAATACATGCTGCTTATTATTTCTTGTTATTTACAAATAAAAATGTGAATTCAGTAATGTTGATAATCAGGAGGAGTTATTTGAAGTTGCTGGAAATGTAGGATACTACAAGTTATCTTATATTGGCTTGTCCTTTTGTGACTTTTATACTAAAAAAATAGAGGGTTTTGGTTTTTTTGATAGTTAAAATATTAGTAGTATTTTTAGATAGTTAAAATATTACTAAATGATCATAGGTTTGCTGCAAACAAATTTTCAGTTAATGCACATGTGAAATGAATGAGCTAGATAAAAGGGAATAAAATGCTTTGATCTTCCCCTGACAAAGGAGTAGACACATCTGAAGCTGACCATACATTATGTTGTGTATATACTTTGTATTTCCTTTCCTCATTCTTCTCACTTCATCATCAGGTTTTTCAGTACTATACAATGTGAAGACTGTTCCCTTGGGAATGTGCTCTATCATAATAAGATAATATTATCCAAAGTAATGTGTTGCAGGCACTGGTTCAGTAAAATATAGGTTACTGTATTGATTTTCAGTATAAGAATAGTGCCAGAGTAAGCAGTTTAAAAATTTAAAATTTTGGTATCTTCTTAACGTTATGGCCGTTGAGATCAGCCATTGGTGATTTGGACAGGTAGTACATCCGTTTTATTCTGAAGATTTTGAACTTGAGGCATTTGCTTTCTTGTGTGGATTTCTGAGTCTGTTACGTTTTGTGGTTTACATTTAGTCTTGTACTAGAATGCCATTTGGGATAGTGGGTGTCTTCTAAAATTGAGATTCTGGTTAACCAAACCATATGTGAAATCAGTACAACTTGCAGTGCAAAAGAGGGGCTTAGAGTTGGAAGATTTTGTGATTTTTCAAATGTTAGTAATTTATGTGCCTTTATTTATTTTATCTATTTAATTATGCCCTCAGAATACAGATCACCTTCTAGAAAAAATGCTGGTTTTTTTTGGTCTTACAAAATGTGCCCTTCTCACGGGGAAAATCAACATACTTCATTCCTGTAAGGAGGAAAAGAATGGCTTTATTAGTTCTGCTGGGGAATGGGCCGTCTTTTGGGAATGTTAGAGAAGCCAGTGCACTCTTCAGTGACGCATCTGGCGGAGTTGGACAGCATCTATTGGTACAGGGTGATGCGATTGTGCCAAACACATGACACATAACAGGGCAAGCCTGTTGTTTCTCTGTTAGTACAAAAGCACATCCATTCAGAGAGCTGCTGTATTTACTGACAGCTGAACTACCTCAGTGTTCCTGCCTATCTGAGATAAAAGAGAAAATTACATAGCACCAAATAGAAGCATAAAAGAGTCATCTTTTCTAATAAGTAGTACTTCATATTTACAGGTAGGATGTTACAGAACATAGTTACAGATAGGATGGGGGGGCTCAATATGTCTACATTGAACCCAAAATAACCAGCTGACTGATATGCAGTTTTTGTTCTGATTTGTTTTAAAAAAATTTATTACTGGCTGTTAAAATTGTCAAAAAGGAATCCTGTTAATAATTATGGGTGAAGTACATAATTGCTACTGTTTGCATATTTGGAATTTCCTTGCTTTGTAAACAAATCTGGCTGCAGGAGGACAGCCAGTAAAAGGAGAGTTAGGGTTGTGCTTAATTGAAACACGTTTGCATACACCAGAAAGGCACGAATGAAATCTGGGATGTAGATTAAAGAATTCTCATGCTGCTTGACTTCCTTTCCACAGTTAAAGGAAGGTAAGGGCTGTTGACCTCAATAAAAGCTGAACAGTGAATAGAAGATTTGGAATCAGTATCTTAAAATGGGGTAGCGTGAGGAGTGGAGCAGAAGGATTGCATTGCTTCAACTAGCCACCAGAACTGTTACATAAATTAGGTCAGTGCAGAGTCTGAAAGCAAAATTTATCTACCTACTTAATTGCAAAGTTCAGTTCTCAATATCACTTTGCTTACAGAGCAGAGCAGCAGAGTGTGATGAGTTATTGAGAATAGAAGAGGACACACAATGGCAAACAGACGAAATGTAAGTATTTTTTATGTATCTTTAAGTAATTAGCTGTGTGATTTCATTAGATTGATCAGAACTGACATTTCCTTATCAGTTAATAATTTCGTAGACTTGGAGGCATGACAGAAGCACACTTAGTGTGTGCTCAATGTTTTACACATTATTGCCAAATAGAGTAGATGTCATATTACAACTAATTAATTTATATGAAACAATAATGCTGTAATATTTTTTCCCTATGTAGAATGCAAGCTTTTAAACTAAGTTTTTGATATTCAGTCTGTTAGTGGCATTGTAAAAAAGGATTTTATCAGAACTTGTAAGATCTAAATTTAATGTACATTTTAAAAAATGTAATCTAATTGGAAAGGAATCCCTTTATCTTTTTTCTTCTCTTGTCATAATTTTAACCCTGAAGCAATCATTAATTCGTAGAGTTTAATTCAAGAGCATAGCAAGTGAATGTCAGTTGCTGAGGAGAGTGCCTAAGAAAATGGGATGTAGCATGACAGTGTACTGTGAAGTTGTCACTGAGCAGAACAGTGGAGTCTTATGTGATTTAAAACAAAAATCGAAGGAAGGGAAGAATAAGTACTTTCTGAAAGAGCTTTATTGGTAGAACTATCAGACAGTTGTGTTTTTAAACTCCAAAAAGAATTACAAATGTTGAAAAGCAAAATAAAGCACCCTGATCCATTAAAGAATCATTGTATTTAGTACTTATGTTAAAACAATACATGTGATGAGTGCAGTTAATAAAGAATCAAATATGGGTAAATAAATTTTCATTTTGAGAAGTCACTCGGTTTAATTAAGTGCTACAAATTTTAGTTCATGACATTTGTTTATGTGTGTATTAGGTTAGGGCGCTTTGTTAAGGACAAAGTGCTGGAGATTTTTTTAATAAATTCAGCACACAGTAGTGTGCACAGAGGCTGGTTTGTCCCCTCTATAGTGTTTGTGTTCCAGTTGGAAGATACAGCTCACAAACTGAAATTCAGACTATTTTTGATAATTGCTGTTGTGCCTCTTTTTTTGAATACCTCTTTTTTCTATTACAGATTAAATTTATCAGAAGAACAAACTCTTGATATAGAAATGATAGAACAACTAAGAGAAGCAGTAGATTTATTACAAGATCCCAACAGGTACGCTCACAGTAGCTTATATGTTAATGTAATGTATTTAAAATTTTTGTGAATGACTTTGGAGTTCTTTTTAGTGATGGCATTTCTGTAGCCTCCCTCTGAAATCAAAAGGAGAAGGAGGCACCTAGAGAAATTTACTTAGATTTCCTCTGACTACAGAAAGCAAGGCTTTAGGTGCCTGTTACAAGTGGCTGAAGTCAGGTGGAATGACTGAATCTGCGAATAAACTAAGTATTTAAAAGAAAATAAATGCTTGTCCTACTGAAAAGGACTGACAAGAGTGGTGTAGGTGGTTCTGTCCAGATGCTTGGTATTGATTTTCTTAGCATAATCACCTTCAGAAATTAATTTCAAAACTAGGTAACTCATTTTTCTTCATTACTTCTATGAGGGAGCTGGTTTAGAGCTTAATTTCTCTGAAGACTGGAAACCTCCTTGTTGCTTCCAGCCTAAAATACCCTTGTTTCTCCTTCTTCCCTTTACCAGTTCACCATGGCTGTTATTCAGTTTAAAATGTCTATTTTGGTAGCGCTTTTTCACCTAGTGGACCTTTCTACTTTTAAGGATAGAAATTCACTCCTGTTAGTATTTCTAGAGAGAAAATTTATCTGGCTTTATTTGGAGTCACATAGAGAATACTTGAATTCTTGAATTGTATACTAAATACTTGAATTAGAAGTATTCTTGCTTGATAAGAAGTCATACACATTAAGAAAGCTTTTTAGTTCCTGTGATTTCTGCAAGGTAGTATGCTATTGCTTCTGCACCTCATATGAGGCTTATTATTTTGTGGGAGAAGTGTTGTGATTAAAAAAGGAAGAAGTCTGGTTTGGAAAAAAGTGTCAATAAAAAAAAATTTTAGTTGTTACCCTTATAATTTTAATTTTCAAATGTTGCCCCAATATTTCCTATATATTTAGTTTTTCTTATTAAACGTAAAATGGCACTAAAATACCTAAAATACGACTGTTTCTCCTAGCAGGTTCAGATGTGCTTTCATTAGGAACACTGTAGCAAATTTGAAATATGGCTGTTCAAAGTGGCTGATCATGTCATATATGTCTGTATTTTTCTACTTTTTTTTTTACATAGTGTAGGGGTATTTTTGTAGTTGGACTTTCTTCTTCTAACCTTAAAATACGATTATTTATTTTTAATTTACTGAGTGCTATATAGGCTTTTCAATGTATGTGTCCTTTATGTTAACATCCAGGTATACCCAGCAAGATATACCTGGGTGCCTAATACTTGCCAAATGATACTGTAGAGTTATATTCTTTTGGGCCATGAGTTCCTCATGCTTTCTTTTATAAGTACTCGATTACATGGCAGTTTGCTATATATGTGCATTATATAAAGCATGAGAAAATTTTATTTTTCACAGTGAATAGTTTTTGTCTTTATTCAGATTCCCGGAGGTATTTAAATGCTCCCATTGCTTTTTAGTTTAAGAGGCACAAAGCCTTTGTGCCATTTATTAATAACTTAAACCTAGAATATGTCAAAAATTTTAACTTTCCCCAAAGAGGTTTCCTTTGTGCATCAGTATAACTCCAGTCAGCTCGTCAGGATAACCTAGTTGAAGTTACTAACTGTAGCCAGAATTATCCTTATCTCACACTCAAGTTCGTTTAGGAGTTAGAAGGAGAAACCACTGTAGGGGCTGAAACAGTAGGTGATGCTGAGATACCTGGCATACACTGACTGGAGTTCAGGGTAGAGCAGATCAGTTGGAACCATTGTCACTAACAGGTATGACTATTAACCTCTTAAAACACTTGTCCAGTAACTGCTGTCCTCATGTTTTGCAGAGTTTCAGACTTGACCTTTTTCAGTATTTTTCAGATGTTTGCTTCAGATTCCTGTATTCCCTTTCCTATCGTTCACTGCTTTCTTTCGGACCGTTGTCTGTGGTGTGAATTTATCCTTGCGCCACTTTATTTTCATCCACTTTAAATTAAATTTGAATATCAAGCCAGGATTGTGGCTTTTACTTGACCATAGGGTGCTGGCAGTTGGATATGGAAGAGTCTTCTGATTGTTGGAAGTAAACAAGTCCTTTTGTTTTGATATGAGCCATTGCTTAGGGTGACACTTTGCAGATGAAATCATTAATATTGCTTTGACTGTATTTGGGATAGTGAAGCAGCAGGAGGTTATTAAGAGATAACAGGTATGTGCCATGACTATAAAAGTATTTCAATTTATCTATTGATTTGAAATAAAATACTGAACAGAATGGTTACCAAAGCTGTACCCCAGTGCAATGTTTTTATTTCAAACCTTGCAGATTAAGCATGGATATATCTGAGCGCAGTGGTGTGAATCTGTATCCCATGGAACCAGCAACAGCTTTAGAATTTCAGGAGTCTACAGTAAAGTGTGTTTATCTACCTTTTTTAGATAAAAATAATGCATTTGTTAGATTAATCATATTCAAGTTTCTACACAATGAATTACATATTTGTATTTGTTTGTCTTTATACATAGCAGTCAAATGCAGATGGAGATGTCTTCCCTTGGTCAGGTATGTTAATGAGTGTATCATTGCAAAATATTTAGGGGGAAAAGGCAGGAAATGAGCCAACAATTTAGTCAATTATTAATCTACCAAGCAGGGAAGGGAAAAATTTAGTAGGCTGGAGAACAAAACTACTTATTCTTTAACATTTTTATGGAATTGTTTTCATTTTTTATATGCATATACATCATTTTTTCTGGGTTTGTCAGTTTTTCATCATAGTTTCCCCTCCTTGCCCTGCCCCCCCTGCGCAGCTTTCATGTATGCCAGTTCATAGCGCAGCCATGTACACTTGTCCACCATCTCACTCCCTGTCTCCCTGTTCTGGTGTAGGAAAACAGTACATTCATTAATGTTAACCCCAAAATATTTTGTAAACTAAAAATGAGTGTTTTCCCAGAGTGCTATCACTATAGTCACAGCGAGTACATAAAGTATGATTTGAAGTTTTACAGTGTGATAAATGCTGCTTGTTATCTGATCTGTATCCTGACTGGTGAACTGGTATTTTTTATGATGTATTTTGTTTAGATTTACATTACCTACCTATTAGCACTGGCAGTGAAAGTATATAGTATCTGCTTATTTCTTGGTTCACTTTTCATCACAGTATTTGTAAAAAATACCACCGTTATGCAAAATAAGACAGTCTAAGGAGTTATTTATCTTACAGAGAGAAAATGCTGAAGAGGAACAAGAATTTCAGAGGAGGAGAGAGTTCATTATGGAGAAAGCAAAGCCTGAAGTGAGGACTTGTGAACAGGGTGAAAAATGGTCATTGAGTCAGGTACGGGGTTGTCTGGATGCACTGAATGGATTGTTGTATTCTGTCAAATTGTGTGTGGAAACAATAGTGTGTTTAAGCCCCTTGGTTTGTGGTTGGTTTTTTGGTTTTGTTTTCTTTTTTCATCCCCTTAGCATGATTCTCAAGGTTTGGCTGTAAATCGAAGTTAAGACCTATCTCTCAGGAAAAAAAAAATAATATAATGAAATTAGTAAGTCTTTTCTTCCAGTGAACACTATAGTACTTGCAGCAGTTGCCTTCCCTTGGAAAAAATAAGTCACCTCAAAGTTAGATCTTCAATAAAATGAAGCACTTGATTTTTCTTCCCTGTCACCCCAAATACTCTTGTAGTTACCTAAGCTGCGAAGTTATTGTTAACAGCAGTAATTTTAATGTGTTTAATATTACAGTCACACTGTATATAGGTTGAGACAATAGTTTTAAAGTTTCACAAGCATTTAAAGTTTTGTGTATATTGCAATGACTCAGAAATCAAGAACTATTAAAAAATCTGATTAAAATTTTTGGTATCTAGGTTATTACTTCAGAACTTGTTTGTGTAGGGATTTTTGTGACTGCTCCTGCAAGATGATTCTGAGAACAAAATTGCATAATGTTCTGTATATATTGATAGTATCTTAATATGGTCTGTCTTATCCAGATATAGATTAAATCTGTTTTGTCTTGATGCTTTCAGATATTCTTACATATAATCATCATTACTGTCAAGTAGTCCTATGATATCGTTGTGACTTTGTTAGTCTTAATTTTGTCTTCTTTTTAATTTGAAATTTCAAAGAAAAAAAACAAAAGTTGCATCATCTCTTTTGTTATATTGTTGTACATTGGGGTTACAACACTTGATTTGGAACAGTTCTTACTGCATTGCTGAGATTAACAGATAAGGGAAATTTGGTATCAGAATATCCATGCTCTTTGTGTTTTGATGAAGTGTTTAACAAGGACGCTGCTGATTGACTTTTAAGAGTCTTTTAAAAATAAGAAATAAATCTCCCTTAACTCTTGCAGAGGGCCTGATCTGGACTGTGTTGTGCAGGTGAAAGCACCTGACATGTTCTGTGAAATGGAAACACATCTTGCAAGAGCAATTTTTTAATCATGTTACACTCTGTGTAGTACAGTAAGCACTTGTGTTATTACGTGTGTTACTAAATTAATTCAGTTTAGCATAAATTCAAAATTCTGACTAGCGACCTGCATGTTGTGAGAAAGATTAAACCTGTAGTATAGGCAGAACTACCAGGTCTGTCACAAGAACATAGTCCCTGAGCACAGGAGTGCTCAAGTGTAGAAGTCCCCAGGTAGAACTGGCTGGGATCAGATCAGTAAGTTTTCTTTCTCTTTATTCTAAGTATTACAGTGATTGAGGTAATATCATGAAAGATATCTAAAGCTGAATGATTTTCTTTTATTAATGCTTGAAAGGTAGCCAAGAAAGGTCATGAAGCAAAATGGGTTTGTAATCTTCCGTCCCATCTTGCTGACTTTTGAAAAGCTCTGTGACTGTTGGGACCAAGTGTTCCAGGTGCTGTGTTTTTATTTTTGTTTCCATGTTTTATTGATTTAAAAAAAATGGCCCTAAGGAAATTATTTACAATTGAATTATAGTTTGTTTTTACTTATGATAGTTTTGTTTCTGCTGACTGAGTTATGATTAATGCAGAATTAATGATTGTATTTCATATTTATTATTGTGACTTATATGTTTAAAATTTAACTATAGAAGAAATGGCAACAAAAGGTAGGTTATATTGCAATTATAAAATAAACTGCTTATGGAATATTTCTCTCTTCAAATCTGTATTTAAAAAAAATCGATATTTGTGTATTAAACTTTTGATGATAGCTTAATAACAAAATGCATGAGACAAAATTGGGTACTGCATTTGAACCAAGAAACATTAAATTCTTATACGTGCAGTTATCACTAAGGATTGAAACAAAATAAATACTTGACAAATCTGGGTGAATAATTTCCACAAGGTTGTGTTTTGTTTTTTTTTTTTTAATGGTGTTCAACTAGCAATGAAAGTATATATTATCAATTGTTTCAGTGAGCATCATGAGTAAAATACCCTGTTGTGGTATGTCATTAATGTGGTTACTGAAATGTGGTGTTGTTGTTGTTCTTTTTGCAGAATGATATAATCGTTTGGAATACAAGTGGGCAAACCTCTCACAATGAGGTAAGATGATGGTGCCATTTGTTTGTCTCTTATGTATTTTGTATGAATGATTTATATACTAAATGAAACATGTAATTGAATATTACAGAAAACATGACTGAGCTCATCACAAACTGCTATGTGGTTTATTTGGCCTGTGGTTTATCCTTCTTGTCTTAAGGGATTTACTAGGGTATAAAAAATTCTTTCTGATAAGCTTCTTTCTGAGTTACGTAGTTTAGTATAAAACATTTTTGTGTTTTACATTTTGTTTATTCTCCCACATTTTCTTTTTTTTTTTTTTTTTCTCTTCATTGTTCCACAGTAGTTTCTATTGATTTCGGTGCAATTTCTTTTTGCACAGTTGTGACATGTCCTTGATTACTTTTCAGAGAGGAGTCTGATTTTATTGATCCTATCACTCTCACAGTGCGAATCTCAGCAGAAGGTCAAAAAGGGAAACTGCAGGGAGCTCCTTATGGAGATTATTTCCCTTGGTATTTTCTGTACAGAAACGGGTCTTCTCCTTCTCCATTGCACTCTGGATGGGCATCTTGCAGATTCATGAGCATCCAGCCACCTTGCACCAGTCTTGATGATGGAACTCTTATAGTTCCTGCCTCCCTTAGGAATCACTTTTTAAATAGGATTCCCGTTATGGTTATAGGACTCATTCTATATTACCATTGGTGGTCTGATGGTTACACCTCACCTTCTCTTGTGTGCTGCTACTTCTTTCTTCCTGCTGTGACTGTTAGCCCAGCTCAGGGTCAAGGGCAATCCTGCTGTGAGGTGTATGCCTGACTCCCTCTTTCCACTTTTTAGGCAGAAGTTCAGTGTTGCATAGAAAATACCATGCAGAATGGTAATTAATTCTGTGAAAGAAATAAATATATCTAAGGAGAAATGGATCTTTGTTTTGTTTTTCTAAATGTACTATGCCACAAAAATGTATGTTTCATGGAAATAAGAAAACTGATAAACAATTGACCTTATTTATAGCTAGGGGGAATATCTTGTAGTCTTTGGCCAGAAACTCATATTTTCCAGCAAACTAATAGGATGGAATAAAAAAGAGACATTATTAAGGGTTTAAGACTATATTGTGATCAGAATCTGGTGGAGTAGTTGTAGCGTGCAGTATTGTTAACTTTCGCATTTTAATACAGTCAGTTGTGCTGAGATATTCTGGATGTTATTCTTACTTAGATTTATGTTCTTGAATTACGCAGAACAAGGATAAAAGTCCGAAAATGTCTCATACTACAAACGCCACAATCCCTTTTGGCCTGAAACCACGATCAGGTAATGTGGGAAAGAAAATTAACCAATTTTGTGTACTTCTTTTTTTTTGAGATCTGTGTTATTAATAGACATCTGTTTTTTTTTTTTCCTGTAAGAAGGCAGTAATGAAACGTTGTCTATACAACACTTATAAGATTAGGACATTCTAAGGTTATAGGTTTGAATCAAGATCAAATTTATAACAAATATGTATTTGGCACATTATATATGGATCATTTTTCATCCCTTACAAATAAACTAGTTGTTTTATAAAATTATGTATATGTATGTTTAAAAAAATGTGTGTATTTATATAAATGCACATTTTATACATGTATACATACATATAATCTATGCTGATATACCAATTGAAATATAATTTTTGTTTAACTGGTATGTAGTGATACAGTTTAGATTTTGTTGAATAATATATAATTGGGCTTGTTTGAAAATGGTTATGCATTGCTTTGAAAATGGTTCATTGCAATTAATCTTTCAGTAGTTCTGCTTGTGTAAGGATCAAGCCTTATAAGAAGATTAGCTGTTTGCTTCAGCCAGCAGCTGGGTTTAATGAATTTTCAATGCACTAAATCTGCATAACCATCAATCTTTGAACAAGATGTAGTTTATCTATAAAAAAAGAAACTATTGGCATATTTGAGGGCTTGGATAACAGCTTCCTTTAAAACCAGGATTAGCTACAGGATTAAACTCATTTTTTATCTTCTCCATGCTGAAGTAGTCAATATTGTTAAGTCATCTCACATCACCTCTAAAGAATAACCTTAGGTTTTTCAGTGTGTTTCAGTGTCCTAAGACTATTTCTGGTTTCTTGCATTCACCACAAATGCTTTTAATCAAATTCTGGTAAACCACTGCAAGCTTGTAGTTCCCATAGTAAAATATCTTGGCAATAAAGGCAGCAGTTTCACATTTAAATATTTAAGAAATTGTACCCATAGATTTGGTGGTTTAAAAAAAAAAAAAAGGAAGAAAGAAAAACTTCTAAAAATCAAAGAAAATGGTATTGAAACAACCTTGTTTCATGAAGAGGATATTTTAAACTTTTCATGTTGTTATGATATAAAAGTTTGACAGATCTGTTCAGTTGCATTTCTTAATTTGCTGGACTGTTAAAGTCTATTCTTGTGTGTTCCTCATGCTTTCAAGGTATTATTTATCTATATATTTAAAGTATGGGTTAAATTATGAGCAAATGAGTTCTTTCAGGATTTGGAAAAAATAAACCACGGGGTAATATTGCACAGTCCGGTGGCAACGTTGCAATAACACCCTTAGGAGAAAGCTGTGTGAAGGCAAAAGGGCCCATGCCGTGTTGCTGCTGGCACGAGCTGTACCCTGGGTCCTGCTGAGGGAAATCTGCTGCGGGAACTGGAACCAGCATTGTGGGAGAGAGCACAAGGCCGTGACTTCTTGTTCAAGTAGTAGTTTAACGTGCGCTTCCAAATCTTGGTGTATCAGTGCACCAAGATGCCCTGTACCTAATGACTGGAATAAATTAAGTCAAAATAGCCTAGTGAATCTTTTTTTAGAGGATGACTAGAAAGACTGGACTGCAGTAGTTGCAGTCCTTTGCAACAAATCCTCCAAGTCACACAATGGAAGATCAAATATGCACAACTCCTACAGTTCTTCCCCTGTCTGTATTGCAGCTGTGTAGAGCCTCATTAAATACCAGTCAGTTGGTTATAATCTGTGGATATTCTCCACTGCACCAATTCAAATTCATCTATTTGAATCGTTTTGATTATGCTAATACTATAGTGTCTTTTGGTCACAGCTACGGGTTGTAGAAAATTCAATAATCTGAATTGTTTTTTCCTTTCAATATCATACAGTACAGAGTCACCAATCTAGAGCCATTACTGCACAATCTTTCACTTCATCACATTCGATTTCAGTCATGTTACCTTAAATTTATACCATGGTAAGACAGGGGAATTTGGTAATGGTAAAACACTGGATCCAACTTAAAAAGGAAGTTTATAAGCTGTATAGCACAACATAAAATGAAACCTTGCAAAGGAGCAGTGAAGCTGTATATTGTTTCCGTTCCTGCTCCCACCCTAGAATGTCTTTAAAAGTGGTATTTTTTCTCCTAACACATAGAGTAATTTACAGACAGAAGTAGTACATGACTGAAAATACTGGCATGTTTGTGAATCCTTCATGTTTTTCCCTTTAAAGCTGGTTCACTTGCCATGTCTCTAGTTTCTTCACTGGATTTCCTTTAGAACTTTTGTTCAAGTGTTGTTGCAAATTTGAACCATTCTGTCCCTGTCTGGATTTGTGCTTTATTGCCATTGAGCTGGGCTAGTCTAGGGGTCCATCAGTTCTGTGATCCAGGAAAGTTTTTCAGCTCAGTTTATAGTTTATTTTAATAGCTTCTTTTTTTAAAAAAAAAAAAATTATTTTTCATTTAAGTTCTTCATGCCCTTATGGGAAACCTGAAAACTCATTGGAAGTGAGTTTTAGCTGTTCAGTTTCATTAGGGCTTACATTTGAGTTACTGGCTTCTATAAATCTTTTAAATCTGAGTGCAAGATTAAAACAACATGAAAACGTTCTAACTAAAATGTGTACATCGTGCTCTGTGGAAAAAGCAGTGGCAAATTTTCAGTGAAAATATATGCAGCCGTAGCTTTCTGAAACTTGAGAGTTTATTTTCAGTGTGTTTATTTTCATCTATTTTAAATGAATGTTACTTTGTAATTGACTTCCCTCTCCTCCCCCCATCATTTCATAATGGTTTATGTCTCTTGGAAAGGTGAAAGTAAATAGATCTAAGCTTTTGGTAAGGATTCCTGGAAGTGCTTCCAGAGGATAAACCACACAGCGGTGTTAGTACGTACTGTGTTAGTACGTACCTGCATGTGTTCAGGACTGAAGGTCCTTTTATTCTTTCATTTTAAAGCTAGGCAAAACAGTGGGAAAATTCCTATCTGATGGCTGAGATGGTACCCAAAGAAAATGTTTTGAAAAGTAATGAATATGGTTTGACTTCTTCACAGATTCTTTTCAATGGACAGGTGTTTACATACAAGGTAAAAAGAGAGAGGATTTTTTAATTTTTCAGAATATTTCCTTCTGCATTTTAAATACTTTCATGGAGTATGGGCTTCTCAAATTCACATTAATTTTGAAAACCTTAAAAAATTACTATTACCAGTTTTCTTAGAACCGTAGTTTTGCTCTTGGGAAGTGCTTTTGCTCTCTGAAAAGGAATCACTCAAAATAGTTAATAAATTTAAACTCTTTATGCTTGATTCATTAATTGATTGAAATGTTCAGAGTGGGGCCAGTTGTCAAAACTGAGTGTTGCAAAGTTCTTGCCACGATATCTTTAATATGCCAGACCTTGAGACCTGAACATCTACTGATACATCTTGAAGTACTGAAGAATGCTTTTTTGCTTTTGTTCTGTGCCATTTTGAGGTCACTGTGTTTCATAGTTTCCACTGAACAAGGTGACAGCAACCCAGACAAACAAACAAAAAATTGTACCTTGAGAGGCTGAAAGAAGCACTGACAAAACTCAAAATTACGAAGCAGTTTGTATTGGGAAGTGAAAAGTTGTTCCCTTGAAGCTCTTTGTATAATTGTGAACCCAGTGTCTTCATTTTGGTGACTTGTAGAGGATTTGAAGCGCAGTGTGAGTATCTGTGGACATGCTTGTCTGGCTGTCTGTCAAGTTGGTTGGAACACATAATGATCATTAGAACTTGACTGTGTATTTCCCTCTTTTGAGTATTAGTTACTGTTTTTCTAATCTCTGAATCTTTGTCCCTTCTATTTGTTTTCTTCCCCTAGTGGATTATCTGTGTATTTTGGAAAATAATGAGAAGCCTCATTGCCAGCATAGTTAAGGACTGTTTATCATTTGCTGTAGATCTGTGTTCCGTCACCCAGTGTTGATTTTGTTCAGTTGTGCCGACTCTCGGGTTCAGCCGACCTGTTTTCCCAATAGCCAGAAGCAGTAAACTGGCTGTGTGAAAAGGTCTGGCTAAAGAGAGCGAGCTCGTAAACAGCTGAGTGCAAAGGGAAGTTTTAGGTGAAGTTTTATATGACGCTGTCTGAATTATCATGTTAATACAGATTCCATGGAAGAAAGTCTATGTGACTAAGTTACTTATGTTTGTTAATTTGGAATGGACTTTGCTTACTGAAACTTTACCTTGGACATTCTTCTAATATGAAACAGTTTAAACTGCTTTTTGATCTAGGTAGTAATTTTAAATTGATTTAGGGTTATGGTTAAGCATTTAGAGTAGAGGTAGTTTATAATCTCCAGTTTAGTTTGAGGAGCATGAATGTTGCTTGCATGTGGGATTTGTTAGATAAAACATGGAAATGTACATGGGAAACCAAGAAATTTAGGGAGTTTGTAATTTTTGTGGTAGAAGTAGTAAGGAACAGAGTGATCAGATATAGGAAACCACTTGTCATTGTGAAGGGCAGAGGAGGAGGGATTTGAATTCTGTGTCAGAAAATAGGAAACCAGTGGGAAAGTTTGAAAAGGTTGATAACATGCTGAAGATAAGCGAAGAGAAGATATTTTAAGGATGTCAGTGTCCAGTTCTTAAACACTGTAGAATGGAGGTTTGAGGAAAGCTTGGGCAGAAAGCCTTGCCATAGTCAAAGAGAGGAGGCAAGTGCAGAGTAGATATGGTGGAGAAGGAATAAAAATGTCCAGTGAAGGATTTGACAAACAAAAAAGAAGAGGTGTTGTCAGGACTAGTTAAAGGTGAGAAGGTGGAATGGATGGAGACTGTCTTGCTGTATAAGTTGAGCTCCATAATGGGTTGGTGGCTGGTCAGGAACTGTATGCATGTCATGCTTTTACAGTCATCTGATGCATAGTCTCCAGACTATTCGCAAGGTCTGTTCCACAGACTCTTTTGCCAGCCTCTATGGAAATGTGCGATTTTGCATGCTCTAGGGAGCCCAGTCGCATCAGTACTGAATTTGTGCTTATCAGAAGACTTGTCTACAGGTTTGCCAAGGCTTGTGATGCAGACTCAGGATCACCCTTTGAAGCTATTGTACGTTTGTTCCTGTCCTTGGAAAGTCTGCAAAGGTTGCTGAGGACCAGAACTTCCCTGGGGTGGTGGGCCCATTCTGGGGTTGGACTTAAGGAGTCAGCAAGAAATAAAAAGAGTGCTGCATGTATTATTAAGTGAATTGAAACAGCAAAAAAACATCTGTAGTACCTGTACTTACAGGACATATTTCAACAGAACGAGAATCCAAGGCATAATGTAGTTTCTACTTATCAAAATCAGCTAGGAAGTTGTAATATAATAATATTTTCTTATAGATGTGTAAATTTTTTTTTTCTTTGGGGAGGGAAGTTGTCTGATGACATAGTTGCAAAAAATACCTATATTTGTGTTCTCCAAACTTTTTATTGCTGGAACTTCACAGCTTATATATTTACCTTATGATTCACGGAGTCAGGGTTTTTATCAGGCCATAATGTAAATATCTATGGGTACTTTTTCTTAAGATTGTTTGTAAGCAATTTGTATGAAGTGCTATGGTTACAATTATTTTGCTAAGCTTAACAGCCTTAACTGCACATATAATGTATGATTTGCAAGTACTAACATGTAACTTTTCGTTCTTCTTATTCTGCACCATCTTTCATTCTTTTCTCAAAAATTACACATTATGTATTAATCACCTTTGACTTACATCTTTGTCATTACCATACAATCCTAATGCCATATATGAAATGCTGCTGCCCCTTTTTATCCCCCTCCGGTCCTTACACCACCATGGTGGGACTGGCTATCACCCCCCCTCCAGCAGACCCATCCCTCAGTCTTCCTCCTATCTCCTTCAACACACTTACACAGGGCCAAACATGGGACAACTTTAGCTACAGTATCCCATCTGAAGGAGACAGTGACAATGGTAGGTGTTCCAAATATAATTTACTTAATTTTGTGTTTTCAGAAACCTCAATATATGGCAAATGCCACGTGTGGCTAAGGGTGAAAAGACAGTAAACGAGTGAGGAGTATCACTGTTTTCAAGCCTGGCAAAACAACTTTTCCCATGATATCAGCTTCAATAACTATTTTCAATATAGGTCGATTTACTTGCTTTACTTTCAAGGGTTTATAAATTTTGTACTCAAACAGCAATTAATTTTTCTATGGTCTTTTCTGCACTTTTTAAGGATTTGTTTGGTAGATACTGACTGTTAATAAAAATATCCTGCCCTCATCTGCAGTTAATAATGCGAGTGCATAGCTAACTTAATTAGAAGAAGAACCCATGACGAAACAAAGCTGAAACAATCGTCTAAGCAAAACCAGTGATTTCTGTCCAACAAAAACTGTTAGTAAGCTGTCAAACTTATCTGTGCATAGTGAAGGCCGGGTCCATTGGTGGATGTTGTTACTGCTTTCGTTTTGTTTTTCTCCAGTGTGGTGGTGTCATAGTACATTGAGTTTTGGAACTAATAGGCAAAGCGGGCCATGTTTGGGCTATCAGAGTCGTCTGCTGCACGAATAGTTAAACATCAGATGGAGGAAACAGAACCTGGACAGTTAAACTGCTTGTATATACTTGATGTATTTTTTTAAAAGACAGACTGTTGTTATTCCTATTGCACTGAAGCAGAAGGGTGTTTAGGTATTGGAAGGCAATGAAACTGTCAAAAGCATCAGACTGAAACCAAGACCACAAATCTTGAATGATAAAAGCCAACATACTTAGTTTAGAATGCCTACATTCTTAGTTCAGTTAATGGCTTGACAATACTTGTTATTGCCACTGTGTTGCTAATTATGAAACCGTAGAAGACAGCATATATAAGGAACTTGCTCTATAAGGGAAATGGGTGTGTAATATAAGAATTCTTTCTAATGGTAAGTTGAAAAACTGAATTTACTTCATGGTGGTATGAAGCTGATTTGATGTTTCACTGGTGAATGTTCTAACAGAGCAAAGGAAAAGCTATGAATACTTCTAGCAGTGCAGAATTTGTATAAGGTCAAAATTAGAAAAAAAAAAAATCGTCTTCCTCCAATGCTGGTTTGTTCCACACAAAAAGTAATCTACATAGTACTTTTTGCTTCTTTCTTTATTTTAACAAAAATGTATTTTTTCTGTCAGCAGTCATCTGTTGACATTTGAGGAAAATGAGACTCACGGAGCTGATTTTACTGGACTTAATGTTGTGTATTTCCGATAGCAAAAGAATTGACAGTTTTATTGAGTCAGCTCAGCAAAATGTAATTATCATAGGAAAATAATGTTTCTGCAGACCCTTTCATATCTCTAAAACAGGAAGAGAAACATAGCTCTTCCTAAATGATGAATGTTCTGAGTAATAACATATGAAAACTAATAACATTTCATTTACATGAATATGGAGTAAAATCCAAATCAGCACTGCCAGTTTTGGGCAGCTTCATGGCTCACTTGTGGAAGTAAATGGGGAAACCCATATACAAGAGACCAGAATTTTATCTTGGAGTCACACTAAGACATTCCCATATTAATGAATATTTTTTTCCCAGTGTATATGGGAAACCATTGTTATAAGTCTGTTATAATTTCAGTACCATAGTTGCAGCATTTGAAATGTGTTTTAATTATAAAAATCTTATCTCACTAATGTACTTTCTTCAGTGGTCAAATTGGAAAATACTATAAATGGTACAATAAGGAATTGTATTAGTGAAGCTGTTGTTATAGGCGAGCTAAGGGAACAGTAGAGGGAAACTTATGCTGGAAAGCTAATTCAATGTCAAGTTTTAATTAACAAGATAACACTTTCCATTCATGTATTAAAATTCAAGTGACTTTGTTTAGGTTTAGTATGAAAAAACACATTCTTAGAAAGTTTTACCTCCTTGAAGTTGTATATCTGCTAAAGAATTCTCTGTTGGGGAAGGCTGGCTGTGACCAGGGAGTCTGAATCTGTGGAGGGCTGGATTCTTCCCTGACTTGCAGGTTGCGTAGTCATTTACGCTTCAGAGTATAGCAGCAGAATATATTCCAGTGTAATTGGTGGACTCACTTTGTAGTTTTTAATTTTTTTTTTTTCCTCTAGGAGAAGAGACCATAAACATCCTGGA
The DNA here is from genome assembly GCF_036013475.1 of Columba livia. NCBI lineage: Eukaryota > Metazoa > Chordata > Aves > Columbiformes > Columbidae > Columba > Columba livia. The sequence continues at coordinate 31,908,121 of NC_088602.1, read as the reverse complement.
TTTAAATATTAAAAAATGTGCATGTTGTCACAAACTGTGCTGTAAATTCCTGTTGCACTACACTAGTTTGTTTCCACGAGTTAGTGATAGAGCCTTAAGCTTAGTTATATTATTAATAGTTGAGTAAATAGCATGATCTGTGTTAATCTAGATTTGTTACTAGATTAAATGAGCAGTATAGACTAGCTTGTGCTTATACATTTGGAAGAGAGAGATGTCTTCTATCATTCAAATCCTAATCCGAATGCAAATATTAGCATTTATTACCTTGGGCTCTTACAGCAGAACATTGCTTTTATGATCAAGACTGTTGTCTTTCTGTTTTAGAGTTTAGGGCTAAGTTTATTATTTGAGGCATGTCTTCCTATGGTAGGAAGTAACTTGGACCAGAGACTGTTCTCTGGCATTGAGGTTAGTTGGCACAGCATGATTCAAATCCATACCTAAACATTCTTACTTCACAAAACAGGATGGCTGCATTTAAGCTGCATTTGGGGAATACCCTTTGCCTGTGCTACTCATTGAACTGTACCTAGACATCGCGTACAGAGAGATGGGTTTGCACAGATCAAAACTATACCAGGAATCAACAGTGTACACTATAGATGTGAGCAGGAAAGTGCTGTAGATACATGTACCAGCTCTGCATAGCCTGGGGTACAGAAATACCATGTGTCACTCTAACATCTTAATACTTCCTATCATCTTTAAGGTATCTATCTAGTAACAGCTCTGTAATAGAGGAGGCCAAGTCCAGAATTTTTGGGAGGTTATGAGGCTTGCAACAGCTGAGTCTCCCAAGAGTAGTGCCCATACCCTTGGGGAATCTTCCGTTTAGCAAATAATGACTCTGTAGAGCAACTTTACTATTACTTAACTTTGGAGTGAATAAATCAATCAAATGCAAGTCTAACTATAGACTTTCAGCCTGACTTAACTTCTGCTTGTCAATAGTCCAATTTTTTTTTTGTCATATATTTGTAGAAGCAGGTTAAATCATTGAGCTGTTTACCTGAAGGATAGTGTTGTCAAACTAAGTACTCAGGATACTGAATTCCTTGATGTGTTATAGTGCACCTATGTGTATTCTAACTTAGTACAAAAATGAAAAGCTGGGTTTTCCATGGGTTCAGAAAGCAGAGAACTTGCTACCAGAAAGAGTAAAAAATAGATCTTTGGGATATGTGTGAGATATGGGCTTCCCTTGCTGGAAGACGTGTAATGCAGAGAAGCAAGCAATACTCAGCACTGCCAAAACTTCCTGTGTTAGAACATTTTCCTTTAAATTCAATATATAACTGAAACTTTTATAACTAATTGGTTTGAGTGTGCTTTTTGTTTATTTTTTTAATCAACCTTATTTCATTTAGAAACTTTTAACTGTGGGTATCCCACTGCCTTGAGATAAGCCTGCCTCTTCCTAATGCTGCAACGTATGTCTCATTCATTAATAGACTTAAATAAGCGATGTTAATATTTACTTGTCATAAATAGGTGGTTGTAGTCTGAAATCTGAAGGAAGTGTGCTTGGGACATTCATATCAACTCAGCAAAGGCCTAAACAAAGATAACTATGACCAAACTGAATGAAGGCCATGGTAATACTCCATGATATATGCAAAATTAAGCATCATATATATGAAGTACTGATTTTGTAGAGAATAGTTTGAAATGTTCCTGCTGCTAATAAAGCCACAATGGGATCTAAGTATCATTTAAATATGGTATTATTCTTTGAGAACGTTTTTATTTAGGAATTTCATCTGTGAGAGGCAGCACAGCTCAGCCATTAGTTGTACAATTAACTCTTTCTAAAATAAAAATATTGGAAATTGCAACTATAGTATTTAATAAATGTGATAAGAGTTTTATATTTGAACCTCTTAAAAATTTAGGAAGAGTCTCCAATAAATTGTTAGAGTTACTAATGTAGAAATGTTAATTCAATCTAATTCAATTTTGGAGTTTAATAGAAGCCTCAAGTACAAGTTTCCGCATTTTGAAAATTTGAGAGTTGATTTTTCTGTGTATATGTTGTAGCCATTCTAAACTATATACTTTATTTAACAACATTTTAAAAATTTCTGATTGTTTGATTTTCACCATATACAAGTTATGTCATCAGAAATTTACCAATCTATTAATTAGCTGAGTTTAAAAATCACCTGAATCAATAGGTAATGCTTTTGAAATGTGGTAGTTAAATTAGGTGTGTGGATTGTTATACTTTTAACAGTGGTTACAGTTGTTAATAGACGTTTTATGTTTGGGTGTGTGGATATATAGAAGTCATATTTATAAGTATGTTTCTATACAATTTGTTCAGAAGCGCGTATCTGTTGATACACAGTTGCTTTGGAAATAGTGTTCTATTCCAAGCTCGCAATTTGCCATCTACAAAGGCAGAGATTCCAGTCAGTACAGCTCTGGACCTGTTGCATTGGAAGGCATGGCTCTGCTCCTCCCACCTTCTGTGTGGGAGGTCAGCATAAGGGATGTTTTTATTTATGATGTGTGTACCTGTGCGTACATCCTTCTGAACGGGGACACTGGTGAAGCTGTGTGGTCCACCTGGAGAAGGGGACTGAGCTGCAGGTGGTGTTTGTACTTCTGTCCTGCACTTTCTCTCTAGGACACTCTCCCACTCTGCCAGCAGGATTTCTGGTGACATTAAGGACTAAAGAAGGAAGCTTACTAACATGAAACTATAATATTTAGGTTTAGAAGCAATGTAATGTTTAGAAGCAATTTTGTTTAACAAATAGCCTTAAATATAGCATTTCCTGAAATTACTGATTTAACAGTAGTGGAAGGAAGCAAGTTTGGTAACTCTGGCCATAGTTAATTCTGTCTTGGTGTCTCTGATCATTAACCTGAGGACACGTTTGGAGTTTCTTGCCTTGAAGTCATTTTTCAGTAAAGAAGGGAAAGAGCAATGACTGTTGGCTGGAATACCTTAGGTAGTGTCTGTCTTTCCCTTTTGGTGAGAAAAGCAGCTTAGTTTATTATTTTTTTTAACTTAACCAACTTGCCTACAATTAGATGTGATGCCTGGTGACTAGACTTGTCTGAGATTTCAAACTATTTCTTGTAAAGGAACTTCATTTTGTTGATCTGAGTCCTAGATGCTAGAGGGTGCCATCTTCTATGTTGGCCCTGAACTGATGCAGGGGCTTCATTAACACTACTTTTGGTGAGAATGTAGATGAAACACTCTTTTACTAAGAGTTCTTTGTTTGTTTGTTTTTGTTTTGTTTTGTTATTTATTTTGAGGACTGTTTTTTAAAATTCAGCCTACTACCCATATCACAACCTAAGTAAACATTATTGATGTGCCACAATTTTTAATGAAATATCAGAATTACTGTGCTTGCAACCATGTCTGCCTTTCTTAAAGTCAGAGTAATTAATCATTTTTACTCCTGCTGTAGGTGCTATTGGCAATTTGTACACTTCCAGTTTTCTGATACACCTTTTGTGAATCAAGTGGCTGCTCTCTTCTGTCATGTTACTTATTGACTAGAGAGTATCTTTCTTTAATTGTCTTAAATTAACAAAATTGACACTGAGCAGTAGCTATATGTAAAAATGGAGGTTTCTAAGTTCTGTACTTTCCATCCCATTAATTGGTACATAGGGTTTCATGTTGTGTTTAGAAAGGCAGAGGTGGGAAATTAATAATATAAAATGCTTCCTTCTTTTAAGCAGCATTGTTTTCCATAATAATAAAGTTGGCCTATAGTTTAAGTGGCAAAGAGCTGACAGTTGCATCATCTTGTTCTTCAGAACCATTCAAAACAGTCATTGATCAGAAAAAAAGGAAGGGTAGAGGTGCATTTATGCAGATTTCATGTAATTATTTCAAGGAACTGTATGTGGACAAAGTGATACAGTTGACAGAACTAGGACTGGCGGGTGGGAGTACTGTGAGGATTTTGTGCAATACTGCATTTGCAATACAGCTTTTTAATGTAGGCAGACTTACTGAATGGTGAAGTTGCCCACGCTGGTCTGTTTGCTGAGGGAGGTGGTTTGGGTTTTTTTAGTATAAACCTATCTAGTAAGCAGTTTGTCCTGTGTAGGAAAATGCTTGTCACACAATTCAGCATCCTGTAGGAGAGGGATCTACTTAAAAGAATAAGAGGTGTTTTCTGCTGTATTAGATACAAACTTTTGTACAGATCAAAATCTCTACAGGACAGTGCTGCTGCTTGATGTGCTGATAAAACTTGCCTGTTTTGATTAGGTTTTGTTGAAAAATTATCCACTCCAATCATGGCACACGATGCTGTTCAGAGCAATATCCAGAAAATATCCTTTTATTATTCTAATCCAAGATAAGATTTTTCTGTCCTTCTGGGGACAGAGAAATTTTCCAACAGTTTTTGCTGGAGGCAGTACCTGAGGATTTTGCTTTGTTTAGAAATTAATAAATCAATCTGTTCATTTTTTTAAACTAAAATCTGCCCTTTTTTAAAAATCATAGTGTTCTTGAGACCACAAAGAAATTTGGAATCAATAGACCCACAATTTACGATTCGAAGGAAAATGGAGCAGATGAGAGAAGAGAGAGAGCTTGTGGAACAGCTACGTGAGGTGAGTGTTGGTAGAATTAATTTGTGCTCATGGAATATATTTTTAAGTCTAAGTAGGAGAATATTAAAAAGGTTAAATGAGGCAATATTACTTCTGCAAATTACATTGATGAGACTGTTTCTGAAATGCTTTATCTTGGCCAGATGTCTGTACTTCAGGAGAGGTTTCGTAAAAATGCGACATAATAATGAGAGTTACCTGAATGACATACAGTCAAACAGCATGCCTTGCACTGCTGGAATTAACAGTTTATTTAATTTCATCAGAAAGGATGAAGTGATCACTTAAGAGGTAGAGAGGTCTAGAAACTATTTCCTAACAGCTGGAGAAGTCTTCAATCTAGCAAGTAAAAGGCATAATGAAGTCTAATAGTTAAAGCTGAAGTTAGGAACTTTTTTTTCTGAAAAAGAAGCAGTTATTCAGTGGTGACAAAGTTGAAAGAGAATTGATCCATTTCTTGAAATCTTCAATTTTAATGAGTTCTAGTCTCAAACCATGAACTCTAACAAGAAATGGCATTTAACTAGTGTTATATGCGCGCTGTGCGCATAAAAAAAATGCAACTGGTCTATACTAAATAGTCTTCCAACAGTCAAATCAGTCTTTTAAGAGAAAGAATTTTTAATTCATTAATTTATATAAACCTGTTTGTAACCGATTTGGAAAAAAAGTCTCCAAATGTATTATTTCTGTACAGGTCTTATATACCAAAAATGTTTTCTAATTTATTAATTAATCCAGTGTGAAAACAAAACATTTTATTAGTGCATGTGATGCACTCCCCAGTTTGGCACTTGTGAGGCCATACATGGGACTACTTGAGTACTGTGTCTAATGAAAGAAAAACTGGGCAAATATAATGAAGTACCAGAGTGAGTTCAGTGGAGTTTACTTCATGGTGAGGGAACACAAAGGACGTATGAGGAAGAAACTAAGAGCTGGATTTCTTTAGCTCAGAGAAGAGGGCGCTGAGAATATCATATCAGCTGCCTGAAGGATGGTAATAGAGAAGATAGAGCCAGGCTGCATGGTGAAAGAAATTTCAAGTAGCTATAAGAAGAAAATTCTTTGCAGTAAGGGTGATGAAACACTGAACAAGGTTGCCTGGAGATGAAGTGGGATCTCCTTCTTTGTAGATATCCAGAACTTACCTAACCAAAGCTCTGATGTCACTTCAAGTCTGTTAGACTAGTTGACCTTCAAAAATCCCTTCCAACCTACACTCTCCTTTGATTCTGAAGAGAATAATTTATTTTCATCTAGAACAGCCAGCACAGATTGAGGTAATGTTATTAATAGAGAGTAATGACATTAAGAAGGTTCAACTAGGAATAAGAAATATCTATTTTAAGATAACAGAAGTAATTATCTTGGAGAGTTAAACTAAGAGTTATCTCTAAGTATAGTGTTGGAAAGGTTTCAAGATTGGAGAACAATTTAAGAAACTCATATGTAACAATTTTAATGTAGTTTTTTGGGTTTTAAATTTTTTTTTCCTGGAAATTCTCAAAGTATTTTATTTTGCATTATCAAATTATTTTCAATGAGACTTCAGTTTTACTTAACAAGTACCCAAAAAATAAATCTGAATTATAAATCTGAATGTTTTGCTTTGTCATACCTGTCTTTCTGGTCACTCTAATGCTTTCAATCTAATTTTTAGGCTACTAGGGAAACATTGTCTTTCACTCTCCACTTGTACAGTGATTAACTGCTTCAAAGTGCTGATGATAAAGAAAATTTGAGATGGATAAGTAGAAGACTTGGAGCAATGGTGAAAGGAAGAAGTCACATGTAGCACAGTCACATGGCTGACTGCATGCATATGTGTTTCTTTATGTGTATATCAAATAAATGCATATTATGACAGCAGCATTTTAAGTTTTGAGTCCTTCTAAAGACATTTATGTAATTCCGTGACCAACATAGGGTAGAGGAGGTTGGGTTTTAGTTTTCAAAGGATTAGTTACACAAGGAAGTCTGTTTCTTGCTAAACCAAAACTGGCAATGTGTCTACAGTGTGGGAGAAGCTGATATATATTCCCTATTTTTCCCTTTCATCCATTCCTGCATTAAAATGTGCATGGGTTCTTCATTTGCAGAACATTGAAACAAGACTAAAGATTTGTTTGCCTGAAGACTTGGGGTCAGCTCTGATGGATGGTGTCGTTCTCTGCCATTTAGTAAATCACGTTCGTCCCCGATCCGTAGGAAGTATTCATGTACCTTCACCAGCAGTAGTAAGCTGAATGTTTCTTGTTGCATTTGGGTGGGGGAAGAAATGTTTAAAAAAATTACTGGTTTATTGCCAAATGATATTTGGTTATGTAAAACAGGTTGCTGTTCAATTAATATTCTTTGCTATTAAGGGTAACATTGACATTATTACAAATGCATTTGAATGTACATGTTGGTAAATATTTGCCATGTACAGCTGGATGCTCGGTTCTGAGAACAGCATGTGGATTTCAGAGGCAATCTATAAGGACTTCCAAGAAGACAGATGTTAAGAAAAAGATATTTTCTCAGACGGTCTAGTGGAATTTCTTTTGCTGTTGCTTGATTTTAAATTACCTCTGTGTTTGGTAAAATATGACATTGCTATGACAATGCAAACTTGAATTTCTGGGGCAAAACCTTAAGTTTTGTTACTCTCTCTTCCCCTCTCTTTCCATCTTCTTTTTTCTTTAGATTAAAATCTTGTGATGTTTTCTGTAACAAAAACCAAATAATTTAATTCCATTTTTGTTTTTTTTTTTTTTTTTTTTCAACTTTATATTGATGATGCTGTCTTGCTGGAAACAGCTTTCAAATTACTTTAGCCTAGAAAATAATTCTTAAAGTCCCTAGTACTATGGTGAATTATTTGTTTAAGTGGATATTCAGGAATTACCATTGTTTAACATCTTGCATTGAAAAAATAAAATAGTGAGGGAGTGTGGTGGGGTTTTTTTTGTTTGTCTTGTTCGTTGGTGGTGGTCTATTTTTTTAGTAGCAATACTTCTGGAAGTATTTCATAAGTAGTCCTGAGTGAGACAAACTATGGAAATATTGAAATTCTACAGTAATAGGAAGTTTTTCTTCAGAGACATGAAAATTGTGTATAGTTAGTATAAGTTTGTGAGTACATAACAAATTTTAATAGAGCCTGTTAATTACAGTTAAGTCTGTTCCCCATGATATATGTTGAAATCCTTCATCAGTTTACTTGTCCCTAAAATCAATATCATCTATCACAAGTCATTGTAAGAGTCAGATTTTAGAACATCACAAGATGTATGTGGACAAGTAGAGATGTAAATGTGCTGGTGACTTTAATAACTAAGAAAAAGCACATGGCATCCACAACTTACATACTTGGATCGTATCTGTAGGCACGATATTTTTAGAGGTGTAGAAAAAAGCTCAAGCAGAATTTTATGCCTTGTTTTCTGGAGAAATGTGGAAAATGGTACATCAGTACCAGAAAAATGCAATAGTTTAATTTATTGACTGAATTAATGTTATTGACTTCTTTTGCCATAAGCATTTTTTTCTTGTTTTCACAGCCTAAACTTAGTATGGCCAAATGCAGGAGAAATGTTGAAAATTTTCTGGATGCATGCAGAAAACTGGGGATACCAGAGGTAATTTAATTAAGTCTGTCATATCTAGCTGATCAAAACTGCAAAACACATGAATTACTTTAAAGCCAAAGGATGACTTTATGAGCTTCACTTTTTCAACCATAAAGACATATAATTAAGAAAATTGTTTTAAATAATGTGATTTAATACTGCTTTACTGCATTTAAGTGAATCATGTCGTAGCACTTAAGAATTGCAACTTTTGTCTTAAATTAGTAATTCAGTATTATCTCCAGTAGCTCCTTGTCTTTGCCATGGAAAATAGCAAAGGAATAAATTACTTAGGTAATATGTAATTTGATGAAAGCTTGCAATTTTTTTTTGTTATACAACTTAACTACAATTTTAACTAGTGCTTTTAGAACATGGACTTCATTCCTTTTAATTATAGTTTTCCCTTTCTTTACAATATTAAGATCTCTATAGTATGTTGTCACTAATAACAGACTCGTGTTGTATTGAAACACTTCTGCAGTGATGTGAAGAAAATATTTTTGTATTAAGTATGGAATGTATGTATGAGTGAGGTTGTTTTATAGTGTAGTTATAAGTGTTTCAGGAGTTGGAAACAGGGAAATCACAGTGCTTGGTGTTTTCTACTTTTCATTTAAGAATGGCAGTACTCATCATGTAATTTATTCTCATATTAACAAGGAAAAATATCATTATAACTAATGTAATGAATTGTGGAGTTTCATTTGAAATATTTCAAAGACTCTTATGGTCTAGAAGTACTTATTAAGACAAAGTTAATTTCAAATACATGACCCTCAAGATAAGGTAAAAGTATATAAGGTCTTTTTAATCTGAAAACATGAAAATTGCATGATGTAGTTTCCCTGTGTTGATACCTACATGTGACAATATAATTGAGTTCCTTTTAGTCTCTGTTTCAAGAATGCTGAAACTAAAGGATATTTTGTGTGTATCTTCCCCACCACCCCCTTGGGGAGCAGATGGTCATGCAAAGATTTCACATAGGGAAAAAAAATCCAGTTTGAATTCTTTATATTTTATCTATAATTGAGTGGGAGGACAGCAAAAATAACAGTTTATTTTTTGCTATTTGTAGGAATTTTGAGGGGGAGATTGTATCTTACATCCGCTGTGAATGGTTCATCATAAATGTAATTTGAGAATGCGATTTTATAGGCTGGGCCTCTAAGTCATAATGGTTGATTTAGTTCTTGTAGTTATGTGATTTATTATGTTAGAATGATTTCATGTTAAAGGTAATATCTCACTTTAGAGAAGATCAAAATCTCAGTGCTGTGAGCTTGTAGACACGGAGTGTTTGTTAAGCTGCCCCAAAATTCTTTGTCTTCTGATGCATCATAAATTATTCAGTGGATTAGAATTCAAGTTAAGTTTTTCTGGATTTAGCTTATTGTTGTCAAGAGATCATTCAGAAATGGAAATAAACCAGAAAATATTACAAAGATCCGTGCGGTACCGTATCAGAGATGGGTAAGCTAAGCCTTAACTCTGAGATCTTTTAATTGCGGATTTCTATAAGTAAGCATTCTGGAGAAATGCCTTTTCGTTTTCTATTATATTTATTATATTTTATTTTATTTTTATTTTATTATATTTAACATATATCCTCTTTATTGCTTCCACTGAAATTAGTGTTGATTTTTTTAGGATTTTTTAAAATATTTTATTATAGTATATTTGATGCGGGGTTACACGGAGCCTTAAACACAAGGACATCTTACCGATGTGATTTATAACCCAAGCATCTTTAAGAATCTAAATAAGCATTAACTTCTCTTGAGGGGAAAAATTCATTCACTTAAAATTAATGACTTGCAATTGTACATTTACAAAAGATTTTAAGTACTCTGAGGATATTTTTTTTTATCAGCTGTCAATAATTTGCAAATGTGTATGTTTGCTATATGGTGTTAAAATGCATTGTGTTATGGAACTGGGTGGTAGATGATAGAACTTTGCTGCATCTTGGAGGGCTGTGTATTAGGAACACAAAGTTGTACGACAGCCAGTATGACAGTTACCTGTCAAAGTTTTTAAAGTAGTACAGATGGTGTGTTTAATGCTGCTTCGGGTTGATGAGTTGTACATTCCTTGACTACCTCTGGACAAGCCAGTAAAAGGAATGTAGTGAATTATTCCCTGTTTTTTTAAAAACAAGCATCTTATGGTGAAGTGATAGGTTCCACTTATGGATCCTAATAGCCATAGATGTTGGGCTTTTCTGTGGTACTTATCTCTGTGTTTAGTTCCTGAGAACTAGCTTGAAATTCTGCTGCATGGGGGTTTTTTAAGGATAGTTGCCGATGTTTTATTTTCAGTTATTTAGGGAATGGAGTAGAGTACATGCTATTTCCTGAACTCCACAGATTTAGAATAATATCCTGTCAAATCATGTAAAATGAAAACAAGAAAATTGCTAAGTAATTACTGTGCTGTGCTGATGTGCAAGGTCTCTCACTTCTGTGGCTTTCAGCATTCAATTCTTGGGTCAAAATTGCTTTCCCCAGAATGAGCCTGGGAAACTTCATCCAACTGTAGAAAAATGCAGCTGGTATCCATGTCTAAATGTGTCTTGATAAGCATCAGGAGTTAGTGTCTTGACCAAAGAACGGCAAATACAAATTCAGGAACATGAGCATCTCTTCATAATGACCTGGTATGTAGATGATTCTGGATTTTTGTGCCAACTGGTGTCAGAAAGCTGGTAATGAGAATTTTAGTGTGAGGGGGTGCCATGTTGAAAAAACTTTCTGTTAATGGCCATATGATGTTCCTCATCATATGCAGAAGGGATGTGTTGGATCATAAGCAAAAGGGATGTTTTAAGGATATCAGAGGTTTTTGTAAATGATTTTTTTTTTACAGTTTTGTTTGATGTGAGAAAGAGATGGTAGCAGGTAAGCATCAGAAAGCTTGAAGATTCAGAAAACATCTTTGCTGTGCCTCTCAGAGAGTACATGACAGAAAAGGCACAGTCTTTGTCACTTAGAAAAATACAAAAGATGACTTCATTTTACATTTTACAGATTATTTTACACTGTTAACTAAAAACTGTCAAATTGCTGAATCTGCTTTGTAATAGGTATAGAATGGCAAACACTCGTAATTTATGGCTGATACAGATTGATGAAGTGGCACTAGATATAACCAGAGATGTCCATCCTGCATTTTTCAGAATGGCATACAGTGCTTGGATGGTGCCATTCACTGGAGCAGATTGTTAACATCGTATGAACACGCTTCTAACACCACTTATAACACTTACTGAGTCCACTTGTATTGCATCCACCTTCTCTCCCTTTCTGGGTTTAAAAAAGAAAGCTTTTTAAAAAATTTATTTCTCTTTGTGTTTTTTGTGGCCTCTGCAGTGTCGAATGTACCAGTTCAAATGCAGTCCTACTCTTCTTAGTGACATCTCATCCAGGGGTATTAAAAATGATCAGGATAGTTTAGACATTTGATCATCTTTTTACCCTTTGTTGGGGCTACATTAGGTCAGAGAAATTAGGTAAAAGAGTTCTTTTTTAAAAAGGAAAGGCAGACTTTTCCTATTTATACACACACCCCTTGTCAATCTTCATATAGCCTGGAAAAAAGGTAGACTTGAATTATCATGGTTAATACTAGAATGGTAATTTCTGTTGATAAAAAGCAGTGATAAAATCTTTCACAGGCAGCTGTTAGAGCAGGTTTAAGTAGCTTCTGTGTTCCAGCATGTCAGTCTTGGTGCAGCAGGGTTTAGTGGGATGAGTTATTTTTCAGGTGGGAATGAGAGACTGCTGCCCTGTCTCAAATTTTCAGTCAGCTACTGGTTTACGCCTGCTGAACAGAGAGGAGCGTGATGGTAAGGAACTGGTTTTTTGACTCAAATGGTCGTGTGAAGATTCAGGTTACAAAAGCCTTAGCTGTGACCCTTCCTGTGACTTTGGAGCCCTGCAAATGGGAACTGTTACTACATCTCATCTCCTCCTCTGAAAACTAGTTTGACTACGTTGCAGCGCCACCTAGAATTATTTAAAAGATCATTGTGATTTGTGTTAGTGTAGGAATAGCTAATTAAGTAAAACAAACAGAAAAATCACAGGAGGTTTTTGTATGCTACACCTGGCAGCAAAAAGCAAAAGAAGCAACCAAGCAGAGTGTGTCAAGTGCTTTATCTTTTATCCTCCTATTCGTTGTTTAACTGGTAATCATGTTTCTCAGTTTAATGCAAAGTATATTTTCATTGCCACTTAGGCTTTTTTTTCTGATCAATTCACATAAGCAGTAACTTTTCCATAGTTTCATCATGAGACATTCCTGAAGTTGCAGTGAGTTTTATCAGGTACGACTCCTTTCTCCACCGTTTCGCTCTGTGCCCCATTTGGCCAACAGGCTGGAGTTAAGTGGTTCAGTGTGCTGTAAATTACAGTACTGAAAGCATCATTTTGAGGTTCCTTTCATTTGTGTTCTGTGTATAGTGTATATTCACTGCAGACTTCATGCTTTAATGCACTTCTGCAAACTTAACCTTGACTTTTTCGCCAAAATTTGAGGAGGTTGGGTTTGAAATACACTCTGCTCTCACAGTCACTGCAGGAGCATGGAGAATGGGGGTGGTTTGTGCGCACCAGCAGCTGGTTATGCTTTTGTTGTTCCACTTCTCGTTACTGTGTTTATTCTGTGTGCATGATATTGGCAACTATACGATTTAATCGCATAGCTTCATAGATCTAACAAGTCAGTCCATAAACATAAGGATTAAGTATCTTTTTAGTTCTTATTAGTAATAATTTTAGTCTCCTAAATGAGAAGGGCAGTGCTTGCGATGGGGTGGGTGGGTGGTTGTCTTTGCGACTTTATGTGGGGGTCATGTACTTTTTCACTATTTCATTATGTCATGTTTAGTTTGGTATTTTCATTTCACAGCTTCTCTAAAATACTGGAAGATGGAAATACTTTCACCATTACTGAAAAGCTATATACATATATATATATTTTTTTTATCTAGAGTTACAATACAGAAGTTTAAAATACACACAATATAAACATTTTACTTAATGAAGTGTGAATGTAACACCAAATGATCTGTTGTCACAGCACACAAAAATAAGCAAAAATGATCACACATCTCTCAGGCTTCCCCACATTTCACTGAATTTCACTAAAGCACAGCATGGCAGTTCCCATAGGAAGTGTCTTCTGGATGTGTTGGCTGGTTTTGTAAGCTTTGGTTTCTCCTGTATACAGCTTAGTGTGTTAATCTCTGGTTAGCAAGTTCTTCAGTCTCTGGAAAAATTCAGCCTATTTACCAGCTCTCATTCTCTAACTCTGAAATGACTTCCTTCGCCATTTGAATGCAGTAAGGACTATTGTGGGCTTTTTTGGACAAAAACTATTTAAAAGTCCATGTTTCATAATGCTGTCCGAATTTTTTATAGAAATTGAAGTTCAGTGTTTCTTAGCTATTTGATTTTGGGTTGTTTACAACAAGTAGGAATTAAGTCTTTTATGCTGTTTGAAAACTAATCCAGCATTTTCTGGGTTTATTGGTATCTTTGGTGAAAGTGCAATATGTTACATAGTTGGTAGTCATGAGTGAGTATTTTGTTTGCCCTAAAACTAGTTTCTCTGGTAAGCAACTCGGGGATGTGGATGTTCTTGAATGCAGCACTAGTCCTATTCCATTTTTAAAACAAGATCATGTTTTGTTCTATCTGTGAGTTTGCATCCTTTAGAAAAAGTCAAATACAATTGCACTGAAGTTTTTTATTGCACTAGAATCTTGAATTGAAAAAAATATGTAAAATGTCTGTAAAAAAGAAAGCCTTGTTGCTAGGTAGGGTGGTTTTCCACCTCTGTGTATCTGTTGGCCTAAGTAAGAAAACTAAAATTTTGCCGCTTAAAAAGTGTGACTTTTTGTGTATGAATTATAGTTCTGACTTCCAGTTTCACTTGTCACTTTTCAGGACAGAAGGGCCTTTTAAATATTTTAAAGTTTAACTTATTGCCAATGAGACCTTGAAACTTTGCACTAGGAGAAGACAGACATCTGAACTTCCACATCCTCATTTATTGTGTTCACTCTCAGTTTATTAAGTAAAACAAAAAGTTGCTAAAGAAACATGGTGTTCCCATGAAACGGGATCTTTTTCCTACTTCCTGTGATTTTATTCCATAAATATTCACCATCTTTGATAGTTGAGGCCTCATTTGCAACATAGAATGATATATCTTAGATTGCCTTTTGAAAGTACTAGTATTTGCTTGGTTTGATTTTACTGTTAAGTATTGTGTATGCATTTGATATTATTATTATTACATGTTACACTTCATTTTGTATAGCTGGTCTAGAATAAATTGCTACATGAATTCATTGATACCTTCCAAAAAAAGTATGGGAATCTAACCTGTCAATAACTTTTTAAATGCTACTTAAGAAATTTAGTGTCAAATTCTTTGGTTTAGATGATTTTATTTTTTTTTTCCCCTCCAGTTTCCATCCCAGGGTATCATTTCAGGTGATATTTGAATAGCAAGTTTTAGATTATTTACTATGTTAGAGAATTTTGCATACTTCATATTTCTGCTTCTTGTGCTTTTAACAGCTTTCTAACCCACTGTTTGCTGTTTTGCAAGTTAGATATTTTATAACTGGTTCCGTTTACGCATTTGAATAAGGCCCAGGTGGACAAAGGTGCGCAGATCTCATTGGAAAAGTCACATGCACCTCCTCACCCTTGTGAATCTGGGCATAACTGTGGAAGGATTTGAAGGACTGAGCTCTTCTAGCTTAACTTCCTGATACTATACAGTAGCTTCAGTATTTAGACGAAATAAAAGAAAGCTGGGGTATCTAGTGACTAAGGACTAAACTATTCCTACATGTTTATGCTAGAATATTGTGATTATTTATCAATATCTTTCTATTTTTGTATTTTTAATTTTATGCACTGTGTTTTTTCTGTTCTAATGGCTGCCCTTCGGGATAGGCTGACCTCTGCTCTCCGTATGACATCCTGCAGTCGGATATTCGGCACATTCGAAAGACTGTTGACTCTCTGCTCGCCCTCGGGGAGAAAACCCCACAATCAACTTCTACCTTTCGCTCCTGGGATCTAATAGGCTTTTGTCTTTTCCACATACTTTTTATAGTCTTGATGTATATAACTTATCACTGGAATGTGCTAACAGCATAACCTGTTCGCATGTGCACACAAACTTTCTGCTTTGTCTCTGACAAATTACAGGTACTTAATTTCCTTCCTTTGTCTTGCAAACTTCTCCCTTTCCCTCGCTTCCCTTCCTTGTAATATCTTTATTAATCTCTTGGAACAGGGGAGACGGGGCATCTTGAAGGCAAGGCCCATCTCTTCTCCCCCTCTCCAGCCCTAGTTTAAGAACTTATGTGCCTCTTTATCTATAATCTGTTTTCTTTTATGTTTCCTAGATTACACACTAACGGTGTTAAAGCAGTGAGGCTACTCTTGTCCCATTTTGGGGTGTAGGCTAGATGTTTAACACAAGCTAAACAACTGAGCCTTTTGCTTTTTGTGAAAAATTCAAGAAAAATGCAGGTATTGAAGCAGCTGAGGCAACACTAAATAGATGACAGTATTTTGTGAGTTGGTGCCAATTATCTCAACATACATCGTGTTAAGAGCACTTACAGAACTATCTTTCAAATTACTGTTAGTTTTTAACCCTTTAGATTAACGAGTACTGTAACTTTAAAGATTGTTGGTCATCTCTACTGTTCCGATTAAATTCCGTAGTTATGTTTCCCTACTTCTGTTTTGTTTTCCTCCAGATTCCATAGAATAATCTTTCTTCTGTCACAGAAAGCAGCGCTGAACTGCTTCTAAACACTTACATTGCACTGCAAAGATAACTGTAAATGGGTGGTGGGTATGAGCAACCCATAATATGGCAGGGACTCCAGAATGTTTCAGATGAAGATTTTGGAGTATAGTGTGAGACAATAGGATAGTCTGAGAATAAGCTGTTAGATGCCTGTATCTGCCATTCTTACGTCAAGCAAGTCATGTCACTATCTTGTCTCTGTTTCATCACCTGTGAAAATGCAGGTAATGTTTGTTTGTTTGTGTAACAAAGACAATGTAGCTCAGAAAATAGATGGTCTAGGACAGTGCTAGATTTTCCATTGTTGGAGGTTTTACAGAATAGGTCAGACAAACGTTAGCCAAGATCTGTTTTGGTCTGTTTAACTCTGCCTGTGGTTCCAGTGCCGGACTGATGACCCTTCCATATCCCTTCTGGTTTTCTGTGTTCTGTTCATCTGTTGTAAAACTTGAGTAAGACATTTTGTTGTGGTGGTTTTACTCCTTATCAACATGATATAGACAAATGAAAATTGATTGAAAAATACGAAACCTCAAATATAGACATATATTGACATATATTACAATATTGGCCTAGATGCTGTTGATAAAATTTGCAATTCAATCTCAGGCTAGCTAACCCAAAGACCCCAGTTTCATGGCTGTGAAATACATACATTCATTTCTCACTGCCTAGTATATTAAAAAAATACCTATAGAACTTTAGCGTATAACTAGCATAAGAACTTGTATGTTACTGATTTTTCTGGCCATATGGTAATGATTTAGTGCTATACTATAAATATCCCTATTCCATGGATAGTTGTAAAGTTTTATTATAAAACTTCTAAATGCAGTTATATTCCTGGTTTCCATACCTTAAATATATACATACATATATAAAAAGGATTAAATGTATAATTAGATATGTATTTTAAGATGGAGGAAAAATAATTTCAGATGACTGATAAATGAAATTTTTTAAAAGTGTTTAGCGTCTAGCAGCTTCTGGTGCATAGATCTAACAACTCTACTGTAAAGAGTGTCTTCTGTGACTAGACATAAGTTCAATGAGTGCTTCTATGTTCTTTATACTTTAGGTACTAGTTATTTGGGTGTATACCTATAGGGTTTTGCCTTTCATCTTGCACAGTCCTGTCTCTTATCTGTGAGCATGGTTTCAGTGAGTAGAACAGTGGACATTTGCTTACTCGGAGTTGGAGCCCAACATTTAGGCTTCCACTTTCAGCAGATCTTTGCCTTGATTTTGGCTTTGTTTTAGTGATGATGCTTTTCTAGAGCACTTGAGAAGGTCATTCTTTATAATTCAGAGTTGGTATCCGAGGCAAAAGTGATGTCTTCTCCAGAGCTGGTATTTTACTCCAGCTCCCATAAGTAGTAGACAGGTCTCCTGTCAATGCTTTGTGTTGTGCGCTCCTCATGTAGTGCCCATCTACATATATGAGTATATTTTAACATTTTTTGACATAAGAAAATCAGGCAGTGAAAGTTGTCGCTGCCAATCCTATAGTACACATCTGTCTCGTTTTACATTAAGTCTGATTATCCACTGTATCCAACAGCTTTGGGAGGGAGGTAAGAGAAGTAGTAGATCAGTGTGCTTTGCATTTCCAGTGTTCAGAAATTGAAGTTATGTTTTCAGTGGTTTTGAATGTTTTCTCAGACTGGATGAGAAATGGAAATACTGTTGTGCCCATGTAGACCAACTGAACATACCTCAATCATAATGATACCTAATTCTCAAACTTGTCCAAAGTTTTAACTTCACAATTGCTTACCATGCAAACAGGGTTGTCTTGTAGTTACTTAGAGTACATTTTATTACTATTTCAACTATGACAGTATACACTAGTCAAAATGTAACAATATCAGCACTTTTTTGTAGTTATGGAGTTGAAACTATCTTGATCCAGACTTGGAGTTGACAATACTCGCTTCATGACAAGCACAGCCTTAATACCACACATGAAGCTTATCTGGTTTTGTATTTTTTCCTGGTTGTTATTGATAACACTTCCAAATATACCTAAATCTTACAAGGAAAGGAATAGTAAAATATACCCTTACAGTTCTCTAAGAGTGAATATAGTAATGTTTCTCAAAATGTATTTCAAACATAATGCAAATGTGAAAAATCCCTGCCTGCCCATCCCTGAATCCAATAATTCTCCTAGTAAATGGGGAGGTGGAAACTAAAACATATATGTAGTTCATTAATATACTCTAATGGGCTCTTTGCTGAATTCAGGGTCCTGTTTCTGTGCTGCTGTTCCTGTGGCTTTAGTACTTGGGAAACCAACAGTTCAACTGCCTGGTGGTTCTTCACCTCTGAGGGGGTCCCAATGTTGAGACATTCAGTTATACACACTTGGTACTTACTGCCCACAGACAGTCACACCGTTAAGCTGATGGCCTTGGGTTTAAAAACAATGTACTCTGTAATTCACCCTCATATTCATTGATAACATGAATTATATTTGCTCCCCAGTTTGTTTCCCCATTCACTTCTTTCCATTGCAGTGGTCATCAGTGACTTTCAAGCTGTGACTTCTTGATAAATTGGTCAAATCCAATCTATACTGTGGAGGTCCTGTCATCCCTACTGCAGTAACGTAATAAATACAGACTGTAATGATTTAATTTAATATGCATGCAGGTAAAATGTATTTGTGCTGAATTGCAAGGGCAATTTTGATGTGAGGATTTGGGTTTGTTTTTCCTTGAGGGAGAAAACAGATAAGTATTTTGAAATGTAGAGTAATGCAGTGTAGTAGTCCTTCAAATGCCTCTTTCTTCAAATGTGTCTTAACAAACTTATACAACTGAAAACTGAATCTGGATCCCATTGTGTTCCTAATGAGTTTTCTGAATGGCTACAATATACTTAGTGTGAATGGGGATTGAATTAGACCTGAGGAAATTTTCAGTCCAGTTTTCTACTCCGTAGACATTAGTAAGTTTCCAAATGTTGCCACATAATTATTTTTCACAAAAAGAATTATTCTTGGCATTTCAGTCCTGCTAGAAAGCGGTCATAGATTCAAGTTTAGAAAACATCATGGAGCAGGTTTTGTGGACCATTGCCATTTCCTTCATTTCTGGCACATAAGCTGCATTATGCAGAAAGAGCAGTATAAAAGTACTTTCAGGTAATTACTCATTCTACTTTGATACAAAACATTCTCATTCCTTCACTTTGTCTCTCATAATTTAATGTATGAAGTTATGGTAAATTCGATATTTCAGGTTTAAGTGGATGTTTCCTCTTGCTGTTCAATGTGTGTCTGTCTTCATGAAGTTGTCTGTTCCCTTCAGTTTCAGGTCACTGTTTTCTTGAGCATGTTAGAATGGTACTGTGAGGTACTTTGGCAAAATATATGGTCTACTTCTAAAATTTTGTGGCTGAAGGCCAGAATCTGTAAAGCCCACCATCTGTAAATACAGTTTTGTAAATATTAGCGGTTTATTACATATTTAGAAGATGCACAAATTGGGGTATCTAACTGGCTGTAACTCCAAATACAGAATTGCAGCTGCAGTATTGAAGTAGTACTGGAGGCCTGGAGGTTTTTTTGCTTTGTCAAATCTGGTCATAAGTGCATATTCCACAAAACATACTGATCTTTCCTTTGTAAATTAAAAGAAAAAAATGATTAAATATACCTGTAGCCTGAGTTACTGTGCTTTTTGATGTTCTGCTCTTTTCTTTTGGACTTCAAATGGTAATTTGAGGGTGTTTGGATACAGACAGACATGATCAGTAATAGTGGATAAGGAAAATATATATCAAAAGACATAATTTAAAATTGCCTTAGATACATTCAAAAGTAAATGTTCGCTATGTTTTTCTTCAGCTCTTTAGAAAGAAAACTTAGCTCTGGCCTAAAAGAAGTCAAGGTTTTACATATTTGACCCAAGTTTGCTTTAACATAAGGCCCTGATGTTTCTTTTCCATTTCAGAGTGGTTGGCTCCAAAAATTGAATGATGGGCCTTACACAGACTTATTTTTTTAATTTGCACTTGGAAAAACTACACATTCCACTATATCATTGTTTTCTGAGCATTTTTCCCCGTAGATCTGAAATCTCATGTTCTACAAGTACAAGGGAGAAAGAGAAGGGCTCTTGCCAAATTGTAGAATTCCATTTCTCTGTATTTTTGCTAGCAAATGTAGTTGGCCCCCGATGTCGATGTGGCCATTTTGCTGCTTGCCCATGTGCTATAATAGCAACAACTACTTTTTCATAATGAATTACTGTATCTGAATTGTCAAGCTGTTTGCCCTGGCATAAACCAGTTCAAACAGTTATCTTGACTTCGAAGGCATCTGATCGCAAAGAAAACAGACGTGTGTGAGTAGCTTGTCACGTATCTTTGAGGGATTAGTATTTTTTTTACACCAGCTAAATCAGGCGTTTTGTTCCAGGATTAGAAATCGCTCTGGCAAGCACATGCACACGTGTTCATTTGCGGGTACGCCTGTTGTACTGTCGTGTTGTTGTTGCTGTGACTCAGCCTCCTGGCTGCTGCCTCCTTTTCGTCCTTTTATTTTTTTTGATCAAAAGGAGTTTGTTCTTTTGTTTCGTGATGAGTTTGAAAGCATCTTTATCCATTCATAATGGCTATGTGTTGGTAGAAAGTGGTTTGCTTGTAACATGTAATTAAGTTCCTCTGTGTTCCCAGGGAGAAAAATTACAATAAAAGTTTAGATCTTCATTTTTGTAATAGAGATAAAGACATTCATGCTCCTATGAGTGGGCTGACAGCCCTTCCCTCCACAAGTGTTTTTAAAGATATTTAAAGACTGTTCTTGAGAATTAGTAGCCAGTTCTTCTGTCCATGTTCTGTTCAGTGATGGTTTCAACAGGGGTATTTTTAGAGAGACGATTCAGACTACCAAATTGAAGTGCTATAGGTTTGATGCTAACGTAAAAGGGACAGAAATTTTATTAAGGTGAGGAGAAATGGATGAAGTTGAGTCTCCTCAGAGACATGGGTGAGTTTCTTGTCTTGGTTGGTCAAGCATATTGTCTCAAAACACCAAGGTTTAAGAAAACTTTTTGAAATCTTCATGGTTTGCAGCTTCACGGCTCTGCTGTCAGTGGTTTCCAGGTCACGGTTGTAGGGGGCTGGAGAGTGAGATTGTGCTGCAGGGACTGCGGCTGAACGTCAGGACTGAGAGCCCTGGGATCTTGGCCCAAGGTGGCTGTTGTTCTGCAGAAAGCTGAGCTGATTATCTGTGTGCTCAGGATTCCGTCCTTAGCAGGATTTGCTTTTCTGTATTCTGAGATGAGTTAAATATTTTATTCTAAAGCTGTGATTGGAAAAGTATGTGAGGCAGGATTGATGAAAGCCATTTCCAAAGCTTTGAAGGTAATGATTAGGTTTTATAGAGAGAGTTGATTCATGACACATTTAAAATGCAGTTTGTCATTTTTAGGAGAGGGCATAGGTCTCATTGTCAATTTTGGAAAGTTTATTATAGCCACGTTTAACTGCAGAATTATAAAATATTTACCAAGTTCCACCTTCTGCTTAATAAGAGGAATCTCCCAAATGTGTATATTCTAAGAACTAATGAAGAATGATGTGTAACGTGGAAAAGCATCACGCTTTGAAACTTCTCACGCCTAGAATGAAGTTGTACAGTCCCTTTTTTTTTATAGGCCCTCTTAAATAGCTTTCCTTATTTCAGTATGCATCTTGTAAATACAGCAGGAGGAGAGAGGTTGTTTTATACAGACTGGATTACTACCCTGTACTTAAAATAATTAGATAATGCATTCTCTTTAAAAGGAGAAAAATTATATTGTATGGGTTTTTTTTTAATTGAATGGGGCATGCCCTCCTTTATGCTTTTAGTGAAAATGTGCTTATAGACAATTGCAAAATTCCTAGCGAGAAAGCGTGACAGAATAGTTCTCCAAGTGCTGTAAGGTGCCACAAAAATGATAAGTTTAGAATTTAAGGTTTTCTAATGGAAATATTCTTAACTGTGGCCTATTCAGCAGATTTGTCTTCAACAGAAAAATTTAGAATGTTCTCAGAGATAAATATCTAGCAAGGTAAATTGTTTTGGGGCTGGGTTTTTGGATTCAATCCCTGCCTTTCATTCTTACTAACTAATCACTTAGTTTTCAGCTATTGGATTTAGTGGGCATTATTATTTAATGCCTTTTGTCTAGCAGGGAAGACTAATGAATTTTAGTGACGTGTTGTGGGTCACCCAATCTGTGAAACAAGAGCCCACTGTTCAAGTGCACTGGAAAGAAGTAGAAGAGAGCAAAGCAAATAACTTTTCACTTCAGATGTCTGATTTGCATTCTCAATAAATGAGATTAATATAATTTTTCTGAAAGTTATCAGAGAGTATTGTAGATTTGTGTATGAACTGTGTCCCAAGACATTAGATTGGAAAAGTGTTTATTTTGAAGCATTCGAAGTAGAAATGTTTTGGAGTTGTTTCTTTTTTTTTTTTTCTTCATTTTATTTGATATCACTATCTTCTTTTGTAGCTACTCCACAGCTAATCAGGGGTCAGTGTAGAAGTTTGCATCCTAGAATATACTTACATATTTCTCTGGAAAAGCTACTCTTTTCCAGACATGTCAAAGTTGGGGATAACTGTTTCTGACAGCTTGTAGGTCAGTATCTCAGTCAGAAAAACAAACCAGAATGAACTGCAGGACCCAGTGTCATATCTTAAATGACCAGTTGAGGGGAGGTTTGGGATGCAAGTCTGAGTGATGAGCTGGAATGGCTGCGAGACGGGGATATTCCTGTGTGCAAACTGGGCAAACCGCTGCAGCAGAGGCACAGGCAGGAGCAAACGTAAGTGCAAACCCAGTGTTAGCAAATGGCCAGAACGTTCCAGCATCTGCCCTGTGGAGAAATGGATGTTGCTCCATCTCTTGCAGACCTGCTCAGCCAAGCTCCTTGAAAGTTACCTGTCTGAAATAGTTTCTTGGGTCTGTGTGTGTAGAAGGAATCGGCAGTATTTGTTTGGTGTTCTTAAAAAAAAAAATTAAAAATTAAGTTTAAAAAATATTTAAAAAATAAATATTAAACCAGCTTAAATAATAAATATAAAATACAAAAGCCAAATATAGATAGATTATCAGTGTCGTATGTCATAATTGTTAATAAAGTTTGGCTCTCACTTTTTAGGTTCAGTCGTTAATAGGTAAGTTTTGTGGATTTTCTCTCATTGAGGCCAGAACTGGAGTGTGAGGAACTTCACAGAACATTTAAGCAAGCGAAGTGTTGGTTATGTGTAAAAGAAATGCTCGTTAACAAAAAGGAACAAACATCAGGAGACTCAGAGCAGCTGTTTAAGGCTGGTAGGATTCTGAGGGAGCTGTGGCCCACTGGAGATTTCCTGAGCAAAGACTGGACAGCAGTGGAAGCAGATGAAGCAATTAAATATGGGTGCATAACATGATAAAAACTCTGTTAATTGTTCTTCTATGTAGCAGCTCCTGTTCCATCATCCTGAATATTGTATTTCATATCATGGGTTCGTAGGGTTCAGAGAAGGGACTAGAGCCGAACAAAATGTGTCATGAGAAGAGAGGTTGAAGAGATTAGTGATGTTGAAATTGGAGATACAATCAATGCAAATATGAGGAAGCGTGACAAAGAACCATGAATTGCATAGAGACCCTTAGTTGACGCAACAGAAGCAAGAATATTTAATAGAAGACAGGCAATTAATTAAAATATCTCAAATGCATCAGTAGTTTTAGAAGCTGTAAGTTTATTGAACAGCAGAGATTCAATCCTGAGAATATCGAAATAGCCCTCTCCTAAAAAAATCAGTATCCTGTGTCTGCTGATGGTCACATATGGATGCTTAGGGAAAGAACAGAGGTAAGATCACATAGATGGTGCCTTTTCAAACTTTAGGCAATCTGACATGCACAGTTTAAGGCCTTTATGAGCCAGACACTGTATTCACATGTTTGTGTTGAATAGTATTGCATGGGGTTTTTTTCCTCTCTGTATATTTTTGTCATCCCGCTTACACTTCTGGCTTCCGTGTTGTGGCAATGAGTCTCACAGCTGTGATTATGGTTTGTGTGATGTAGTCTAGTCTTTCCATTTTATTTTTTACAAACCTGCTGCCTGATTTTATAGTTTCATGAATTTCATTAATGGGAATACCCAGTTACACTAAAAAACCCTACTTTTCAAAGACAGAGCCAAGGGTGACGCAAGCAGGGCTTTCTGTAGTGATTCTCTGAGGTGTCTTGTTACCTGTAGGAGATACACTATTTACTGTTTGACTGTCTTCTGGCGGAACCAGCAGTTTTCATCCTGGCCGTGATTGCTGTGTCCTAATGGTGCATAAAGTTGATTCCTGGATATTTCAAAATAAGCTGCTCAATACTCAGAATGAAACACCTTGCCCATTGAATGCACAACATTACACACAGGTTTCTGTTAAAGCTACCGGGTGGTTTTCAAGGTGCGTATCCTGGGGCTATGACCTACCTGTCTAGAGCTCAGTGGCAGAACTTCTTTTGACCAAAACCCACCCTTCTGTCCCCAAACACACTCATATATATTTATATATGTTAAGGGGCAAATGTCATGTTATCTCGCTTTGTAGGTGGAGGTTCAGTGTTTACTTGCTGGCCCTCACTCTTAGTTAAGATGTTTATATACTGTAATGACCACAGGACAAGCTGTTTCCCGAGGCCCAGAATATTAACAGATCTCTCACTAATTCTACGGCATAATGAGAGCAAAATCAAAGCACGGGAAGTTCTTTTGATTAAGAATGGGAAGCGGTTCCTGCTTGTTGGGCTTTGTGTTCCAATTGTGTTCATGTAAAGCAAAGTTTTAGTAGTGAGTATTGAATACCCTAATCTTCCCTCCTTTGTCTTTTTCTAGGAGAAGCTCTGCCTACCACATCACATCCTAGAAGAAAAGGGCTTGGTAAAAGTGAGCGCAACAGTTCAAGCATTGCTAGATGTAACCACAGTGAAACAAACCCTGTTCACATGAAACTGCTCTCGCTGCTGTTACCAGCTCCACTGTGGCATCAAAGAATCAAAATACTGCCCGTCTGTTCAAACTGCATTGCAAAAAGCCAGTACTCCAAGAGTATTCTTATACTTCTGATTTTAAAATCATCTTTCAGACTGTACATGTGCGAACTACAAACCAGAAACTAAACAGAAACACTTTCTAGAGCAAATTGGCGCTTCACTGCTTTTCTAAGCTCACTTTGTACAGTGCTCACCGAAACAGCCACCTCTCTGCCACTTACAAATGCGTGGAGTACACAGCTGTCTTGCAGCAAGATACCTTCATATTATTAAACTAAGAATCGTTATAATTGGGGCGGGGGGAGAGGGAGGGAGAGTAAATCAGACCACGTTAGGTTTTTCTGCAGTTGCTTCAGGCTGTTGCCTTTTAAAGAGATCCTGACATAAAATATTTATATAAATATTATTTATTAGTGAGTTGTTATTCATCCTTTGGATGCAAAATGTAAATTAGGAAACTGTATTTTATTACTGCTTTTTTGTGGTTAAACACTTTATTTTAATATAAATATTTAGTTATTTTTTATTCTACCTGGTGTGCAGTAGCTCTAGATCTCCGTAAATTGTATTTTCTAATCTGTAAGATAAAAAGCAAACAAAATAGGTGCTTTTATCAAAAGAACAGCTAGCTGGAATGGCATTGGTGATTTCTTGAATTTGTGGAACATTGGTAAAAATTTGTCTGCATTCCATTGAGTTTCCTACATTCCAGTAGCACTTTTCCCCCCACTAGGCTGAATTGGCTGAAACTGAGAGCACACCCGTTTTATTTGTATATAGATGTTTAAAAAACAATTAAAAGGAAAGATGTAAACTTGAAAAATAAATGTGAACAAATATTTTTGATTGCTTATTTTACTATGCACAAGACATTTAACTTTTGCCACAACAAAATGAATGATGTGCATTAGGATCATGTGTCTTGAAATATAATTTTGCACTGTAACTTCATTTCTTTTAAAGACTACAGCACTACAGAAAAACTAATTAAAAATAGCACAAGAACATCAACGAGACAAATTACCAGGTAGCAAAAAAAAATCTTGTTTTCTTCAATGATGCCATTGAGAGGAGATAAAATGATCAGAATTGCCAAAGGCTGTCTCAAAGACATGATCTTCGAGATACAACCAGTGCTGCTCCTGATGGTCTCCATCACTGTCCCACAGAACCGTGAGCACAATGTTCTGTAGTGCGTTTGCAGGATCTGACCTCTAATCCCACGTCAGCAATAGGAAATAAGGTTCTTTTTCTTGTCACTAGTTAACATTTTTAAGAGATTTTTAAAAGCCTAACTTATTATTAAAACATCCCGTGGTTTAGATGGAAAAGTTCCAGCACATCGTTTCTCACCGTATCTGGAACATCGGGTTTCCTTTCAGCCGGGAAGCGAGGGATGCAGCTCCAGCAAGCGGGACGGGAACGCCGCACGTGGTGAGCAGGTCAAGGCGGGGGGCCGGGGGGGCGCGGGAGCGGGTACTTCAAAATGCATGATCACAAAAAAGAGGCAGCGGGTGGTGGGAGGGTTAAGTATTTCAGCAAGAGAATGTGGAGAGAACTACTGTATAAAGTTTTTTGGGAAGGATGATGCCTATTTGTCACTGCTGTGTATCTAGGCAAAGGTGCATGCATATTCACAGATGCTGCATTTACAACCAACCACCAGTATTCCGGTCACAGGTTTTTAGTGGTTAATACCATATTTGAATGCAGACGCCGCCTTTTAATACCACAAATTGCCAATGTGCTGGTCTGTACTGACAGCAGCGTGTTAGGAGGAGGAAAGCGGACTCACAAACAATGAGACATACAGTATGCACGGGATAGCCAGTTACTTCAACCAAAGCAAAAGTGTTTATTTTATAGAGGGAACATTGACTTAAATTGCAATTTTGATTGGCAGCTAGCGTATTGTTTCCTATAAAATGTACTCTGCACTTTAACACTAAATTAAAATGTATTTTAATATTTTACAGAGCTGCACAAATATCAGTTTTGTCAAAAAGCACGAGCAATGTAAAGAAAATAAGTTTTCAGGTCAGAGTTTATCAAATTTTAAAAACATTCAGAGATCGAGTATAAGAATAGGAATATTGATTTCTGCATCTTGAGGGATAAAATGCAGGTTTCCTGAGTATTTTTTTACAATGTATATATGGCAACATGAAGCTTTGTAATTATTATTTTGACAGATCTTGGTTTTTTTTCATAATTAAAATTTTGGTTTTCTCCTGATAGTGTCCTTCAGTATTTGCTTGAAGTTGGCTGTAAATAAATAGCTCTAAATATTTTGTAATACAGCTTTTTTATGCAGTCTTAACCTGTACGGCTAAAAAGAGAATCTTCATGAATCTTTGTATACTATTTATATGTGCAATAAAACATGCATGGCAAATCTATAATACCCTAAGCAGTGAACATAATGTATATAGAAAATCTTTACTGTAGTTACAATTAAACTATATTATTTGTAGAAATCCTTTACTGACTACCCCTGTGACTGACATTTTATTTCAAAGAGATGGTGTTTGAAGAGCTCAACACTGGGAATAATGGATGAGGGTTTGGGGATGGTGGGGATGATGTGACCCAAACAAGGGAATTTTGCAGCTCAAGCAGCAATAGGATCCAGCTGTGAACTATTGGGTTGGTGCTGGTTCCTGCAGCTTTGCTGCTCCTGTTGCTCCAGATCTCCTGCCAGTGGAATTACCTGCCCCCTCTCTGCTGCCAGGCCGTGGGGAGAAGGGACATCCCCCCTTCGGTTTGCTCCTGCCCACATCGCCATACAATGTTCTTTTCACCGCTTTTGCACAGCACAGCTTTTTTTCCTCCCTGCCCTCCTGAAATGCAGAGGTTATTCTGACGCCTTTTGCTTTAGCACACAAAATCAGATTTCTTTATTCGAGTGAATCCAGCAATAACGCTGTACCGCTTTCTGACCTGGGGATAACCCAGTGTGACAGGCTGTGCTGAGCTGCTTGCCTGTCCCCTGTCTCTGCAGAAACCGATAGTAGGGACCACTGCTTGTAGGTCGTAGCATAGAGCCTTCTCTTTCCTGTGCAGGTTTTCTGAAGTCATGTAAGTAGAGATTTCACTATTTTCTCATTTCTTTAACGAACAGTCTTAACCAGGTGATCCTATGGTTGTGTTGGTTTACTTTTTGGTAGCGGATTGTGCAAGGGGAGAATGTTACAGCAACGATTTCCAGGGGAGATCCTGCTTTTAATTCCCAAGGAAGCTGAATGCCTTTGTGGCTGTTGCAATACGAAGCTGCATTAAATTCAGCAAAATTTAGGCAGGAATTGTCCAGCAGCAGTCCCAGAGCAGCACCTGTTGAACAACAGGCTGCTGAGGGCCCCATCCCGCTGAGGCTTGAGCGTTGCCAGCAACAGGGACCTGACAGGCACACAGTTCTCATCAAGATGGCACAGAGACACCAGGTGTCCGTAGCCACCTGCAAAAGTGATTCAGGTCTCCCAAGTCTTCTGGGTTTGCGCTGGACTTGCAGCCTGTGGATAAGGGCGGTTTGAGGGCCCTGTCCTGGTCAGCCCTCCAGCACCAGTGTTGTAAGAGCTCCGGGCAGTTCCTGTAAAGCCTTGAGGTTACTGAATTCCAAAGCGAGTTTTCATGGACTCAAAAGATGCTGAACTGAATCTGCTCCTGCTCACAAGCGAGGCAACCGCAAGTCCCTCTCCAGGAGGAAGGCAGCAGCACTGCAGGTAAGTACTAAGTTTTATTAAGAAGGGAGTGTGTGAGGGCAGTCAATTACGAGTGCTGAGTAGAAAATATGACGGGTATTTTCAGCTCCAGAACTTGTAGCTGGGCAGTCGTTTGCGGAAGGTGATACGGTAATTGAGCTCTTGCTGGACTGTACATCAAGGATACAGGAAGTAAAGCTCCCCACAGTATAATGGGAAACTTAGAATTATGCCATATAAATTTATCAGGTATGAAAGAGGGCCTTCCACCTCCCCATGCAGGTCAAGCTGTCGCATATCATTAAACCAGCAGCTTTAAAATAGTTTAAAAGCACTTAAAGTAAGTCACAAGGCTAAACCTGCTTTTTAATCTCTTCTAATATAACTTGCAGGTGCACACACTCCTGTTAGGGAATGACAAAAAAAAAATGGCATGCCCCCTTGCCTTTAATGCAATTATCAAAATGCTTTAGGACAAAAACACTAGCTGGGAGGTAACAATGGAAATGTTAATCATGAGCATCCCCTGCACCAAGGTGGACACCCCGACCTCGCTGCTGCTCTGCTCCTAGCACTTGGCACAGGGCTGCAGTAGGAGCACAGCACGCTGCTGCTCCTGTCCTGCGTTACTCACAGCCCAGTCATTCACGTGCTGGATCCAGCAGGGTGGTTGCGTGGTTGCTGCGGGGGGAAGGAACAACTAACTAGAAGCTGCCACACATTAAAGCCTTTGAGCCAATTTTGCTGTTGTGGGAGTGGAAAAATCTAAATGTTTAGCACTTGTGGCTTATTTTTTTTTTTATTAGTGCCCTGCTTTGTAAGGAAAGAGGAGTTAGTGTCTGTTGTAAAGCTACATACACAGTGTGCGAAACTTGTGTTCAGCATTTCAGAGAAATGCAAAAGTACAGTCGTATCTTCCCAGCCTTCTAAGCTTACTTCAGAAATAGGCAGATGCAAGACTGATAAAAAAGATAATAATTTAAGCTAGTCACCAGCAGCAGAAATATAAACTCCCAGCATCAGCCTTTCTGCAACCTGGACTTGAGCAGGGGCTGGCAAAACAGGAGAGCACACAGCATTGCTTACAAAGCAAACCACTCCTACATCCACCCTGCTATGCAAGAGTGAGTCAAGGTTTGAGCAATGAAAGCAGAGGTTACAAGTGACTGATTGAGCACAAGATAAAGAGCTCACTAGAACAATCTCTGTACTTGCCCCACACGAGGTACCTGGCAGAATTATGCCACTGGCAACTATTTTAGATCTACAACTAAATTCTGCCATCTTCTGTGAAGTAAGCAATGTTGTCTTCAACAATGAGATATCAGATCATTGATACACAGAGGAGGCTTTTTCCAGGGCTATCAGTTTCCTTTCAGTCCCATTCCATCTAAGAAAGCCATAAACAGAATCACAGAATTTTAGGGATTGGAAGGGACCTCAAAAGATCATCCAGTCCAATCCCCCTGCCGGAGCAGGAACACCCAGATGAGGTTACACAGGAACATGTCCAGGCAGGTTTTGAATGTCTCCAGGGAAGGAGATTCCACACCCCGCCCTGGGCAGCCTGTTCCAGTGCTCTGTTACCCTCACTGAGAAGAAGTTTCTTCTCAAATTTAAGTGGAACCTCTTGTGTTCCAGTTTGAACACATTACCCCTTGTCCTACTGTTGGTTGTCACCGAGAAGAGCCTGGCTCCATCCTCCTGACACTCACCCTTTATATATTTGTAAACATTAATAAGGTCACCCCTCAGTCTCTTCCAAGCTAAAGAGACCCAGCTCCATCAGCCTTTCCTCATAAGGGAGGTGCTCCACTCCCTTCATCATCTTCGTTGCCCTGCGCTGGACCCTCTCCAGCAGTTCCCTGTTCTTCTTGAACTGAGGAGCCCAGAACTGGACACAATATTCCAGATGTGGTCTCACCAGGGTGGAGTAGAGGGGAAGGAGAACCTCTCTTGACCTACTAACCACCCCCCTTCTAATACACCCCAGAATGCCATTGGCCTTCCTGGCCACAAGGGCACAGTGCTGGCTCATGGTCATCCTGTTGTCCACCAGGACCCCCAGGTCCCTTTCCCCTACACTGCTCTCTGATAGGTCATTCCCCAACCTATACTGGAACCTGGGGTTGTTCCTGCCCAGATGCAGGACTCTACACTTGCCCTTGTTAAATTTCATCAGGTTATTCCCCGCCCAACTCTCCAGCCTGTCCAGGTCCCGCTGGATGGCAGCACAGCCTTCTGGCGTGTCAGCCACCCCTCCCAATTAGTGTCATCAGCAAACTTGCTGATAGTACACTCTATTCCCTCATCCAAGTCATTGATGAATATATTGAATAATACTGGTCCCAGTACCGACCCTTGAGGCACTCCACTAGATACTGGCCTCCAGCTGGACTCTGCCCCATTGACCACAACTCTCTGGCTTCTTTCCTTCAGTTCACAGTCCACCTCACTACTCGATCATCCAGACCGCACTCCCTCAGTTTAGCTGTGAGGATGCTGTGGGAGACTGTGTCAAAGGCTTTACTGAAGTCAAGGCAGACCACATCCACTGCTCTGCCATCATCCATCCACCTTGTTACATTCTCATAAAAGGCTATGAGGCTGGTCAAGCATGACTTACCCTTGGTAAAGCCATGCTGACTGCCCCTAATAACCCTCTTATCCTTGATATGCCTTGAGATGGCACCAAGGATAAGCTGTTCCATTACTTTCCCAGGGACAGAGGTGAAGCTGACCGGTCTATAATTACCCGGGTCCTCCTTCTTGCCCTGTTTGAAGACTGCAGTGACATTTGCTTTCCTCCAATCCTCGGGCACCTCTCCCATTTCACAAGACTTGGCAAAGATGATGGAGAGCGGTCCAGCAATGACTTCATCCAGTTCCCTCAGCACCCACGGGTGCATCCCATCCAGCCTCATGGATTTATGGATGTCCAGACTATTTAATTGCTCCCTAACCCAGTCCTCATCGACTAAGGCAAACTCCATTTTCCTGCCTTCCTCTGGGGCCTCAGCCATACAGGGCTCCCCAGGACAGCCTCCAGCAGAGTAGACAGAGACAAAGAACGCATTCAGTAACTCTGCCTTCCCTGTATCTTCTGTCACCAGGGCACCCACCTCGTTCGTTCATCAGTGGGCCTACATTGCCTTTGATGTTAGTTTTATCTGCCATGTATTGAAAAAAGCTCTTCCTGCTGTCCTTGATCCGTCTCGCCAGGTTTAATTCTAAGGAGGCCTTAGCTTTCCTTGTTGCCTCCCTAGACCCGCTGACAACAGCCTTATATTCTTCCCAAGTGGCCAGCCCCTCCTTCCATGATCTGTAAACTCTCCTCTTCCACTTGAGCATACCCAGCAGTTCCCTGTTTAGTCACGCAGGTCTCCTGGCAAAGGCAAGCAGAGGAAAAAAGCCCTGCTTTACTAGACTGCTTCCTTCACATGGTTTCTAAGAGGTCTTTTAAGTATCACCTATTAAATACTTTTCAGATTGTTTGTTTAATGTTGATAATGCACAGGACATTACACCACTCTGCACAGCAAGAGTGTGTTCTCCACCAAAGTTTATCCTTGGAATATATTTAGACACACCAAGCTAAAATACACCAACCAGTTCAGATTAATTAGGCAGCTTGATTGGCTGTGCCACTAATAACTTCCTTCAGCATTAAGTGATGAAGTAAACCCTGGTATTTAGCTGAAGAAGCACACTGATGTTATTCATAGTCTATAAGTAGTTGTGATAGAAACCTTTTGAGGTCCCAAGTACACACCCACCTTTGTAGTCTGAAACTAACCCATCTGCTAATTCTCATTTGGACCCAGAATGCAGCTTCATGGGGCTGAGAGAATTTTCAAAGTATGCAAGAACGTTCCAAATACTTACACTGAAGCACACACAGCAAACAAAGGGGGACTTTTATTTTTCTTAGAAGTACAATCAGAAGAGCTTCATGTTACAGACACTACTTCAGCAAATGATTTTTTTTAGTTCACCTCTATCCTTCGATTCACATTGGACAGATGATGCTTCTATCCAAATGGTTCAAGCATTGAGGTATTTTGCGTGGTGTTTGATGTGGTCATTAATAAATGTAGCAATGAAAAAATAGCTGTGATCATAACCCTAGAAAAGAACAACGACAAAGAAATCAGCAAATACATGTAGTTCATGATAAAGCAATCAAGTTAAGCTCTCTTCTACGGCAGTTAATGACTCTTCTGGTTTGATCTGGTTTAAGAAATCAAAAATACCTGTATTATATACAAAAACTGTAAAGGATACCTAACAAATAGGTTAAGTACATATGAACGCTAGGAAGCTAAACAAACGGAATGTACTTTAACCTGCCCTAATAAGGGCATGTAAGTTAGAGATGGATAACAGCAAGTGTCAGCTGCAGAGTGGCATGCAATTTGAGAGAACAGTTCCCCTCACTGGCACTGCCCTACCGGTAAAACACAGGGATAAGGAGAGCACAGCCCACCTCTGAATTACTGCTCCAGCACTACACTAAAATAACAAGGAAACCTCTGAATTGCTCCACTTTGTCAGTGCTAAATCCATCTTTTGATGCAAGGCTGTGTAAAAGCCCTCATGATAAATCAGAGAGGACAGTCCTTCTCACTCTCTGTAACGGGGTCCCTCACTGAGTCTGGCTTGAAGTTGTCAGTAGCTTTACACAGATTCCAGTGCTCCCAGGACAGCGCTGTTCGGGTCACTGCACTGTAGGAAAGAGCAATCCTTCCATCTGCGTCTTTAAATGAATCAAAGATTTCAAGCAGTTCCACACCTCTCTCAATTTACGCAAACTCATACAAACTAAATCACAAAGTTTTAGGCTGAACACAGTACTCACAGTACAGATAAGGAACCCATCTGTCACTTTGCTTGTACAGTGACTCTGATACTTATTAAAAATCATTAATGCCATTTCTTCAGCTGACCGCTGACAGCCTGAGTTACCATCAACGGACTGGTTTGTTATAACTAAAATCATGACCCCACCTAGTGGTGAAACACAGTTGAATCTGATGGATATTGCACTCCTTGATGGCTGATGTTCAGGAAAATATCACTTTCCATCCTCTTCCTCACTTGGCCAGGGACAGACCCGCAGGTAAGTAAAAGCATGCCCAGTGGAGATGCACCCTCTTTGCTACCTGTTCTATAAACCTCAAAATCACGAAGCAACAACCCAACAACCATGGATTGCAGAAGCAACTTGCCTGCTGCAGTCTGAAGACGACTGGGATTTTCCGCTCTGTGCAGGCGGCGATGAAGTTGTCCGGCAGTAACTGGCCTGCTGACAGGAACTGGTCGTCCTTGCCTTGGTCAATCAAGATGTCCAGGTGAGAGTCTGGATAGGACTTCACAAGTTGTGTAGCATCATATGCCTGCAGAAATAAAAAGAGAAATGACACTGTTACATACATTAGACAGGTTCAGTTTATCTGACTGCAAGAAAAGAATGGCATGTATAAAATACTGGGTTATGCTCATCAGGACACTAAACTGCACTTTGGAAGAGC
Organism: Columba livia; assembly: GCF_036013475.1. Taxonomy (NCBI): domain Eukaryota; kingdom Metazoa; phylum Chordata; class Aves; order Columbiformes; family Columbidae; genus Columba; species Columba livia. Next base: position 31,873,778 of record NC_088602.1, on the reverse strand, counting down.
AAAACACTGGGGAAATTCCAGACAACTGAAAAGTAATACCCATGTTTTAAAAAGGGTAATAACTTAGGTCATACTATTTGCCAAGTTGGCAGGTTGATATCACTTCTAGACCAAATGGAACATCCAGCCCGGGGCTAAATTCATACAGAATAGACCAACAGCAATACAATCTGGTACTGATTCACATCCTTGTACAAAAGCCAGATCCTGCCAAATGACTTGGTATCTTGATATAACTATTTTGGCAGCTAAAGGTTAGAACACGGGTGTAACAGAGCTATGCTCATGGAAAGCATTTAACCTGAAGGTTACCACTGTAATTTCATCACAAAAACTTTGTAACAAAAATGGCACACACGGCATAGACTATTAACATACATGTATCAAATTGGAATTGTGAATGCAGGACATTTCCTGTGGGGACCTGTGCTTGGTACATGCTCAAATAAATCCTTTTAAAAAACAGAGAAGTGTTTAAGGCAATGGAGTAGACAGATTACCAATAAAGAGCCAAATGCAACATCCTACACCGAAGCATCAGAGCCCTGTTTCCAGGATGCCACCAAACCCAGAAATTACACTGCAATCGAAATGGGAGCTTGGGCTCAGTCAAGCACTGTGGCCATGGTATAAAATGCTCCTTACACATATTTACATAGCAATTTTATGCAGAATTATAGAGATCAGAAGTTGTGTGTCTGTGCCAAAGGCAGAACTAAGTCTGTTCCTGATACTTCTGTCGATCTACTGGACTGAGTTTGCAGAAGAGCTCCAAAGCAAGTTAAAGGGCCAGAAAACAATTTTTTTCAAAATAATTTCATTGTGTTAAGTGTAAGCAAGTTTAACTGGTGATTTCTAAATATACAAACTATTAAAAATTGTGAAAGCAGCTAGTGCTTTCCATTCCTGTGATGTTTTAATGAGACCTGGATGTCTTCTGAAGAGATACTTTAAACCAATTCACAAGGGATTTAACTGCAGATTGTGCTCATTTACAAGGAAATCTGAATACCTGGTCATGATGATCCCTTCTAACTTAATTCCAGAAATACAGTGCAATGTTTATGCTGAGATTTAAAATACTCAAGGGCTGCCCAAACAATGCAGAAACACACACACAAACATTTTTGTATCTTAGCAATTCACGTACAACTACATATATTTCAAAATTACAGCCTTGGAACTAAAACCTAACTTAGTCTGGTTTAATCTTGTTCTAGGGGAGACCAAATTCAAAGCACCCAATGGGCTCCTGTCCTAGCTACCTCCAACAGGCTACCCCTGCAGATGCCATGAGGCTCATCAGTCTCTGAACAGTTTGTAGCTGTTTCTCTTTACAGGCTACTACCAAAAAAAATTACATTTTGTATATTGAGAACTGAGTTTTTGAAACAGGCCATAGCTTAACTCTCTTTTAAACTGCTCACTGCTTTCACACAATGAGAGAAAGTCTCAGGCTGCTCATAATTCTTCTTAGTTCAGATTTTAAGATCTTCATAAAACAGGAAGGACTTTAAGTCAGTTTCATGAGAGCCTTCTATCTCGTTACCTTTGTTATAAGCACCACCAGGCAACAGCAAGTCATGCCCACCAGAGACATACAATGCTTATCCATGCTTAGGGGTGTAGTAGAACAGTAGCACACACTCAGGGGCAGCCCAGAGTTTTGTTCTGATTCCTCATGAGATATATCTAAGGCGTTATTAAAGGACTGCGAGTTGCAACACATACCTCCCATTTACTTGCATCTGATCCCAGATATCCACCAAGGGCTTTCTTCCCCCACTGACACTGCATCGGGTTGCAGATAGGAGCAAAAGCTGATACGGACTGTTCAGAAAGCAAGCAGGAACAAAAGTGTATGAGTTAAGAAGAACGATTTCAGCTAACTAACAAGCAAACAAAAAGCATTTTCAAAAAACAGTTTTGAAATTACTGCCAGAATTGAGGTGCCCCCCACCAACCCTCCAAGTGAGGTGCCCTACCCATTATCCTACTTTCCTCTTACTTGCTCTTTCTAGCCCCAGTTTTGCTCTCCTTGTTGCACATCAGCCAAGCTTCAAGAAGCAGGGCTAGATGCCCCATTCCTTTCCTTGTTAGGAGATGTCATCTTGAACTCACTTCAGCAGCGGAGAGGGATCTCAAGTCTAGCGTTGGGTCAGCATGGGACCATTTCACCTCCAGCTGGATTTTGGCAGAGCACAACAAAATCCCAAGGCATGGGGCTGCTCAGCCAGTCCAAGCATACAACAGTTATCTCACAAATTCAGGTAGTTCCAGGACTAGGGGTCAAGGAAAGCACATTTCAGATGACAACTCCAGGTTCTGGAGTCAGAAGTCCAAGCCCTATCTTTACATTCTTGTTTTGGATTTGACCTTGGGACATCAACATTTCCACTCTCGAAAGAAACAGCAACAAACTATCTGAGCCACTGCCAGTTCTCCTGGATTTGGTATTTTCAATTTAATGTTTATCCTTTTAGATAATACAAATAACAGTTAAGACCTAACAGTGAAAATGGAAATTCTGAACTACCAGCTCCAAAACATAAAAAGGAGAAATAAAAATAAAGCTTTATCTTACATTCAGCTCTCTTATAATGCCAAGCTAATGACACTGAGCAGATGCTATGCTATTTTCAAAAACGCAGTTGCATTTTTGCAGCAGCTGACCACAAAACACAGGGCAGGACAGGTCATGAAAGGACTGATCCACCAACACAGAGCTGCTCAGCGCTCAAACATTAATGCCCAGTTCTCCCTCACAAGCACATTTGACACAAGCCGATCTCCAAAGAGAACAGCAAAATTTCTCTCGAACCTCGTGAGTATAAAGGAAAGGCAAAACAGTTCCAGCATGTTTTAGGTTCAAGTAGAACACAAATGAACACAACTTCAGATACCTCAAATACTCCAAAAGTTAATCTTTAGGGAAACTGACATCAAAATCCCAGGGGAAAAAGAAAGATGGGGTGGGGTGTCTCCAGATACTAATCCGTGTGCAGTTCAGGTGCTTAGAGTTACACTTGCTATCAATTAGGACTTAATAGACTCCATAGTAAATTATAAGCAAATAAACAATAACGGTGGGGAAAAGGTTTGCTGGTAATAAAAGCTTCAAAATGAACATGATAAAGATCTGAAAAGATACAGCAAATCACACAACCAGATTTCTAGACAATACTGGCAGCAAGATTTAACTCCAGAGTTAGAATGAGCCTGTTTACATTTAAATATAATCATTGGTTTGGAAGAGATGCAGCATCATCCAAAAGAAACTAAACTTTTCTTGACTTCTAAAATTTGCAGATTTTTTTCTTTTAAATTTCACTGATACTCACATTCCAGAGTGGTGTTTCTGGTGATTTTCCATATTCTAATATTAGGTATCAATGAACTGCTACAACTATTTATATATTTAATGCTACAAAGAACTTGGCATTATGTTTTCTTCATTTCTACAGAAAGTCTTAGTATACCTCATATAAGTTGTATTATATCTTACTTTGTACTTTCCAGGATTCTTCAGAGCAAGAATAAGAGCTCCATGACCTCCCATGGAATGCCCAAAAATAGACATCCGTTCAGGGTCAGTTGGAAAATTGGCATTTATTAGTTTAGGCAGCTGTAAAGGAACAACAGTGGAATAAAAGTGTTAAAGCAGCTTGAGTATGCTTAGGGAAAAAAAGCATACAACTAATGCAGTTTAATGCCACAAAGCCACTAAAACCAGAGGCATATCTTTGGTTATAGCCAGAAAGCAATTTGAATGGGACTGTAAAATCAAAAAGAAACAGTTAATCTGATAAGTAACTCAAAGTTTCTTTACAGAAGTCTATCATAACCTTGTAACACAAGCTGTGGGAACTTCCCAATAAACATAGTCTTATTTTAACAGATACACATGGTCCTGTCAGCAACCAGAATTGCACCTTGTTCTTAGGGAAGGGAAGGGAAGGGAAGGGAAGGGAAGGGAAGGGAAGGGAAGGGAAGGGAAGGGAAGGGAAGGGAAGGGAAGGGAAGGGAAGGGAAGGGAAGGGAAGGGAAGGGAAGGGAAGGGAAGGGAAGGGAAGGGAAGGGAAGGGAAGGGAAGGGAAGGGAAGGGAAGGGAAGGGAAGGGAAGGGAAGGGAAGGGAAGGGAAGCAAAAACACCACACCCCACCTTCCCAAGACAGATAATTAAAACAGTGTAAATGACCAATACAACTGAAGGAAAATGCAGTGGGTTGTTTCAGAAGCAGCAGAGCAGAGATTTTACAAGAACAGAGATGGCACAACTAATGAATCAAGATTAGAAGTCTAGGCCAACCCTGTGGCATCTCTGGCAGGAAAGCAGGTTCAGGCTTTCTGTTCAAGCCCTGCCAGGTGTTACCATCTCTGTGCTGCAGTTCTCTCCCTCCTCAGTTCTACGAGAGTATCTGTTTGGAGAGGAAAGGCCTAACAACTGGATAAATCCAACGACTGAAATAATCAAGGATTAAAAAAGAAATAATAAATTATTTTTATTAAAGAGGAAAGCAAGAAAATGGCAAACCATCCAGAGGCTATAAAAATCACCTTAAGCAAGCTTTGGTGCTCAGAACAAAGAGCACGACTGAACTGCACCCCTTCTTTATGTTACCCAACACCACCAGGAGAACCCAGCAGCAAAGTTACCTCATCCTTTATGTAGGAATACATCCTATAGTTTGTTTTCCAAGGGTCTTCAGTGGCATCCACATAAAAACCAGCACCGGTGCCAAAATCCCAGCTTTCGTCTTCTCCTTCAACATTGCAGCCACCTACCATAAAAATTCTTTCTATAGTTACTGTCTTCCCTTTACCAGATGTTCAGAGCTGGAGAATCTGCCATATAGATCAAAGACTCGGAACACAAGTTTCTCCATCAACATGTCACTACTTCTTCAACTATAAGACAATTCAGATTTTCATTCATCAGTGCAGCATTTTCAAGTGTTATTTCAACAATGCTTTCAAAATGCCACTTAGGTATTACATGCAGATTTATCCAACTTCTTACTTGTTCCAGTATCCATTCACATATACACAGAACATACAGGTCTCTTCCTAAACCAATTCTGTAGAGCTTTGTTCAGTTTACCTAGGGACCTATTAAAAGTTGGTACATGTTAACTGGTTCTATCAGCTTTTTTTCCCATTATTAGACCTCATCCTATCAAGTACAAGAAACTATGCGAGAAACAGAAACTGCAGAAAATTTGCTTTCCCCCAGAAGGACAGAACCATATATCACCAGTGTGTCCAGATCAGTTTATGTGCTTCAAATAATGCCTGCTACATCTCCCTTTTTAAGATTCAGCAGCATAATAACAGTTACTATTCCTACCATTTTTTAAGTATATAACTCTGCCTTTTCTGCAATTCCTTTCATTGCTCCCACTTGTAACTCCCCATAAAACCTAGGTAATTTCTTCTTTGAATAACTGCAGGGTTATATCCTCTTTTCCAAGGCTACACTTTGAAACTAAATTTGCAGATGTCTCCTTGAAAGTCAATATATTCCATCCACTCCTCTCTTACACTCCCTTTGATTAGCTTGTGATTTACCAACCTGGTTTGCAGAACAGAATGTAATATTTCAAGGTATATGTGACAGGAAATAATGGCCTCCCTTTCCCCCAAATGCTCCTACTTTCTGCAATCCAAAATTACATGGGTTGTTACCACTGTCAGACTACACCACAAACCCATGTGCAATTTGACAGTCCCTGACAATTTGTGGAGAGATACCTGCCACCTGTCACAGTGTGAAATCAGATTTTTACAAGGATCAAAGCTGAGTTTGCTCCAGTGATGTGCCCTTGAACACTGAGAGATGTTGTAACTTGACAATCCAGCAGTCACAGGGACTGGGGTGCTTACACAGCATACTGGATATTAAAAGTCTATCTTCTGACCCTCAGAGATAGACAGAAACTCTGAGGGTTCTGCCAGGCAACAAAGGCAACACCGGTTCTGCTAAAAGAAACTTAAGGGAAATGCTACAAAAAACAAAAACTCAAAAGGAACCTGCGAAATACTGCTCAGCAAACCTGTCTGGAAAAGCAAACCCCTACAAAGAAGGAAAAGTAAAGTCAATCAGGGTCTGTCAGTGGGTCTGTAATAACAGGTATTTCATGTTTTCATGCAGTCTTCTTCCCCATGCAGATACATCTCCTAGCTCCTAGAAAGTAAGTCTAGTAACTCTCATGTAGTCTTAACTACACAGTTAAAAACTACATATTAGTGTTTTCTCTATGTATGCTCATATCTCTTAATTTGTGGTTACATTTGAACTACTCTTCACCTGTTTCTCCAGACAGCTCAAAGACATTTAAGAACATCTGAGGTCTCTGAGCTAAAATCTAACAGTATAGTAGTATGAAATACATACTGAAATTCAGCTAAATGGCAGAGCAACCCTGATCAATTGTTAGGCTAAAAGGCAAGCGAGAAGCTGCAAAAAGGGTTTTAAAAGAAAATGGACAAAGCAATGAACTATGCAAATGAGTGACACATTGATAGAGGCAAGTTACACAAACAGCACTAAAAATAAGTCCCAGTATGATTACCCAGCCTGAATAACACAAAGGCTAGGTGCCCATCTCTAGTCTACAGCAGACAGCAACAATGAAGTGTAAAGTTCATTCAGACACAAGTCTTGTTCTTCTGTCCCTCTTCTTCATTAGAAATAGACATTTTTTGATCTTTGAAATGACACAACTTCAAAACCTAGATGTGAAAAATATCTCCTGGAAGGAACTTCATTCCCCTATTACCTGTGTTCAGATCTGACGCACTAAAGCTCAGGAATTAAAAGACTGCCAACTTTGCATACAGCACTCGCAAGACTTTAACAGAATCCAGCTAATGCTAAACATATACACTGGATCCCCAAAAGACTATGCTTCCAGTAACTGCAGATCCATCATTTTCAGGTTTCCCATACTACACATACGCTCAGCCTTATCCAAATAATAGCACATAATTTACAAAAGCCATTCAGCAGCAGTTTACTGCAGCTGCAGGGAGGAAGGGTTTCTGGTTTACCTTTCTAAGCATTGGAATACTCTGGAGACATGTATCTAATAGGCTTTTGAAGACAGAACACAATAAAGAGTGAACATTTCATCCTTGTGTGACAACACAGTTCTGCTGGTTTTTTAAAGTTTCAGAAAGCCACGAAGTGCAGACAAGTGACTCTGATAACACATGCCCCGTGCTTTCCTTTTCTTCCCTCTCCTCCTTCATGCTGAACTCAACGGCCCCTTTGTTCTAGTTTTAGTGCCATGACAGTAAAAGAGTTTCAAATGTCAAACCTCCACTACCATGCTATTAGAAATATAGATAATAAGTAGCAAACAATGCGAGATACAGTGGTGAGGTCGTATTCTGACTTAGGTAGACAAGACACTTCGTAGCAAACTGCAGCACTCCGTTTTTTGAGGAGAAAGGGATGAACTTGAGCGTAACGACTGTTATCATATCTCATTAAAACTTACGTGGGCTTGTGTCTGGTGCAACTACAATGAGGCCATGTTCAGCTGCAGCTTGATGAAAACCAGCTTTTGTTATAAAATTCTGTTCTGTGCAAGTCAACCCTAAGGAGATCAAAATATCATTGGTTACAAACTGCTCACAGCATACCAGTTTAAAAACCCTTTTTGATAGAAAAGATTTTGAAAAACAAGAGCGATTTCTATCTCCATGAACATAAAAAAGTCTTATCCCTGGTTTCAACAATTCTTAACAATCCACAGAAAGAGCCACAGTTGCACCTTCACATCTAGTCACACTAGCATTTGGTGAAAAACATGTCAGTACGTACTCTGTATCCCCTAGAGCACCTACTCTATATGGTATATAGTTTCCTGAAGTACTGTGTATTTAAATCCATTGACTACAGACACTGTTGCTAAGGTTAACATTGTTAACTTCTGACATCTGACCCTACAACTACATTTTTCTCTCTACCACCATTTCAGCTGTGTGCATTACAAAATTATATGTATGGTCCAACAAATCCCAAATCCTTTAGACAGGATAAAGGCCCATAAGCACTCTGGCTCCAAAACTCACAGCAATTCATGCCTGTTGTACTGCAGCAGGCCCAGCTGAAGTCCAAAACAAATAAATAATACTGCATACCAGTACTTCAATTTTTCTTTACTGTGCCATTTGAGTGTTCAATGATTCTGGTTTTCTCTGAGGACAAGTTGCAAATAACCTAATTTGACTGATATACTAGCAAGGACAGCATGGTTTAGATTAAAAAAAATAAATGTGCTGCATGACTTGGAGCTCTTCAATTTTGATGCTTCAGCTTCAAGGGTAAACATTTTTACCCAGTCCACTGTCATACCACAAATGAGACCTACTAGGTATTTTGTGAAACAAACACACACAAGGAATATAATATCCACGTTACCAGTCAATTCTCCAACTTTCTAAACACAAGAGTTAATAAAGCAAGTCCTAAAATTACAGAACAGACAGAGCTTTTCATTTTGAATAACAGAAAAAAAATACATAATTAATTAATCCTGGAGCCATCACTGACAAAAATCTGACCACTCTGAAAAGAATGCCTTAAAATTTTTTATGCACTTTTGGTGCAAGACCCAGCTCTGTAGGAGGTGACAGGAACGGGGCAGAGGAACAGAGCCAGGATAACTGGGAACACATGTTGGTCCATCCAGTCTCACCCCAGCTTGCCTTACATCCCGCCAGACAACAGCTGGAGGGATGAAGAAGTGATGCTGTGCATGAGACAACTTCAATCCTGCTACACATCCCTCCCCAGCCCCTGGCCCCTTCTGATCCCACAGGGTCACCTCACTCTGGATGTGCTCGTGCCAAGGCACCTAACAGCACTTCTCTACCCAGGATCACCAGCTGACCCCTGCAAAACTGCACTCAGAACAAAGTGGGGTCCAGAGGGGAGTTTGCTGGCTCCCACGGGCCAACTTTGCCCCCCATCCTGTCAGCTGAAACATTCTGTCACAGACAAAAGGAAGCAGGAGGTGTCCCAATGGGAAGGCCTTTCAGGAGAACCTTTAAATATGTTTTAGAACAAAAGGGTAAAATACTTTGAACACTCAGCACTTTAGAACACAATCTGGTAGGTTACTGCCTGAGGCTGTCTGCATCCAACTTTATCACAGGGCATTCAGAGTAAATGCATGTTCCAGAAGATCATCTTTTGTAGAATGCAGGAGCTGCCACTGAAGTACCTCTACATCAGGTTTCCAGTAACTGCAGCGCGGTAGCTTAGACATGCTTGAGAATATCTTTTTTAAGGTACTAAAATTCATGTTACTTACCTGAGAGCCAATATAGCACAGGACACTTTCCAGTTTCAGCTTTTGGAGGCAAGTAGATTCCAAATTTCATTTTGCATTTTAGCTCTGCACTGTATTAATAAAATACTCCTTGTTATCACCACTAGTTAATTAACAAGGTCACTGACATTAAAAAAAAAAAAGTTTAATCAATGCATTTCATGCAAAGAGAGATTTGGTCAGTGAATTACAACAACTTAAGAAGATAAATAAAGTGAAAAGCTATTTAAAAACTCGGTCTCTTGAACTGACAAGAGCTAACCTTCCTACCTGACTGTGAATATATCTAAACCAGAGACTTAAAATAAGCCACATTTTTCCAGTGTTGCTAACAGGCAACAGCCTGAAAACTGAATTCTGAACCCAGCAATATTTAACTTGAGCCTTGCCTAGTAAACTGGAAAGTAATTTTTAGTGAGAAACACATCCACATGATTCACAGAACATAAACTATACAGCATGCCCCGCCAAGAGAGAAGTGTTTTCTGTCTGCTAAACCTATAGACTAACCGATTGCCCAATTTATACTAAAGCCTAACATTGTCAATAAAAGCTTATCTAAGCAAAACTAATGATTTTTTCCTTTGGAATGTTTTTTTCTCTTCAGCTTGCTCAAACAACAAGAATCTATCTACTGCATCTGTCTGACAGATTGAATAAAAGCGAAATATACAATAGAGTGGATACAACTTTGTACACACTGCAGTTCTCTATGCTGCAAACAGGACAACTCAAAGTAATGAAGCTTTATCTTAAAAGGTAAAAGTACTGGCTTTCTGTATCAAGTCTGCAGCACTATGTTTCTACTAGACATGTTAAACATTAACACTGAAATACCAGAACAGAGCCAAAACAGCAACTGATAGCATTCCTTACTGGAGTATGGATATTAGCGAGAACATGCTGTTTTCCTGCAGACTGCTGAAGAACAGACAGCAGGGACGGATTCATTGCCCTATGCTAAATGTACAGGTTTCTTTTGTAGTGTTACCTGTCATGTTCAAACACCTTCTGGAAACCCTCAAAGCATTTGTTGCTGGAGACTTGTTTCAGTGCCATGGCTTTAACTGTAAGGAAAAAAAAAAAAAAAAGAGCAAGTTAAATTTGAAAGTAAAACATTTCTGGATTTAACTCAAAATTAGTTATGGGAACAGAAACGTTGAATACAACTTGAGGCATCTTTGTTTAACACTGTAGTATTTCAGAAGTAAGACTCTCCTGCAACTCTTTCATTAACTTCCTGTTTCCCCCGTAGAAATGGAGGGGGAGCTGACAAAGCCTTCCAGCTTTTGTACAGACCCACATCTCCCACCACCCTTACCTCTGCCGTAGCCGTAGCTCCATCTTTGCCTACCAACGCTGCTACCAGCTAAGAAACCTGGAGTGCTGCGGTCAGTCTGAGCTGCGTGTGCCGCAGGAGATAAACCTGTCCCACCTTTCCTCTGCCGTGTGTGCCAGTGTCCAACCACAGAATCACAGAATCAGCTGGGTTGGAAAAGACCTCAGAGATCATAGAGTCCAACCCTTGGTCCAACTCTAGTCCGTTTACTAGATCATGGCACTAAGTGCCATGTCCAATCTCAGTTTAAAAACCTCCAGGGACGGCGAGTCCACCACCTCCCTGGGCAGGCCATTCCAATGCCTGACCACTGTAAAGAATTTCTTTCTAATATCCAGCCTAAATTTCCCCTGGCAGAGTTTAAGCCCATGCCCCCTTGTCCTATTGCTAACTACCACAATACTGAGGACCATTTAATTACTTCACTTTGAAAGTCTGGGGGGCAGCAGAAACACAGGCCTCAGAGGGAAGCTGAAGGCTCCCTTTCATGGGAAAAGCTACGAAAAAAGCAAGGTGAGAGTCATGGGAGCTTCAGAACAGCCAGTAGCACACTGGTAGCAAATTTGCTAAGGGAACTGGGGAAGGCTGACACAAATGGATATACTATCAGTTTTCATGGAGACCAAGGCCAGCCAGGCAGCTGGAAGGGGAGTAGGCCTCAAGAGCCGGCACACCAGAAAAGTCCTGAGGAGAAACCAGGTAACAGCAGAGCAGTTCCCTCCCTCACGGGGCACGAAACCCCACGCACCACGGGCAGCCCTCAGGGCCTCTTCATTGTCTTCTACCTCCCCCGGAGGCCGGAGCCGAGTGGCGCCCACGCCGGAGCGCGTTACCCCACCCGCGGCAGCAGCACCGAGCCAGGGGCCGCACCGCGGCTCGGGACGCCCATTTCCGTTCTCGGATTAAACTTCCACACCACCAGCCCCGCCGCTGCACCAAAGCGCCGTCCTGCGCCTCCATTTTCGCCCTCCCGCTCTCGGCCATGCCCACACGCAGCGCCCCCTCCCCCTGCGCCGCCCGCGCGGCCCCGCCGCAGCCCCGCTGTCCCCGCAGCGAGGCCCCGGCCCTGCCCCCGCGCTCCCCGGCCTGAGCCGCTGTCGGCGGTCCCTTCCCCCGCTCCCTTACCCCGGAGGAGCGGCGGGGCAGCGCGGCGGAGGACGGGGGGGTAGGAGGCTGCCCCCGTGCGGGCGCGGCCTCCAGCCGCCCCGCCCGCTGCCCGCCCGCTGCCCCCCCGCTGCCCGCCCGCTCTCCGCGGCAGAGCCCTCAGGCGGCCGGTTCCCGCCTGCCGTGGCGGGCGTTGGGCAGCAGCATCTGCCGAAGGGAAATGCTCGTTCCTTGAGGGTCTGCCGTGTCTGGGGGGCCGCGACTGCTGCACTCTGCCTCCTCGGGCGCTTCTCTGTCCTGGTGAGACCACATCTGGAATATTATGTCCAGTTCTGGGCCCCTCAGTTCCAGAAGGACAGGGAACTGCTGGAGAGGGTCCAGCGTAGGGCAACAAAGATGATTAAGGGAGTGGAGCACCTCCCTTATGAAGAAAGACTGAGGGAGCTGGGTCTCTTTAGTTTGGAGGAGACTGAGGGGTGACCTTATTAATAAATATGTAAAGGGTGAGTGTCACAAGGATGGAGCCAGGCTCTTCTCGGTGACAACCAATGATAGGACAAGGGGCAATGGGTATAAACTGGAACACAGGAGATTCCATCTGAATATGAGAAGAAACTTCTGCACTTTGAGGGTGCCAGAGCACTGGAACAGGCTGCCCAGGGGCGTTGTGGAGTCTCCTACTCTGGAGACATTCAAAACCCGCCTGGACACCTTCCTGTGTAACCTCATCTGGGTGTTCCTGCTCCAGGAGGGGGATTGGACTGGATGATCTTTTGCCTTCTAATCCCTGACATTATGTGATTCTGTGTACCTTGTCATAGAATCATAGATTCTCCACGTCTCCTCAATATTTCTGCTCTTTCACAGTGGACACCACCTGACAGACTCCTGATTTTATATTAAAACCAAATTTTAGTCTAGATAGTATTTGTCTTGACAGCTCACGTAAAATAAAGATGATATCTGGCCTTGCTTCTTCGTGTTCATAACCCAAATTCTTCTCACTGGCTGCTGTTAAAAAGACTTTAAAAGTTCCAATTAAATATACCCATTGGATGCCAAAAAATGTCCTCAGCAAAGCTCTCTCCCTCTTTTTAGTCTCCTAACATGTACTGCATTAGCAGTTACTGGTTTTGCCCATGAGAGTTTGCAGTCTGATCATGTTACTTTGCTGATGTGCAAATTATTCACTTGGGATTTTAATCCCAAATTCTAGCAAACCACAGTATCAACAGCTTTGCACCCCCATTACTTTCTGCTCTTCTCTAGCAGATGTTTGGACTGTGGCTGCTAGACCTGGGACACCCATCCTGCCTTCCAGAGCAGTTTTCCTCTCCTGTCTCTCTACTTGGATGTAGCTGGTACAAATAATCAGTCTCTGACCTGTTTAAACTTTCTTCTCTCAGTTTTTCTTTTGGAAGGTTTAATTTGCCATTAATCAAATTAAAATATGTTTCTTCACTAGGACCTCTCAAACACTCTTCAGGTTGTTCCTTCTATCTATATCTGTGTGCGTTTTGTAGCTCTTTTAATGTCCTGCTCTCCCTAGCAAAATATTGCCCAGTTAGTTTGTTATTTGATCAAAAGTTTAGCCAGGGTGTTTTCTCTCTTGTATAGATAGCCAGCTGTCATTATACACATCTCGTTTTCCATAGTATCTGCAATTCAATTTTAGCTGTTTCTCTCTTGTCAGTATAAAACCTGCCTGCCTGAGCACCGATGCTGATAAGATTTTTATATGTTCCTGCTCTTCCTGTCCAAGTCCCTTAAATAACCTTTGTCCAATTTGCTCCCATTTCAGAGTGATGTATTCAGAAGGATCTAATTGGCAGCCTGCTGATGAGTTTACCTGGCCTCCCCATGTCTCCATGGCATCAAGATGTATGCATTATTTTGTATGTCTTTTCAGTTAAAAATTACTGAAGTAAATGCATAGGTACATTTGTTTAACCTTAATGCCATTGCTGTATCCTTTGAGACTGTGCCTAGAGCTGTCATTAGTGAATTCATTTTGGTTTCATTCTGCATATCATTTCAGATTATCTATGAAAAAACAGATGTGAAATGGGCTTCCTGACCTTCATAATTAAATGGCTTCTCCTTATATGGTGCGTCAATGCAAACAGTGGAAACAAGGATATTAAAAAGATAAGAAAGACACTTTGTAAAATCTTGTGGCTTACATATTCTTATACTATTACTTTATCTTATACTCGTATATTACTTCATTGTTGTGTTCCATGTACAATAGATACTTCTCTAACATGCTTTCTGTGTGTTCCTCCTACACAGGCGGTACTTTCAACCACTTCACCCCTGATCAAATCCAGTGGTGAGATACAATTTCATTTTGTCTGTATAACAGCTCTTCTGGCATCTGTGAGGATTGCTTTGTATTCTGTCACAAGATTTTTTGCTTTTTCACCCTATCTCCAGCATCTTTACTGTATTTGGGGAAATATCATTGGCTTCATCCTGCTCAACCACATTTGCAGTGAAGATTTCAGCAAGAAACTTCCACATTGTAGGCAAGCAACCTGTATGACTTAAGCTTATAGTACCAAATTCTTCCTTTGCCATTTTTTTTTCAGTAAGTACAGTCCTTCCCTTGGCCATGCATCTTGGTACATGCTTTCCTGATGCTTTTGTTGTAGTAGCCTGAATTAAGGGTGGCAGTTGCTAACCTCTTTTACCCAATAGCTGTGGATTCCAACTCCTGCTACTGTCGTTTTTTCAATAACTTTTTGTATGTGATCTCATCTTGACTTTGGTTACTCAGACCACTGAATTTGCACTTCACTGTCTGCTTTGTCAGGAAACTGTTTGTGTGCCATTCTTTTCTGTAAATAACTTTTCCAGTGTTCTTTTTAGCCATTGTCCATAATTTAGTTGTTTATGATTGTAATGTCATGTATGTCTAAATTATTGTTAACTGTCTAATAGCATCCTATCAGTCATTTCCAAACAACATATGTGGCTTGTAAGAGTAGTATTCTTCAGTATATTTCATTCTAACTGTACTGACACAATCTGTTTCAAGTTTTTAGCTTTTTAAGGGGGAAACTTTACACAGAGAAAAGGAAAATTTTCTGCCACTTCATTGTTATTGATTTATTTTCTATTTCCCCTTCTTTACCACATCCATCTATCTTACCTTTTGTCTCAAATGGAAGTTAGATCTTCCAAAATTTCTTTTATTTTCTTTCCTTCCATACTGTTAAGATTTCACCTGGGTGCAACTTATCACATCATTAACTGCTGTCCCTTCAAGGCAGTTCTTCACATTTTCCGGCAACTTGCCCAAGGTGCTTCTTAGCCAACAAAACCCATTGCATAGACTACACACCCTCAGTTGTTTTATCTGCCTACATTAAGGTTGGCTGTTTTGGTTTTTTTTCATATTTGCTCCATTTCTTGCTTTCATTATTTCTTTCTTGTTCACTAGAGGCTTCGTATGTCATTTGAGACTAGGTCTTTTTGGGAGACAACACTGTCCTTTGGTCTTGCTTGCACTGTAATACGAGTTACAGTGGTGTCAGTGCTACCTGTCTACTCTTTTTGTGTTCTTCACAAGTTTTCTAATTCTATAGGAAAAAGAATTTGAGTCTGTAATAAAAACCTTATTTGATTAAACAGATTAGCAAACACAGAGGTTTCTCTCGGCAGCTTTGTCAGTTTGTCTTTGGTCAAGTTACACAGTTTCTTCTGTGGCCAGAGATGATTTCTAAATGAGCAGTTGTCTTTTGTCATTCTGATTATCAGTATAGCTCCTTTGGCTTCTCTTCAATTTGGCCACGTATTGTATTGGTGTTTCTGCAGTGCCGCACTGGTGATCTGGAATGACCTCAATAGCTCTGAGCTGCTATGAGCTTGAGCACGTGCATCAATCTTCTTTGCAGAGAGACTCTGGGGAATATATACACAGAAGATTTGCAGTTGCAGAAATAAGGTATTTACGATAAGAAATAAGAAAAAGTAGAGTTTTTTGAAAAAAAAATAAATCTTTGTTTCTGGAGCAGTTAAAGCACTGAAAACTTTTTGGGGGCAGGAGGAAAGCTTCTTTTATTACAGTTATGTGTGTAAGAAATATTTGTAATACTTTCTTATCATTTCAGGAAAATGAAAAATTAAGCACATGTTACAACTGATACCAAAATCCAGTGAGGTGTATGTGTGTGGTAATTCTGACAAAGTATTTTCCTCTTAACAATTTGCAATTAAAAATGGAGCAGTCCAGCTTTTTAATATTAAATTGACTGCACATATTTGTATTATGCCTTTTGTTTTCTCATTCTTTTCAGTACAAATTAATTTTGAACTTACAGAGAGTCTGCTTGCTTGTATATTTTTCCACATACAGTATTAAATTCCTCATGTTTGATTTACTGAGCCTTTGAAGCTGGTATTTTAAACTCAGTTATCCAAGTAAAATTTGAAGTATAATTGCAACTCAAGAAAGATATTGGCTGACAGGAATGTAATAGTTAAGATCAGACTAAATCAACACCAAAGCACAAATTTAAATTCTATTTCAGCCAATAAATAATTTAGTAGAACATTAGAGCTTGCTTTATTAATGGGAGTCCCAAGGACAAGTGGAGACAGACATAAATGCAATTTGTTTAGGTTCCTGGTTGTCTTCCCCTAGCAGATAGGCTTTTCTTTAGGTCTGAGAGAATAAGTTAAGATCAGGAACATCAGCTGACATTCCTAGGATATCTTGATCCCTGTATGAAGCTTGAAGTAATACAAATGCATTGGTCATTCTTTCTTGGTCTTGGGGTGCAATTCAGAAGTCATTTGTCAAAATTAGGATCAAAATAGTAGACAGATGCTTTGAGTTGTGTATCATAAACTGTTATTGTGAGGACTGTTTTATTTTGTTATCTATAATGATGTAAGACAAAGAGACATGCAAAATTACAATGCATGAGGTTCCTTCTGCTCTTTCTTTAAAAGATTATTTTGAAGAACATGGCTTTTAAATATGCTGAAGAAAAAACACAATTTTATTGCTGCCAAAGACAGGGTACGGTAGCAGGCCTAGATGACTTTTGGAACAACTGATAAGATCTCCAGAAAGAAGAACATTTATTCCAGTAATAGATCTGTGTCCTGGGGGAAATACAGGTAATGAAAGAGTCAGAAGATTCCAAGCATGTTTTAAGACAGAAAAAGTAAAAGTAGATGTTCATGTTGCCCCAAGAAAAATTGCAAAAACCCCTTGATCGATCTGAATTTTAAATGAGACACCTTCCTTCAAGAAAGGCATGAGGAGGATGAAGCAAAGTAAAGGCTCTTCGGCCTTACTGCCATCCCTGGGAAACACGTGGAACAAATTCTCCTGGAGGCCATTGCCAGTACACAAAGAACAAGAAGGCGATCTGGAATAGCCAACAGGGTTTTACCAAGAACACGGCACACCAGACGAGTCTAATTGCGTTCTGATGAGAAGTTTGCTGCAATGGACAAAACAAGAGTAGTAGGAGTTGTGCACCTTGCCATTAGCAAGGGCTTTAAAACAACAGAGGTGGAGGCAGCAATGTAGGTGCTGTGTCATGCTCCCCTTGGCATGCCTTTTGCAGCCCCATGTCCCTGGAGCTGGAGGCTTTGTGAGTCTTGGAACCCTAACCATAATCTTAAAACTAACAGTGAAATTAATGGTAGCTTAGTCCTTGCACTGACATCCCCAGCATCATGGATGGCCCATGAGTAAGGTGTGGAGGAAGCAATGTGTGCGCTATTCTGCACTATTGATAATATAGGTGACTGAAAAAGAAGGGAAGAGCTATTGTCATTGAGAGTGACCAGGTCCACAGTGCAAAGCAATGTACAAAACCCTGCTTAAGCAAACCTGACTTGAGGAGTTTGCTGTCTACAAGATAAAAAGGAGAAAAAGTCACATGTGGAGAACAGAGATACAATACAAATTTCCTGAATTCAGCCATGATGGGTATTGTTCATGTGGAAACTTAATCAGTGACTTTATGCATAGCTATATGCAGCAGTTCAAAATATTCTGGTGGAGTATCCCTTGGACCATGCTGCTCTAAATCCTGAGATTTCCACCTTTATTTGACCCTGCATAATTCCTTGTCTTTCTCAGACCAATTTCTGGAACAGATGTCCTGCCCTGGATTCTTTGCCAGACCCCTGTGTGCTCCCTCCCAAATGACTACCAAAGAGGAACTTGGGGATAATCCGTCTTTCTTTGGGTCATTCAGGGTGTCACAAGTGCTGTAATTCAGCTCAGAAAGTGCCTTTATAAACTGCTTTGATTTCCTACTTTTGCTGGTTCCTCAAACTTAAAGTAAATAGACTTGATTAATTTCAAATCTGCAAACCTTGACTGCACTGCTAGGATTTTTTTTTCCAGTGTCTCTATAAGGACTGCAGATCCTCAGATGCCCTCTGGAAATCTCTGTACCCTTGACTCTGGGAAACAGAGCCTTACAGGGAGGGGACCCTCACTCATATCTTTCAAGTTCAAGGTTCTGCTCCCAGCTCACTGAGTGGCTTCATTTGGTGATTTTATCTTACTTTACCTCAGTTGTCCCAACAGTAGCTGTCTTTACCTTAGAAGAATTTTAAGGATAGATAAATAAATATGAATGTAGTCTGACAGTGACTGCAGTAATCTGCTTAACATATTTCTCTTTCCCCCGTTTTTTTGCTTGGATGTAAATCTGCAAGGTGAAACCTCACTTAAAATGGCACAGTGTGCTCCTGTTTCATCAACACCTGCTTCTTAAGCAGATAAGAAGATGGCACGGTTCAATCTTTTCTCCTTCTCCCAGATGATTGTTGCTCAAAAGACCCGTTCAGCAAATAGTCTGTGTTCTCCCTCAAGGACCCCAGACGTAGCTGTTGATAGTCCTCTTACAATGAGCAATTTATCCCCTGTGCCACATTTCCAGGCTCAGCCTTAGCCCCACCAGCCCCAAGTATCTAGTTTTGAAAAGCAATGTTTTGTGACTACATTAAAGCTGCTGTTAGTTGCGAATTTTATTTCATGCTTCTGGGATTTGAAGGCTGGACTTTTCTCCAGTAGACATTTCCAAAGTGTGATTCTTTCTATTTTTCACAAAACAAGTATGTTGTAAATTTGCTTGGAAATTCATTTTGATGACTGTTTTCTTTGCTTCTATTTCCTGCAGCAGTTGTGTGGTTGCATGAACATAATTTTTATTACTGAGTTCCTGAGAGCAGCGAAGTGTTTAAGCATTTTCAGACTAACAATCTTTTCTGTTGCTACAGAACATTTGTAACAGGAAAAATAACAGTGAACTCACAAAGTACTACGATTTGTGTTGTCAATGAATTGTTACCTAACAATTTGTGAATTAACTCCTTGAGGTTTATTAGTTCAATCACAAATGCACTCGCACAACTATTTATGGATGAGCAGGAACAGAAAAAATGGGCAGTTGCTTAACTAAATTCATACACAGGTCACTTTTTCAGTTTGAAATGTAATGCAAGAGCAGCTGTAGCTGTGCAGACCAAAGGTCCGTTTGGCTGAACAGCCCATTTTGGAGATGTGCTGTAACACAAGCTGGTAGAAGAAGGAGCACAAGCAGCTCCGGAGAGCCCCCGCCAACACCCAGCAGTCTGGGATCCCGACATTCTCTGGCTAGAAGTGTCTACCATCCCTTCATGAATTTGCCCATTTTTTGGGGAGTCCTGATCTATTATATCGTTATATGCAGCTATATAGACCTGATATATCTATTTAGATATTTTCCTGTATGGAAACACGCATATGCCTTTGTGTGATTTTCTCTACAAATTAAAAAACATGATAAAACCTTATGATTACAGCAAGGTTTTAAGAGAACTTCTTATTCACAGCTGTACTACTTTGATATACATTGCAATTGTAAATAAGAGTGTGTATGCCGTTAGATCAGTTGGAAGAATACATTTATTTTTGTTTTAAGATAGAGAAAACAGAAAGATAACAAAATCCTTTTTGGTTATTATAATACTCTTTGTGAAAGGAACTACTACCAATAGATGGCACTGCGGTTCTGTAACTCAGGTGTTATTTATGTCTGTGTGATTGTGCAATGCTACTTATTTATGCTGCTTATTAATTTTAGTCTTATATTGTGACTTCTTAGTGAAATTCATTTAATTGGCTTATTACTATTGCAAATACATTGTTCCTGAGGCTGAAATGTTTTAAGCTATATGTCCTTATCTAGAGAGTATCCCTTTTCCGTAGGAGAATGGCCATCCTTAGAAAAAGAGAATGATTGCAGTGTCTCCTATTGGACCAGTTTACTGAGACAGTTAAGTTCTGCAACATTCTCTTTGTCCAGCAAGGTATTTGAAAGGACTTTAGCAAACATTGTGCTGGGGTTATGAATGGGAGAAATTAAACCAAACCCAAATAACTGCTTAGGACAAACCCCCAATGTATAAAACAACTGATGGCATTTAAATGTTTTAATCTGCTTTACTAGCAGTGGGATCTGACAAAACAATAAAGCATTGGAACACTGGTTTACATTAACATTTACAAAATACAGCAAACATTTTTCTCTATGTATTTACATAAGCAAATGTAGGTATTCAAAATAGAATGCATCTCACTGTTTGGCAATAATTACATAAGTACAGTGCATGGTTGGCTGGATGGGATAGATACATAGGATTTTTTACCCTGAAGTGTATAAAGTATGCACACCAGCTTAGGAGATACATGGTGAGCTTTATGTCTTTGGACATTTTTCAGATGCAGTCTTAACAGTAATAAAATGTCGATCTACTTTAAAAATTGCTGATTAAAACATTTTTTCAGACAAAGTAGCATTTTTAGATGCGGATAGGACAGTCTGATTCACCATGCCTTTCCGCTAAGGTAGGGGAAGGCCCTAACCTCTGAGCTAGTCTATGTGAATGTCTTCTTTTTTTTGCCTGGAAAATTACAAAAGTTTCCATTTCAGTCTGATGCATAATGAAAACACTCGCTTTTTTGCAAGATGGAAGTGTTGTTCTGAAAGTGGTCATACTGAACTGTTCACCCCAAGCGTGGGCCCAGTGCTGTAAGTTCTAGTTTAAAATGACTGAACTTTGTCATCTATCAGAAATATAATGACTCTATCAATTGCTATCTGCTGATGAATGACCTCCCGCAGATCTGGCATGGTGGGCAGAACAAATTCAGATGCTGACTCTGTCATCCTCACTAAGGCAAACCACACAAGAATCTATTAATATTCTGGTGCAGGGTGGCAGAATCAGTCCTCACCAAACTGTCAAAGCTGTCCATAAAAAGCTGTACGTATTGGTCTCTATCTGCTGTGCATTCTTGGTTTTGAGAGGCTTCTTAGGTAAAAGCTGCTGAGTGCTCACAGAATTAAAATATCAGGCATCAGCTAACTCTGCTTCTAAGCAAAAAATAAAGGGTTTGTTACCTCCAGCTGCCAATTAAAGAAATGCTGTCATATATCTTAGGTCCAAAACACAGGTTTTATTTTAATAAGCTGAAAAAATTATTATTCTTCAGAGTCATATTCTAATGAAACATGAAGCAAGTAATTGAAACCCTCTCTGTAGTGAAATATTCCCCATCAGTATTTGCAACCTGAGCAGTTTGACATTGTGAAAGAGGAACGGAAGGTGAAATGAAAGAGAAACAGGGGGGCCTGATTTGCTCTGCCACGTGAGCGAAATACAGACAGTAAGCAGACAGAGTAAGCAGTGAATGTTAAATGCTCAATAACAGCTCATCGAGCACAAGCTGGTGAAGGAGACTGCACAGACCAGTAACTGTGCTCTCAGGAGTTTTGGGAGAAGTTAAGCTTTGGAGAAGTGCAGGGTGCCATATACATCATACAGTATGCAGTCAGGCTCTGCTCCCTGGCACACACACGCAATAGGACCTGAGTTGTCTGTTTTGTTTGCTTCCTTCTCTTGCTATGCCAGAGATACTTGCAACAAGATGGGCACAAATAGCACAAAATGTGGCAATCTCCTCCAACGGTGGAAGCCCCTGTGTTTCCTTTTCCTTCACACACAGGATTAGAGCCCTTCAACCCTGTGTCTGTACCCACCATGTGAAGGCAATCTGTTTTGCTGGCAGATCCTGAGCCTCAGGTCTTTGCTCACAAAAGGCCTTTGGTTTTATTACTGCTTAATTCTTCCCTGGGGTGCCTGTTCCCAAGGGTGAATCCTCAAAACTATCACTCCACTTGTGGAGTGGAGACATCTGGACACCATGAGGTACCTGAATACCCTGTTTTGTGGGATGCTCTGGACCACTTGTGCTCAATCAGTGCTCCATCCCTTGACTGGATGGCCCATGTGATATGAGCTGGTTGTTGTCCTTAGCTCAACCCCTCTGATTCAGGCTCTGTATCAAACTCATCAGGAAACAGTGGAAAGTCACTGCTCCCACCTACTACTTGGTGTTCCTCATATTCAGCTGCATTCAGTGGATGCCCTCCTGAAATCCCTTCTGTGCCTGTGTGCACCCTTCACACGACTCTGTGCAGGAGCAGGGTGTGCACAGGGAGGCAGGAGTCACGAGTTCATTTTTCCTTCTACTGAAGCTGTTCAGTTTGGTCATGGTGATCAAGGGTAAAGAGAGAGAACATATAAACCACTTCAGTGAGCACAGCATTTATACCACTTGATTTATCAGGTGATCCTAAATTCCCAGTTTTGTGGGGGACAATATTAATGTCCACAACATGATGGGTGATACGCGTGGCATCGCTGCAACAGGGCCAGAGCACGAGACTCTGACCCAGGCATGGAGGCTGAGGGCTCTGGAATGAGTCAGTGTCACCATGTGCACACGGAGCTCCTGTGTGACCTGTGCATGGTGGCTCTGACCTGTCCCACATCAGAGGAAACAGCTCATAAAACTGGCAGATTTAGTTGTCATACTGTCAAGAGAACAATAAAACCAGTTTCTTGTAAAGCAGCCAAATACCAAGCCAAATTTTAGGTCTTCTTCTACCACAGATCAGTATTTTAAGCTGAAAATCTTCCTCTTCCAAGACCTCCAACTGGTAAGCTAGAATCAGATTCAGTTTTTCTCTGTCTCTCTTTCTTTTTCTTAGTGGAAATTTAATTGGTCTGTGAAGAATGAACAACTGCAAGAGAAGGACCGATGAGGGCATTGGAATTTGGCTTCTGGGTGGGCAAAGTTTTTTTCAGAGTGGACAGGATCTGAAGCTGGAATACATCGTGTTGCTGATGATGATGGCTGCAAAATTAATGGAATGAATCAAATGCTTCGATTTAGGTTTTTCAGTGGATGCAATATTTATATTTCTTCTCTCTAGCAGAGTCCCACTGGCTTCAGTGAAACTGTCTATGATGCCCAAAAGGAAACAGTTTCATGACTATGCATTTCTGTCAAGCAATGTATTTGATGTTCTCTGTGTGATGTATTCTGCCCTTGGAGCTATGCAGGTGAATTACATTGCCGCTTATAAGTCCTTTTATTTTTCAAGTGGGGCCCATTTGCCCATACATATTTCATTAAGGCTGTGGCCTAATAGTGCAAGCTACCTACCGTTCCTGAGCAATCTACCAAAACAGCAAAACCAGGGAAAACAATTTTGAACAACTAACAGTTTTCTAATAATTCTGGATCTAGCAGCCTTAAAACAAAAACAGAAGAACACCTTCATAATGGCCTTTTTAACCAAAGAGAAATGATGAGTGAGGATGTGCTGCAGCCTTTTACTGAAGGATTTACTCGTGCAAAACTTCCATTGGCGTTACTTAAATCAGACTCTGTTGAAATCTAAGAGAGACATGGATGTGGAATCATCCCTGAAATTATTTAGCAATGTGCCTGATTATCCACTCTTCTCTCACTTCATTTCTCTGTCAACACCAGTGAAAAAGAGAAGGGAATCAAGCCTGATAATTACTTTTGAAAAAATTACTTTCAAGTTTTTAGCAGAACAGATGGAAATTTTGGAATGGAAATAAAATACAAGACAAAAAATAAAGGTTAAGAATGGTGGTAGAAACAAAGGATCATTCAAGTATAATTTGACTTCGACGATTGCTAATTCGAACTATAGAACAAATGGCAGGAAAGCCCAGTTACATTTCAGAATGGTCATTCAGAAGAAAAAATAGCCATAAAAACACTGTTACCAAAATGTCCATAGAATTAATCTATACAGATTTTAATAGAGTTTTCTTTAATACTTTAAAATTTATTTTAAATATGTATTAGCAAACTAACCATAATTTTATTTAAAATTCCATAAAGTGCTCATTCAGTTAATGATAACAAAATTCTGTTGTAGCAAGACAAACTAGCTGGAGCCTACTCTGTGTGGACATCAAAGGGCAGCTTAGCTTTCATTTGCAAAGAGAAAAGAAATGCATGGATTTCTTCATAGCCTATGTTATAATACCAGAAATTGCATTTTTTTCTTTAAGAAATATATTCTTTAGAATATTAAAAAAATAAGTTTAATAAAGCCTGTGCTTAAAACAGCCAAAGTACTGTATGAAAAAAAATTGCACATTTGATACCATTTCAACCCTGTTTTTCATCCGCAGGATAACATGAGGCATGTGTGATGTTATTGGAGGGTCTCTTGAACAGGGCTGATATTCCTTAAGCTATCAGAGCTTCTCTCAGCCAGGTGAAATGTTCAGCGCACACACAGTGGTTGTCATGGCAGCTGCCAACCGTCACACACCGCTAACATTTTCATTCACAGGGCTGATACTTCCCTTGGAGGTACCATCCAAATGATGTATTCCGATCGTGACCATCGAATAATCCTTAGCCATTATTTTTGCCTCTTTTTTCAAACTCTTCATTTGTGCTAGCTGGAGCTGGCTGGAATTATACGCAAGTGCTGGGATAGTGTTCACTAAAATCAGCTGGAAAGGTTTCTTCTCCTCCTTGTAGCGACACTGAATATAACGAGAGAAAGCCGAGCGGTAGGTTTTGTTGAACAATGTATATACGAGTGGGTTGACAGCCGAAGAAAGGTAGCCAATCCAAACAAATACGTTAAGTAGTTCTCCAATGACTTCTTGATTGCATGACTCCTTGCAAATTACGGCCATCACATTGGTGATGAAAAACGGGCACCACATCACAACAAACAGAAAGAAGACAATGCCAAGAACCTTGGAAGCCTTCTGCTCGTTGCTGATGGATTGCATGGTTCTCCTCCCGGAAGTCCCCACGTCTCTGTTCAAAGAGCGCTGAAAGAGTTTTTCTGAGGACAGGGAACTCTGAGGGAGGAAGCTAAATGAAGCAAACTTGGTCTTTGGGCCAATGTCATTCACGCATAGCATAGCTTCCTTCTGCAGCGACTTGATAGTTAAAAAGTAGGTAACCACCATGATGGTTAGAGGGATGAAGAATGCCACAAAAGAACCTACTAGGACAAAATTGTCATCTGCAAGTAAACAGCTGTCTTTCTTAAACACTTTGGAGTCATCTTGTAGTCCAAAGACAGGCACAGGCATGGAGATACCTGAAGGTGGATTAGAGAAAGAAGAGGTTAAACACAATAATAAAAAACATGATTTTCAGTCTCCAAGAAAAATAAATTAAAAAGCGCTCTTAGCTATACACAGATCATTTCTCAAGTAATTAATGGTTATAGGACACAAACGAACGCTAACAGAACCACAATCAATAGACATCCCAAAACAAACTGAATTTATATATGGGAAGGAAAAATATTGCATCTCATGTTTCAGCAGCAATACAATGCTAGTCCTGTTCTTGGGACATTTTACTGGGGCTACACAAGAAAAGGTGCTGTGTGAAACATTGGTCTTGTAGGTGTTGAATTTCAGGAACCACGCTGTGGTCTGCCAAGCTCTGGCGTTTGTGCTGCCACCACCTTTGCAGAGTCTTGGTGAAGAGAGACAGGGGAAGAGCAGCACTGGTGTGACATGGGATTTTGCTGTTGCTCTAATCTGAATTTCCTCTCTCCCTCAAAGAAACCTCAGCCACAGGTATTAATAGAACACATATGCTTCCACCCAGCTGTCCCATGACACCTGCTAGCAACAAGAGCACGACTCCTAACATTCTTGGATCTCCAGGCTTTCTTCTTAGTTCCTGCCACCTTGGCAAAGGCTTTTAGCAACTATAATAAAGATGATACCATGTCTTTTTTTTCTGAGGTGCCTTAAGAGTGGTCTTGAGCTATTTTTCATAAGAGAATCAAAAATATTCTGCATACTGGTTTCTGACTAGGCTGTCAAATACTGATTTTAGGAGGAAAGATAAATTTTTATCATAGGTCTGAGAGTAATCTTTCATTGGGTCTTTTTTCTTTTCTCCTTGTAATCCCCATACAGCCGGCACAGTCTAAATGCTACAAAAACTTTCCATGGCAACAGCCAGAGGGAAGACGAGGACAAATTAAGCACTGAGAGACACCGATGAGCAACCTGAGATGTGGTTCACCCAGCAGGACTGCCAAGGTCCCTTCATGATACTGCATCTGCTACAGGTTTCCCTCTCAATACACAGCCCTGAGGGCAACAACAGCCCTGCAAACTTTGTCTTCCCCCTGCTATGTCCTTGCCCTGTCATGAACGGCAAGGCAGGTGGTGAAGTCCATTCTCATTGGACTCTCTGTCTGATTCAAGCTCACTCAGCCATTTCTTCAGGGACTTCTGCAAATGTTGCCACTGTCTGTGTAAAATCAAGCAGCTGCTGTTTCTTTGGTTGTTGTTTTGGGTTTTTTTTTCAATATTTGTCTCCTCCCTTCCCCACAGAGGGATGCTGTCTCTCCAAGAGGGGCAACGTTCAGATAGCAAAAGAGATGATGTGTTTTGAACACAGTAGAAGTGGGGTTGTGAAGCAGGGAGCGATAGTACTGTTTGGATAAGAGCAGCCAGGAGTCAGTCTCCTATGGAAAGTTAACATCATCAGGGAGCTTCAGTCCCCTTTGCATCTTTGAAGAGAAATCCCAGATTCTGTATTTGGCTTCTGAGGAAGAAAAAATTAATTAGAGAAGAATTTCTTATGATGTGAGGATGATGCTGTGCTCTGCTTTGTCCCCCGTGTGCCCAAGAATGTCCTTACTGGTTCACAGAGTCCTGAAACTCATCCTCTCAACATCAGAACTTCAATGGTACCTCTACCTCCCTTCTTTTCCCTTCTTCCCACTCTGGTGCTTAGACTGGGAGCCCTTTAAAAGCAGAGGCTGTCTCTTCATTTCACAGATTTCCAGTGCCCAGCATGACAGCTCCGGTCCTACAGGTTGGCTGTGGAGTTTGAGCACAGTACAAAACAATAATCATAACAGTAATAATAATATTAAACTATTATTCTCTTCAAATGTTCCATTCTTCTGGTGCTTCTGGAGCTTCTACAAAGCTCTTTATTTTTCTAACACCACTGCTCTTTATTTTTCTAACAACACTGTAGCTTATTTTATCTGCACAGCTTTGAACTGAGTCATGGCAATGCCTTGGGCCAATATACAAAAGTACTATTCTTATCTGCCCAAGGCAGAAGCTGATGGAGAGCCTGCGGTATTGCCCTTTCTGTTTCTGTTCAAAGACTGTACAAACCCTAAATTCTTGAACTTGGGCTGTGAGAAACCACTGAGTGTGATGCAAACTCATAAAGTGTGTGGCAGCTCCTGGATCAAGCTGATTAAATCTTCCAGTAACTCCAGGAAAGCTGCTGCCTAAAATGGTCGGAGTTTTGCCCGACTGGTGGTACTGAGGGAGAGGTCACCTGCAGGAGCCGCATCGACCAGCCATGGCTGAGTAATCTGGGGTGCAAATCACCTCCAGGGAACTGGGGAATGCTTTGAAGTTAATTTTCTCTTTTGGATGAGTTGAGAGGATACTGAAAGCATCCAGCACCTCCCAGCTGCATGAAGACACAGCACTAGTCAGAGCAATGCCGCAAGTTTCCTGTCTAGTTCTGCCCTGTACAGATAACAGCAGGGCTATTTTTTCCTGTAATTCAAGGACCTCGTCTGAGCTGCAGAGATAAAATAAGCAATGGTATTGACAGAGTAAAAAGATGGCTTTCGTTACTACAGACCTTATGGTTCTGCTGCATCAGGAGGCATGGGAGGAGAGGCAGCAGCACTAGAAAGATGAAAATTTTAGCATAATTGCAAGCTTTTTTCAATTAAAAGGCCACAGTCAGCTACAACTCCTCACCCAAAACACAAAGGCAGCAATTCCCCATCTCCTTTGTTTTATTGTTGGTAGCTTCTGGAGGACGGGCATCTAAATCCGGATTTCTGGCTTTAAAAAATGGAAATGAGCTTCAGCTTTATAGCTGGAGTTTCCACATTTCCTTGTCATTCCTTTAGCAAGTGCAGAAGTGCTGTTCACAGCAGAGCTGTAACAGGCACTGCTAGTCATGTAAGTTTTTCTGAGTGATGGTTCAAGGCATCTTTCCCCTACAGCAACAGGTAACTGTATAGAGTTTGAGAAAACTGTACTACAGTGTTGTAACAGAAAACACCGACAGCTGTAACCTGCTTTTTGTGCACATTCCAGTTCAGATGATGTAGGGCATCCCACAAATGGTATTGTGGCATTCCTGCATGGAATAAATTAACTTCCAGCCCAATTCTCTCTTTTCATATCTCTACAGGGACTAAACTTACTGCTTTCCTCCCCAGTGGAACAGAGTTTGTCCCTCAACAGGTAGCTTCTGTTTTCTGTAGCATGGGGATAGCAAATCCCAGTGAGGACATGGGAACCGAATTCAAAGGTAGTCATATTTAAACTCTAAATAAAGGAGCTTCCATGTGCAACTCATGTTCCCTATTTTGATGCGATTTTTAGGAAGCAGCATACAGGGCCAAGAATGTCACCCACATGTCACTCGTGTTTGGTCAAGATCGAGCTTGTACTGTAGACACATAACAAAAAGTCACAGTCTAAGCTGTATTAGCATTATTGCAGCTGTCTGAATTCATTCTTAAAGATCAAAGCTGACCAATCTATTTCTCCTTGATGATTCAGATGTGTCATTTCTTGCTGGTTTTATTGTCCTTGCTTTCCAGCTCCCTGCTCTTGGTGACTGTTGATGTTTAAGAAGAAACAGGCTGCGTCTGTGTATTCAGACATCAGGAGATGAAAATCAGCTTCACAAGAAAGGATCACGCAGTGCTACCAGGCAGTGACGAGCAGGTACTTGGGAAACGGACCATGTGCAAACAGTAGATCTGGAGGAAACAACCTGGCAGGGCTGTAGCAGAACAGCTATTCCACACCCTGCCCATTCCATGTTCTTGGCTCCCACTAGCTCAGGTCAGCCTGGAAAAAGTCTTGATAACCCTTGAATGCTTTTTTTACTGTTTATCTTATTCTGTTTCAAAATCAAACTAAACTGAGACAAAGGAAGCACTCGGCACAGAATGCGAGCAACCATTCAGGCACCAGAGGTATATTAACCACTGTGTTTCCAGTTGACATTTCCACTTAGAACATTTTCCCTTGTGGACAAACCCTAAATATTATGTTCCTGTGGTAGAAGGTAGTTTATTTATATAATATAGCTTGATTTATACACAGGTGGCTGTTTCAAACTCTATGGACTTTAATAAACCACAAAACAGAACTCAAACGATAAAGATGAGTAATAAATCCTGCATTAAACCTGAAGCATTTGGACACAACTTCAGAATGACAAAAGGCTCTTGAAAACACCAAAGGTTAAGAAGTAAAGCAATAGCATCCTTCTTTTTGTTCTCTCAAAAAGCCTGGTAAAACCGACAAAGGTTGATTTAGTGGTACACATTGCTGGCTTGCAAATCTTCAGAGGTGTAAAGCAGCCATAAAATGTCTTTAACTGGACAGGTAAACTGGATTTGCAGCTGCCTTGAGCTGCTGAGATTGTCAATGAATCAAACCCAGAATTTACAATATGCCCAGCAGAATGGCACACTTGTTCTACTTAGGATGAAGAGAAGGAGGGGGGAATGAACTGATAAAATCAAGGTTCCTTTCATGAAGTTCCCTCCAAGCAGATACTGTCAGTCACAGGCTTTCACCTCACATATATCCATTTCAATCAATTTGAATACAAATGAGCATTACTATATGCCTTAATAAATGCCCAAGGGTTAGGAAATGTCTTTTAGAAATGTCTTTACAGTTTCTCAGCAAAATTTGTCACCTTTGTTCACCTTCATATGAAAAAAGAAAAAAGCCTCTCCAGCTCAAGCTTCAGCAGTGGCATTGATTCATAAATACTCATGTTACGGGCCCAGTCATGGGCACATCAGATGTGCTGTGGCACTGGAGATCTCTGAAGGGATTGCTGCTTGGAGAAGGCTGGTCTCTCCTTAAAGCAGCTCGGTGTGGCAATGTTGTCTAATTTCTTTAGAAAAACCCATGCATGGTGTCTAGTGCCTTTCTGTAATCCAGGAATGCCTTTCCTTGGTATATCTACAAAATCAAAGAACAAACACCCATCCATACATACTTGCTGCAACTCACGGCATACAAAGCATACCTCAGTTTCCTGTTTTATAAGAATTGCTTTGATGCAACATAACCATTACATTATTTTCAACATTTTGGACTGAAATAACCACACAACACAATATTTATTCATTTGGGTTACCATGGTGCGCTGTGTGGATGTTTGCTTGCTCTAGGAACACAGATCACAGGGAGCCACTGGTTGGCGGAGGACAGTGCATGGACCATGTCCTTCTCTGAGTGTCAAGGATGCAAATGTGTCTGGACCTTGTATCAGGAACTGGAGTTTCACAACAGCTCCTTATGTGCTTTCACTTAAATATCTACAGAAGAGCCGCTCAGTTTGGCTCTATGTCTTTGTTTGACATGTGGCACTCACCATTACACGAGTCATTATTTCCCCAGACCTGCAAACACTTCACTGATTTCTGCAAAAATCTGAGTCTCCTCCTGATTTCTCATTTATGTTCTCAGTCCTGAAGCCTATTTCTTACAAGTAGAGAGATGTGTCTGTCCAAAATAATTTGCAGGACTGTGATAATAAATTAGATACAGAATTAGAGGAACATTACAGGGAGGACAGAGCAAGAAATGAAGGACAGTTGCCCCTTTTTGACGCAACTGATTAGAAACCCAGGGCTCCAGGATGGGCTGAGTTATGAATGGAAAGCACTGATGGAGTCATTTGCTGCTTTGGTATAATCCTTTTCCCTTACAAAATGTGAATGCAGCCCTGTTTCCCAGGGGCAGCAAGAACCCAATAGCAGGAAGCAGTTTCTTTGCTCTTGGTTTTAAGTGCTGTTCCTGCCTATACACACCTCAGATCCCCTTTCTTAGCTGTGCTGCAGGACTTGTTTACAGCAGTTCTGTGTATTTTGTGTCTGCTCCTTCCTATTTCATTGCTGGATTTTCTGATCCTTCTGAGTATCTGAGGAAGGCACAACCTTTTGCATAGTGATTTTCACTGGAGCCTCTCCACCAATATAGTAGTTACTTTTCAGCTAGTGACATTATCTTTGGTTTGGGCAGAAGCTTCTGCTAAGGTGCTTATTGGCTTCTCACAGCTATCTCAAATCGAGAGAAGTTGTTATCCCCCAGTGTAATGTGATTACCCAGCCACTAAAGGGACTAGCAGAGGCATATAGAAGTCTACACTTACCAAATAGCTAGAAAGAAAGAAAGATTTATAAATGTCCTGAGGAAATTTATTTTGAAAAAAGGATTTAGGGACTGGGGATTTCAGATTATAGCATTCATGTATGCCGTGAGGAGCAATGGTGAACAGACCCTGATGGTTTCAGCTGAACAAGCAGAAATAGTCTTGCTATTACAACCAAACGATCTTAGTTCAGTGCCAACAGAGGTTTGTATAGGCTGCCTTCATATTCTGTGGACTGCAGTGGGCAGAGAGAAGGACTCCAAGGAGTAAGAAATTGTTGGACAAAGCTGTGCTGCCTGGTCTGGTCTTTCATAAGCAGGAAGGCAGTCACATTTATCAAAGCTAGTCTTGGTATCTCATCTGAATATTAAATTTTTCAGTTATTTTCTAATGTGATTGTAGTTGTTCCCAGGTAATGAACTCCTTAGCTCTTGACTGCATGTTGCCTCATTTTAACTGAAGCTCTGCAGTGCTTCTGTCTCTGTAGAGTAAAAGTCTTTCTGCTTGGAGTTAGCACACTGGTGACTTGCTGTGTGGGACAGCCACAGGTAAAACCTTCACCTGCAGGACCAGCAAATAGAACAAGTATGTTCTTGATCAGTGGAAACCTCAGAAAATTGGAAGACTTTATCAATTTATAGAGAATTTTTTTTTCAGATGACACATAGAATGATAGAATCATAGAATCATTTTGGTTGGAAGAGACCCTCAAGATCATTTACCATTAACCTGACTCAGGCATTAAACCATGTCCTTAAGCACCTCATCTAAACACCTTTTAAACACCTCCAGGGGTGGTTACTCCACCACTTCCCTGGGCAGCCTGTTCCAATGCTTGAAAACCCTTTCAGTGAAGAATTTTTTCCCAATATCCAAACTAAACCTCTCCTGGTGCAACTTGAGGCCATTTCCTCTTGTCCTATCACTTGTTACTTGGGAGAAGAGACCAACACCCTCCATGCCACAACCTCCTTCCAGGTAGTTGTAGACAGCGATCAGGTCTCCCCTCAGCCTCCTTTTCTCCAGGCTGAACAGCCCCAGTTCCCTCAGCTGCTCCTCACCAGACTTGTACTCCAGACCCCTTACCAACTTTGTTGCCCTTCTCTGCACTCTCTGCAGCACCTCAATGTCTTTTCTGTAGTGAGGGGCCCAAAACTGAACACAGGATTCGAGATGCAGCCTCATCAGTGGCCAGTAGAAAGGGACTCCCTTCCCTCATCCTGCTGGAATACTTGCATTCCATCTGCTTGTTTACTACAGCATTTTTATCTACTGAGGGAGAGAACTTTTCCTAAATAAGTAAGAAATACCAAACTGCCCAGTAAATAAATTTTTGCCCAATATGACTGAAGAACAAAGTTATGTGTACCACTTGCCGTGTTCTTACAGAGATCTCCCATGGATTCAATGAATCTCCCGTTTACTGTGCTTGGTTGGACCTTATGGTCTAATTCTGAATATTTTAGTGATATTAACCCTGGAGAAAGATATCAAAAGACCCCAGCCCTAGACTCAAGTGTGTCAGCTTTTACATAAAAAACGAATATTTTTACCTTGTGTAGATTACTGTGCAAATACAGATAATTATAAATGCATCTACAGGGAAGAAGAGGGAGGATTTCTTTTTGCAGCGAAGGCCGGACAGAGTTGTTTAGTTCCAGGATGTCCAGGAGTTTGAAAGCTAATAATAGAGCCTAAAAATCCTTTTCCTCTTTAGTGATCCAGAGGAACCCACTCAACCTAATCTCCAGTAAAGAGCATGCCATTATGCCACATAAAGCAAACTTGTCCACCTGAGAAAGCACCATCCTTGTGTTCCTCGGGTGAAAACTTA
The DNA here is from genome assembly GCF_036013475.1 of Columba livia. Classification (NCBI taxonomy): domain Eukaryota; kingdom Metazoa; phylum Chordata; class Aves; order Columbiformes; family Columbidae; genus Columba; species Columba livia. The sequence continues at coordinate 31,840,575 of NC_088602.1, read as the reverse complement.
GCCCATCTTTAGAGAAAGGACACATAGCCCTGCCAGGAGGGAGACAGGGTGGTATGTCACATGCACAGTGCCTGAAGGAAGTCGAACCACGGCTGCAAAAATCTAGGGGTAGGGAGAGGTTTCTAATGTAACAATAAAAGACTTCAAGACCTCTCACCCTCTAATTTAATTGCATTATTATTTGCAATATCAATTTATTTGCAGTCTAGTCTTTGGTGAGGTTGGGACTGGTCACCATCTGTGTGCAATAGAGACTGGTCACTATCCCCAAGTCTGGAAAAAGCAGAGAGTAAGGCAGTGTCTGGCTAAGCATGAGGAACCAGCTTGCCTGGGGTATGCTGGCTGAGCAGAGCCCAGGTCTGAGGTAGCCAGATGGCAGCTACAGTCCTGTTGTCAGCTGGGAGTCAGTAGGGAGCTGGGCTACAAGTTCTCCTCCAGGGCATGGAGGCTGATGATGGCTGTGTAGCCACTTCATCCATGGTGATTAGAAGTGATTAGATGTGGCTGACCTTGTGATAAAGAGCCTAATATTTAGTTTGAAAAATTGCAAGAGGTGCCACAGGTCTCCAGCCTCGCTCTGCACAAAGGGATGATCTGCTGCTCATTCATACTTAAAGCTCCTGAATGGACAAATCTGCTACTTCTGTGGCTCAGCAAAATGCAGGGTAAACACACTTTTTCCTTTCTGTGTACTCAGTTATTGTTGTTTAAATTACACTGGTGTTCTTAAGTTCCGTGTAGCAATGGTTTGATTTCTTCTCAAAAGAAGTTACAAATTTACAGGTGTCACTGACTTAGGTAAATATGTTAATTTGAAAACAAAAAGAACCTCTAAGTGGGATCGGCTCCAGCCACCTGTGATATCACTCCTGTTCAGCACAGGACCTTTTTGTATTTCATAGAATCATAGAATCATTTTGGTTGGAAGAGAACCTCAGGATCATCGAGTCCAATCATAACCTAACCTAACTCTAGCACTAACCCATGTCTCTAAGAACCTCGTCAAAATGCCTTTTAAACACCTCCAGGGATGGTGACTCCACCACTTCCCTGGGCAGCCTGTTCCAATGCCCGACAACCCTTTCCCTGAAGAATTTTTTCCTAATATCCGATTTAAATATCCCTCTCTCTCCATCATCACATCAGATGGCTTGGCATTGGTCACAGTTCAGGCCCCTAGGAGAATAGATTTGGGGATAGCTGTGCTTTGAGAAAGAAAGAAATACTATACATTTGTAACAGGGTCTTCCTGGATCACACATTGTCAGTCTGCCTTTTTAGCTATGAAGCTCCTGAAGGCTCCTCAGGGCTAACTTATTCTATGCTATACATGCTATGTACACAGTAACGCATAAAAAAGATTAGACAGACAGACAGATAGATAGATAGAGTAGCAAGAAGCTAGAACTTACGGAAAGATCTTAGGTATTCCACTGTGTTAGGTATTCCAATGTGATGGCTGCCGGAACAGTCTAAGTGACATGATCCTCTATTATCCCAGTTTTTATACTTCTGGGCTTTAAATTATTACTTGGTATGATTTGTTGAATGCTGAATATTTACTTAACTCTGCCTTGTTCCTCCTCTGAACTGAACATAATTTTCTATTGATATCTCTCTGAGATTTCTCCAGCAGTGCTGCTTGGCCTTCTTGAGTAGTTTAACAGGAGACTGAATGTAACTATTAGATAAGTTGTTTAATTATTATTATTTTTGTTAGCGACAATTTTGCACTGAGTCTGAAGGGCACAGACAACTAAAACTGTAATTCTTCTGGATTTCCTAGACCTCAGACCAGGTCCCATTTTAATTTACATCTCTTATGGTTACTTGCAGAGGCTGCTGATGAAGCAAATGATCAGCTTCTTACTAGTTATACAAGGATGCTGCACCAATGGCTGGACAGTTATTTGGGTAAATGTCCTGACGTGATGGATAATTTGGAAGGAAAAAAACAGGACAAGAAGCAGCTTAGAGACCTGCACTGGTCTGAACATCTTGACTCGAGATCCTGTTCTTTATGCTTCACTGCCCACCCAGTGGGTAATGCCCTTCACCCCGAATGACCTGCTCTTTTGTCAGATCACTCAGTGCCCTGATCACATGTAGAAGATGGCAGGATTGAAGAAAAGATGAAAAAGTGTTAGAGCATATATTTGCCATCTACCGATGTCTACATAGGTGCTATAGCACAATCCCTAGGGCTATCTTTCTTGCTAAATATGTCACAAACCACCTTGAAAATGAAAAATAAATACATGACCTACCCTTGCCATAAGAAATGGCTACTCTGCATGCTGGACAGACCTCCTCATGTCCTACAGTAGTATACAAGGCAGGCTTGTTTAACCCTGGGAACATTCAGCCTTAAACTTTTGGGCACTTTGACACGCTGCTCACTCAGTGCACCTGAGACCTAAAACCACAGTGTTTATCCTGGGATGCTCACAGTTCAGCCCAGCCTATGGTCCTAGCAATAGTGGTCAATTTGACATGTCAAAACTTAGATCAAATACAAAATCATAGTGAGGGTTATCTTCTGCTGAGAGGAAACAAGTCTTCCCGGTGGGTGTGATTTACTTGCAACATAAGTGCAGGGCTGAATACCATGAAATACATAGTTCCAATTTTGATCATCCAGAAAAGAGGCCCTTTATTGCGATGCCTCAGCCTGCTTTCAGGATGTCACTGGAGTTTGACAGACCATTTTCCATCAATGACTCTGGAGGACATCATAGGATAAACCAGCTGACAGATATTTCTAAATTTGTTGTAGGTAATTAGGAATACGTTGTTTCAGCTCTGACAAAACCCGGGACTTTTATTAGCTGGGCTGGTACTTAGAAATGGTGCCAATAGCATGGGCCAGAAATGCATGGGGAAGGTTAATTGCAGCCTAAATGTGCAATAGTTTGCAATGTTTCTGGTAATTGGGCTAAATGTTAGGATTTCATTTTAAAGCAGAATTCTGTGATATGTTTATTTTTCCTAGCATTATCAAATGCGAAATCTGGCTTAGTTAAAATTTGATGCTTTAAAATACATAAAAGAATCTGTGAAATTGCACTGTATAGTTTTTAAATGAACAAAGATTTCTTTGTTCTTGACATTTTCTTTTATGCAATACAGTGCTACTTTAACAACACTATTTTTAATTTAGAAGGCGATTAAATGCAATTACAGTGTACAGATGACAGAGTCAATAAATCCTAACATGATTCCTTTTCTGCTTATTTATACTGCATGTGGCTTCTGCTATGCAGAAATCCCAGTTCCTCTAGTTAGAGATGCTCAGGTAATTCCTTGGTCAATATAGGATCCCTTTTTGAGCATGTACTGTTGTGGAGACCTACAGGAAGAAGACCAGAGCAGGACTGTGAACATGTCGTTTCTGCACTTTCCAATACCTCACATAGCACTTTCTGCAGAAAAGAGTATCCTGAGGTAGGACCTAAGCCCATCCTTCACCCTCTGGATGAGGAATCCATTCTGGATTCTTGTATGTATTTCACACTGTGCTGGGTACACAACTGGCTAAAAAAATATCACCTTTTGGAGAAAGAGGAATAACTTAAAATAGGTACTGTGGTGTTGCTGCCTTTTTCCTTAAAACATTCCGTTTACTCTGAAGTATCTTACAAAGAGAGACTGGCTGATTACAGGTCATATTGCCAATGAGGAACAGTTACTTATTCATTCAAAGAAACCTGATAGTAGAATCAGCCTGGTCCAATTGAACATAGTGCTTTTTTGCTGTCAGCTTCAGGGGAAGGAGAGCAGGGTCCTTATGGTCTTCAAAGCAAATACAAGTTTTAAAAAAAAAGACAATGAACAAATTCTGTCATCTGTAACTTGACTAACCAGGTGCTTTTCACGTAGCTCTGGTATTAAAAATACAGCTCTATTGTTTAAAACTTGCCCTTAAAACTATTGCCAAAGCAGAAAGAAAAGCCACATGTTAATGTTAATACTCATATTGTGAGCATTCCTCATTCCTTTTTACCTGTAAAGCAGAATGTTTCTTGCAAAAGAGGAGCTCACAAAATGGGTGTGTCCCTTTTTCAGAGGCAAAAACCTTCAGCTCCTGTTAATCAGTAATTGCACAATGAAAATGGTAAATCTGTCACAATAATTATTCTTCATTTGTCAATATATGTACTCGTATAATGTATTCTTCCCCATCCACATGTATGCCAGGTTGCTCCATGCCTCTGGTTTGGGAATGTGGCCATATGGATTTTTATGTTGCTTCTTTTTCTCTGTGTTTTCAAATTTGGAGGATTTAGAAAGCAGTTTAATGATTACCATTCCTTTAGCATTTTTTCATAAAGAAAAGCACAAGGTTGGTAACACCTCATAATCAGAAAACGAAAACAATATATAAAAGTTCAAAATGCAAGCTTTTTTTAACCTTCACAGTTATAAGAGGGAGATATGTGTGGCAGGCTGTTGGGATGCTGGCTGGGATGTGTTCACTCTTCTGGGAAGAACAAATCAAGAAAAAGATTCTGTTGCATGGGAAATACAGGAATAATTTACATCAATGAACAAAGTAAATATGATATTTATGTCTCTTTCTCAGAATCATCTTACGTAATGTCTCATAAACAGAATGTACGTGCTAGCCAACTCAGAAATGTGTATCACAGCACTGAATATTAGCTTCCCTTGAACAACCTACCCATGAAGCATTATTTACTCATTAGTTGTCACTGCTGGTGGGGTCATTAGTATAGCAATGAACTTTGTACTGCCATGACTGTGAGTAACTACAGAGCTTCATACATTGTATCTCTATAAAATGATACAGTGAGGATCTTATTTCTGTGACCTGGTGTTGAAGCTCTAACACTTCATTTATGAAATATTGTGTCTTGACCCTTCATTATAGTCAATGCAAATTTTTCTATATTTTGTGTCACTATTTCTGACAGCATCTTTATGGCATTTTATTTTTATGGTGGCATCTACATCCATAAATGGGAAGGGCCCCAGGGGATTGTACAAACACAAAAACTATAAAGTTTGCCCTTGAGATCTTCCATCTGTAAAGAGCAAATAGTATGCTCACTCTTTGGGAGATGGTTTCATGTGTATGATACAATGAAATGTCAGCTAAGGAAATTATTATAAATACTGCTAAGAATCCAAAGCCAAGTTTTCCGAAGAAATGGAAGCAAAGTGAATGACTACATGGTAAAGAGTGTAGTGTCACAGATATTTCAAGTTTAACTCTAGCATTTCCAAATGTAGGTACTCAACTTTAAATTTATATTGTCGGAGTATGGTGCTGTGTGTAATTATTTGCAATTTTGCATATTTTGGCAGTGTGTTCCATGTTATAACAAGTGATCTTTTCCTGTGCCAACCCATCCCTAAAATAAACTAGAATTAAGTGGCAAATGATAACTATGTCATCTAGAAGAAATGGAGGATGTGGTTGATCCAGAAGAGGGATTCCCAGCCTGAAGCCCCTTGGCTATATTTGCCTTCTGAAAACAGTAAAGGGGCTTTCAAACGAAGGCTGTCCTTGGCAGAACTGAGTGGCTGATGTGCTAAAGGCCGCCAAAGCTGTCATCAAATGACAATGATGGTGGTTGTCCTCTCCAAATCCCAGTTGCTTCCCTGGCCCTTCGTACTCTGTAGGACAGCAAGAAGTCATGGAGAGAAATGGCAGGCTGCCTGAGAAGAGAGAGAAAGCCTCTGTGTCAGCATAAAGCTTCCTGCTGCCAAATCACCAGTGGGCTCAGTTGCACTGGACTTCTTCATATACCTGCAGGTAACTTTTCGCACTTTGGAGAATGCTGCTTGACGTGCTACAGTATTTCTTTATTTTTGAAGCCTTGAAAGCAATGGCAAAATTTTAAGAGAGTTGTTCTGTGGGAGATATTTCACCAGTTTCAGCCAGTTCCACTTCGGATGACTTTTCTGCATGAAAAGTACTGAATAAATCTGAGTTGTTAGCAACTGGGGAGAGCAGAGACTGCCTGGAGGCCACGAACAGATGTATAGGCTGAGTGAGAAATGATAAGAGAAAACTCAGCTAAGAGGATTTGGGTTTCATCAAACTTCACATTACTTAGACCATTAATAGAGCAACAGAGAGAAATAAGGACTGAGGAATGACATCTAAGGGCTTACCGTTCATGACTGTAATTCTTTTATGTGGCCTTTTCAAGGATTTTTAAAGAAGAGAATGATGCATTTTTGTCCAGTTGCAGAGCAATAGGTTTCTCAGGCCCACTTAGGACTCAAAGGTGCTTTACCTGTATTTTTCAGCATAGCCTCTGTTTACAATTCTGTAGACTCCAGTTAAACCCTATTCAAAATTCAACTCTAATTTTTCTAGGTAAGGGCTTTTTATACCTGTTCTCAGTAATGACCTGTGTGCTTTAAACCAAATGGAATAATTTTCAGTGTTTAACTGGCTTTTGCCTTCAACAGCTACAAATAATCTAATTATCTGGCCACTCTGGGTACTGGATGATTTAAGAATTAAAGACATGATTAGAATCTGTTACACTAATTAGAATCCATTTTAAACCAATTGCCTGTGGCATTACATGGTCTAGTGAAAGAAAGTCTGCTGGCTAAATGCTCTTCTTCCACTAAGTGCAAACCCAAATATTAGTATGATTTAGTTTTTTAAAATAATCTAAGAAAGTCAAGATTTCAGAAGTCAAGTAAATAAAATCATCTGTCCTTTTTTAATGCTTTTAAAAAATATTTCATATATCACTGAAGCCAATGGAAGGAAGACCACTGATTGATTGATCTTTGGATCAAATTCGCTGAACAAATTTGTGAATTTAGTGAATAAAAAGAAAATTGTGACTTCAGTGAATAAAAAGAAAATTATGAATTTAGTGAATGAAAGTGTTATTACTTAGGTAAGTTGGAAGTCATAATGGTAGATTGAGAAGCACTGGGAGAACTTTTGCATGCCCCACAAAACAAACTAGAAGCCATGCCCCACAAATCAGCTAGAAGTATTTGCAGGAGCCAGTGATCAGGTGGATAACGATGATACAGCTGACATAATGTTCCTGGATTTCCAGAAAGCTCTGACAATGCTATTTTGTCAAAGGCTGTTAAAGAAATTAAACTCTAGTGGCAGAAGAAGAAAGGTCCTTTTGTAGAAAAAGGATGGGTTGAAAGACAGAAAACACTGGGTAGGATTAAATGGTTTGTTTCCACAGTGAGCAGGGTAGAAGGTAACGTCCAGGAGCCCTCTATGTTTATCAGTGCTGTTCATCCCATCTGTGACCTGTCTGCTTGGACACTGGAGCTGAGTAAATGTGCTGTCAGCACACAACTGTTGGCTGTAGAGAATTGCAGAAGGTCCTCATAAATCTCAGCTAATAGACAGCAAAGTAGCAGAGAAAATTCAGTGCTAAGAAGTAAAGAGTTGTAGGTTAGTTGGAGGGAACCCTATCTAAATATGCAAAACTATTTGTCATTACTCAGGAAAGAGAGGAGTGTCATGAAAATTATTAGAGGACTTGAACACCTCTCATTATGAAGAAAGGCTGAGAGAGTTGGGGTTGTTCAGCCTGGAGAAGAGAAGTCTCCAGGGAGACCTTATTGGGGCCTTCCAATGTATAAAAGGAGCTTATAAGAAAGATGGAGAGAGACTTTTTATCAAGTCCTGTAGTGACAAGACAAGGGGCAATGGCTTTAAACTGAGAGTAGATTTAGTTTGGACATAAGGAAGAAGTTTTTTTTACTATAAGCATGGCTGGAATGGGTTGATCCATCGTTGGAAGTGTTCAAGGTCAGGTTGGATGGGGCTTTGAGCAACCTGGTCTAGTGAAAGATGTCCCTGCGTGTGGCAGGGGCATTGTTCTAGATGATTTTTAAAGGTCCCTTCCACCCCAAATGATTTATAGCCCTGCCATTCTAAGTAGCACCGAAAGCATGCGGATTGGTAAATGTTACATGGAGCATGTTTGTGTTCAGAAAACATTTCCTATTAGTAAATGATATAGAACTTACACGGAAAACACTTCATTCTTCAGAAACCATTTCGTGTCTGTTCTGACTTGGATCATGGCAGATCAGGACAGGGTCAATGACAGACTGACAACCATTTGCACGGGTGAACTGGGATCTATCAAGTTTCCTTATAATACTGGCATTTTTATTCTATATGGTATAGCAACACGCCATGGTGCAATCTCAGTCCAGCCTGGCAGTGACTAGCTCAGCAGATTCTTTGCAGTTTGCTGTGTGTTTGCTTCCCTGTCTGTCCTCTGGAGGACATCACATTTGTCATTCATGACACAGTTGCCAGGCCAGGAACTGACCTGTCTTCCTTGAGCTCATCTCCCCATGGCCTTTGCGTCCACAGGACTAGCAAACCGGCTCAGCATCACTTAATTCCTGCACACCTCAGCATGCTTGCCTGCATTCATTTATATCTATTTAACCTACTCACTGTTTTGATGGCAGGTGGTGTGCAAATGAGATGGAGTTTACCCTATCTGCCCCAAAATTTTTCTGGCATCCACCATTCCCTCACATGTGTCCTTACCCAGCTGCAGTAAAGCAGAACTCTTCACTCTTCACTCATCCCACACTTGAGTGCTTTCCAATAAAATACAGAGTTGTATTTTTCAGAGGTATATAAATAGAGACCATGTTGTTATCACTTGCTGTAGTAATAACAAATAACATCTGCGGCTTGTCTGATCACTGTTAGAAGAAAATTCTCTAGAGAGCAGAAAAGGTGTTTTTACAATGGGTAAATTGTTATCAGTTATTACTGCAAAGAATAGTCCTAACTTTTGAACTGAAATATCAACATATCAGAGAACTAAAGCCTCCTGCTACAGGACATAAACTGTGTTCTAACTAAAAGGGCTTAAATAATACATTTTTCTGGAGTCATTTAATAGTGAGCTAATTCAGATACTCTGGCAGTGAGCTGCTGCCTAAAAAAAGACACCGAGCAGTGTGGATTGCTGGTTTGCCCCTGGAATGGTCATTCTGATCCTTCTGTAAATTTATTTGTGTTTAAAAAGGACAGTTATTTTGCACACGCCAAATACAGGCACCACACGCAATTGCAGACAAAAACAGTATGTACAAATTGAAGCAATGCTTGACTTTTCTAGTTATATGGAGAACACACTGAAAATTCTTGTACTTAGCAGTGTCCAAGATTGGAAAAACTGGACAAAGTAACATGTTTTCTACTGGATTGATAAAAAAGTCACTGATATAAGTGAGATACAAGGTATGATTCGTCTAATCTAAATGAAGACATCTACATCTGAGTTGCTCCAGACCTCCTTTATAGTTGAGCCTAGGGTGGAGTTCACCTGGCCGGTGCAAGACATCTAAATCTGATCACCTGAATGCACCCTGGAGCCACACATGATGCTGTTGAACCTCACCATATCTTGAAGGATGCAGAACTGTCCTCCTGTTGAGTGCTCTTTATATTTCTTGCTGTGCAGCAGAAAATACAGCTATTTTAAGCCATAAATATCCTGAACTGCTTTTTCTCAGACTCTGGACCAGGATCAAACAGGAGACCAGAAGATGATTCAGAGCAGCAGGCAGGCACAGTGTTAGGCATCGTCTCCTTTCCTTCCCCTTAGAAGGATGATAACAAATCACAATTACCCCTTGCAATAATTTTTATTAGCCAGGGAAGAGGCTAATTACCTTTGATTGCTGGCAACACTTACCTCTTGCAGGGCAAAAGTGTGGATTTTTTCCTGATTCTGAATAAATGAGCTGCCAATGCTCAGGGGGGTCTACAAAAGCAAAATAGCTGAAAGGGAACTGTGCTTTCAACATGTTTGAGAACTTCCATCCCGGGTGTGTGAGGACATCCCTGATGGTATCAAACACCAGACTCTTCCCAGCTCCCATGCCATGAGAGTGCTCTGGACCGAAGATGCTGCCACCATGGGAACGGAAGAGCAACACTCCCATGCCTGGGTTTGAGCCTCTGAGGTTTTCCATCACAAATTGATATTCATCTAGGGAGCCATTCATGGCACCTATTTTAGGCTGCAACCCTGAGCTGTCCTGTGGAGAAACTTCTCTCATTTATGGTGAACACAGAGTATCTAATGCCTCCTGAATAGGATGCAATAAATACCCTGCCCTACACACTGAGAAAGGCAGAAGAGATCTGCCCATAAGAAACACCTCTAAGCAAATTACCCTCATAAGAAGTTGGGAACAACTGACTTACATAAAACAGGGAGATTTTTTTTCATTTGAGATAGTTTTTTCTTTTCAGACATTAACGTAATGGTGGATAATCAATATGGGAAATAAACACATCTTTAAAACAAACTTGAACCCAATAGTCCTATCACTGATGTATGTTCTATCAGTGACAGTGCTGCTCAGTACTCCTCCATTTCCTGCTGTTGATTTCCATTGCATAATTACTACATTACAGCACTTCTTAGACTGTGGCAAGCAAAATACTGCAGGCAGGGAATACAGATTTAGACTGCAATGTATGTCAAATCCTCTCAAAGGCTAGAAATGTGCAATTACATGCTGAAATATTGCCTCACTTACCAACTGATATGGTCCAAACAGCAATTATTTTTGCAAAAGCCTTAGTTCTTGAGTTAAACCGGCTGTGATGAATGGGGTTTCGAATGGCAATATAGCGATCCAGTGAGATGGCACAGAGGTGCATGATGGAGGCGGTGGAGAAAAGCACATCCAAGTAGATCCAAATGGCACAGAGCTTTCTAGGTAGAGGCCATGCATATCCTGTACAAGACAAAGTTGACATCAGCTAAGAATATGACATACACCTTTTGTTGTGACACATACATCTTAGTGCATGTATCTTTCTAGGAGAAGCTGGTGGGAAGTGACACTTTCAATAGGGCATGCCTGACACTGTTTTAAGAAACCTTTTTTTATTTGCTTGCAGACTTCTAATTTTGTAGCTGTTGAGATTAACTCTGCTTCTTTCCCAGGGTACAAGCAGTGTATGTTTTTTTTCTTTTCTTTTTAATTCTATTTGCAGACGCTTGGTGTTATAATCAACCATTTCTGGCAGCAAATCTATGGAAAGAGAAGCAATTTTGTCATTGTATTCCTGCAAGTTCTCAATTTTGTTTTAGGACTTTTTATCCACATGATTACTGCATTATTAATACCTGCTGATATGCAAAGGTGCCTGAATTCTGAAACTGAAACTTTCAATTTAGTGGCAGGTGAAGAAAGAAGTGTATTTTGTTGCATACCAGTGATATTTATCTTGCCTGTCTTTGGGTACCTACCATTTACTTCAATAAGGATATTCTCTGTATCAATGAATATTGATAGGCTCCTCCAGAAAGAGGAATCCAAAACAAAAGCATTAGTGTTTACCAATATCCAGCCAACATCTTCGCTGCAAACTGAGCCTTCCCTTTTTTCCTTGTTCTTTTCACTAGCCATGAAGAATAATTGATCACATGCCTTTCTCGAAGCTATTGGAAGTTGGCTATCCTGTCTTGCCTATTTTTATCTTTTCCAGACTAAGCAAAGCCAGTTCCTTTATCTTTTGCTTGCAGATAATGCTTTTAAAGCTTTTGTGCTTCTTGTTTCCCTGCCCTGGAATATATTTAATTTATCCACATTTTGCTTATCCTTCAGTAACCAAAACAGGAGTCATTACTCTTGCAAAGGCCTCCTGACTGGTAAGTGAAATACAAGATCACTTCATAGGTCTTGCAGGGAATGTCCTTACTTACACAACCTGGAATGATGAGTGCCTTCTGTATAAAAATATCATACTAATGACACATGCTCAGCTTATGATACATTTTGAGATCCAGATCTCGTTCGGCATCCCTGAAGCCTGGACAAATTTCCCCAGCAGTAGTTGGTTTGCTGTCTTTTTCCTAAGTGGATAACTTTGCATTTATCCTCACTGAATGTTATTTGTTCATTTCAGACATTCTCTTCAGGGGTTCAGGTGATTGTTGATGATTCTGATGTTGTCCCTCTGAGTGCTTGTAACCTCTGAGTGCTTTGGAAACCTCTGAGTGCTTTCCAAAAGCTTGGTGCTTTTGGAAAGCTGTGTAAGCTCATACTGTCCAAGTTGCCAGGAGCAAATGCTGAGCAGACCCAGGCTAAGCAGGACTCCATTCAAAGGCCCTTCCTAGTCCTGCAGGGAACCACTAATAACTCTCCTTGGAGCAAGTTTTGCAGTTAGCTGTGTCCTTAGCTTGTTATGATTTTGTTTAAAGCATATTATCTGAGTTGCCCATAACAGTGCAGCATAGGGCAATGCCAGAGCAGGTACTGAACACGCTGGTGTTTCAGGGGTGTGTCTGTCTCCTTTGGAGATGATACAATACAAGATTTGCAACAACAGGAACAGAAAGAGAGGCAGAGGAGCTAGGTCTGTGTCAAATTAACCTTAGTCTCAGGCAGCACTGGGAAGACCTATTTCTTGGTGCTATTTGACTGCTGTAATATGTGCTTACCCTGACAAGTCATACAGTATTTATGAATATGTTTTATCTTGTTTTCTGGTCCTCCAGTGGGGAATCCAGTCTCTGGAATGTGTTACATGAGGGTTTGCTTTCAGGGGCAAGTCTTCCCAGCAGTCTCTCCGTGTCAGGCCACCACAGTTTACAGAGGGAAAAGCAACAAAGTATTTTTACACTTGACAACATGTGTCTGTTCTCTTGCTTTAGTGCCCTTTAGGAACATGTTTGTTGTACCCTTCTAAATCTCTTGTCCTTACTCTAGATGTGGATGGAGCAAGGACAAAACAGTATCCATCAGATAACAGGGCGAAGAAAGGGCCAAGTACGTGAGAGGAGCCAACTGTAGATGCAATAAGAGTTAGGAAGGCTGTAAATAGCCTCCAGGCAGGCCTTGGGACATTTTATGTGTCTTTGCCTTATGCTGTGCTCTGGCCACTGTCCAATTCAGCCCTCCATGTATCCAAGAGGAAACAAAACAAAACATAACAAAACACGGCTGCAATTTAAAGATCGGGTAGGCCATCTCTAAGGTCCAGGATTTTATGTGGTCCATAAGAGGCAAGGCAAGGAGGCAAACACATGAAGTTATCCAGGATGGTTGGGCTGCTGCTTGTTGGCACCAGGAGGTTTTGAGTGGAAGGCTAAGGACATGCTGTAGAGAGAGGAGAGAGAAGAGAGAGAAGAGTGAAGAGAGAGGAGAGTGGGGAGAGGAGAGAGGAAAGAGAGGAGAGGGAGAGGAGAGTCCATAGGATGGGAGGTTGCTGAGGAGGCCCAGTGCACCGTCCTGCCTGGTCAGAAGCACATCAGCTGAAGCTGCATCTAAGATCAGCACTCAGCTGGTCAGCAGTCCTCTGAAATGCCTGGTCTTTCCAGTGCAACAGGGAGTTACACAGAATCTGCCAATAATCCCGACAGCTTCTCAACACGGGCATGGGGCAAGTCTCTGAGGCAGGAGCAACAAACATCTGGAACCTGACATGTGATTGGGTGGGAACCAGTGCTGCTGTTGAACTCCGTGAATTCTCTGCTCTGTGGGCACATCACCTTGGTGGGAGTCTTTTTCTCCAGAGGAGGCTCACGCTGTTGGGTGGATGGAGAAGCCTGACTGGCCCAAAGACTGCAGGTTGGGCAGATGTGTGGCTGGTGTGGCAGGGCATTCAGAATGGGAGTCATCCACAGTAGCTGTAAAGCTCTCAAGATGGCAATCATCTCTCTTTTGAGCAAAACAGTTCCCCTTCAAGGGGTTGCAGGGTGGGTGGTGAAACACCCTTGTTCCACAGCCTTGGAGGTACTCCAGCAGAGCAAAGCAGATGCGAAGGCACTCCATTTGGGCTCAGGACTGTCAACATGGGAAATGTGGCTCACGCTGGCTGTGTCCTGGCCTTTCTCTGAGTGGCTGAGGCCAAGCAAATGCTCCTGTATAAGGGGAGATTTCCCTCTGCAGCATCATTGGTTGCCCTGGAGAGGTTGGGGGTTCACCATGCCAAGACAGCTCTTCTGGTACCTGTGCGCAACACCAGATGATTTTTCACACCAAGTTACCCTGCAAAGGCCTCCCCTTCTTGACCTGGCAAGGGAAAAAGCAGGGAGAGAGGAGGGAATGCCAGCACACTGCCTTGCCTGCAGCTTTAGGTGCCCTGCTGCTCCTTTGTGCAGCCATCACAAGGGAGGACAACACAGTCTTCCTCCTGCAACAAGGATTTCGGCTTCGCTGCATGCAGGAAATCCCATGTCCTGACCTCCAAATTGCTTCCAAGATGCAGGTTTCAGGTGCCTCTTTCCTCAGCAGCAGAGCCTGGCCAGCAGGAGTCCCCGTTGCATGTCTCAGGGAATCACTCAGAATTTAAAAGGGTTTTGCTAATCTCATGCATCGGAAATTTTCTGCTCCCATGGCTCCCTTTTACACTGTTTCTCCCGCTAAAGGTAATTGCACCACTAATACAATAAATCACAACGTTACACCGTCACTGATGCCAAATACAGTCTGAAAATGCTACTGAGCACAATCTGTGTAGAGATACTGAAACTGGGAAATAAACTTTCAATTTTCTGGATGAAATCTCTCTTAAATCACAGGCTCATGCATGGACCTTTAGTTCCAAAATAATGAAGCAATAGAAATATTTACAAAAACCTCACTTTCCTCCTGATGTTGTCCAGTTTCCCCTTGAACTGTAGCAATTCAGTTCTGGCACTAGAAATCTTGTTTCTCAAAGTTTAGGGATTATAACAGCCTGACAATATTGGTACTGAACACATAGGCTGCTGCTTTTTTCTACGTGAGATGTGCTGCAAGTGATTTTGATGAAAATGAGAAGAAAGATCTGCTACTAATGACCTACAAGGGTATGAACTGTAAGTCATTATTCACTTAATTGTTAAATGACTGCTTTTAAGAAATCATAGCTTTGCATTTGTAAATGTTACTAAAAATTAGGCAGAATTATTTCCCATTCATTTTTAAATTTTCACAATATTTATGCTAGCTTTTGCTGGTAAGTAGATGTGAAAGTAGGGCACTGGTTTTAAGAAAATTATTTACATTTTTGTTACTTCATTAAAAGTAATTGGAGGGGTTGCCTACTTTGAATCTAAAGGTAGTCATTAGTGCTTCTATGCATATTTGCAGAGCAAAGTAACTGGCAGGACCTTACATTCTCATTAGGAATATTGAAAATTACTAGCCACAGAAAAACACTGAAAGAATAGAGAGAAGCATCTTCACATACACTTTGAAACAATTCCTTCAGCAACAGATTAATAAACTATTGTCCTGGACTGTGCTTAAAATGCCTGTCACTAGAAATTTAAAGTAGGAAAAGATTCAAGTACTTCACCTGTTCGTACATCCCTTAACCAATTACACATATTTCAGTTTGTATGGAGTGACTACAATTTTTTGTGGTAAGAGAATGAAAGAATCAAAACAACAACATATGCATGCAATGTTTAAAGCTTCTCAATACATGCAGTAAGTTACACAGCTAATACTCACCGTACAGTATGGTTAACATTGACACAGGCATTACAAGGAAACCCAGCAGCATATCAGCTATTGCAAGTGACATTAGAAAATAGTTAGTGGCATTCTGTAGTTTTTTCTCCAGTGACACAGCCATGATGACAAGAATATTTCCAGCAATTGTTAAAACAATCACTATGACTGTCAGCAGAGCTGGCCAGTTTTTCTGTGAAAGCTGAAACAGAGAAGAGTAGCACGGTGGAGTCGTGCTACTTTCACTCGAAACATTGGTTAGGTTTTCAGAGTCCACAGTCAAGTTAAAGAGATGTGATGCATTAATCTCTCCAGCTCCATAAACATTTCTGTAAAGTCTTCTCTCATGATTTATTTGTATTAAAGATTTTGCAGTTGGGTTCGCAGAGCTCTCCTGATCACAAAGAATATCCATTGCGAAGTCTGAAACCGGTAGGATAAATAGTGAAAAACAGGAAATTATCGCCCTTTGTCACCATCGGGCTTTATATTCCTCAGTTGTCCATGCCAGAAGTTGAAGGAGCACAATCTTTTATCGGCCGTATTTTTGCCACTAGCGTGATGTAGAAAAACATACCAGAATTACTCTGAATGCTGAAATGTTTTGTTTTCAGTTCCATAGGAAGTCCAGTGTAGGCATATATTGAAAATCCAGCTGAAAAGCAAAACCAAACTGTAGGATAGAGAATGTGGACTTGAGGCTTCAGAGAGCAAAAATGTTGGAGAAATAAAAGAGAAAAAACTTTTGCAAACCACTAGGACTCCCCTCTGGAGCTACATCTTATTGCTATTGGTAACTGTAATCACACAATTTTAAACACAGCAGTATTAAAATAGCTTGCCATACAAAACAGAAGAGCTCTTGCTTCCCTATTAAGAAAGTTGATTAAAGATTCCATCCAGCATCTTTCTCTTGAAATAATTAGACATGCTCTTATTTATAGTTTATCCTTCATAATATGGCTGATAGTTTCTGACTTGTGTTGTATTTCAGTATCACTTTCAGCCTCATATCAGAGATTACACATTCTGCTCCATGCTAGTTTTTATAGCTAATTGTACCTTTTGGCCCAGCCTGGCTTCAAAATGGAAATTAAACAGGTAGATACTATGTTAAAAAAATAGAATTTAAGGAAGACTTACGTTGTACATCAGAGCCCACTCTCAAAATGCAATTAGGTTCACTTTGTACAGATTCACTATATTCTTCACTGTGTTTAGCCAGTTTTGCGTCCCTTTTCTTCAGTCTCCTCCAAAATGGTGGTATTTGGAGTAGTTTTTTGACTTCTAAACTGCACACTTGAGTGAAGCCAGTTCCTGTGCTGCGAGGCTTGTTCTTTTCTTCTGAGAGATAGGCTGCTTGCCGACTCTTTCCTTGTGCCTTTCCCCGCCCCAGGGCAAGCTATATTTAAAATAATAACAATATCAGAGCCCTTCTCAGAGTGACACAAAAGAAAGAGCACACACGCACACACAGAAAAAAAAAAAAAGCAGCCTGCACAGAGCAATTACTGATTTCAACAGGAATGGAATTTCTTGCTTGCTGCCTTGTTCGGTTTGTCAGACCTCCCACTATCGGGATGTCACAAACTGCAAGGTAGCAACAGCAGAGGAGGGCAGGGGAGGGCAGACCAAAGAGGGACTTTTTGGTAAACTAGAAGCTTTTGCAGTGTGTATTTTGGAAGTCCTCTGCTTGGGTGCTTTTTTCAATGCATGCTTTCCATTTGCAGAGGATGGCTTGCAAACACAGCTGTGTGCAATTACAGTGTTTTACAGGATGCAGGCTTAAAAGAGACAAAATCTAAGACTGACAACGGTAGATACTAGTGAAAAATGTAAGTATGAAGCTTTTTGCATGCAGAGGAGTAATTATGACATACTTAAAAGGAAGGACCAATATTCAGTCCCTTTCAGTTCTGACTCCAGGTCTGTGATGAAATATTAACAAAACTGGCAATAGATATTTATAAAAAATAGAAGTCACTCTGATGTCACACATTTGTTAGGATGTGGATGTAACGATTAATGCCAGCAGCCTGCCCAAAGGAAGTGTCCCAAATGAGGCAGTTCAGGAAAGCAAAACAGCATATAGCAGAGGCGGAAATAAAAGAGCCTTCCACTATTTCTGCCTTGTACCTCTGCTGCCAGGACACGGATGAACAAGTAGCCAACTCTTCTGTTTTCCACTAAACCTACACCCAGATTTTCTGAGACTTACAGTTGTCAAATTTTCAGCTGAGTGGGTCTGCTTCTTCCTTGCCCATACTGAAATAGCTTAATTGAGGCAGCCTCAGGCATTTGGCAGTGAGAGCTTGGAGAGGTGTGAGTTGTCACCAGGCACCGGTGGGTCCCAGCACACCCACGGGAGCTCAGTGTGCTCCCATAGCTCAGCTCTATGTGCAGCACCACTAATCCTGCTGCAAACACATGTAGAGTTAGTACAGCTCAGCAGACACATGCTAATCTCTTCAGGGGTCAAAATCTTATCAGACTCTCAGCGCACCCACCTACGCACATCTGAATCTGTAAGGCAGTGTTACAGAAAGCCTTTTACAGTAAAATTCCTTCGGGGCTGGTTTTGTTTCCAGCCGAGCCCAGACCAACAGCCGTCACGGCAGGATGGAGCAACTGGGCAGTACCTCCCACTCATGCCCACTTAGGAGTCAGAAATGAGTCATCCCAGTACTCAAGTTTTCCAGTCTCACAGGTGAGGCCAGAACACTATCAGGCAACACAAGTTGGTGAAAAAGGTTGGTGATGCTGAGTTGAGCAAGAACTTTTTCAGCTCTGGCAGTCTCATCGAGGAGCCAGAAGAGGCCCTTTCCCTCTCTTCTTTTAGACAATAACCAAATGGTTATCATCTGTGTTCACCAAGTGAATTCAGCATCCATGCTCCAGACTGTTTGGTAGCCATCCTTGTGAAGATGGCCTCAACATGAGAGTGCAGATCTGCTGCAGAGGTTGGGCTCTGCTTCTTTTGAACACGGCTACAGTGAAAAACAGGGCATAAGACCCCTTGGTGAGGTCTGCATATAATCCTTGATGAGGAACTCAGGTGTGCTGTTATTTTCTTAGATGGCTCCCTCTGGGCTCTAATGACTCTAAGGTAATCGTCATGGATAAGTGGTAAATGGATGGGAGGTACTTTTTTGCAGGTGAATACTCAAACTATGGGTCAGAGGCCATAGCTGCCAGCAAAGCCCAGCTTCACTAAGCAGGGCTGTGAAACTTTCTCCCACTCCAAAGATGGGAGTGGAGGTTTAGAACCTGGTATTCTACCTCCCTGAATGAATACCCTAAGAAACAGGCTGTGTTTAAAAGGCTTGTGAATCCTGATTTCACATCTGCAGCTCCCTGTAGACATGAAGCAGATGCCCAAAGCTCTTTAGATAGGCACTGCACCATTTCCTTTGGTCTAGCTGTAGACACACCACCATAAGGTCTGAGTGCCTTCTGAGCACTACTTTATCCCTCCAGAAAATGGTTTTACATATGTCAAACTGAGGCACAGGTAGATGAAATGTCTTTTTTAGGTTTGCAGATGAAATGTTGATGAGTCAGAAACCACCCTTGTGTAGCCCAGTGTGCCAGAAACAGATCTGTGTTCTTATGATGTCTTATAGCAAAGTATGTTGGATGTGTTATTGAGCACAAGTATATTGTATTATTTATCTCAGGATTTTTTTTTTTGACTGCATAAACCACCGCAGAAGCCTGAATATGGTTTTCTCTCCATATAGTATCATTACAATAGTCAAGCAACAAAAATACATCCAACCTTCCTGTGCTGAACCCAGTGGGAGAAGGGTGCCAGGACTTTCACAGGTGCTCTTGTCTCCTTTCAGAACTGAGCATGTGCTCTGCCTTGAGAGAATAGTCAGGCACAACTCCTAGATGATTAATTATGTCTAAATTCAGCCTTGACCGTTGCTTTTCCTAAAGGTGGTTAGCTCTGGAAAACTGTAGGTCCCATCATCTTCCGTTTTTAAACAAACCAGCTTGGACTGATTAAGGGAGTGGAACATCTTCCTTATGAGGAAAGGCTGAGGGAGTTGGGTCTCTTTAGCTTGGGGAAGAGGAGACTGAGGGTTGACCTTATTAATGTTTATAAATATATAAAGTGTGAGTGTCATGTGGATGGAGCCAGGCTCTTCTCGGTGGCAAACAATGATAGGACAAGGGGTAATGGGTTCAAACTGGAATACAAGAGGTTCCACTTAAATTTGAGAAGAAACTTCTTCTCAGTGGGGGTGCCAGAACACTGGAACAGGCTGCTCAGGGAGGTTGTGGAGTCTCCTTCTCTGGAGACATTCAAAACCTGCCTGGATACCTTCCTGTGTAACCTCATCTGGGTGTTCCTTCTTTGGTGGGGGTTTGAACTAGGTGATCTTTTGAGGTCCCTTCCAATCCCTAACATTCTGTGATTCTGTGTGATTCTGTGATTCTGTGACTCTGATAGCAGCAGAGCCTCACACACTGCGACCCGCAATCCCAGGCAGGGTGTCTGCACTAAAACCAGACAGCTGCAGTCTGTCCTGGTCTATGTAAATTAAGTGAAATCTTAGCGTAAAATGGCTATAATGTGGTTGACGTTAGACATAAAACATTCTTTAGAAACATAGCTGGCACTGGAATAGTCTACATATTGTTTTTAATTTCTGGAAGGGACCAGTGTATCAGATTCATGAGGGACCCTCCTCTGTTCCCTAGCTCAGCTTGGAAATATTGTAGGACATTAATCTGTCCTCTTGGGCAAGGTTTTTATGCTTGATGTCGTGCATATAACCGCTTCCTAGAAATGCTGCTTTTCAACTATTTCATCTGAAAGAGGAGAAGTAAAAAACCTGGTTTATATAACCGAAATTTTGTGTTCTCAGGATTATTTCAGGTATAAAACTCCCTGGTTTTTGAGTTTGTCATTGCCCTCCTCGATGTTTTAAGTGGATTGTATAACCAGTAAATGTATAAACTGCAGAGGTTAATCGTTCACTCTGACATCTGAAAGTGAGGCAAGTGTGAATAATTTATGTTGCGGTCAAGACTACTACTATTTGGTACCTCTGTTCACATTTACCAGGGGCTGTTGGAGCCATTAATGCCGTGGTGCCTCAAGATTTGAATCAGAGACAAGTTATTAAAAACCAGTACAAGTAACTAAACAGTGCTGCTCTCTTTTTGATGCACGCTCCACAGTCAAGCTGCATCTCTCAACCTCCTTGACCCGTGACGTTGCAACGAGGTGACAATAGGTTGGCATGACCTTTCTGAAATCTATGTAGGAACAGTGTCCCTCAACCTTGCTGTCCACAGGTGATGATCCTGAGCAAGCTGAGTGTTGTGGCATCAGCACCCTTTGTCCTCCCATGGACCGTGGGTCCTGATGGCTGAAAATCTGTGTTGAGTAACTGGTTTGTTTCTGTGGAGGTCTCTGCTATGAAATGGATTGTCTTTATTGATTTGTTCTGTTGATTTCTATCTGTAATAGATACTAAGCACCTGTAATAAGTAAATATATATATCATATATGTACATAAAATAACTGAAACCCTCTCAACCTTCATGTCTAAACCATATGCAAATGCTAGTTTCAGTCTCTGTTCAATCCCAGGTGAAGCTGTCATTTGTCTCTTACTTTTAAAAGCCTGATTATCTCACTCATCCTGGAGTTTTGGAAAGACATACAGTATTTCTGGTGATTTGGAAGGCATCCTCCTTTCTAACCACATGTTATTCTTTCAGGATCTGCAAGTTCATCCACATACTTACAGTCCCAACAAGGAGGTGGATGTGAGAGAGAACCTGGAGCACCTTAAGGCACATCTTTTATCTGCCTAAACCTGCGCACTGAGGTCAGTAACATTGCACCTGCGACCTCTTTTAGGTTTATATGATTCCAGTGGTTCCAGGGGAGCTCAATGGAATTGCTGTGGCATAAAATTGATGTAGTGATCAGTTGGCTGGAAATTAGAGTCAGAATTTTTTTCTTCTCATGCAATTTTGACTATTTAAATGTTTATTTTCCTATATCAAAATTTTGTAATGGAAGTAAAAATTCTGCTTCAGTCTTGTTGATCTAAATGTAACATTTTAATATTGCTGAATTAAAAATGTTTACTTACGAGCCAGCTAACTGGCTGAGATGCAAATTGTCTTACTCCCCTACTCTCCTGGACAATTTATATCCACCACAACAGCAAATCCAGAGGCAGTTTCAATTTGAACTGAGTTGAAATAAAATATGCTTGTTCAGTTAAAAAATAAACTGAAACGTTTGATTTGGGTCAAGCCCATGTAGTGAAGGAAGTATTTTGTTTTGGTTTTCCCAAAGGAAACCTGAATGCTTTGGGCAAAATTAGTTTTTTCTTGCGTAAAAAGTTGATTCTGTGGAAACTTAATTTCCCAATAGAAGCCACAATGCTGGGGACCGTCCATTAAGCTTTAGTGCTGAAGCAATGAATGGCCTCTGATGTTTTAAAGATTAACTCTGCAGCCTTATTTAAAGAAACTTCTCCAAAAATCTATGCTTTATTTTAGTGAAACCTTAATGGACAGCTTCTTCTTCATGTCTTTCTCTCAGCTGTAAATATTAACTATTTATATACCTGACAATAGCTTTTGTATCACCAGAGGCCTCTGCAGACATTTGGTTTACTAAAACTCATTTGGCTTTAGATATTTTAATTTCAGCTCCACTAGGAAGAAGCTGGCAGGTTGGCTTGTTCTGAGACAATATTATGCTGTGTTCTGAGTTACAAATTGGCCTGTTCCTCTCTAGGTAAAATTTTTATTTCATCCAGACACACATCAGTGCAAATCCCATGACATAAAGCTTTATATTCCAGCATTAGTACCAGAATCTCTTCCACTATATTTTTCCTCAATTTAAACTGCCAAGCGGTAGTGAGCATTTTCCACTTGATTTAGTTTACTGCTTCAAGATGCACTTGCTGCCCACAGTTAACACTGGTCATCATCCAAAGCCTGTATCATCTCAGCTGTTATCCAGTGAAATGACGTCTTTTCAATGGGGTGATCAAAACCAAACACCATATTGCAAAGGTGGCATTGTGGAAACTTCCTGCCAAGACAGTATCATCTGTGGGGAGTCTTACCTCTCTATTAAAAGCTGTTTTTTCCTTTCATCAGGTGACAGACATTGCAGAATAAGGTGGGTGCACTTCATCCTTCCTTTCTTTCCCCTCTTCCAATAACTTCCATTGCTTCATAAAAGATGGCGGGTTTGGTTATTTCCCATATTCGCTGCTGATGGTCACTTGTAATTTTAGATCTTGCAGTATTCAAATTAGACTTCTTCTCTCTTAAGATCAGTACACTCCTACAAAAGGAAAACAAAAGCTGTTTCATTTTTTTTTTTGTGTTCCAGGTACTGTTTTTTCAGTACTTCTCTGGGCTTTTTTTTCCTTGTTTCTCCGGTAGTACATGAGCAGAAAAGCAAGAGTAAGCTGAATCCATGAGGATCTTGTTACATTTCTACTTGGACATTGATGGATGGCAAAGCATTTGAAAAACACCCATGACATCAATATTGAATTTGAAGAGGTGGGTCACCTGTGCTGGTTTAGCAGCAGTACAGAGTGGCAGGGAGTAACCCAAATATGTTTGTACTTCCCATCCCCCCTAGAAGCTCATGGGTTCACCAGCATATGGCAGACAGCACCAGAGATCTGGGAAATACGTGGGCACCTGCCAGGCCAGCAGGAGTTAAGATTACAATTATTTTTTCCCTGCATACCTTTCTTGCTTAATATGTCAGAATGGAACAGCTGCAGCCCTGAAGTGAGGATCTTAAAAAAAAAGAATAGCTGCTATTTGTTACAGCTCTCTATTAAAACTGGCAGGTGACTGCTGTTATGTTTTCCCTCTCTTATTCCTGGGATAGCACATTTTCCAACTTGTTATGTTACAGCGTGTAATTTATAACCATCAAAGTAGAAAACATTATGCAGCACATGAATTAGCATCAGTATGAATGCTATTGAATGTGTGCTATATTTATAGAAATATGCAGTTATCCCTCCTTGGCAAACCTAAGCTTTTTGCTATCAAGTTTTGTTTAATGATATTTAACTGATTAGAACAGCTTTAAAAGATGTGTGGAAGAGTTCTGTAAAGGACAGTCCCAATAGGTTTAATTTTGTGTGAAATTAGGCAAAGTTGTTGCCTGTTTTGCAAACATAGTCTAGCAAACACAGGTTGTTTGGGCAATGCGGACTGGCAAGAAGGTACAAACTTGTAATAGAGACTCACTGGCTAATTGGATCCTTAAATATTAGTCATGATATTGTGAATGTGGCTTGTCAACAGTGTTAGCATCATAGGCTAGGATCCAGGCTGCCTGTTTAAGATAGATATCTACCTAAATTGTAGGTGCATAGAAAAACAGTTTCCTTAATGGAAAGGCAATTCAACCTCTCCATTGAGAGTCAATGGAAAAGTTTCTGTGATAATAAATTTAGGAGCACTCATTCCCTGGACTGCCATGCTGGATCCTACCCTGTAATCATTACATATAAGATGGCGATTCACATATCAAGCTACAAATCGTATCTTCCTAGCTTTTGGTTCTTAAAACAGTAAAGCCAAGACACATCTGCAAAATACACTAAAAGAACTGTGTTACCTCCACGTAAGTAAATAGTTTTTTACCTCTAGATGCAGCATTGTCTGAACTAGTTGACTCAGCTCAACGGACTGTGCTGAGGCTTTGGTGCTTGCTTCCAATGTTTTAAATGCTGTGTCCCTTGCAGAATAATTTTACTATAATTTAAGGTGTTCCACAAGATATATAGCATCCTTCTGGCTTAATGGTGTAACCAGTTCCCACCTTCTTTTTTAGACTGTTTGTGAGCAGGTACTTTCTACAGAGCCTGTAAAATTCTGTTGTGGAAGTTATGGGGAGATCACAAAAACTTACAGCTTGATTTGTAGAAGAGACTGTTATTATATACCCAGCTTAATAGACACTGCTTTATTTGTGCTCTAGTTCCTGAATATCACTGGAATCCAAATATTTTTCTTTAGAACACTTAAGGCCATCAAAACTATTTATTTAAAGCACTGAATCACTTAAGGAAAAAAGTGGAATACTACGGAAAGCTAAAATATTTTTCCAGTGGGGATTGAAATCTCTGTAAATGTTTTGGCTTCTGTTTTCTTCCTACTCATTTTTGAGCCCACCAAGGATCCAAACATCAAGTTTTCTATCAATTTCCACCAGTGGTTCAAGTACTGTAAGTTGGAATACAAGTAAAGGTCGCTTTATGTAGTACAATTTACAGCCTCCCACACTCTAATATGTGGCTAAACAGAGCTGCATTGTGGAGGCCAACAGAAAAGCAACTTATTATATTATAGTCTTTTATGAAAATCCACCCTCACTGGGCATCTCCATATATTACACACACGTATTGTGAAAACATGAACTACAGCTGAGCATCAGGGCCATGCAGAACATGCTCAGGGATCCCTGAAGGCACCTCTGATCTGAATGTTAAATTGGCTTTATTGAAATATCTCTTTTAAATGAAGCAAGCCTGATGTCTCTCTTGTACTGGAATATGCCTTCTTAATGATGCTTCCTTGAAAGCTGGTGATGAGAGACAGGAATGATGGAACAGTCATTACCGTTAAGAGTATTAGAGTGCTGAATGGTAAAAGTTATTGCTTTTCTCCCAACCATGTTTTTTTGTAATGCCTGCTAATGCAATATAGGACACTGCAGCTTTCCATGGTATGCACAGAGTCACTGAACTGGTGGATAGGTTACCCCCTTGCACATCAATAAATCCCAGTTAGTTGCTGGTCTGCTCTATGAAAAAGTCCTGAGAGACATGCTGGCAGACCCACTGCAAGAAAAACGCATGAGTAAAGGAGTCCCAGAACCTGGGCAGATCAGAGTACTTCCCACAGCATACATAACCCTAATGGGGGTGGCTGATAGCAGGTTGTATAGCCTTTGCAGCTGTTCTGTATGTCTCCTTGTGAGATACCATCGAGGAAAACACTTCGTGAAGACTGCCAGTGCTACTGCAGCAGGGGCAGGGAGGATGCAGAAGCACCCTTGGGCTGCCCGAAGGATGGATGGGAGGCATCCAGGAGAGCCCTCTGGGATGACAGCATTCCCTGGGACATGCTCGCAGATACGGGGTGACAATAGCCCCAGGGCTGCAATGACTAACTGGGACCTGCACCACAGCTCTCAAGGGATGAGCAGAGCCATGAGCAAAAAGGAAGGCACTTTAAATGCTGATGTGAAAGCAGACGTTCAGGGTGATAAGGAGGAGCGATGCCAAGAGCAGGGGCTGCTGCAAAGTAGCAGGTCCTGCAGAACAGAAAGTGAGGGGGTATAGGAGGATGCAGAAAGATTTGATGTTTGATGAGTGAAGGGAAGAAAGGGGAGAGAAGGAAGATCTATCTATCAGTTATGGTATTTACCTTTCTTTCAGGTGTCAGGTATGCAGAGTCAGATGAGTCTTTGACAAAAACTCCTACCTCCTGTGGCCAGCTAGATTCCTTTGTAAGCCCAGGAATAACCTTTTCCCACATCCATAATTTGAAGTTTGTTACTTCAAATGCAAAACCTCACAAAGTGAAAGAAAAACCCAACAAGATTATATCTGTGTCCAAAAGAGTCATTATGGTCCTGGAGGGCTCTCTTTAAAGTTTAAATCCTTTTTGGCTTTCATACACTGTCAAGTCCTTATTTTAATGCCCTTTTTATCCTTCAGTATTTCTTAGACTACTTTATCTCCACATGTTTGCCAGGCATGCTGTAGAAAGAAAAAAATTCTCCAAGTAACTTAGACCCACATCCCTGTTTGGACTAAGAAAAGTAGAGCTTGGCAGGGGAGTACAGTATCTTTCAAACCACTAGTAAATCAGCGTAAATGGAAAATCTCCAGTTTTCACTCCAGCGTGTTTCCAGGTGTGGGAGGGAAACATCTTATTCTGAGCCAGGTTCTGCAGTGGGGCAGGATCTGGTCTATGGGGATTTTCTTGGTGCCATATCCCAAGGTGCTGTGCCAGTACCTTGTCTGACACTGACTTCTAATACCTCTGACACTGGAAATCCAGTGACAGTCTGAGAGAAAACAACAGAAAACCTGTCTTTGTAAAGGAACGCTTGGAATGGACATGTGAGCTTTCAGTAGAAACTGTATGTAGGCAAGAAGTCATAATTAGTTGCATAGGTTATAACAGGGAGCAAATTTGGAACACAGATTTGTTATTTTTTGTTTGCAGTGATGGGCTCCTGGTGCTACTGGAAGTCCCACCATGGTCTGCTTGGCAGAGGTTAGAGGCTGCATATTTATATATGACTGGTTTTATTTGGACTGCACAATCCACTGGAGAAAAGGCAGTGGGAAAAGTGCCTCTCCTTTCCTGGTTGTCTTGTAGGAAGAGTTGTTATGAACACAACTCGTTTATCAGCAACACATTGTTTATTACAGTCAGGAGTTGTGCGTAGGGCAGTTTGGAAGTAAAAAGGACAGAAGTGCCTATAGTGTGTTGACTTTGAAGAGACACTTCTGCTAAAAGGAGATTCTTTCTGCCATTTGTGCTTTATGCAGAATAAATCAATCACAGAATGGTTGGGGTTGGAAGGTGACTCTGGAGATCATCTAGTCCAATCCAGCTGCTAAAGCAGGTTTACCAAGAGCAGATACCTTGTCAGCAAGAAACACACCCAGAGGGGAACAGAAATCAGACTGTTCTGTGCTGCTGGAAAATTTCAAGGCTACAAAACATACCTGGCACATGCTAGATGCAATCAATACTTCACACCAGAGACCTGCAAGTATTGCACTGAATTGCTTCTTTGATGCTCCATGTGTAGTGTTTAATGTAAAGTGTGGCATTAAAATGCAAGATTCAAGCCAAAAGTTTGCCTTTGAAAGTAAATTGGGCATCCACCCAAGTGCCTGACAGGAGATGAGCCTTGTTTTGTTTTCTACAGGCTGAAACCCCTGGGCCCTGCCAGCCTGGCAGAGTCTGAGTCCTGAGTCAAAGGCGGCTCAGTGAATGCCTCTTTCCTGTAAATGTGAGCTTAAATATCAGGCCGCTGAACTGCTGCATCCGGCTTGAATTATCCTGTACTGGTGATGGGTGAACAAAGACAATAGCATGATCCAAGACAAATAAAGGGAGACTTCGTGAAAGCAAGAAGTTATTTTTCCTGACACTGAATTTTCTGAAACAAATAGTGTTCCCACTAATGTAAACTGAATGAAGAATCAGGCTCCCACTAAAGGTAAGGTGGAGAATGTGGGGCAGAGCTATCTCAGCGACTCTAAGTACCAAAGTGATCCAGGACTATTTTATGGGCTGGACTCTGCAAAGTCCTTTCTGGCATGGGAACACAATATTTACCAGGACTCGTAGGTGGTTCTCCAAAATAAACAAATCAGTGCTACTCACCTCACTGTCCAGACTATGGAAAATTAATTATTATAGAGAGTCATAGAAACCAAGAAATCAGCCTGGTGCTTTGGGAAGGCCATCCCAGGAGGCCCTCATTTCCAGAAAAATGCAAACGTTAAGCTGGATAATGGTGCATCCCTCCCGTCTGCAGCTGTCTGGAATGAGGCTCCCCATTTCCCCATCCTGCTGCTCCTTTTTAGGTTTTTAGATCTGTTGTTCCAAGTTCCTGTAACGTCCCTGGCATCCACGTGTGTTAGCAAGTGAGAGCAATTAGTTCTGCAATGTCCAAACCATCTAGCAAATTACCTCCTGAAGTGTGTTTTCTGTGTCACCCCTCCCAGCTTCTGGGATGAGCTACTGGTCTGGGTTCGTACATGCTGTGTAGCCGCTGACTTTTAAGAGATAAGCAGCTCATTGCTTGCACTCCGTGTCTCCATCTCATGCATGCTCCCTGGTAAAGAACAGGAATGAGCCGTTATATTCAAATTTTGAAAATTTGAAATGCTTCAGGGTGTATCATCAGCTGGAGAAAAATCCCATCATTACACTGTTACTACAGCATCCACCTTATTTGTGCCTCCAGCTCAAATGCATTAAACTTAATTACACAGTAGTACAACTCCAAGACAGATTTAATGTATTAGGGCAGGAAAACCTTTAAAAAAGCACTCCATTAATAATTCAAGTGGCACTCGTGCTGGCAACAGAGGGAAGCAAAGTGATGCCAGCCTGTGGGGCACAGCACAAAGAAGCAATCTTAAACTGTTTTGATAAACACATACAAATCTTTAGTTTGTGGTCATTTAATCCAGAATATGGAGGGCAGGACTGCTGCAAGCAGTGTGCTTCTGTTGAATCAGTCTAGCTCTCCACACCCCAAGCAACAGGACAGCCACTTCCTAGAATATCTTCATATAAAACGACTTTTTGGGTTTTTTCCCCCTCCGCAATGGGCAGTTTAAATTCACCTTGTGATTTCATCCACTGTTGCTAATTGTATTCTTTCTGCTGAAGAAGGTAACACCCCTTGGTGTTCAGACCCTTCAGATATTGATAAGAAAATCACTGTGTCCCTCTTCTTTTGCAGATATGTTTAAGCACAGTTCTATGCATAATAGCCATTTAAATCTTTCTTCCTTCAGCCCCCGCAAACTTTTTGCTGCTCTGCTTTTATGATTTCTCACTGTGCATACATCTTATCATTTCAGCTTTGATGGTAATACAACAGTCAGGACAGGTTTGCCAAACCCTTGCATCCAAAGTGGTAGATAATTAATCCTGTTGTTCTTCCATTTTACAATTGGAGTTAGACAATTTGCTTTTGCTTGGACTCTCTTCCCACCACCTTCTGGGCTGGAACAGATTGTCCCCTCCAGTGCAATTTCAGCCACATTCAGTCCTTGAAATAGTGTTTGCAGTTTTTCCCCTTAAAAATGAGGGAGAGGGGAAGGAAAAAAAGAGAGAGGGAATTAGAAGCTTTAGCCCTTCCCATTTCACAACCATTTAATGCCATTATTAACCCTGTCAGTGCTAAAAGGGTCTGCAAAAAGTCAGACCCAGTGGGAGGCTGGTGACAAGCAAAGGGGATAAAGCAAGGCAAATGTTTTGGAGGACTTGTGGGAAAAAGGCACTTTTGAGCAGGATTATGTTGGGAGGTTGAACTGGGGAGGACAAGTAGGCAGGAGGTGGCAGGAGGAAGAGATAAGCAGTGACAGCTGATGGGACAGAGGGACAGTGGGGTGCAGGGAAGTGGCGTAGTACTGCTGCCAACTAAATTTATCGCCTGCTGCAAGTGTAGGGTGAGAAAAGCAGACTTCATGGTGCAGCAGAGAACATGGAAAGGCAGTATTTGCAGCCTCAAAAAAGAGCTAATGCTCTGGGAAAACCACTTGAACTGAGTGTAGGTCTTGGTGTGGGATGATGTGGCATGGTAAGATGGAGCGGAGTGAACAGGCATTAAGACAGAGAAGTCTTCCACCACGATGTGCTTGACATTGCATGGCACTGTAACAAGGAAGACTGGCAGAAGTAAGACCTTTAATGATAAAACTCTGCTCAGGGGAGCAAGAGGAGTCAAAATTCTAAGGAGAATTTCTATGCAAGCATATAGGAGAATATTCTGCTATTACAGAAGCATCCTTCCAGAGGGGAAGCCCAGGGGTCTGCATCTAATATGGTAGGAGCTACAATATTTGGATAAAGTTGCAAAAGCAACCTCATTTTCATGGATTCTGCCTGTTCCTCCAGGATGACAAATGTTACAAAAAAATACTCACTGTTGCAATTAGCACAAGGAAGCCCTGTTTATCAGTTGGTTTTGGTTTTAGCTCCATAATGCTTAATGGTCACAGGAGTTTCCCAGGGGGTGACCGCCAGAGAAGCATCAAGCAGCCTACTGGGGTTTGCAAGCAAACCACTGGAACAAATCAGCATATAAAAATAATGGTTGTTTTGTTTTGTTTCTGAATAATTTTTACATATTTCTTCAGATTCCCTCTTATTAACAGGATTTTAGCTACATTTCTGCTTCTTCATTCTTTAAATGTGCAGTCCAGAGTTTCCTGCTGGAAATGGTCTCCAGCAAACAAGCATTTAAGTGTTAAACAAGCATGACCCTTCCTATTTTAAGACTTCAGCACTACCACAGCCATGAGCATCCAGGGAAAAAAGTGAATGCAATTTCCCAAAGCATAACAATAGAATTTGCCAAACAGTAACCGAGTTTGAGATAGAAAGCTCCTTTTTTGATTACTTAATGACCTGCATTCATTAGTCATAGAGGTGTCACCATCCCTTGTTCCAACTGCATGTGCTTGAGCAGAGTTTTGGATGGTGTAAAAAATCTCATTTTGCAAAATGTTTTGTGTTCACAGTGCAGCCGGAGGTTCCATAGTATATAGACAGGCATCTTCACATGGGTTAACTGCATGGGCATGGGAGCAAGGGCTTGGGCAGTTCCTCCATGTGAAACAATTCAGCAAGGTTGAGGGTCTGTGTGATTGCTGTGAACTGGCACACATCCCCCTTTCTGTTCTGGGCAGAAGAATATTTATAGGTGCTTACACTGTCCTATACACATGAAAAAATGAGGAAAACAAAGCAGGACTGCTCCTGAATGTAATTCCAACAGCTTGCTTACACCCCAGCACCTCGAGAAATATTGAATTGTTCTTGCCTTGTGGGAAGAAAAATGAACTTATGCTTGGGCAGACTTATAGGGCAGATTTTGCCCAAGGGTTGCCTGGCCAGTGGCATGTTCTTATCGATATTTGGTGCACCTGCTGGTCTCAGCACTGGCAGTATGTTTTATAAGTTACTGAATGTGTTTTTCTTGCAGAAGTCTGAGCATTTGGCCATCCTAACTTTGACTGCTTTGTTCATTCCAGTCACTATGCTGGTTTTCTGACTGCTTATAGTCCTTGGTTTAGAAGATTAAACTAATCTTCATTTCATGGCAGCAACTCTGGTTGGCATTCTAACACTGCTGTTGCCAAATGATTTTGTGATGTTACACGTTCTTATTAAAGTAGATTAGTAGTAGGAGTCATACACTGAAGTTACAGTACATGTCATCAACACAGAGTGGGAAACTTTTTGATTGAAAGAATTTCCTATTTAGTCACAGTGAGCAGCTCATAAGTTGTTCAAGGCTTTGCACATGGGAAACATGTAGAGAAATTTAGGACTGAAAGAGGAATACATGAATGACCATATCCTCATCCAGTGTATAATGACATTATCACTGGGGAATTCAGCCCTTATCTGAGTGGGGAAGGAGATGTATAAGACTCAATGCATTAATTATTGCAAGTTCACTTGCTGGCATGGAAAGAGGGGACTGTGTGGTGCAGTAGTAGAGAGTTCACAGTATCTCAGAAAATTTGCTGCCCAGCCATAACTCCTCAGACTTCAGCAGACCTAACCTGATTTATATAAGATCATATCTTGACCTTAAAAGATAATCAATTACATAATTTGTCATTGACATGTCTACTAGATCTATCTGGAAAAGAAAACATTCTTTAGAAAAATATTTAAACTTTGTTGGAAAAAAGGAATATGTATTTGATTAAGACAAAGAAAGGTTTTTCTTCAGAATCTGAATGTGTTAAAAAGAGGGCAAAGCTTTCTACAAAATGGTTTTGTTTAATAAATGCTCTAATTTTCCCACTACTGCAAAGTGTGCATGACCCTCCTTCTAGCAGCAATATTTACAAAATTGGAATCCAGGTAAGGCAATGAATTCACATCCACTCCAAGCACTGGGACTAATCCAGTTGATGATCTTATCCGACTTCTGTACAAGCAGAACCATGAAATGTGATCACTCCAGGGTCTTTGCTTATGAACAGGCAATGAGAAGATGGCAGCTGAGGACTTCAGATGCAATAATGCATGCATATTTCCACCCACCAGAGAAGGTAGTATTTATTTCCATAAATATGCTTTTGTGCACTTGGCTTCAAACAGCATTTACCTCTTTTTTCCTTTTTCCCACTTCTGAAGCCATTTCATTTGTGCACATACACATCTAGACTGCTTTTTTGTTTTAGAGGGAAGGCTTTATCATTGTAATCCACAAGAGCTCAGGACCTCACAGTAGGTATTAAAAACATTTTTTTGACCTTTTTAATATTATACCAAATGCTGCTAAGCAATTAGGTGCAATAAATCTGTGTAAACTGAATGTATAATTGCTCTTAGGAATATAAATGTGAGAAAATTAAATGTCAACATCTACCTTGGTGTTTACAAGTGCAGCCATAGAATGTGAATTCATTACCTTACCTGAATTCCAATTTTGTAAATATTGTCGTTAGAAGGATTTTTTTTTTTATGAGTTCAGATGCATAATCTCTTTACTAGCACTGAATGTCCCGTGGATTACTGCTGATCCTGTAGAAACAGGTGCAAAACTAATTTGCTTGATTTTAAGAGAAGCACAGTGTCAAGGACAGGGCCTCCGGCATGGGAGAGCTGGTAGCAGTTCCCAGCTCTGGCAGTGAGTAGCCTGGCCCCAGTGTAGCCTGGGACAAATCATTTCACCTCTCTTTGTTCTGTTTCCTTTTACAATATCTGTTGTCTCATTTGACTTAGAAAGTTCTGGAGGCAAGAACTGTGGCCTATTCTGCTTTTATACTGTGCCTGGTGCCATCAGGGGACCACAGGGTCAGCCGCAGGCTCAGTTTATACACGGTACATAAACACAAATGCTGGTAATACACGCTGCTCACTCCTGTCTGCCCACACATGGGAAAGGGACAGAGTGAGGAAGCAGGAGAGTTGTTGACATTAAGGCACCATTTAGAAGCTCCAACTGTTTGGAGCTGATATCATGATGGCTACATTCTTCCTAATGACCCAAGAATTCACTTCAAGTGAAAAAGATAAAGAAAAATTCTTCTCTTGGCATATCTTGTTCATAGAGGGTTCATTCCATTTCAAGACATGGTGGTTTTAGGTAAAAGTTGACATTGAGAGTTTTTTATTTGTTTCAGTCATTATTTTATAATGTCTTCTCAACTTGCTGGTCCTGTCACAGTACAGGCAAAGCCTCCTGTTATTTTAGTGCAGACTACTCTGTCCATTCTTCACTGTTTAACTGAATTTGCTTTACTTAGCACAGCAAAGGGAACTGACAACACTTCTGTGGACATCGCTTCTATCTCACCTACCAGCCTGCACTCAGTTCCACGATGAAGCTGAGAGGAAAATTTCCTCACCAAAACGTGAATCTTTTCCCCTTTCATTGATTTTTTTTTCTTGGCAGTTGACGATCAAGTTGGTGTCAGCTTACTTAACATTTCATCATTTAAAACTGCATTTAGAAGGTGAGAGTTTTATTTTAACATTCCATTTCCTTGAATTTTATGTTACTAGAATGATAAAACTGCAGTGGATGCTACTGTCTCAGACTGGCGTCTTCTAAGAGAAATAGCCTTGCTTCTGGTGCTAGCTGAAATGCAAACAGGAATAGCATCTGTGAAGCCAAGCCAATAAGCCCCATTTCCTGAGTTTCAGATAAGTTGATTCACTCAAATCCAATTAAAATAATAACTCTGTGAATTAATTAAGCTGCCTTTCCACTAAAGTTGAGGCTTAAATAATTTGCTGCATTTGGCAGAAAAGCAAAATAACTTTTATTCAATAAAGGTAGAACGGAAACAGAGTTTCTGCCTTTGAGGTAAACTGGGAACTGAGTGTTCAACTCAGATTAAATGAACTAGACTATTTCCATGTAGTTCCTTGACGGGTTCATCATTCAAAACACGCCTGGACACATTCCTGTGCGATCTGCTCTGGGTGAACCTGCTTTATCAGGTGGGTTGTACTAGATGATCTCCAGAGGTCCCTTCCAACCCCAACCACTCTGTGATTCTGTGGTTCTGTGATCAGTACTTGCATGATTACCTTAGTCATCACCTACAGGGATAAACTGCTTCTGAGCAGATGTACATTGATAATCACCTTGCACACTTTCGAGAGGAGACAGTCTCTTTGCAGCAGACTTTCTGTTGACCACATGTCAAATTCCCCAAATCCCGCTGTGCAATACTGTGGTGGGTTGACCTTAGTTAAGGGCCAAACACCCACCCAGCCACTTGCTCACCCCCGCTCCTGAACAGGACAGGGAGACAAAATTGTTTGAAAAAACTCATGGGTCAGGATAAAGATAGGACAATTTCTCACCAGTTACCATCATGGACAAACCAGAAATGACCTGGGGAAAATCAGCTTAATTTATTGCCAATTAAAAATGGAATAGGATGGTAAGAAACAAATACAAAAACTAAAACACCTGCCCTTCACTCTCTCTGTCTTCTCAGGCTCAACTTCGCTCCTTCATTCCCAACCTACCTCCTGCTCTTCCAGGTCGTGCAGGTGAAATGGGGAATGGGGAAAAAAGGGGTGTTATGGTTGGTCCCAGCTCCTCTCTGCTGCTCCTTCCTCCTCATTTTTTCCCGTTCTCCAGTGTTGGTCCTTCCCACAGGCTGCAGTCCTCAGGACAAACATGGTCCAGCACAGACTCTCCATGGGCTGCAGCTTCCTTTACGGCACATCTACCTGTGCTGGTGTGGAGTCCTCCATAGACTGCATGTTGGATATCTCCTCTGGCAGGGGGTCCTCCATGAACTGCAGTGTAGATATCTTCTCTGGTGTGGTCTTTTTCAGTACCTGGAGTACCTCCTCCCCGCTTTCTTCTGACTTTGGTGTTCACACTGATGTTTCTCACTTTTGTTTTTCTCTCCTCTTGGTCTGTCTGGAATTTTTTTCCCTTTCCTAAATACATTTTACCAGAGGCACTGCCATCTTGGCTGCTGGGCTCAGCCATGCCCTATGATGGCCCATTGGAGCCAGCAGGAACTGTCTGTGCCCATGTCAGGGCAGCCCTGGTCTCTCCTCACAGAGGGCACCCTGCAGCCCCCCTTACCAAAGCTAGGGAATGAACACACCATACAAATGCTCAGTGAAAACCTGCAATTCCAGCAATTATTCTAGCAATATTCCTGACTTCACACTGGGCGAAGCACATCAGATACCTTCCGAGCTTGATGGCCAAAGCCAAATTTAGGTTGGTGTCACATTTTCCTCGCTCACAGAAGATATTCCATTCCACATACACAGTCTCATGAAACTGGGGAAACTCCAGTTCTGGATCTCTCTTCACTAAGGTATATTTTTTCTCTTAAGAGATGATGAAGAGTTCTGGCTTTGCTGATGGAAATCTCCTTCCAGGCATAAGGAGTCTCACGAAGGCTACCAGCAGGAAGGTACTCTGAGAATTTCACACTGGGATAAAAGAGATACTCTCTTAAAGTTTTAATATTCCTCTACTAGAGAATAGTGAACATTTTAAAGAAGACTTTTGAAACCTCTGTCAAGAGTTGTTAATTAATAGAGGCACTCCTGTGAACCAATATGTTGTTCCCTGTTCAAAGAACTATGCTATAATTAGCTGCACTCAATATAATTTAGAGCTTCAAGTGTTGGCGAAAACAAAAATAATTCTTACCTACTTAATGCTGATTCACACTTTGCATAATACTGGGCAATTGCAATTCCCCTTAAAGTTGAAAGCACACTTACTGTGCATCTAATCCTTTCATACTTTTTGCAACATTAACTTTTAACAGTTGTTTACACACCAATTGGGTTGTTATCAATACTGTCTGAATCACACACAGAGTCAGAGCAAAGGTCATACCCAAGGTACCCATGTTTTATTAGTGAAATAAAATAATATGGGGGGGGGGGTGGAGATTGACTTGTTTTTAGTTGTTGTTGGGTGGGGTTTTTTTAGTGTTTTTTGTTTTTTTCCAAAAAAAACCCCTCCTTGTCAAATAAATGTAATGAAATAACTTACATGGGTCTATAGAATATGACTGAAAATAGTATCTGAGACCAGAGGGTTTTGGTAAAGCTGGGAAATAGCAGTGACAATAAAAGTAATGCTTCCTCATCTAATCACTATGTGCATTTTGCTTAAAGAAAAAAAAAGATAACTGAAGTCTAACAAAAAGACTGGACTATAATTTAATTCATAACTAAGTCAATTATCTTCAAACAGTGAATTTTATGGAGTATTGCAAGTTCAGTTTGTCGTTTCCTAGCTGCATATCAAATTAGTACCCTACTTATGTTATTACTATATCCTATATATAATACTATATTATATATAGCATATTTGTGCATACTTCATATATATTTGCAAAATATTTCTCAGTGGTTAACTTTGTAATTAGTGGCTCTGGGGAGCTTTTACCTTATCTTTGCAAAAGATTTATTCTTTTTTCTGTGGAACTGAGGTAGTTTTCTGTCTTGAGAGATATTACCCTAGAAATATAAAACCCCAATGTACATTCTACAAGAAACTCAATTTAGGAATTAATGCAGACAAAAGAGAACTACTAGAGATTCAGTATGCAGACACTGGTCAATGCTAGGACATGTAGGAAGATGCTATGAAATCTCTATTTCTGTGATTGACGTCTTTATTTTAGAGCTTAGCTGAAAGTTTATTATACCAGCTTCTCTAAGGCAGTTGATCACTTCTGACCCATAAAGAAAAGCCAACCACTGGGACAGCAGGTCACAGGTCCAGGTGAGAATCAAAGCTATGCTAGAGGAAGTTTGGAAGGGCTGGTTGGTAACTGAAACCAGTTCTCAGACTGACTGTCATCAGTTCCAAGAGGACCTTGGGCTTTGCTGCTGCTAATGTTCCACTCCCAAGAAACTGAACACTAGTGTCTTAGTGGCTGTTTCTCTCCGACCTGTTCAACCTTAGACCCCCAGGCTGTAATTTTGTATCCTAGTATCTGGAATCAGAAAGTATTTATTAGGCAGAAGATACTCCTGATGGCAGTGGTCAAAGGCAGGTTGTTTACAAAAATGCCTGAGACTAATGGTGTTGAAAATAAATGTAAATCAAAAGCTGACTGTCCAGACATGCAGTACCACCAGCTCTTGGAAACCACAGCCAACTCGACTGGAGCGTAGAAACTGTGGGACCAAATTGCTTCTTGTTAATTCATCCTACCAAGTGCTAACAGCAGCTCATGGGAGGTGTAGGTGTTTGCTCTTTTCTTTTCCTGCCAGCAAAGATTTCTGAATATAGGAAGGAATATATTTCTGACTATATCTCTGGTGCCAGGAGATAGCTGAAATCCTGTTGTATCTAGGACAGCAAAAGTTCTTGGAGTGATGATGTCTTCTCCTGGGAGGAATTACTGTTCTTTATTATATGGTAAGTGGAAACACATACCTCACATTTTCACTGTAAAATTTTGAGTTTGAGAAGGTTTGGTGCAACATTATGAAAAGAAAAACCTCTCAGCTTCCAAAATATGTTTTTCAGTTCTGTTTTCTGTCACAGCTAAAGAAATAACATTAGTTTTCTACTTTTCTCCCCAAGTAAGAAGACAAATAGAAACTAAGATTTAATTCTTCAGAGGGGCTGAACCATTTCACGACACTTTTTAGGTTTAGCACTGCAGTCATTTACTGTGACAAAGTCCTCTGCTTGTGTAAGGAGAAATGTAGCCACGTGGTTTGCTGACACTGGCTAACAGAGCATATGCTTGTGTTTTGGCTGGGAGATGGCAGATGTCATCCTGTGGGAAGCCTGGAGGAAAAGTGAAGATGTGACCTCAAACTGTACTTGTGTCTTCAGCCTGGCAGTGCAAACCTCCCTCTGTCACTCACCCCACTACCTGTTGTGCTTAACACCTGCATCGCCCAGTGTTAAAGCTGCTGCGGTCAATAGGGAACGTAAATAGCCGGAGTCAGTGGTTTTGTGCTCCCAGTCTTCGTTGTACACTTGTCTGGAATTGTTAGTGACTGGCAGAGATGAAGGTTTCATAGAGAAGAGGATGGTAGAGGCTGCATGTGGCCCTGTTAACAGGCCATTCCCTGCTTTGTGATGTGACCACAAGCAGACAGTTGCATTAGCCACCCATCCTGAGATGATCGGGGTTAAATCTCCACCCCGCTCTCCTGAAGATGGACTCTTTGCTGACCCTTGTTTTTCCATATCTTCAGAAGCTTTCATAGCACAACTACCAAATGCACAGTAAATCCAGTCTCACGCACAGACATGAGTATCTTGTGATTCAGCAGAGCAGATGCAATTTCTTTGCATGTAAGGAAGCCAAGTATCCTCCTGAAATACAAAGGTGAACTCCTTGGAGACATGTGTCTTGCTGCAAAGAGCTGAAGGCAAATTGAATTTGAGAAGAGAGACAGGCAGAGGGTAAAAGCTGCATGAATATGTAAGGCAGGGAAAATTCTGCAGAAGACATTACTGCACACTCAGCTGTAATTAAAACTGCCCACAACTGCTGTTTCTCTGTCACCTTTGGAAGTGGAAGATGTTTTAACCAGCAGCAAAGTCAAAGGAAAACTTTACGTATAACTCAAGACCTCAAGCTGCTCACTGTGACCTAAGAGAAAACCATTTTATTTTGCCTTATCACCTGACAAGCATTCAAGATCAGAACTGAATAAACTGCTTTACTTTGGGAAGACTTTGGAGTAGCTTGTCTCAAAAAGGTGGAAGAACCCCTTCATTTCATATATGCATCTTGGTGGTTTATTCCCTTTCCCAGTGGGAGTGGAAAGGTGTGGCAGATTGCAACCCCCCTCCCTCCTTCAGTATGGCACATCTCCCTCTTCCTCTGCTACTTGAGGCTAACAGCTTCTTTTGTTTGGCCCAGAGCACCCTGGCTCCTGGGACATTAGCAGAAGGGAGTGCCAAGGCACACTGAACCGCGCCCAGTGTGGGGGATGTTTGAAGGCTTCAGGGGCACCCACACTCAGTGTGGGGGGTGCAGAGAAGCTTCTACAATGCCTACAGTCAGGTCTGATCAGATAACAAAAACGGGACTCTCGTCGAGACTCCGCCCATTGCCGCGGGTCTCTCGGAGCACGAGCAAGATGCTGCCGCCGAGAGCCCCCTCCCCGGGATGGAGACTCCGCTTGCCTCGCCGCCACGGGTGTAAGTAAAACTTCTCGCAGGATTGTGAGTATATTTATACTTTCGTGCACATATGCACGTATAACTTTCCGTGCTCCATATGAGCGCGTGTAAAATTAATCCTCGCAGAATCGCGGGTGTATTTTCTTTCCGTGCACATTTGCACAAGTACTTTATTTCCTCGCACAATCGCGAGTGGCCGCCGAGAGCCCCTCGCACAATTGCGAGTGTATTTTCCTCCCGTGCTTCCACATAAGCACGTGTAGGATTCCGTGCACATTTGCACATGTAAAATAACTCTCGCAGGACTGCGAGCGTATTATAAATTTACTCCCGCGGAATCGCGAGTGCACACTTTCCGTACTCACTACGAGTATGTGTATCTCTTTAAAAATAATCCCGCACCGTGTTCAGGCAAGTGTGTACTCCTCCGGGACTCGGGGACGGCTCCGGCATTGTTTTGGTGAAGCCACGTGCATGCACATTGTGGACCGCCTGTTGGTTATATCAATGGCCGCCCCTCTCAATAATTTCCTCCACTGATATCCGAACCTGTATTTAAGTCACTTCTGGAGTGCTAAAACCCTGTTCCTCGCCGGTCTAATAAAAGTTGTTTTTGGACCTTGTTGTCCCTTAAATTGACCTGTGGGTTGCCTCCGTGACAAAAGGAAAGATTTAAAATAATAGGAAAGTTTTCAGAATTTATTTTATTTTGTTGTTTTCTTTTTAAAAAGTGTTCTAGTGAGAGAGAGAATGTGAGGGAGGGGAAGAAAACAGAGAATGAGACTCTTTAGGAGGAAAATTTGGGGAATTCTCTCATTCTTCCTCTTTAGTCTTTTCCCCTTCTTTCTGACAGAAGAAAAGAGAGATGGAGGGAAGGAAAACAACAAGGTGAGGAAGGTGATGTCAAGAAATCCAAACACAACATTTTTGCTTTTAACAAGGCAACTATATTTTCCCTTAAAATTTTGGTCAACATTTCCAATGGGAAGAATACTTTCAAACCAGCTCGGCTTCTTACTTGTGTATCTGGCACTCTGTATGTCTGCAAGGAGGCAAAAATCACTCTAAAGTGTGTGCTTCACTGTGGGAAAGAAGTCTAGCTTTAAGGTGTGTTAGTGGAAATGGAAGCTAGTCTTATTGACACCAGACAGATCTCCCTTTGAGGTAAGAGGACAGAACACTATAATGCTGCAAAAACTATTTGGGAATATACAGTCAACGAGTGAAGTGAAACTGAGGTTAACTCAGGGAAGCTCAAATTGAATTTCCAAGGTAGCACTCAAAAAGGAGTAGAGTAGGTCCATACTTGTGGAAAAAAGGAAAAAGGAGTATAGCTTTGCAGGCAGGAAAAAAAAAAGCAAATTAGTAGCCATGCCAGAAAGGCTGTGAGTATAAAGAACAAGCCTAGAACAGAAGGGAAAAATGCACAGAGTATAAGAGACTGTTCTCTTCAAAAGCGAGAACTGCAGACTGTGAGAAGCAACTGGCCTTTGTGTCTTTTAAGAAAGCATTAGGTATAGAGAAACAAAACAATAATGTGGGAGAAAATGGGCTAGCCAAGTTGCAGACAACATTTCATAACGTCTTGCAGTTACAAACCAGTAAAGGTGTAATTGAGATGCAAGCTCCCAAATTGCTCTATGACAAATGACATCAGTGTGAAATACATTTGTGATATGAATATTTCTTAAAGGCAGTCACAATAACTACATTGCTAAATTGCCACTCTCCTCTTGTAAATGTATTCCTTTTATCTGTCCTGTTCTTTCTTATGAACTTCTAAATGGGACAACTGGCATTTTCTTAATTAAAAATATCAGGTCTGAACATGATGCTCGTAGGTTATTAACTTTATATCAGACTATTCTTCAAACGCTGTACTCTACTTCTTGAGGGATCCTGCAGCAAAGTGAGATACTATGTTCTCCTTAATCAGAGACTCCAAGGCATCAAAGTTAAAGCTAATTAGGATTTATGAGATTTTAGAGGGAATACAATTTGTATGCGAACACTATAGGTGATAACGGGTTTCAGATAATGACTGTAGACCTCAGCTGGGCTCAGGTACCACAGTTTGACAGGATAAATCATTAGGAGTACATTACACATTATTCTTCCATTTCATCTTATTTTCACTCAGAAGGCTAAAGCAGGGAAAATACTGTGCATGTGACACAAATTTGTGACCCACCTTTTATTAAAATCTAGGCTGGGACTGAAGCAGCAATCAACACCTCCTGCTTAAAATGCATTTCCTTTCAGTAAAGTCTCAGCTGCTGAAAGAACATCTCCCCGTTCAGCTGTCCATCCTACTTTCGTCTTAAAATCTGGATAATATCATATCATGAGTAGGCATGTGCTTGATGAGCGTTCACTTGGGACTCTGTCAGAGGATACGAACCTGCTCCAGTGATTTTAGAGTAAGAGCTTTTGAGAGCTCTTTGAACCATCCCGCTAAATCCAACCCAGCTGTTTAATTGTAAAAGTCAGCTTAACATACGGTTTATAGTGATCATATATTTATATTATATAGAGTATAAAATAAAACAAAAGGTGCTTGAATTCTGTGGAGACAGCAAAATAGAAATGGAGAGAGAACAGTGCTTATATATAATCCATACTAGGCTCACAGGAAACATTACCAGTAAAAGGAGAGAAATGATGAAAGGGAGGACTTCACTACTAGGACATCTGTCTACTTGGCAGCTAGTACCAACATACACTTGATGAATGAAATTTCTGTAGGAGCCTCTGGTGATGACAATAATATTATTTTGCATTTGGTGTGCTGTTTCCGTGCTGGGGCAGCTTGGTGGGAGATTTTGAAAGCTGACTGTGTAGGATTTCTGTTGAGTACATGTATGAGTTTAGGATTTGTCAGAATCAGAAATTATTAATCCTGGAAGAGACAAGAAGAAGTCCATTTAGCTGTCTCCCTTCTCTGGGAAAGGATAAGCGTATGTCATTGACAGTGCTTGTAGGCTTTTAAAAAGTGTTAAATATGCCTAAGATCCATGTTTCCGCATATCACTACCTTTAGACTTTTTTTATTATGCTTGGTCTATTATCTCTTGTGGCAAAGAACTTCCTGTTCCACACTTGGTGAAAACTCAAGCCACTGATTGCAGCCCTCTTCATGAAAAGTCTGTTTATATTGGAAGACACCTGGTGGACATGGAGAACATTTGATCTCTGTTTTTCTTTCAATAGTATTTTAATTAATGAAAGGTCTGTTGTCATGTCCTTCTTCAAGTCACTTTATTCTGGATTGAAGAAGCAAGATTCTTGACAACCATTTCTCATCAGGTTGTTTTCTAAAGCTCTCAGAAACAGTGTTACACTCTTGGCATTTTCCCATTTTTTTTACATTTTTTTACTCCAGACATGTCCTCAGCAGAGCTGTGTAGGGCAGAAATACTACATTCTTTGCCACTTATGAAACCTCTGTTCGTATATCCCACAATTGCACTGAATTTTCTTGCACCAGCATGTTCTCGGCTCATATTCAGCTTCTAATCTACTATAACCTCCAGATATTTTTGCCTTTTCTGTAATGTTCTTGCTTTCTTATCAGAGGCAATGACAACTGGAAGAGATGCAAGTGGTACCAACAAGTGGTCTGTTTCCAAGCTGCTTCCTAGTCTACGTGGCTGCATATCCTGGTGCAAACTCCAGTCAAGATCCTAAAAGGCAAAACTATAACAAAGTTCCTAGACTGGGAATGGGGATTCATACCACAGGAAACTCTAAAACCTGAAAAGCAGAAAGCAGAGGGAGATAATTCTGGAGTAAATTTTGAAAATATGAGGCTCACCAAGTTTCCTAAGCATACTT
Source organism: Columba livia (assembly GCF_036013475.1). Taxonomy (NCBI): domain Eukaryota; kingdom Metazoa; phylum Chordata; class Aves; order Columbiformes; family Columbidae; genus Columba; species Columba livia. Next base: position 31,797,362 of record NC_088602.1, on the reverse strand, counting down.
CTCATAGAAGAAAAGAAAAAAGTTATATTTAGGACACGTATGGTCAAAAGTGGCAGCGATGATTTTGGAGACTGGATTTTGAAGCTGTTAACATTTCAATCATCTGTAAGTTACTTGAGAGATCAAAGTCACCAGCCTAATCGTTGTAGGTACTGGCAGTGTTCTTGCCTTGTTTCGGCACCATTTTGGGGGAGAAGAGATCTTACACATGAAGTCAATGCTAATACCTCATCTTCCAATGGAGATCTGTATATTTCTCCCCGAACCTCATGAACCTCAAATTGACTCCAGGAAATTACAACTGCAACTCAACAGTTTAACTTGGTTTCCTGCTGTGACAAGAAAATGAACAGTTATAACCTAAGGAAGAATTATTTGAGTTATTTTGAGATGAGAACAAGACAATGTGGAGTTTTTTTAAGTGAGAAAGGCATCTTCCAGTGAAGAAAAAACACTTTGGTGACAGAGCTGTGGAACTCGTTTTTTCTGTAGATAGTTTCAGTCTGCATTTCTATTTAATTGGCATCAAGCCTACCATCAAGCCCACTTTCAGAGTTACACTTTCTTCTGAGCTTTAATTTGCACTTAAAACTACACTCCACAGACTGAACACCATCTTACTATTACTATTTTCTCACCTACAACTTTTTGTTTTAGAAAGAAACTCTGTCCTCACCTAAACTGTTCCTCTCCTTGTCCCTCACCATTCTTTCTCTGCTTCACTGCCACCACTGTAGCTGAAGGGATAAATCCAGACAGCAATCAAACAGTTGGCAGTGAAGGTAAAGGTGGCACAACTCTAATGGAGAAACTTACCTGGGAACAAACAAAATTGTACAAAAATAAGCAGTGATATGTAGTCCTTTTTAATAGCACCTGGCAACTCTATTGTCATGGAGCAGGGGTACCTGGGGTACATGGGCTGCCCAGGGGTACGTAGGTGCGGAGCCACAGGCTGTGTGTGCATTCAGCTCTCTGTTCCAAGTGTTACAGGTTCTTCATTCTGATCACTTTCATAATTTTTCCAGTTCTTCCTTTGAGCCTGGTAGTGTTTACCTTAGCAGCTGCTTTTCCTCCTACAACTTTTATGTTCCTTTTTTTCTTCTTCTTCTGTCTCGTTTAGGGAATGGTAAATCATGCTATGGCAGGTACTCTGCTCTTTGTTTTCCTTTTGAAGATGAGGTTGAGAATAGCAATATATCTGTTGTTGTTGGATAATAACTGGGTTTCTCGTACCATCTACAGTCCGTTGGCCTACACCATCACTCTCCTGACTATCTGTTGTCCTTCTTTGTCTTACCTCTTAATTGCTCTTTAGCTGAGCAACATTTCTTAGATTATTGTGAAGTAAGTTTAGGGGTGCAACCAGCTACGATCTTTTAAAGGAAACAACTATTTCAGTTCAAATGACTCTTAGTAAGCACATGCATATAATAACAACATGCATCCCAAGGCCTGATGGGTTTTGTTTTTCCAAACCATGGCTACACAAGAAAATATGTTAAGAGGAACCTGGCCTTGACTTAGTGAAGTCACAGACGTTCTGTCTGCCTCTCTGAGACATGATTAACTTGTCAGTTTTTGGAATGGATTTCTCACTTTCCTTCTACTTTTTCTACGGGGAAAACAAAGGAACAAACAAAAAACTGAGAATGGAAAATCCCTTACTGCTCAGATGAAGTAGGAGAGCTTTGAAATCTCAGTTCTTAGTGACTTTCCTCCATGCATGTACCCGAGTTCTCCTTGGGGAACTTGCTCTGTCAAGGACCTGAAGGATGATGTTGCTGCCTGTCAGGCCCAGCTAAAAGAAGAGGAGCAGTACCAGAGCTGTTCTGCTAGGGAAGAGGCGCGATGGAAAACCTGCTATCATCAAGTTAAGCCTCTCATAAAGGGTTATTATAGAGTGTTACTTGCTTTTCTTGCCACTGTTGCTAGGATCCTGTGACACCCATGGAGAGGCAGGCAGAAAAACCTCCCCACACCACTTTGGGCATCTTCCTAGGGCCCATCACACAGCACTGGGCTCTGTTCCAAGCAGTCAGCACTGGAGTATTGCTGTTAGATGAAAGATTCTTGATAACATCTTCAGAGGAACTAAAATTTGAAGTCCAAGGTCAGGTCTTTTATTTATTTTTATTAATGAGAAATAAATATGTTTGTTTATGCGTATCTACAAGGACTGTGCTAACATGTGTGAAAGGAAGAAAGAGAAGGGAGATGGGAGAGAATGAATTATCCTCTTTTGCTTTTTTACTCTATTTCCTACAACAGAAGTTGCTTTTTTTCTCCTATCCTTGATGCAGCTCTGCAGCCATTACAGTGTCTACGGCAATAATATGATAGTATTACTGGCAAACGTAAAGTTCAATTGCTGTAAACAATGATTAAAAGATTGTTGCACAGAAGCAGGTGATTTTGTGCACAGCTAGTTGAAATGAATGTGCATTTTTCTCAACCATGTGCTAGCAAAATAAGCACACATGTTTAGTAGCCATTTCAATTAACATTAATTTGCTTTTATGGCTGCGCATTTCACACTCCATTAACTGTCAGTACCTTGTATGAAATTTGTCAATGTAAAAACTCCTCTTTTTCCCCGTATGCAATGAAAAGTTAACGAGGATACATTACAGGGAGAAATAAATAAATAGCTTCTATTAAAAAAAATAGTTAACTCTGTAGACAGTATTTCCAATTTAGAAACTGGCATCTTAGTGAAAAAGTTACTGATGGTAATGATGAAAAACAGAGTAGGATAGGCAGCTTTATGAAATGGTTATGTAAGAACCAGAAATAGACTAGTTCACTGAAACAATGTCATCAAAATTGGGAGAGGTACAGCTTAAGCTGTGTGTGATTATCCGTGAGCAGATAGGTAGTCAAGAGGTGCAGAACTCATGACTTCTCAAAAACAGGGTGTGTCAGAGCACAACAAATATGAGAGCAGCTGTACTTGTGATGAGAAGCTTGGCTGGACCTTCTGGTGTAGCATGCAGCTCAAGAACATAGGCACCTACATTTGGGCATCTCACAGGAGCCTGGTCCTGATCTACTGTTGTGTTCAGTCCTTGCAGCCAATGTGTTCTGGAAAGCTAACCATCTTTCTCTAGATAAACACCTATGTTTGGTTGTCTGAATTTCCCTGTAGACTCCATTGACTATAGTGACCAGAGACTTGAAGAAGGTCACAGGTCAACTGCCAGTAAGGATGCCCTAAGACATCTTGGATTATCTCCAACTGCATATCTGGTGTCATATCTGCCAGTCCTATGTGGATACCTTGGATACACCAGGTTATTTTAAGTGACAACAACAGCAGTTCTGTCTCAATTACTTCTGCCCATACAAGATTTTCGTGTTGAATTATTTTCATGTTGTCATTGTTTTTTTAGTGCCTCATGAACTTAAGCATAAATATTTTCAGATTCTTTTGAGGCAAGGAAAATCTTCTGTGCTCAGTTCACCAGCCCTTGAGATGTGGAAACTGCACCTAGAACTGCCCTGTTGGAGTACACTGCCACTATACGATGATCCTCCCTTAGCCGAACTGCACCTCGATCACTTGTCTTGTTTCCTTTGCATCGGGTCAGGAACTGGGGAACGGGAGGAAGGAAGCAGCGAATATCACCAAAAGAAGGAATGGTCCTGAAAATAGTTTTGTTTAAACTTTAGATTCCCTCAAGCCCTGCCTGATTTGGAAAGTGCTCAGCCTAACAGGTGTTTCTTTGGACACGCACCCACAGACTGGCATTCTTTTGAGAAGAGAGCAGATGTACGCACCTCATAGTAAGAGTATTTGCCAATTGAGAGAGGCTTATGGTCAGCACTGAAGGCTCTGACAGGTCTGTGCTATCAGATTCAGATCCAAGGACTGCATCTCTTCCTACTTCCATCCCACCTACTCGATGTTTCCACAAGGAAGGCAGAAAAGTTTGATCTTCTTGTGAATTTACTCTGGTCATGTAGTGAATCATCATCCCTGCGAAGGAGTGGAAACTGCTGAGCTGGACAGTGAAGCTGCGGAGCTCGCACATGGATACACCACCATTTCCTCCATTTCTGCCTCAGGGATAGGAGTGTCAGGCACTAGGGTGGCTGGTTGTCCACTATGTATTTATAAAGGTCCTGTGGTACTAAGTAGTATTACATAACAGGCACCGCTACTATCACATCACTTTCAGTTAGGCCCACCTCCCTTTTAGTAGGTCTAACAGAAAAGCAGCAGTAATTGCCTGCAAACAAAGGTTCCCTCAGAACATACTGGAGAGAAAGGGAATGTTGTGTGGATGAGCAATCTCATACAACAAAAATATTCTCTCTATAACAAACAAAGCTGATTGTATAGAACAAAAGGAAATGGCCTCAAGTTGCGCCCAGGGAGGTTTAGATTGGATATTAGGAAAAAATTCTTCATGGAAAGGGCACGGAAAAGGCATTGGAACAGGCCGCCCAGAGAAGTGGTGGAGTCACCATCCGTGGAAGCATTTAAAAAGCATTCAGATGAGTTTCTTAGGGACACAGTTTAGTGCTAGAGCTAGGTTATGGTTGGACTTGACGATCCTGAGGGTCTCTTCCAACCAAAACGATTCTATGATTCTATGATTCTATATACAGCAACACAGATCTGTCACATCACTGTTGATCCCTTTGGAGTCCAATCACCAGTTTGGTACTATGTTCTGCTGACCATTGTCTTTGCTCTCTTTCCGTCCTTCATGCCTTATTCATTTGTTTGAATCTGATTTATCTGATCAGGACTGTGAAAGCCATACAGGAAGAGGCATACTGGGAGGTTCACACTGATAGTTTGGCCTCATGGAGACAGTGGCTGAGAAGTTTCAGTGTAGTTATCTGTTCCAAAAAGCCCTGACAATCCTGCTCCTCCATCTCCATCTTCTGTATCATATAGACAGTTCTTATCTACCTAAATTGTATACATTTAGGACCCTGCATGTCACTATCTGTTTTACTTACCAGGAATGTCTCTTTGGTAGATATCTCTAGTCAATTTGTCTGCATGCACTTAAGTCCTTAAATCAAGCAAGGAAAATGCTCCTACTTGCAAAACTTAGATTTATACTTCAGCTTTGGAAAACAGAGGGAAAAAACAAGTAGAACTGGCAGGGATATGGAGAAACCTAGATGATAGGAGCATGGGTGGTTCACAAACCTTTAAGAAAAAAGGAAGCAATAGTTCTGTTTAATGTTATGAATACAGAGAGATTTTCAGAGGTCTAAACAAATGAAATAAAATTTGCAGATCTCAGTAAGCAAGTTTATATACAAACAAGACTGAATAATGTTTTTTGGAGATTAAGGAATTATACATATGGCACGGATGGGCACAGAGTAGAACACCTCTATTTGGTCACCGTCTTTGGCCTTGTTGCTCTTGTACAAAGCACTAACTCAGCCAGACTGCTCTTGACTATTATCTACCGAGCCCTGGGCATCTGAGGGCAGGTGGGACAGATAAATGCCATTTCTCTACTCTCTGTCCTTTCAAAAACAATTATGCAGGCCAACTACCATCTTTGAGGGAAATAAAGAGAATGGCATGAAAAACAATGGCAATTTATTATTTAAAGGAACTTTATGGAAATACCATTTTCCTTCAGCAAGTCATGCATTTTTCACTCAAAAGTGCACATTTCTACTATTTTTAAGTATCCAAATAAATTGTTAAAGACTTAATTTATTATTAAAATGGTGCTTATTAACAGGTTTAATATGTTTCTATATTTCTTGCTTTCTGAGATAAGTTTATTAAGGTCTTCATATGAAAAATAGAAATTAATTTGAAGCTCTGTCAGAAGATTATCAATATTTAGCAGGATTCTGCATTCTTCTCAGTCTTTTTTCATAAAGAGAATACTATTTCCAGGGTTGCATGTGACTTGAGGCTTGACAGAATAAAGTGTTTCTTAATCCATATGGTTTAATAACATGAAATAACTAAGAATTTAAGGTAGCATATTACTTATTTCCTGATATAAAACTCCTGACATATTTATGAATAGCTTATTGAATTGTTCAGTACACAATATTTTTATACATATATATTTTTTATGATCTAGGCTTTTGTCAGGTTTCCACCTTTCAGCAGTACTTACAATTTCCTGAAAAAGACAATGTATTTTTTTTAAGAAAGGGAGATAGATCAAGTTAAGATATAGTTGTTCCTCAATTCGAACAGAAATTCGCAAGGATTTTATCTCTGAATAACGTCCCACTCCCATTTTTACCTGCTTTGTCATGTCATGCTTTAAAATATGTATTGTATTTTACTTTTCAGTGAGGTCATAAAATTCAGCACATACTGCATATTCTAATTTTGAGAAGGTTGTAAAAAGTCTTCAGCTTTTGAGAGAAGTCACCAAAAGTATGTCTCCATCATCTCAGAATGAATAATTTTTAAAGAATTTTAAAGTTTTATTGGGGAATTCTCAACCATTCAGTAGAAACTTCTGATAACATAAAACCATTTTAATATTCTTTCAATCGCAAGATGTGGAAAGACCCATGGTGCAGGCTACCCTACCCCACTGCTTCAGGTTGACAGAATTTATGATCTTCAGCAGTTTTGAAACCTGGAGGATACAGAAAAAATTCAAAATTATTGCTATACAGCCCTCAATTTTATCTGTCGTTTTGTCTTTTGAATGTTTTGCTATATTGTATAGACAAAGACAATTAGCAAGAAGCAGCTATTCATTATCCTTCTCCATTTATCTGTGAGCAGAAAGGTTTATCCCTAAGTAGACATTTAGCATTACAGTGATACGTGGTCACAAATCATGCATTGCCAAATTCAAGCTACTTGACCGCAGTACACGCTTCACATTTGCAAGCATTTCTTACAGTTTTATTGGCGTCCTGAAAATAGTGGGTTATTCCTCTTGTCACAATGCAGTAACAGTTGTTTATCAAAAACATTTTTGTATCTTCATGGTTTGTATCATCTGTGGCCACAGAAAAAATTTGTAATTTTCTAGATTGGCATTAAAGTCTTTCTCAGTTGAAAGGCATGTTAATATTTTTTGAATGATGCCTGAAGCATGTCTTTAGGAAGACAAAACATTTTAGCTACTGGAAATCTTGGAATAACACTATTCATTTTGCTGTCAAATTAGAGTGATCTGCATGAAGAGAATTTTGCGTGATACATAGTAGAGTGTTATAATGGCCATTTTCTTAGGAAGAAATGTTTTATTTTGTCTCATGTTAAGAATTATTATGTTCATTAACATGCTTATAAGCAATTGAGAAAGTGTTTCTCTGTAAAGTACAGTAAGCCTTGTGGGAACTATTGGTTTCTCTACTGAACCATGAAAAGTCATTTCTATACTCGTTCCAAGAATACTCATTCCTCTGTTTCATCCTGGGGACTGTGTCTGGATTTGTTGATAAAATGCTATTATCACAATTCCTACTATATCATCAGACACATGAAGAAGAATTGTCATCAACTACTAAACCAATAATACGTATATTTGCGCTTGGATATGATCTGTCACTCCAGCCTGAAGCCACAAAGGTTTGGGCTAATAAACACCTTTTTGTGATACAGCCAGTAGTTAGCTCTACTTTTGCTAAACATTTTGGATAAGGTTCTCTTCAGATATGCAGATGTTCCATGCGTAGTATAATCCCAGCTGCAGTTCTTTGCTTTTTGCATTGCTATGACAGGTGGAATAATTTTTGTAAACGATTTGTGGGGAAATTTTACATCCTTTGGTTTTAAGTGTGCTCTGTAACTGTAAGCTGATACCTGAGGTCCTGTGCACAGGCACTCCCCTCAGACTCTAGTGTGGCTTGGGGGAATGAGATCCATCTTCAAGAAAAAATAGTTCCACTCCAGTTGTACTGTATCTGTGGTCCAATACTTCCATCGGCTCTTCCCAACCCTTTGTTAAGTTTATTCATTTGCCAGCAACATTCTGAGTTGGTTTCCAATTTTTTTATTCTTCATGTCATCTTCCATCCTTGTTCTTTTTGAAACTCTTTGCCTTGAGGTCAAATGTGAAGGGATCCCATCTCCTTTCCCAGCTACAGGTTCCTCATCAGCCAAGGACAGGCTGACATTCAGTGTACAGAGCTCAACAGGGTGGACTCCCTCTCTCCTCATAAACTAAAGAAATTGGATGAGAATCTATGGAGATTTCTGGTAAGACATCCTCCAAGGAACTCCAGCTTCTACATAAGAGGGCTTATCTCATGTTTCTCCCAGTTTCAAAGGTCTACTTTGCACACATTACGTACTAAATATTTGAAAAAAAATACTCTAGAATCTATGTATGGCATCTGTTGCTCTTTTTATAAGTATTCATTAACCTGTCTCCCCTGTTTCCCATTTGTGTGCAATCCACCTGAGCTGTAAGTGAAAGAATGTTATATATATAAAAACCATACAATGTTCTAAAGGTTCTCAAACATGGAGTTGCATCTAGATCTTTCAATTTTAGGTGTGCACTTCAGAACAGTATTGAAGTACACAGATTTCTATTTTGGAGGCTCTGTGGTTATTTTCATTAAAAGCTACATTTTATGAGCTGGAATTCTATTCTGAAAACAGTATTTAATCAATAGTTACATGACTTTGTGTTGATCTGGCCAGGTTTCATTGATGATTGATTCAATCTTCCTTTCAGTCTCACAAGAAAGGAAATTGAATAAAAGCTACTAAAATAAGGGCTCACTAGCCATCTTGCAAGTGCCTTAATAATCTTCTATCTGCTTTTACATTTTTAACAGGAGTAGCAGGCTGCAGTAGCACTCAGCTGTAGACGAATTCAGATTTTTGTATGCTCTGAAGCCAAATTACACAGCTGAGATTAATTGTTCATTAGAAATCAGCAATGTCTGAGACTCTGCAACATCACTGCCAGAATGCCTCATTCTTGGGAGAAAACATTAGGGCAGCTAAATGTTTTTAACTTGTCTATGTCCTGATTAGCTGAAAACTTTATTGCCTGCTAATATTTGGATATTATAAGAAGTGAAGCTGGTGAAAGTCTTTAAAACGGACATATCTAGTAACAAAGGTGTGGAATTAAAAGTCAGGAATATAGTGGCTGATTATTTTTTTTTAAAGAAACTATTTTTATCAAGCAAAAATTTCTGTCAGTAAAATCTGAGAGAGGGGAGCAATCTCACAACATAAAATCTGTTAGTTTATCACTTAAGATAGCTGCAACAATTCTACATCTTCTAGCAGAGAGAAAAATGCAGTAATAATAACACTTTTATGGTGATAGGGACATGAATAAAATGACGCAATAGGTTTTCTGGCTGTAATTAAGTTTGTAGACTAAACAAAATAATTGTGGCACCATCACAAAGAGGAAGCTAGAAAAAAAGGCCAGAAAGTAAAAAATAATCAAATCCCCATCATTTTACCAAGATTTCATGTATGTTGTATGTAGGAAAAAACCTGATCAGCATTACAAGTGCAGAAAAATGAAGGATGGTTGCATGTGTAATCACTATTCTCTCCCCTCTGCAAAGAATATCATTACACTATGTGGGATGAATCAGATCATAACAGCACAAAAAATAGCACAGAGGAATAGAAATATCATGATGGATATGGAGAATTCATCAGAGAGCCAAGATTATGCAGACAGTTATAACTTTTTTTCTTTTAAAGGAAAAGTTTGAAAGAAATCTTTGTCTCTATAACCTGAATAACCTCTTCCTCATGGGCTGGTTTTCATGTGGGATTTCCAGCCTTGTTGGCCCAGTGGTCCAGCACTCTAGCTCCTGTATGAGCTGTTGGTCAGAGAAGACTGTCATCCCAGAGAGGACATGGATGGCTGGTGTCTGATTCTTTATCTTTGGAAGCTGGTTAAAGGTGCCTGACCCTGTTGGACTGAGCAGGTTTTGCTTTACGTGCCAGGACATGATGGGACCGTGTGTAACTGTAAGAAGTATGGCCAAATCAAATAGACCTCACTCAGTCTCCCATTCTCCAGGATCTTCCAGAACTCACTGATGCTGCTTGGCAGTGCAATAAACCGATGCTTAAATCCTCTCCCCTCTTTTTTAAAGTTGTTTTGGCATTTTGCCAGCAATATTTTTTCCTGAGGATTTCAAGTTTTAGTAGGGAGCTGGTGTTTTTTAACAGTTTATAACTCAGCCAAAGTTAAATGGAATTTGATGAGGCAAAATATTTCTTTAGCCTGAGGGCTTCCTCCCTGCTGAATTTTGAAGGTTTCTCTGCAAAGTGCAGGGATGAATTACAGCAGCTTTAAAAAAACAACAAGAATCTAGCTAGAATGGAACGTTGTTAGCCTCTCTCATGGGAATCACAACTAGCTCCCTTACAACAGGATCTGTGGTCATTTTTTAAGGGCCTCCTATATCTATGGGCATTGATATGCAACCTCATATATGGAATTCAAAGTAAAAAAAACCCCAAACCAAACAACAACAACAAACCAAAAAAACCAACCAAAAAACTCAACACTTAATGGTGCTAGAAAACCCTGTATTCTCAGCTTCTGTATTCAACTCTCAGAGTTGTGCCACACACCAGAAAAGGATATGAGCTGTATGGTCCACAAAGAAAACAAGGAGACGTTATTCTGGAGCCTGGTGGTTCAGGAAGAGAGGTCAGATGGGTTTTTTGCCTCGTTTTAGAAAAAGGAATCATCTTTACTTCACTGAGTGTTAATGCCACAATAGGTTTGTCCTGTTTACAAATTAAACATCAACACTATGTCAGAGAACTTCCCCTAGGATGCAAACCACTGTGAATTAAGATAAGGAGGTTCTGGGTATGTCCCTCCACTTCAGTCAAGATAGTTTATGCTGCCCAGGGTCTGGGAGTAGGAAATCTGTCTGACCCCCATGGAGATAAGGAACTCAAGGGCTTCTTGTTTCCCCAGCCCCTCAACAACATGAAAGCCAGGGGACCATCTCCCCCTTTGCATTGCCCCACAAGATGCTGCAGGGCTGCTTTGGATGCCACATCCACTACCTGCAAGGCTGACGGGGTCTAGGAAATAGTTTGAAATGATAGAAACCATGATAAAATTTAAACATCTTAGAGTGTGTGTTTCTTCGGTATATTTAAAAATTTAAGTTATGCGACATTTCTTCAAGTCCCAGGTTATTCTGCAGAAAAGAGGTCCTAGCTCTTAACCAACTCAGTTAAGTGTATTATTTTCGCAGAAAAGAGAAGGCTTGATAACTACCCTGATTATTTGGCCCAGTTCTCGGTAAAAGTGACCCATTTTGCTGTCTTTCCTCACCCTAGGGCAAAAGGTTGTCACACTTGTATAAGGATGAAGCTCAGGGCTTGTCAAAAAAGGGCAGTTAAGTTGTGCTGGACAGACATCTCCTGATGTTGTGGTCATGTCTACTGAAATCTGAAGTACCTGCTTTGTCTGCCTCTCACCTCTTCTCTGTCCCATTGCTACTTTATATGTGCCAGCAGAATTATATGCCAAAAGAGTCTGACATGCAAATAATATAATTATAAACTTCTGTTAAATCCAGTGGAGTGAGCTGGTAGCAGCTCTGCTGGCAGATGTGATGCAGCAGGAGGAGGGTTATGAACAGCTGGAGGAAAGATCCTGAATAGTCTTACATGCCACTGACACAGCTGTTTGCTGAATGCACATCTGTCTATGTCTCACTGATGAAGAAATATTGGCAAAATCACATCCTTATCTCTCCAAGTTGGAGCAGTTTCATTTCAGAGCATATAGTTTGGGATTTATAATAGTGTCTTATTTTTGTATGACTTCTAAAATTCTTGTACAATGAATTAAATACACAACACATCATCAGGTTTTGGAAAATAATGGTTCAAAATGCATGTAAACTTTTGTGATCTATACCCAGTCTCTTTCCTTTATTGGGGAGGACAAGAGGAGCTTGTCCTTTTAGGAAGCATCTGACCATCTCTGTTTTCTCATACATAACATATTATTATTGACTGAACCATCTGTAATTTCATAATACTCTCTATTAAATAATTTTTCTATATCCACTCTTTCTGTTAGCAATTTAACTATTTATCTTGCATGGTATTTCTTCCATATAATTACAATATATCCAACAGTGCTTAATTGAAGGTTTAATAATTTCTCATTTTGTTTACTTAGAGGATATTAATGACACTAGATCTCTAACAATGAATAGGCCTCTCTCAGACAGCCTTCATTTACCTTTGAATGCCCTTTTCTGAACAAGCATGCATGAAAGGATTTTCAGTATTAAGAGTGTGCTATGTCTCATAATATTTCAAAGATATTGTTAGTAGCTTCTTTCTGCGACATTGCAGTTACTTAAATCAGCACCGTTATGCCCATTCCACATGGTTACTTAATAATTTTGCTCTTTTATATCAGGATAAAAATGAATGACAGGATTTTATACTTGTAAGCCAAGGCTCCCTCCTAGAGAAATTCCAGGCATTACACAGGAATCTCTCAACTGAGATTTCGGTCCCTACATATCTACCTTCTGTTTTAAGGTCCACAATTACATATGTTGGAGGGATTGCTTTAGCCTCTCGCTAGCAGGAGCCAACTAGAAATACACCTGAGTCTTCCTCAGCTGCCCCAGCAGCTGCATTGCCTGAAGATGTGAGCTGGCTGCTGCTGCTGTTAGTGGCTCAGGAAAACAGCGTTCAGTGACGATGTGGAGACTAGTATCGATCTTCCTGAGGTCTGCAGTGCTGTAAATTGTACCTCCTTCATCTGGCCCATAATCTGAACTCTCTTCTCTTCTGACCTGGTGAAAACCAGTGAAATCTGCTGTCTCTTGTATTTTGATCAGGATTAAAATGCTAAGTATGGCATTGATCTGCTCCTGTCTAAAATCAAAGCCTCTTGACACCAGTTTCCCAGCTTTCTGTTATTTATGGTGTTGCTTTCAGTACATCAGGGTCCTTTACTATAGACAAACACTTACTGGAATTAGTTTGTTCCCTAGTACAGAACTTCCGTAGTAAACTCTTGCCCTGTGGTCTGAAAAATATTACATGCCAAAAGCAGAGATGACATCTAAGGATTTGGGAGCAACAGTCTCTTGTGTGCTAGATTTTGTAGATTACAGAAAATCGACTGGTTTTGGAGATACTGTTGGTAACAGGATGTAAATAGTCAGGGACCATCTGCTGTGAAATCAATTGACCATGATTCAGACAAATACAATTTAGAGATATAGCAACATTTAGGGAATCATATAGAAGTTTTGCTTTCTTTTTTCTCTGCCTTCCTTTCCTGGTGTTCACCATTTTATACAATTTTAAGTGGATTTGTATTTAAATTCCTGTTTATCCAAACAGGAGGGACATGCAAAATTGACCTTTCAGTTTAATGATAATAACATAATGGTTATTTGGTAGATTTCCTTCTGACATAAATGATCTCAAAGTATCTATTCCAAATCTACAGCATTGCAAAAAGAAATTTAATCTCCCAAAATTATGAATATGGGTTTAGATGTTTATTAAAATGTGTCCTATTTTTGTGAACTGCAGATGTGTTTTGATGAACCTGATTTTTAAGGTGGTTCTGCTGTTTACTATGTATGAGATCCCCTCTGCTCAGCATGTCTGGAGTTCTGGGTCCAGTCCTGGGCTCCTCAGTGCAAGACAGGCTTGAACTTGCTGGAATGAGTCCAGTGCAGGGCCATAAATGTGATTAAGGGACTGGTACATCTGACATGTGAGGAGAGACCGAAAGACCCTTCAGAAGAAGAGGCTCAGGGGAATCTTATCCATATGGATAGATACCTGATGGGAAGGAATGAAGAAGACAAAGCCAGGATCTTCTCAGTGGTAACCAGCAAATGAACATGAGGCAACAGGCACAAATTGAAATACAGAAAAGTGAGTTTAAACACAAAAAACCCTTTTCAGTCGTGGGAGTAGCTGGACACTGGCACAGGATGCCCAGTGAGGCTCTGAAGTCTCCATCCTTGGAGACTTCCAGATGCAACTGTGCACAGTCATAAACAGCCTGCTCTAGCTCACCCTGCTTTGATCAGAGGGTTGCATTTGACAATCTGCAGAGGCACCTTCCAACCTCAGCTTTTCCATCATTCTGTGATACCTCAATTTATCTATTTCCTAGGTTTTATCCAATCATACTAATATTGTTTATCGCACTTGGAAAGAAATGAACAGAACAAGCTCTCTGAAAAATGTCTGTTGCTTTGTCTAATTATTTGGAGAGAATCTGGGAAAGCATTTTCCAAGTAATCTCCATTTTGGAGCTGTGACAATCCTTGATAAACTTAGCTGTGTTCAGTAGCCCGTGTGCATGTTGGAGGTTTTCCACTCCATACATGGACGTATAGTTGCAGAGGTAGTGAAAAGCTTCACACAACTTGATAACCAAGGGTTTGCAGCTGATCCTATCTGATGCCTGTGCAAAAATTTCTAGGATGCTTTATGGGATCTCAGAAGATTTCCCGTACACAAACTTGCACATTCTGTTCAAGGCTTGGATGCATTTGCTAGCTGTCCCAAAGACAGCAAGTGGGTCTGAGCTCCAAACAGTACCACTGGTCCAGCCCTGTGTCTGTGCTGGCTCCACAAGCTGGTGTCTTGTCTGTATCTTTAGAAAGTTAGGTCCTGGCTCCCTTGGCGTCTCCAGTCATTACCCATTGAAAACCCAAACCTCTCTTGCCTGTGACTTGGTGTCACGGAGGCAACCCACAGGTCAATTTAAGGGACAACAAGGTCCAAAACCAACTTTTATTAGACCGGCGAGGAACAGGGTTTAGCACTCCAAAAGTGACTTAAATGCAGGTTCGGATATCAGTTGAGGAAGATTATTTGAGGGGCAGCCACTGATATAACCAACAGGCGGTCCACAATGTGCATGCACGTGGCTTCACCCAAAACAATGCCGGAGCCGTCCCCGAGTCCCGGAGGAGTACACACTTGCCTAAACACGGTGCGGGATTATGTTTAAAGAGATACACGTACTCGTAGTGAGTACGGAAAGTGTGCACTCGCGATTCCGCGAGAGTAAATTTATAATACGCTCGCAGTCCTGCGAGAGTTATTTTACACGTGCAAATGTGCACGGAATCCTACACGTGCTTACGTGGAAGCACGGGAGGAAAATACACTCGCGATTGTGCGAGGGGCTCTCGGCGGCCACTCGCGATTGTGCGAGGAAATAAAGTACTTGTGCAAATGTGCACGGAAAGAAAATACACCCGCGATTCTGCGAGGATTAATTTTACACGCGCTCATATGGAGCACGGAAAGTTATACGTGCATATGTGCACGAAAGTATAAATATACTCGCAGTCCCGCGAGAGGTTTTACTTACACACGTGGCGGCAAGGCAAGCGGAGTCCCCATCCCGGGGAGGGGGCTCTCGGCGGCAGCATCTTGCTCGTGCTCCGAGAGACCCACGGCAATGGGCGGAGTCTCGACGAGAGTCCCGTTTTTATACTGGCTGATCAGATCTGACTGTAGGCACTCTAGAAGCTTCTCTGCACCCCCCACACTGAGTGTGGGTGCCCCTGAAGCCTCCAAACATCCCCCACACTGGGCGCGGCTCAGTGTGCCTTGGCACTCCCTTCTGCTAATGTCCCAGGAGCCAGGGTGCTCTGGGCCAAACAAAAGAAGCTGTTAGCCTCAAGTAGCAGAGAAAGGGGGAGATGTGCCATACTGAAGGAGGGAGGGGGGTTGCATTCTGCCACACTTGGCTTCTCTACCTTGAGAGAGATTCTACTGGCCGTGTAAAACATTTGTTTAGAATTAAAATGTCACAAGTATGGAAAAATGTTTTACTGAATTGCAGTTTAAGTTCTGTGATCATGTTCCAGACTGGTGTGATTCAGCATTGTGGCACTTCTTTTAAATCCTTTCTTCCTATTTTTTCAAAACGCAAGAAGTCAGTTGAATTAAAATACATACATAACTTGATTCATTATTCTTGCTGTCATATTACAAATGGTTTTAAATGTATTTTACCTAATGATAAAAGTACAAGGAATTTGAGTATAATATTAAGGTAGCTATCACGCTGGTGGTGAGTAGGCTTCCTTTTTGGTTTTGTGTTTGTTCACCAGACTGCAGCCCAAGTCCTCCTCAGCTTGGTTGAGTTCTCAGCTTTAATCAACAGCCTGTTTATTGGCCAGAGTAACACTAAGATCTGTTGGGTTGAACATATATTTTTTCTTTCTGTGTTACATTTGGTACTTTCCTCCTTCAAATATTCACTGATGTGAAATATATGAGAATGTAATACAATCTGACATGCAGGTTGAAGGTAAGTAATCAATTAATCTGTATGAAGTAATAACCTAATTTTCTCAGAAAGATTCAGCAGTAGTAAATAAATCTTAATAGTTCCTTGAGCTAATGCAGTCAGAGCTGAGGGGCAAGCCTATTTTCACAATCCTATTTTAGGGACTAGCCATCTTAATGAGTGTCGGTTCTTCAGTTTGTAGAAATTTTTTTTATAAGCGAGAAACCCATGGGCTTGGGTTGAACACAGAGATTAAAGCTCCATTACTGAACAGTAGTGATGCAAAGCATCCTTAGAAGAATCACTACGGTGTAAACGGCACTTCAGTGTGTACCTAATGTCCCAGTTGTGGCAGCTGCTTGAGCCACCCAGGAAAGGAAAAAGAAGAGTCACATTAAGCATTGGATCTTCCCTCTCCTCTCGTTATTTATTATCCCCTATTAGTAGGCATGCAGCCTCCACAAGGGCTGAAAGGGAAACTCCTTGTTTGAGCAGAAACTACTGTCTTCTGTTTGCCCACAAAGTGGGTTTAAACATCCTCCCCTGACCAGCAATCCTATTCTGACCAGGGAAGGAGAGTTCTTCCTTCATAGGCTTAGAAAAAAGACTGGGCTCAGAGACCTATAGGGGGACTCATGGTAAATCATCAGCAGACACCTGACTGGTCTCAGATAGTCCATGTACCAAGGGCCAGACTGCAGGTCATCCTTGACTGTCAGACGATCCTCTGGTAGGTGTGCTGAACTTGCCTCCCTCAGGTAGGATTTATCACAACAAAACTGCTGGTGTAACCTTTACAACTCCCTGTTGGTTCCTTTCCTGTCCAGAAGCAGAGAAAAGGTGTCTGCAGATAAAGCCCTATTACAGCTGCATGTTGGTAAGTATTGTATAGATAGCTGTAATGTGGGTAGAGAGTTTGATAGGTACCTGGGAGTCCTTACAGATAACTTCAAAGATGAACCTAATAATCAGTGTAGATATATGTGTAATGATCACTTCTTTTTTTTTTTTTTTTTTAAGGAATGAAAAGAAGCAGAAGCCAAATTCAGATCACACCATTTTAAGCTGCATGTACTTCTGCCAGCAAAATTTATATCTGTTGAGATGTGAGCAGGCAGCTAAGTCCAATTTAAACGAAACTGGAAGTTGTAAGAATTGAAAAGGTCATTTATATTCTCTATAACAGTGGTATGGCTATCTCCAAATACAAATACATATGCAAATACTTTAAAGCAGGGCTTAGGTATATGACTGAAATATCTGTTGGAGCAAGAATGCAGATTGTTACATAATCTGTCTACAAAATCAAGTTATGAACCCAAGGTTTTTGCAAATACATTTGCTGCTAGCAATTCAATATAGGCTCATGAAAACAATTTTCTGCTAGTCTCCCCGCTCAGTTTCCCTCATGCATAGAGAAAAACTTGACCAGACAATTTCATATTAGAAGGTTTAGCTGAGAACATTTGTGCTTGCCTTTTAGAAACAACCATTTTGTGACTACATTGAGAATCACGGCTGTAGTGACGGTACAAAACAGAGCTGCCTACTCCCAAATCTAAGCCCAAGAGACCTATTAAGCCATTTTTTCCCTGGGCTGCATAACTATGGCCTCTGATAGCACAGGACTGGAGAGAAGTTGGAGGAGTTATGTTGTTATGTTCAGACCTTTGTTTTGTGTGCCTCACACAGGTGCCCCAACAACCATCTCTCTCTGACTGTGTAGGGAGATCAGATTCTGGAGAGAAAGAGCTCTGAAGAATTTTTCCTGGCTTAACATGCCAGAGTATGGGCTGTCTGTAAAGTCCTGTGCCACATGAAAGAGGATGACGGGGCAGGACCTTGTGGGCTGAGAGGAGGAGCCTCGAGTGCTCTCCTCTGATAGACATACACATTCATGCCTTCTTCCCCAAATACAGTCTGATAATACTGGAAAACAGTTTTGCCCTCCAGAGATACTAATACTTAATCCAATTTCTGCCAATGACTTAGCACTATTCGGGGATGAAGTGAAGTCAACTGAAGCTAGGGGAAATCAGATCAACTTTCTTTAGTTTTGGTGACATAATTTGAAAAAAGAGTATCTGAAGACTCTTGCAAATGCAAGTCAGTGTATTCTTCCTTATTATGAGCCCTACCAGGTGAACTAATTTAAAGCATGGGGAAATATCATTCTGCTTGGACTAGCCTGGACTGTAGGTTATGCACGAGACCAGTGGGCAATATAGAAAGGAAGATGAGCCTTTATTGGTGAAAGGAGATTTTCAGGAAAAAGTGTACATGTCTGATGGCAAGAAGAGTGGGTTTCTGCATACTAAGATCATGGTGTTTCTGGTTCACCTTGGTGGCCCACTGGGACTAGCCATACTGCACTGAAAAAGAGGAAAGTCCAGGATATGTCCTGACAGGTGAGGTTATAGTGCTGTTGGGACCAGAATACATGAACGGGTAAATGAAAAGCTGTACCCATACTAAAGAGTCATGTATACCTAGACTTCTCTCATCCAGGCAAAAAAACTTGGGAAATAAAATTTGTTTTAACAATTTCTTCTATTTTTACAAGCCCTTACTTTGCATTGTTGAGACAGCAATTCTGAACAAACAGGCAGAAACACTCAATTGTAATAGTCTGTTTGCCCAACTATATCAAAACCCCCATGCAGTATAATGAACTACAGATATGCGTGCAGATATGTCACTACAGCCAGGGAAAGAAGCCAGCGTAGGCAGGAAGAAAAGCTGCTCTTTATTGATGGAACCGCTAGTTACACTGCGTACTAAAGAGTAATGAAATCAGCTGTTTGACATCAGCTCTGGAGATGTACAAGTTCTCAGTGTGTCATGACCTGCAATGTTGACGCAAATCTCCAGTAGATGTGGCGATCCAGGAGGACAGGTCTTTCCAATGATTGAACAGCATTGCTGTGTGCAATGCAATGAGTAACTTGTCTAGTGGATCAGACTTTTCCACTGTGTTCCCAGGCTAGAATAAGGATGGAACAAGGGGAGTACTGAAGGAGACCATTTTCCCAATCTCCTTCCCAGTGATGCTCCTCCTGCCTTTGGCCACAACAGCCCACCCTACTTCCTGGTATTTCAGTCTGAAGTTCCTTGTTCTTCCCACTCATATGCCTTTGAACGGCTGCTACATCATATCTGCCTTCCTCAGTCTCTTGTGTTTGCCTCAGTTTCCTCTCATCTGCTGCTGATGCCTGTTTTGAAGCTACAGTATCTGCCTGCCTTTTCCCAGAGCTGCTTGGCCTTTTCACACAAATTCCCTCTTTCCCTCAATTTACATTTCTTCTGCTTTTCCTCCTTCAAATCCCACCTTGGGAGCCAGTTCTCCTGTAATGGCTACACCGCATCAAATTATCACACTTGTCAGGAGAGTTGCAGCCACTGTGAGGTACAATAGCCAAGACATACTCTGTAATCTCATGATGCTTTTCTTCTTCGACTGCTGGCAGTCACAGTTTTCTGATGCACATTAGGTGATACAGTAAGAAAGGTCAAAATTATAAGCCTGCTTGTTGTAAATGCTGTAGACCTGCGTTTAAGTAGCTGTCATGACTTAGAGGGTTACTATGACATTGGGTTTGCATGATTTCATAATATCCTAGGACACAGCCTCTTTATTTTCTAAATATCTTTATTATAGATTACTGCAAATTATTATTAGTAAAGCAAGTATACTTGTGATTAATAAGGCAAATACATATCTGTATATGTATAAAGTTATTACAAAATTAGTACCAGAAAAGCAAGTGCATATATATATATTTCAACAGGAACAGTAATCAATAGTAGCAGCTAGTAGATATTTGAATATTACAGCTTACTGGGAAATTATCACTAGTAAAGCAGCAAATACAGTTATGATTAATTCTTTATATGTACACCTATATGTAATTCAAAGTAGTACCATTATGGCACTCATCAAACTGCTCCCAGGAGTAGGACCTTGAAATCAATGGCAGACAAAATCTCACTTCAAATAGATCCATATCACAGAATTTGGAGTCAGTGCGTGGTGGTTCGACTTGTCCAGGAGATCTCGTAGAAAAGTTCGTGCAGGGGGAGTTCTCAGAGAAAAAGGCAGAAAACAAGACAAATTTATATTACAGGGATATATGGTGGTGCAGGACACCACTACCTGGAGCAGCCAATAGATGCTGCTAATTTTTCATCTGAGACAGCTAATAGATAGTGACGTTTTCTGTTCTTGCAGACCAATTTCTTTTTTTTTTTTTTTCAGACTGTTTTCCTGTTATTTCAGCTAGACGATCCAATAGGAGATGCTGAATCCTGCTTCCTCAGGATCTTTTCCCTCTTTTCTAGACAGTTTTTCACCTTTCCAGATGATGAGTTGCTGTTACAGTTTCTTGGTGCTACACTTATCAATAGTATCTCAGGATATTTCTGTTTTTCAGGTACCTGGCTCCACTTCAGAGGTGCCAGCTGTACTTCTCAAGTATAGCATCACAGCATATCTCAAGCTGGAAGGGACCCTTAAGGAACCATCAAGTCCAACACTCTGCTCCTTGCACAGGCCTAATTCCCAGGCTAGCAGTTCCCAGGCTGGCGAGCATTTTCTTTGTCAGTATTTGATTCCTTATCACCAGGTCGCCATTATGGCCGTTACCGTCAGCAACCCAAGCACTGATCTAGAAAGGCGACAGCACTCAGTAATTTTCTGACATGCTTCAATGCTCACCCTGAAGAAGAGGTGGAAAACATGTCCTGAAGAAGAGGTAGAAAAGAAGTCCTAAAACCTGCCTCCCTTCATGTATTGGACGAGATCAGCCAATATCACAAGCAAAAGTAAATGCTGAGGACCATACTCACTGGTGCTTTTGGAACATCTGTGAACTAATGGACAATCCAGGAGAAATGGACAAAATAAGGAACAGTACTAATCACCATGGTGCAAACTTGCTAGGGAATCAGTAAAGCTGTGATCCCTAAAACTCACCTGAGGAAGGAGGAAGGTCATTTAGGTTTGTCTTTTTCTGCTTAGACCCTGTTGCTCGGAATCTTCAGCTTGCATTGAGGAATAATGGCTTTGCAGTGAGAAAACTAACATATAAACAGTAAGCAGAAGGGTTCTGGAATTGGACTGCTGCCTCTTGGTACTTAAAACATAGTCATATCAATCAAAAAAAAAAAAAAAAGAAAAAGAAAAAGCTTGAGAACATTTTTGGCTTCATTATCTGGTGCATAATAACATCATTCGGCTACTACGCGCAGCCATCAACACGCCCCAGAGAATGCCTCACGTAAGCACAGAATAGGTTAAGTAAGAAGCTCTGTGTGGGGACACAATTACACAACACAATGGAAGGAATATTTATCACAAGTAGGCAGTGGCAGGATAGCGCACCCTGGCAGAGCATTGCAGATGTGGAGACTGGCAGTCATTTTCTGAGTCATGTACATTGCTCAGTTTTCCAACCCAAATTCCAGTCTGCAAAAAGATATAATGCTTTCCTCACTCATGAGGTGGGGCAATTTAAAGACAGGTACTGAAAGTAAAAAATGTAGTAAAAAGTGAGTTGCTGAAATACCACAGCAATGAAGTCTGGGTAAAGATTGCATCTTTACTGTAAAGAGGATTTTTTTGTCCCAAAGTTTCTCACTGTCTGTGCTACCTCCAAAGTCATAACTTATTGCTGATGAAATAGTACAATGATATGTATGTTTACATAGTCTTGGAGTTGATGGAAGTCACATTCCCAAGGCTACTCAGCAATTCAACATAGTGGAAACCTTTTGACAAGAACGTGCTCTTTTTCTGAGACCACTTTAGGATCAGCAAAATAATTTTTCAGGACAGGTATCAGAGAGCACAGGGCAAGTATGTTCTTCTTGTGTAAGGGGAAGGGAGTTAGAGAGTCTGATTTAAATAGTTTCCAGAAATTTATAGCGTGTCCTGGGGCTGATGCAGGATGTTGGTGTGAGGTGTCAAATGAAGAAGGATTTAAATAGAGCCAGTAGAATCGATCTGAGCAGGGCTTTCTGGCAATATTTCTCTGCCCTCTGGCCCCCAGTTTTAATTGCTTTATTCACACTGCTCTCACACAATTATCCACAAAACTGGCTAATGGATTTCAGAGAGGATTAGCAAGATAACTCCTTAGAACATACTGCGGTTGTGTCCAACTCATTGTACTCTAGAAGGGCAGAGGAGGGATATCTAAAGATATCACACAGTCCATCCATCTGCATTGGGAAGGAATCAGATCTTCTTAAATCTTCTT
This sequence comes from Columba livia, assembly GCF_036013475.1. Classification (NCBI taxonomy): domain Eukaryota; kingdom Metazoa; phylum Chordata; class Aves; order Columbiformes; family Columbidae; genus Columba; species Columba livia. The sequence goes on along the minus strand of NC_088602.1, from coordinate 31,774,876 downwards.
CAGGAGCTGTTTGGTGGAGACATAGCAAACGGTAGAGTGAATCATCACCACCCCTATAGCAATCTTTTGCATAACCAAAGACTCCCACAACAAACCCAATTCTTTCCTTCTAAATCGTGTTTCCTAAGTCTATTCTTCCTTCTGTAAGCTCTAATAATTTTGCATTTCTTCAGTGTACAAGGACCACAACTGGACCCACCAGCTGTGGCCAAATAGAGCAGAATATTTGCTTCCTGTGTTTTATGTGTAACTCCCCTGTTAGTACAGATCTAGAGTTGTCTTTTTTGCCTTGCAAGTTCACATCATTGACTTATTCTCTTACTGATCCATTATACCATGTAGCACTGCTACCTGCTACATCATCTCCCATTTAGGACTCATTCGTTTAATGTCTTCTTTAATGGACCACATAGCTCTCCACAGAATTCTACCTTTCGGAATTTAGGGTATTTTTTTCATTTTATCAAGATTCATTTTAATGTTGAACCTGCCCTTCAGAGTGCTTGCACACTACTCTGTTTCATGTCATCTGCAAATTTATATGTACTTTCAGTTCATTAAGAGTCCAGAAAAAATACCTAATCAGTGGGGTCATGGCAAGTTTCTCCAGGACTCTATCCTTTTCAGTATGACAAAAATACACTGATATACTCTTTCAACTCAGTTTAAATTTATATTCTTCCAACTTGCTGTTGCAGCTACTGTCTTTTTACAACCCTCGCAGTAATTTTATTTTCCATTCTTGATATAGATTGCTTTGTCTCATATGCAAGTCTAAAGGATAGTGGGAAGGAGACTGAATTAACAGTGAAGTTCAACAGATGTTTTTGCTAAACAAGCAGATCTGCAGCAAGAAGAAAGGAGTTGTACATCCTCACTCTAGTAATCACCACAGCACTGAGCAAAGGAAAGGTCATCACTGAAATCTGAAAGGACACAACAGTCTGATGAGATCACCGTTCTTTGCTTGAAAGCATTAGCCCAGCATTGTGAGGTTTGCATAGGCAACACGTAAGTCTGATTCGATTACAAAAAAGAGTGTGGAAAAAGAGGTGTTGGCCACTTACAGGGTGCTTAAGGTATATTTCATAGAATCATACAAATATTGGAAGGGACATCAGAAAGTCATATAGCCCTGTCTCCCACTCAAAACAGGACCTACACCAATGCAGAATTAGCACTTCTAGCTTCATCCAGCCAAATCCCAAAAACCTCCAAGGGTGTAGATTGCATAGACATTCCAGGGATCTGTTCCAGCTTTCTAATGATAGAGTACTTCCTAATCTCCAGTCCCATTTGTTTCGTCTCATGATGTTGATCTCTCCGCTTCAGACAGAGAGCACAAGGAAACCATGATGGAGGTGGGTGTTGGTGTCTCTGAATAAAATTAGCATATTCACAAATGGTAAAAGCTCGTAGGGTCAAAGATGTACCAGGAGGTGTTACTACAAAGGCAAGTTGCTTCAGAAGACTCTGTGCTGAAAGCTGGTGATTGAGCACTTCTCCACATTTTCTATCATCTCTATAGCCTGTGAGCCAGCTCATCTAGACCTGCTGTCACACCTTTGTCTGCAGGAAGCTCAAGACATAATGAAGATGAGATCTGGTAGTTGTCTAAAGGATGGAAACAGAGGGCAACATCTTCTGAGTGATAGCTGCAGTGATGTTGTGCTCAGCACAGTGACAATCCTGTCGCCCTGCTGAGTTCTGCATACCTGTTTTCCAGAACACAAACATTCCTTAAAGAAAAAAACAAGATATATTTGTATGTGTGCCCTCCAGCAGTATTTAATGTTTCTCTACCATATCATATAGTGGCATCATTGATCTTCATGGTATTGACAGTACTGTTGAGGTCTTTACTCTAGAATTCCCATAATCTTTTACTGCAAATTCATCCTGAGATGAAATGATTAGCAATTGATCAGCCTCTTTTAGCACACAACAAAACAAAACAAAACAAAAATCACCTCCTTCATTTAACTTCTTTGGTCTTCTTCCACAAGGCTGAGAAAAACAACAGTGCCACAGGAAATATGAATATAAATATGAATAATTCACTCCAAAGGTATGATAAAAATTGTAAAATATATATATATTGCATTTTTAAAGTGTCATAAAACTACCAAGAAATCCCTGTGGCTTTTAGGTTTTATATACATCATATAAAGCAGTAGAGAAGTTATAACTTGATCATACAGAATAAAAAAAAAAAATTTCAAAGCATCCAATAAAGAAATGTATGCAATATAGGTACCTCCTTTTTTCATTTGCTTTTCTTCAACAAAAGGAAAAAGTTATAAAGAAAATAAGCTCAAATATTCAAAGGTGCTGGCTTCTTTTTGGGAAGTGTGTAATGTCCTCAAATATGACTTTTGGCAGTACGTATTCATGAGAACTTTGTGCCTTATATGAAATTTGCTGTTTACTTCGCAGGACTTTTCTAAAGTTTCACAGATTGAAAATGACATTTCTGATGAAGTCTGTAAAACCTGGCTAAGGTCTGCTGTGAGAGGGTAGAAAATGGGCATTCGCCAGCCCCGGGGAGAAGGCGAAGGTAAAAAATCCAGATTGACCAGTAGGAAAACTTTATTTTTCCCAACAAAAATAATTTCCTATTAAAATTAGTAATGTGTCAAGACTGATTAATTTCATTCTCTCATGTTTTGGCAGAAGGAGTTATAAAATGCACAGGATAAAGCAGCAAAAACTGTGGCTTTTCTGTCAAATAGCCTAACACGAGCACCAAGCTTGCCTTTCCTTTTCCACTTGCACTGACAAGACTGAGGGTAGCTCTGTCAAAATCCAGAAAATGACAGTCATACCACAGTGCAGGAGGACAAGGAGACAAGGCATCGATTCCTTGATTTTAATTTTAAAATGTTTATGCAGTGTAGATCTTTCTTCTGGTTGTTCCTCTCCACTAAAAGAGCTAACATTAGGAATGAAAATTCAGCCCTCATCCTGTTTTTCAGAAAACTGTCATTGCAGTTGGTGTTAGTGTGGTGGGTATTTAAACTCCGTGAAGAAATGCACTGATTCTTCTTGGGTATGATGTTCATTAACATTTAGAAAATAGGCAAGGTTTTTTCTCAGTAAATGCCAAGAAAAAATGTATTTGATTTTTCCCCTACAACACACACCTCCCTTCCTAGTATTTTGTGCTGTAATTACACTTCAAATGAAAGCATGGCACAGGTCACCATATTGAAAATGCCTCCTCAAATATCAATGACTGTTTCCTATTCTGGGTTGCATTACAGATAAGAATGCTGCAGCAATCCTTTTCAGGAGGGAAAAATATAGAGACCTTTATATAGCACTATAAATGATGTCTCTCCAGAGTGAGCAGTAGCATTTCTCAAATAGCTGCTAATAAGACTAAATACGGTAGAGCATTGCAGTGAATCACAGCGTTACGCTGGGTTACACAACCTGCTAAGGTCACTTACATAAAGAAGTGAACAAATGAAGTGCAAGCAAGCTCCTCTGTTAATTAATTTGTAAGGCACACAAGTGGCATTTAAAGAGAGAACTTCTTATGGCTGGTTGTCGCAATAGGATGCAAAACTCTGACAACTTGTGTAATTGTTCTCTGAGTTTCCTGAGCTCATGTGAAACAACCACTGGCTCCACATGCTGTCAGGAGTGACGCTGCTATAATAGAACCCCCACAGCCCTCCCTTGGATCCCCATTGGCCTTGGGCATAAGGGAGATTGCTGCTATGGCTCAAATAATTCAGCTGACTGTAAAATTGATCGGGGGGGAGGGGCGGGGGGGGGATGGAGACAGGGCACAAAAAAGGAGAAAGTAAACACTCCAATAAATGTAATACTGTGAAAAATGGGATCAAGAATCTGTTCCAGTAATTTCAGAAAGTCTTGCCCCTTCCTGTCCCTCAATATTACTGACCTAGTTGCCTCTCTAAAAATCATATTTCTACCCATTTGTGCTGTTTAGTAAGAGGAGCCAAATTCTGGGTTGTTCGTGGTGACTGAATTGCCTTTCCACGTTTTCTGTGTTTTAAAGCCATTCAGAATTTTCCACTGGAATAGGAAAAGAGGATCCATAACATTCAATAATAGGTGTAGCTTGAAAATTGAGATGCATTAGAAACATGTCTGATATTATGAAATGTGAGAATACCTGTGTGTGCAACATTTCATTTTTGTCCTTTAAGGAATTTATATACCTAGGAATTTGTGTAAAAAGATTCAGATTCTCTGCGAGAAGGAAGTATATCAAAGATCAGCTGATTATTTAACAAGTTTCATCTTGCATCCATTAGTTCCAGCTAAGCTTATAACAAATTAGGCAGTGAGTTAATTACTAGCATTGTGGATGACAATGCAAATTGAATGTTTATTTTACAAGCACTGTGGTATTTCCCCACATGATCAAAAGGGAAAAGAACTACTATACAGAAGTTTTTCAGCTTAGGCTTTGTACTTGCAACCTGTCTAGTCATGGTTATATTCCAGAGGCGTAATAGATGCCCAGAAGAACTGAGATATTTTTTTTATTCTGTGGCAAAGCTTACTTGTTTCTGACCTTCTCTGTGCTCTGAGGGGTGTTGAGGAGGTTGCTGCTCACTGGAGAAGAGATAGATAAACTTTATATTAAAAAGTGTGAATTGGTGACGTGTTTTACAGGTGATGTTTCCATGCTGGACCAGGGAAAAGCATCCTTAGAGCCTAGCTCAGCTCTTCAGGGAAATGTGGGCAGCTACTACTATTGATCCAAGCCAGGAGTAAACGGATAACATGAAACAGCGCATGGGCCAGTATCTCACAGACATCCTTAGAATAGAGGAGAAAGGTGTGAGATGGACATCTGACAATCCTTCTCAAAAAATCAGGATATAATTGCTGTTTACACAGCATGTTCTGTTGCATTTTCCTTCGTTTCTGGCTGTGCTAGCTTTCACTTGTTTTGCAGAAATCTTCAAATGCTTGTGAGTGGAGGGACTGCCTGCTAAGGGTGCCCAGAGATAATGCATTTCATTTTCTCAGATGCTGAGGGATGGGACAGGAACCCTTTGGGATGACTGTGCTGTTTGTCAGAAGAGACCCTGGATACTCATTCCTCAGTCCTTTTTGTTGCTGCTAGCCACAGCAGAAGGTTTCAGTGTAATTTATTGAATGACTGCAATTTAGATTGATCAAAATTATTGTGAGCACCCTCACAGCATTTTCCTCTCTCTGGTAAGCACCGTGATGCTTTCTGTTCACCTTTGGAAAGAGCTCTCCTTGTTTGAAGACCTCATGGCTTGCTCTTTTGACTGTGGAGGGTCCCTCCAATTCTTTCAACAGCTCAGGGATTTCCCTGAAGAAGTTTAAGAGGTTTTCACACACTATTTTCATCACCACAGGAAAAGCTAATCACCCAGCAGTTCAGGGAAGCAGTGGGAAAGACAAATCTCTAGATTGTTGTTGTTGTGGCCAAATGTGTACAATTTAGAATAGATTTTAATTTTGCATAAGAAAACCCAAAATAATAAGAACACAGTGTACAGATTACATCCTATCCAAGAGGATCAGCTAGTTGTTTATAAGAAGCTGTGGCTTGTCACATCTCTTCACTCTGTTCGAAGCGTTATATTACAAAGAAGTCAGATAACAGCGCTGGTGAGAACACAGTCGTATGTCGCTGTGGTGTCTGAAGGTGCTGGGGCATGAAACATTTAACTCACACTATAAATTCTTTCATACATAGACTATAAACTCCTCCAGGTTGGAGCCTGGCACCCTCATCATGATCCAGTATACATGAACTATAGTATAAATTTTAAAAAAGAAAGAGTTTAATATAAAATGCAACAGTAGCATGAGGTTAAAAATATTGCGACGTAAAAATGGACCATGACAAACTCCTTAAGTCTGTCGTAGTTTACCACTGTACAATAATTAACACAACCTCATTATGGGGTAAGAGATGCTTTTTCAGTATTTCCACCTGCAAGGCTTTGGGGAGGGAAGGTTGTCAGTCTGTGGGTCTTTGGAGAGGGAATGTCATAAGGAAATAATCTCAGGCAGGATAATAGAGATGCTGCTGGAGGTACCTTTTTCCAAATTTCTCATTTACTGGAGTTTACTTAAAATGGAGAATCTATCTGACTACTTTCTTATAAATATCCTGCTGGCTCCTGGCCAGGCCTCGAAATATGACTTGAATCATTTATATTCTGGAAGGATTGAAAAAAAGTTTATTTTGGCAAAGTCATGCGCACGAACAAGCCCAACAGTTTGGGTAATTTGTCTTCCTAAGTTTTAAATATAAGGCAGTATAGAAATTGAAGAGAGGCAGCTAAAGAGAGGAGAAGTAATCTGCATGAGCAATAAAAAGATAAGAAAAGAAGAAATGTATGCTTAGCTCTTTTTCACTTGAGAAAGAGCTTTTTGTTTCGATTTTCCATGGTTTAAAAACTGTGCTGAAAGGTGTGAAACAGCATGAATCCATTTTTTTCACAATTTCATGTTGCCTCAGAAGCATTACAGCAGCAGGTCTAGATGAAGGGTGGAAAGAGAGAAGTGCAAACAGCAAAAAACAAGCAGGGGGTGACCTAAAGAGAAACAACTGCCAACATTTTTGCAGGTCAGAAGAAGAAAAGGTGAAGAACAGGCAGGACAGAAAGATATATGGTCCGTTCCTTTTCCCAGGCACCATGTCTGGGTTTAAGAAATTATCATTGTTACATTTGAACCATAAATTATCAACCTTAAATTTGTGAAGAGTACATCTTATATCACTTGTAGGCATGTTTATTTCATTTTTTAACATCCTCAAAAATGCCATGGCTCAAGTGAGAAAAATCCAGGATTTTTCTCAAGCTCTGTGAGGAAAAGTCTGCTTTCTCCCCTGGAAAGTAAAGGGGAAACTCAAAGGTCAGATTTAGCAGAGTCCTGAAAATAATGAATAAAAGATTAAAAAGTTCTTGGCAGAGAGTCTGTGTTAATCAGTGTCTTCTCATGTGGGCATGTTTCCTCCAGCAAGCCTGTAAACTTTGATTTTGTGTAATTGGGAGGTTAAAGGTTCTCCTAATTAGCATCCACTTCTATGGGGAATGTATCACCTCGTTTGCAATCATAAAGGTGAGTGGTTTTTGAAATGCTGCTAATTCTGAAGTAAATTTGCCATTTGGAGTAAAATTCAACTGTGGAGCCAAATGAAGCCTCAGAACCACAACTTTTGTCAATGTAAAAGGTAAGGTTAGATGACTACATTTTATGACCTTTTCTTTTATGACTATGGAGAAAGTAAAATGGAAATGATGAAAAATTGGTCAAATGTGTCTATTTAACAAATCATTAAATGATTGTGATAATTTTTTTCCTGGTTAGTTGCTTTAGTTGCCATACAAAGTCATTAGAGAAACCCTTAAAATCAAATCACTTGCCTTAAAAGGTAGGGGAATAAAGGTGAAATTGCAGTCACTTCTGGAAGAGATAGCTAGGTTGCCTGAAATACATTTTCTGATTTGCATTCTGACTCTGGGTCCTGAGATAGAGACAGAGAAGCAGAGACTTCTACATGGGACTCTAGAAGACCAATCTGCTGAATAAATCTTAAGATCGGAGAGGTTCACTAGAAATAGCCCTCAACAGAGATTTACCAGCTTTTATTTCATCTGTTCAGCACATCACCAGAGAACTCTATCTTCCACACATTAAAACTGATCATACTGGCCTTTTTCCTTTTCCCATATTTCTCCTATCTGGAGTACAGATGTAGGTGAAGGTGTTATACTTGTAAATCAATGAGAGACATAATTATTTTCCCTTTTATATATTACATGGACTTCTTCCCCAAAGTCATACATCACAGAGAAAAGCAATTCACTGCAGACTAACATATACCAGTACTGCGGTTTAACTACAGTTACTTGATAGATCTGGCATGGAATTAAAATACAATTTCAGAGTTGCAGGACTGAAATCTGAATTATGGCCTAAACTCTGCTAGTCATATTGATTCTGAGTGATGCAGGGTTAGACAATTGCAATAGCTTCATTTTTTGTTCAAGACCGAAATAGAAGCTATATTGCCAAAGCATATTTTCCAGAGATAGAGTCTGGGAGAAAGAACTAGAAACTGGTGCCATCTTGCAGTCACAGGGTCTTATGCTGAAATGTGTTTTATGTACATATGACAAATTCAGTGTAAAAAAAAACCAAGGAATCTACCTGTAAAAGGAAAGTTAGTTTTAAGAAAATATAGTAAGCTAACAGAGTGGTGACAGCCTGCCTTTTATACATAGCTATATTACATGTGATCCCTCTCAAGCAACATGTTTTGGTTGGTCACAAAGCCTTTAGCCCTCAATAGCAACAGTTATACTAGATGCAAGACCACGTCTTGCCTGCAACGCAGGCTATCACATTCCCACCAGATTTATAATCTGTCCCACTATATTCAAAATCTCACATCCTCACCTTCCAGGAGCTCAGTTGCCTGAGCTGAAGGAGACCAGAACACAGAATGCTCCAAAACAAATACAACCTGATTGGTACCTCCACTCTCATAGCTCAGTGGAGGTGTGTAGAGTGTGATGCTCCATCATACAGAAGATACAACTTTATGAGGGAGTTGGCAAAGGCAGTCTCAAGGCACTGAGATCAAAGTCTGTAGGAAATAAGAGCAAATGCGCAGGACACCTCACTCCATTTTAAGTGCAAAGCTCAGTTCTTTGTTCTTGTTTCTCTAATGGGAACAAACAGCACACAAAAAGCAGGAATAGCAAGAGCAAAAGAGAAATTGCGCTGTCTAATGTGTTATTAGTAGACCATCACACATGAGATTGATGCCTGGTATAAGAAACTGAAAAGATATTTTCAGCATCAAGAAGATCAAATGGACTTGGATTTAAACCATTCTCCACTGCATTATGTTGTTAAAGGAGATAATTTGAAAATTATGATTTGACAATTGAAAATTTGTCAAAGACTGTGTTGGAGAAAGCTTCATTAAATTAGTGGCCTTATGGACTGAAGACCCAACTTGTCTTTTAGTGAGAGCTGTCTTTTTGAGCTACATCTGCTGCCATGGTACAAAGACAGAACTGAATTTTTAAAGTCACAAGACTTTGCCTCAATCTCTTAAGTGCTACTGCATGACTGAGTAGAGCAGGAAAAGGGTAAAATTAACACTGTTTTAATCTTGAGGGTAAAAGTAAGTAGCTGAAATGCTTCAAAGCATATTGGGAATGAGAAGTTTTAATGAAAGTGAAAAAAACATACCATCACTGTGAGATGGAAGAGTTTCAAGGGACTACAGAGATCTGTCAACCAAAGTTTCTATATCCTGCCTACACAGTGAAAAAGTATAACTTCTGTCTCAGAGGACTAACCCATCTTGGCAATTAACCCAGTATGAGAAGACAAGATTCTCTAAAATAAATATAAGAAAATAAAAAGCCTCGGTGTCCAGGCCATCATGAAGGAACCAGAAGGGTGGCATTTGGTTCAAAATCAAAACACTTTAATTTAGCTGTCCATGTCCAAAACAACTTCGTTCAGATGTTTATGCATAAGTTGGTTGTCTAAGCTCCTGTTATAGTCAGTGAAAAAGCTTCACAGTTGATGAAGCCCAGAGAGTGACTCTTCTGACCACCTACCTAGGACTATTTGATTGCCTAAACTATTGTCATCTGAGATGCCCTGGTGTCTCTGAGGTAACCCTATGGAGCTGGCAAATATCACATGGGCTCAAGTGATCTTCTCTTCACTCCTTCCATCTTCAAGTGACGATGTGGGATGGAATAGGAAAATTCAGTCTCTTAATGGTTGGCTCCAAGACTGGTGCTACAGGCAGGACTTTGGATTTTTTTTATAATGGTTGGTTTTATAAGACACCAGTCCGGACAGTGTCACGCAGGAAAGGTTTATCTCGCAGGGGCAAAAGGATGCTGGGGCAGGAATTAGCTGGGCTCATTTGGAGAGCTTTAAACTAGGCTCGAAGGGGGATGGGGTTGTTGCTGGGCTTGTCCCAGTGGGGCAGCATTCTAAAACTGATGAGGACCGGGTGGCCTCCTATGCCCCTAGGGAGAAATTGGTGTGCTCTGCTCGCTCCCTGAAATGCCTGTACACCAATGCACGCAGCATGGGGAATAAGCAGGAGGAGTTAGAATCCTGTGTTCAGTCGGAAGATTATGATCTGGTGGCAATTACAGAAACATGGTGGGACATGACTGGAATGTGGTCATGGATGGCTATGCCCTTTTCAGGAAAGACAGGCCAACCAGGCGTGGTGGTGGAGTTGCTCTCTGTGTGAGAGAGCAACTACAATGTACTAAATTCTGCCCAGGAGTGGATGACGAGCGAGTTGAGAGTGCATGGGTCAGGATCAAGGGGCAGGCTGGCAGGGGTGACACTGTTGTGGGCGTCTGTTACGGGCCACCAGATCAGGCTGAGGAAGTTGATGAGGCCTTCTATGGGCAGTTGAGAGTGGCCTCACAGTCACAGGCCCTGGTTGTGTGGGGGATTTTAACTTCCCTGATGTTTGCTGGAAGGACCATTCAGCCAGCCAGCCACAGTCTAGGAGATTCCTCCAGTGCATTGATGATAACTTCCTCATGCAGATGGTGGAGGAGCCGACTAGGAGAGGTGCACTGCTGGATCTCATCCTCACTAACAAGGAGGGTCTGGTCGAAGCAGTAAAGGTTGAGGGCTGCCTGGGTTGCAGTGACCACGAGATGGTGGAGTTCAGCATCTTGTGTGGCAGGAACAGAATAGCAAGTAGAATTGCAACCCTGGACTTTAGCAGGGCTAACTTTGGCCTTTTCAAGCAATTGCTGGGGGAAATCCCATGGGCAAGACTGCTTGAAGGAAAAGGGGCCCAAGATAGCTGGATTGCATTCAGAGATTGCTTCTTCCACGTTCAGGATCAGAGCATCCCCACACGTAGGAAGTCAAGGAAGGCAGCCAGGAGGCCTGTGTGGTTGAATAGGGATCTGTTGGGTATGCTCAAGCAGAAGAGGAGAGTTTACAGGTCATGGAAGCAGGGGCTGGCCACTTGGGAAGAATATAAGGCTGCTGTTAGAGGATGCAGGAAGGCAGCTAGGATAGCCAAGGCCTCCTTAGAATTACAGCTGGCGAGAGAGGTCAAGGACAGCAAAAAGAACTTTTTCAAATACATAGCTGATAAAACTAACACCAGAGGCAATGTAGGCCCACTGATAAATGGGGTGGGTGCCCTGGTGGCAGAAGATACAGAGAAGGCAGAATTACTGAATGCCTTCTTTTCTCTGTCTACTCTGCTGGAGGCTGTCCTGGGGAGTCCTGTACCCCTGAGACCCCGGATGAAGCCAGGTCAATGGAGGAGTTTGCTTTAGTCGATGAGGACTGGGTTAGGGAGCAATTAAATAGTCTGGACATCCATAAATCCATGGGTCTAGATGGGATGCATCCGCGGGTGCTGAGGGAGCTGGCTGAAGTCATTGCTGGACCACTCTCCATCATCTTTGCCAAGTCTTGGGAAACGGGGGAGGTGACCAAGGATTGGAGGAAAGCAAATGTCACTGCAGTCTTCAAAAAGGGCAAGAAGGAGGACCCGGGTAATTATAGACCGGTCATCCTCACCTCTGTCCCTGGGAAAGTAATGGAACAGCTTATCCTTGGTGCCATCTCAAGGCATATCAAGGATAAGAGGGTTATTAGGGGCAGTCAGTATGGCTTTACCAAGGGTAAGTCATGCTTGACCAACCTCATAGCCTTTTATGAGAATGTAACAAGGTGGATGGATGATGGCAGAGCGGTGGATGTGGTCTACCTTGACTTCAGTAAAGACTCTGACACAGTCTCCCGCAGCATCCTCAAAGCTAAGTTGAGGAGGTGTGGTCTAGACAATAGAGTAGTGAGGTGGGTTGCAAACTGGCTTAAGGAGAGAAGCCAGAGAGTGGTAGTCAATGGTGCGGAGTCTAGTTGGAGGCCAGTATCTAGTGGAGTGCCTCAGGGGTCAGTACTGGGGCCAATATTATTCAAAATATTCATTAACGATTTAGACGAGGGAATCAGCAAGTTTGCTGATGACACTAAGCTGGGAAGGGTGGCTGACATGCCAGAAGGCTGTGCTGCCATCCAGCGGGACCTGAACAGGCTGGAGAGTTGGGCGGGGAATAACCTAATGAAATTTAACAAGGGAAAGTGTAGAGTCCTGCATCTGGGCAGGAACAACCCCAGGTTCCAGTATAGGTTGGGAAATTACATATTAGAGAGCAGTGCAGGGGAAAGGGACCTGGGGGTCCTGGTGGACAACAGGATGACCATGAGCCAGCACTGTGCCCTTGTGGCCAGGAAGGCCAATGGCATCCTGGGGTGTATTAGAAGTGGGGTGGTTAGTAGATCGAGAGAGGTCCTCCTTCCCCTCTACTCCGCCCTGGTGAGACCACATCTGGAATATTGTGCCCAGTTCTGGGCCCCTCAGTTCAAGAAGGACAGGGAACTGCTGGAGAGGGTCCAGCGTAGGGCAACGAAGATGATTAAGGGAGTGGAGCACCTCCCTTATGAAGAAAGGCTGAGGGAGCTGGGTCTCTTTAGTTTGGAGAAGAGGAGACTAAGGGGGGACCTTATTAATGTTTATAAATATATAAAGGGTGAGTGCCATGAGGATGGAGCCAGGCTCTTCTCGGTGGCAAACAATGATAGGACAAGGGGTAATGGGATCAAGCTGGAACACAAGAGGTTCCACTTAAATTTGAGAAAAAACTTCTTCTCAGAGAGGGTGCCAGAGCACTGGAACAGGCTGCCCAGGGAGGTTGTGGAGTCTCCTTCTCTGGAGACATTCAAAACCCGCCTGGATGTGTTCCTGTGCAACCTCACCTAGGCGTTCCTGCTCCAGCAGGGGGATTGGACTAGATGATCTTTTGAGGTCCCTTCCAATCCCAAACATACTGTGATACTGTGATATGAGAAACTTTTTGGATTGGTAGATGGATACCAAGCAGGACACAAAATAACGTTTCAAATGGCACTAGACACCTCTGTTGAGACACCTGAGTTTGTCCAGGGGAAATAACCTGCCTTGTGAGCTGGATCTCATCCTTGCCTCTACTGGCAGTACTAAACAGAGGTGGCCCACATGCAGTTACCTGAACAGAGACACCTGGTGCCATTCGGGATGGCTGGAGTCACCTGGGAGCCTCTGGCTGCTGGTGTGAGAGGCCTGAGTTTCCCAAAGGCTCCTGCATCCTATCTATGGAGATGTCTCAGGTACTGCATGTGAAATGGCATTGGATGTTAATGGGCAGTCCCCATTGTGCTGGGAGCTTTGATGTCTCGCTCACATTCAGGCACTTCCGCATGGACACATGCATTGGAGTATCATGTGTGCCAACTGAATCCCTCCTTAGCTGTAAGTTCAGTTCAGGCTCTTGATCAGATTATTGTGGTGTAACAATTAAGCTAAAAAGTCTGTGGGGCAATGTGTCGCAGGTTAGCTAAAGCCTCTGTCACAAGGTGGTGAACAGTTAAATGCTCAGAATTTGCTATGGTTCTTTGCACAAAACAAACACAGGTAGCACAGTTTAGTTGCTTGTCTGATAACTTTAGTATGCATTTGAAGCTGATATTCCAATATTCATCACTTTGTTAAAAGAACAGGCCCAATTGTGCGGTTCTACGGGCTCCTGAAATTTGCTTTCATTAATGCCACTGATAAACTATGCAATATGTTTCAAGAATAGGCATTGGAGAAAATCTATATCTGTCTGAATTAGAGGACAATGTCAAGGAACAAATATTTTTGGAACAAAAGAAGCTCTGGCACTGGTGTACTAGATGGGCATTTTAATAGTGGTGCTGAAAATGCAAAGATGCTAAAAAAATTTTATGGACTCTGTTCAGAAGGAACGTTACGACGTATGTTGCTGAAGTATGTCACATTCCCTTATTTAATGGATAACAGATGACAAATAGTCCTATAACTGTCAGTTCTGCACTACTTGCAATCAAGAGTCGGTAACTGAATTTCACATTCACCAGGAGCATAGTTTCCCAATAAAGCTTGCAATATCAGCTGGAATGTGCAAGATCCTGAAAGTGCTTCTGTGCCAATATTCAAAAGTGCAGTGGGCTGACCTGAAAGTCGTTTAAGTGTATCTGCTACAGGCAAAGTAACAGATCAGTTCTCCTAGGAACACACACATAGAAAATTAGAATATAGGGATATAATTAATGAGAGTCATTATGTGTTAAGGATATAGCTGTTATCAGATAACTCTTATTTCTTTTTTTTAATGAGATTACAAATTCTGTTGGCAATGGTCATTGCAAATATGTGGTATTATTCAGATCTCTACAAAGTGTTTGGTTTAACAGCACATGATATGGTGATTAATAAAGGAGCTCTCTACAGTATCAACAAAGTACACATTGAGTGGCTTAATACCCAGTTGTCTCAAAGATCTCAAAAAATGATTGTCACCAGTGGTCTTTATCAGACAGTGTTACTTCTAGGAGCTTCTGCATAGTTTAGCAAGGAATTTTATTGTGTCCAAAAGTCTCACTTGTTTAGGAAGCTAATACAAAGCCAGTAGTGGTACAATACTAAATATGGTCAAGAATAACAGGACTGCCAAACCAAAGAGAGGTTAACCTCATGGTATGGTAGGCAAAAACCTAGCCAAACCAAATTATCCCTTTAAAAGAAAGCAGAACAAATCATTCTTGCAGAAAGGAGTTCTGTACCCTGGAAAGCACTGAGTGAAAATAGCATTAGCTTCTAAGGAAAACTGAACATGAGCTCCTGTATGATACAGACGCAAAAAGTGCTAATTCAATTCTTGTGAGTATAAACAAAGGAATAGTGAGTAGGAGGAGGAAATTGACTTTTCTTTCTATGTGACATTATGAGGACTGATGTATAATAATGTATACAGTCCTTGTGTCAACATTTTGAAAGGAAAGTTGAAATACTGCAGAGGGTATAGAAATAAGCCACAGATATGTTTTGATGGCTGAAAGGGGGAAAAAAAAGAGAGAACATTGAGAGCTCAATCTGTTTATCTTATCAGACAGATCAAAAGACAGCTTGATTATAGTGTGTAAGAACCTTCATGGAGAGTAAATACCAGTTACTGAATGGCTCTTTAATCTAGCAGAGAAAGGCACATCAAGAACTAGTGGCTCGGAGTGAAGTCAGATTCCAGTGCGAAATTAGACACAAACAGGCAGGCTGATTAGCCACTGGGTCCAAAGAAGCTGATAAATTCTGTGTCACCTCATTTTTCACACTTGAGGATAGATGCCCTTCTCAAAGCACATTTAATCAAACCTAAACGATCTGGCTTAGTATGGATGTAACAGTGTTAAAGCTACTGGATCAGGAAACAGATGATGGTAGATGACCAGATGGTCTCTTCCAACCTTGATGACTGTGCATGTCAGGAGTACATCTTCCACTACTGAGTCCAACCCTACTTCTAATTTTTCTACGATTTCCTCTAGAAACCCTGGTAAAGTTAATTCTAGAGATATGTGGGGTTAACACACCCTCCTTGGAAAACAGCAGAGGTGATGCAGAAGAAAAGATGGAGGAACAATTAACCCAGGCATTTCTCCTGAGGAAACGGGAAGGCAAGTAGACAGAACATGACAGAGGTCTGACCACTTTTCGGTGCTCACCAGTACAAGTCACACCATAGAAAGGGCTGTAGCAGGTTACTAGTTAAATACTGAGGTCAGTACCAAAGAGGCAAGGAAGACAATCTGAGAGCTGCTACAGCTCATGGATATGGAGAAAGCCACTCTTCACCCAAGAAGGAGGTTTTATTGCCTCTTTGTTAATAAGCTGTTCATCTCCCTATACCCCAGGACACAGGTTTTATAAGCCTGGAGTGAGAAATATAAACATGTAGATTTGAAAAACTGGCATTAATAAAATGAACATGTTAATTGTGTTGTGACAGTTTTCTAGCACTTTATTGAAAGAGAATTCCAGAGCTCTTTATAGTATCTCATGACCAATAATAGAGAAATTAATTCTAGGTGAGGTTCTGACATTTTTAGCAACATTCAGCGTACTTTCCTCTGCACATAGTTCAATCAAATGAAAGGAAATATTTGCATAATGTGAGAGCTTCCATGCAGTTACAGCAACACCAGGCTTTGAAAGCCATCACTTGCGATGTCTTGGGCTATTTCTGTACCCTGTAAGTGCTGAAGAAGATAAAAGGTTGACAAAAAAGCAACTTTTAGAATAACTTTCATAACCCTGAAATCCCCTTCTGCTCAGCATAAGAGTCCTTCCTCTCCAGTTAGGAAAGGAAGCACAGATGAGTCACAAGCATAGTTTGCCCTCTTGAAACAAATAAAGATGTCCTTCCTTTGAGAAAGACAACCCTTGCGAATATGGCTTAGTGATACTCCTCCAACACATAATCTTAGTCTGGAACATGTATCACTGAAAGAGCAAACTGTTTGGATTTCCTGGGGCAATAGTTTTGTGTTCTGTTTATTCAGAATAAAAACTTCCTAAATTAACATCTGACAGCTGTTACTCTCAAAAAATGTTTTATTAAGTCCCAGCACCTCAAAAAATATTCCCACTGAGTCTTCCTCACGGCAACACAAGCTTTGACACCTTGTTGGATAACATGCCTACAGCAAGAGGAAAGCAGATGCGCCAAGTCAGCTAAACCTCAATGCACAAAGCAAAAGGGCAACAGTTGGCAAGTATACAAATATGATATCTGTTAAATGTATCCTTCTGGGATTACTTGTATGCAAGGTGATCCATCCTCAGGACTGCCTTCATGGTTAGAAGCCTTGGCCATCATTGCTTCAGTATACAAAACCACTTTCTTATGCAACACCGAATCTTAATATGGTGGCTTTGCAGCTCTGCTTCATAGCAATTATTTAACACCTTTGGATCTTTATGACTAACATTCAAGTAAAAGAAGATTACTTACCTCAGGGTACACTTAAAAGTTCCTTGCTAGTGTGGTCTGAATCAATCTGTAGCACAAATTAGCACAAATCAAAAAGTAGTTAAAAAAAACCCACACTTACAATATTTCAAGGATTAATGAACAGAGACTGAATAGATTGTGGTACTGTCTTGGGCTCAATATTGAATATTCTTGGAATCAGATACATATTCAACACAACTTTTAGCCATATGCTTAATTTACAAGTATTTTACTGGATAAGAGTAAGATAGGATTTAGGGATTAAAAGGATTTACTAAATTATCATGTTCACATAGTTCTCTTTTCTCTTGGAGTGCCAGGGTAAGGAACTCATAGTTATTGTTTGAAGTTTTCTGAAGTTCTCTCTAGGCAATTTCTATATTACTAAACAATAAAACTTACACTACTTTCTCTAGGACATTATTCTTCAGACTTAACCATTAAAACATTCTTTCCCCATTTGTCTCATATTATTTTTTTTATAATTTCCTGGTACCAAGCACTGAATACCAACAAAATAATAATGAACCGCATATAAAAATTAATACGGATTACTTTGCAATACTTCTGCAATGTGTGTGGCTCCGTTTTAACTACCAGTTGTTAGCATCACTGTTGGGAATTATGCCATCGTATTTCTGCACACTTATTTAAAAGTTTCCTTCATTGCTGTCTAGTTGACAAGCTGATTTATTGATGGGTGAAAGAGAGAATGACCCAACCAGTTCAGCTGGCAGATTCCAGTGAGAGGAGGTCAGTAGGACATCTGCTTTGCAAATTGCAATTGTCTACTTATTTGTGTGTGGAGTTATGTTGTCCTGGGAATAGTTCAATCACATAATATGCAGATTTCTAATGAAAGGAAAAAATCTGGCTTTATTGATTTCTCAGAAAGTTGTTTTTTTCTTCACTTAAGCTGAGAATTCTTAATTTTCCTCCACAAGATGGAAGTGAGTTTGTCATATCAGATTTACTGAAGAGATTATTGTGTGCCTAAAGAATTATCTCCTGTTATTGCATGACTATGGATTTTTTGTTTTCTGTTTATTTTCTGTTAATTACTCATTTAAATTAATTGGTTGACAGCTTTTACTCAAATTGTGGCTATGAGTGGGCCTGAATCAAAATCAAGATTGATTCATCCTTAAATGGCAAGAAATCTTGGATGCATATATTACCCTCACAGACTTTCTCTGTGTAGTAAGGTAATGCCGTAAACAACTGCTCATTTTCTTCCAGCTCCAAAAGCCTCTAAATGCCCGAGCAAATCCTGTTTGAACCTGCATTTCCAGTTCATGACCCTTTGGAACTCTAATAATAGGATGTAGACATCTACTACAGCTGTAGTAATAGGACTATATAACATAACATTTGCCATTTTGAATGAGGCAAATCAGCTATCGCATTTTGGATACTGTCTGTGGCACTGACAAGTATTAGATGCTTGTGCAAAAGTAGGTGGAAAAAAGGAACAGTACATCAGAGAAAATTCATTCTTAGTTAAATGCTTTTTATGCCCTGGAGACTGAGAGTTTATTTTCTGACTTTAGTTGTGCTGTATAAAAGTAAATTCAAATTGAACTCCCAGAATATGCCAGCACAGAACAGCATGCTGGTACCTGAGCTCACAGATACAGAGGCAAGGATGAGTGTGGGAACGACACCTATCCGGAGATGCTTACGCATCTGGCCAGCTCTGTGTCTTAACACCCTTACAGCCTGTGAGTGCAATTCGGCTGCTCAAAGTTAGACACCTGAATGGTATCTCAGATCACTGAGGTTACCACAACCATCTGAGATGCCCTGGGAGGCATTTTAGATATCTGAGGTATTCTCAGGGGGTTGACAGATATCACACAGGACCTTTGGGACTGGCAGACGGATGCTTGGCGGGACACACAGGGACCTTTTCAATGCCACTAGACCCCTGTATTAGGAAAACAGTCCCTCCAGGAGGAATCTTCCGCTGTGTGAGCTAGGTCCCTCCCTTGGCTCTGCTAATGGTACTGAACAGAGGTAGTGTGCAGTTGTCCAAACGAAGGGTGGTTGAACATTGGCACAGGTTGCCCAAAGAGGTTGTCCCATGTTCACATTTGGAGATACTCAGAATCTGACTGTCCACAGACCTGAACAACCTACTGTAGCTGACACTGCTCAGGGCAGGGCATTGGACTGGATGCTCTACAAGGGTGCCTGCAAGCCTCAGCAGCACTGTGATTCTGTAATTCTGTGAGCTAGGAGTTTATGTTCCTATTAGAATCAATGGAGATCATGAAATCACAGAATCACAGAATGGCTGGGGTTGGAAGGGACGTCTAGAGATCACCTAGTGCAACCCATCTGCTAAAGCAGGTTCACCTGGAGCAGATCACACAGGAATGAATCCAGGTGGGTTTTGAATGTCTCAAGAAAAGGAGACTCCACAACCTCTCTTGGCAGCCTGTTCCAGTGCTCTGACACCCTCAAAGGGCAGAAGTTTCTCCTCATATTCAGATGGAACCTCCTGTGCTCATTGCCCCTCATCCTATCACTGGGCACCTCTGAAAAGAGTCTGGTCCCGTCCTCTTGACACCCACGCCTGAGATATTTATAAACATTTATGAGATCCCCTTTCGGCCTTCTCTTCTCCAGGATGAACAGAACCAGCCCTCTCAGTCTTTTCTTATAAGAAAGATGCTCTAGACCCTCATCATCTTTGTAGCCCTCCACTGAACTCTCTCCTTGTCCTTCTTAACCTGGGGAGCTCAGAACTGAACACAGAGATCTATTAAGAGTCAACAATTCAGTTGACCAAAACCTGTAGTGCTTTAACATGCTCTACAGTATCCAGCCTGGCCTCCAGCTGCCTATTTGGAAGGCTGCTGGTCATCTGAAGGTCTTCTGCCATATCTGCCACAGGGAGGCAGGTCCAGCGAAGTGTCTCAGATACCTGAGGGCATCCCAAATGGCACTGAAGATACCTAGGATTAGGCTGGCGAATTGAACCCATAGTCACTTAATTCAAGAAAATGATTTGACTTAGTCAAATTACGTGAACTGCGTGGAAGCCTTGCTTTCCACTGGCTCTTGGTTAACTACGGTTTGGTGTCTTAGTCTTGAACTGAATCTCAAGTGAAGCTGCAAATTAAAAAATGAGCAGAACAAGGGAGCTAAACAGCTGCCTATGTGTCCCACTGTATCCAGCAAGTTTTGCCTTGTGAAGAGCTTTTGCCCTCTTGAGCACTTCACGCTTCTCTCCCTGCTGTATTTATTTCCACAGACACTGAGCAACTTCTCTGCTGGTGGAAGCAGCTGCAGCTCCATTGAGCATGAATCACCATCACCAGCATGCACCTTTCATAAAGCTAGCCTGCTGGTTGCCTGGGCTCTCAGATAAGAGGGACTTCTATAGGACTGCTTTTCCTGCAGGTTTTCTGTGTTTTATGAGATCAGCTCAGGGCACAGTCAGGATTAGAGGATCAGATAACAGCACATCCTGCAGTAAAATGGACTCTGATAACTTTCCAGAAAACATTCAGATTTTCATCTCTTGGCTCTCTGTGTCATCCTGAACTTGAATTTAATTATAGCTATCTCCTCTGGCTGGCTGCCATGCATTATTATCCTGTATATCATCCACTATTTGACATTTATTTGTTCAAAATGAAAATGACCTTTGATCCTGGAAGATAATAAGTTATGTTTAGAATTATAGTAATTCCCTGTCACTTGAAATAATGATCACTCAGAAAGACATGTTAGCACCAAAGGCAGTAGAAATAGAAGTAAGAGCTTCAGATATGTAAGCAATCAAGATTGATAGATGATGTGTATTGGTGGCTTGCCATTATTTCTTGTACTGTGCAAATATATTTAATATTTACAATATCTTTCAGTAAAAATATTCATATTTATTATAAATGATAGCTCTCATCATGAATCTTCAGGAGAAAAATAGCACAGGGCTCACAGTTTTGTCCCAACAAGGAGCGTTTACTAACTTGAAAGGTTTTCATGCTGGACATAACTGGTCCTGTTATTTTCTTCCAACAGCTCTGTAGCTCACTTTTTCCAACTGTGTCTTTGGGCAGGAGATGGGGCCAGGAGGAAGCTTTAATCTCACTTACTCACATGGTACGTTTATTGCGAGTCTCTAACACATTTCAGTATTGAATACCAGAGCCAGCCTATATAGAAACAGGAGCTTCATGAACTTTCTTCCCCTCTCTGTTTGAGAAGAAAAATTCCCCTAATGCTCCACAAACTTCTTTAATATTCAATATCTGCCCAATTTCCATTGCTGTTCTTTTACGAGTTGTGTCACAGACTGCCATATGTGACCTCCAGACCAGCTGGCCAGTTTGCAGAAATTTGGATGGGCTGAGAAGGCTTGCTAAGGCACACAACCAAATGCCCTAAACTGATGTAATTTTGCTGCAAAGTAATGCATGCCAATATAAGTGGGATATTTCATGGCAATGAAGGCCCTTCAAACATGCTTGAGGTGACAGGAAATATGAAAACTAACCCAAATCAGAGACGGATTATTAGAGACACTCCTTTCCTATTTATCACTAAGTATAGGCATGCAGCCTTTAAGACCAGCTTTCCCATGCCCCTGATTGGGAATCAGACTTTACACAATGGTCTGCCTGAGCAGTGAAGTATTTGCATCCCACCTCTTAAAATGGCATAACACCAGCACTAAATCCATTTGTTATATTGAACGTGAATTCTGGTTTAGAAGAATATCCAACTTTTCTTCTCCGAAGTGAGGAAATCAAGCCTCAAAAACGTTTTGTTGTAAGAGTGCTGAAAAACTTATAAGGTAGATTGGTGACAAATCCTCCCTTTGCGTGCTCTAAGGGATTCCATGATAACTAGTAAATGCTGAAGCCAAGTGGCTCATCTCTATCTGAACCTTTCTGGATCATGCCTGGGGGCAACTCAGGAAGAAGTGAAGAACGAAAACCTGCATATATAAACTCTTAAAAAAAGCAAGCTTAAATACTACATGCAATTGAAGGGTTTTAAGCACAGATTCCTAATCACTTACTACAACACATATTTAAGGTGGCTATTCAGATACTTTTGATCAGAATATCCCTGGTCTAACAAGGAAAGCTTTTTCTTGGTGGAGCAAAAATAAGTCAAACAGGGCAGTGAAAAAAGAAGTGGGTGAGGATGCTCAGCAGTCCATGAAACTCAAGCTAAACAGAGCTGAGGACAGCTTTCCACCTGTTCAAAATCTGGAGGAGAATGAGGTCCAGCAGAAGCACACAGCTTTATCTTTCTGTTCCAGCTTTGGCATAGCACAGGTCATTTTGATTTACGTACAAACCAGAGACATTATGGATGGAGAGATTATTTTCCTGATGCCATGCAACAAATATTGCTCTTTTCATCCTGAAGATGTGTCTGAGCACTCCCAATACACTTTAGCTGTATGTGCAGATGACAGAGAAGTGGGGCACTCTGGGTGAACATCCTGGTGCTGAAGAGCAGTACAAAGCTTTTATTCCACCCAAGTCCCACTTCAACATGCAAAATAGGATTTACATGGTGCTCAAGAGCTATCTGCAATTAATATTTTTTCCCCTTCTCTGTTTCAGTACCAACAGGTGTATCCAGCTCTCTTTATTTGAGAATAAAGGCTTCAACAAAAAAAGGTAGAAAATGAACACTACGGCTGTCATGGAAGCAATAGCTAGCAGTTTCACTGAGGTACACCAGGCTAAAATTCTGGCTGATACCAGGCTCACAGGCCCCCTATGGTCAGATGGAGCCAGATCCAGAGGTTCTTAGGGGAATGGCAAAGACAGACCATGGGAGAGTGGAGAAGTACACCAAAACCAGCTGAATCCTGGACAAAAACCAAAAATGTGTTTTTCTTTAGCCTGGTCCCAAGTGCAGCAGTGTAGAGCTGAGAGCCTTCTCTGTTTTCTCAGCCTGTCAGGAAAATTGGGGTAAGCTCACACATAGCCAAATCCTTCTCTGAGAATTGGAAAAGACAGTTCTAGGAAGGCATCTTTGGAACATTTTTTTCTTCCCAGGCTGAAGGGAATGAGCTGAGATCATTCCAGCCTTGCCTCTAAATTCCTCCAGGGCTCTGGCAAATAAAAATCCCACAGAGACCCTTGAGAAGGGTGTATTTCTTGTGAGTGTGTTTTCTTCAAATTTCATTTATTTGAAGCAATTCTGGATGAAAGTAATTTAAATGCCTAGCTATGAGAAACCAGCCGTAGGCTGTTGCCTGCTAGCAGGTGCAGCCAGTCCACTTTTTATACCACTGTGACAAGCAATCACTTTCTGAGCCTGTTCTTTACTCCTTCTCTTTCAGTGTGCTTCTATAAGATGCATTTTTATTCCTGCTATTACCAATGAACAGATTCCCAAATATAAGGTCCTGGAGAACCTAAACATAATTAGATTACAGAATTATAGATCCATATAAAGAGTTTGTTTGGGAGAAAAAAAACTTATTCAGGACTAGTGATCATATTACTAAAAGGGCAGTATAAACATCTAATAATTGGTGTAACAGATTATAGTTTGTCTAAATTATTATTTCTGTATTCTCTGTTTACTCATTATATTTTTTCCACCCACTGCCTATTTCTACCAAATCTTTCTAATAACCTTCTGAGATTTCTGGTTCAGAAACTTTCGTGGGAAGTTTTTATTTCCTAAGGCAACAGTATCTAAAAAATCTGACATGCATCTGTATTTTAAAATAGCACTGTAGTCCTATCACTTGGAATACTTAAAAAGCTTCTGATGTGTTACACTGGGAACACTTCATGCTTGCATAAATTGCTGGTTTTATGCAGAGAGCTTCCTTGGAGAACTCAGAAGCAAGGATTAGCCCAGCTGTAATTTTGCATTATACTTCTACAATATGCTCTCTCCTTTCTCTTGAAAATGTTTCCACTCTTGCCTCTCGGTATATTGATATGTGTTAACAATAACAGATGATAAATTACTGCTTTATTGACTGGCAAGCACATAATCCAACAAAGCACTACAATACCAAGATTATATGAAAGTCAACATTCTTGTGCCATCCATGGGATCTAACCTGAGTGTGCTAGATATCCATAGTGGTTGAATCACATCTTTAAAATGGAAAGACAATGCTTCAGGAAAATTGGTTCTTTGAGAAAGGAAGATTTCAGGATCTGTTCCACACATCCTCACACTTTGACTCCTGGAAAGGCAGATTTGAGGGAAGAATCAGATTAGCAGCGTGAATAAGGCTGGAATAAAGCTTTCAGCTTCATTTTATAAGTGTCTTTCCCTGACAATAACATCAATCTCCCCCAAATCCTTTATCAGACCCAGCACAATAGATCTCGTTGTTCTCATCTTTCTAACTTCCAAACAGTCCTTCCATATTCTCACCCCTCTTACTGTAATGCCATCTACTTTCCATTTTTCCTTTCTCTCCATGCTTCATCACTCCCAAACCTACCTTTATTTCTTCCAGTCTCCACTTCATTTGCCCCATACACTTATTCAATTTTACCTGTTCCTGGATTTACATAGGGGTGAGTAAAGAGTCAACAACTGCTGAAGATACCATGCACTGGTGGTTGGTCCATTCCAGGCAGGGGTCACATGTGAATTATTTATCTGGTACCCTGAGAGTGGACTTTACTAAATGATGATCCATGTCCATGAAGGTCTGAAAAACTTTATAGCTTTGACATATCAAACTTGCTGTCAAATTAGGTAGAAATTGGCCAGTGGGTTCATTAAGTGTATATTGGCAGAAATAAAAGCAGAGTAAGTACATAGACTTTTATCATCAGGAAATTGGGGTAAAGGAGATGTGAAAGAGTCCATCTTTTAGAGTACTTCTTTCCTCATTATAGTGATCAGCTACACCCATAGTAGTATGAAGGAGTGGACATCAGGCAGTCTAACTTCCAGAAGTTAACAGTCACAAAACTGACAGTCATAAAATGGCTGTAAACTAAACCAGACAACAATTAAGGTGACAATCACTGCCTACAAAATAAATCTGACTGTTATTAATGTAGAAACACAGCATCAAGATATATATATATATAGATGTATATTTGTTTACTACTTTGTTGGTCCTTTAGAACATGGTTGTTTGAAATATAGATTAGGAATATCAGCCATTCGTTAGCAGTATCATCACTGAGTTCTGTGGCTGCATGTGGTTGCTTGTAACTTCCATTGTTCAGATCTATTCTGTTGTTTTTATGGCTATCTGCTTTATATCAGAAAACACTTCTGCAGATGCAGAGCAGCAGATTAGCTTTTACTTGTGCAAAGTTCATGTTGAAAAGAAAGTAAGTCACTTCTTCACATGGCTTCTCTGCCTGACAATTTGCCTGGAAATGAAGGAAGCAATGTATTGCAGGGGAGAAGCCATAAACTGTGGATGTGAATTGTAATAAGAGCTCACAGACTACTGTTAATCATTTTACGTCACACATTCTCCATTAAAGCCAGAGGCACAAGGAGACCTGAGCATACCTTCCTTTCAAGATATGTAATGCCATGACTCCACATGAATTAGCCCCAGCAGGTATCTACCAAAGTGAAGGAGAATCAAGTCTCAAGGCAACAACTTTATTTCATATATAATGACAGAAAAGCACAAAGAGAAGTACTTAGTAGGAAATTTGTGCTAGTCTTCAGTGTCATCCTGGTTTTTCTTTGGATGGGCTGCTTTGTGCCTGAGGGATGAATCAGGCACCTAGCAGTGACATTTATGGAAATTGTTTGATGTGTTAAGATCAGAATATCTACCTGGAAGCTGGTTGTATTCTTCAGAGTGCAGAATTTTGCATGCCAGGGATATATTTCCTGCTAAATGCAAGCATGTATTTTACACCTTTGCCATAGGAATTGCAAGAAGCATTTCCTCTTCCTCCATTCATCAAGGAGCCTTGAGACAAAGCTAACAAGACAGACAGTAGGACATGATACTGAGGGGGGAAAATGGCACAGATTTTCTGAAATCATTAAAACTAGTGTGGTTTATATTAGCTGAAGGCCTTATTTGGAGATAAGACATTTAAACAGCATCACAAGAGCAAAATTCTAACCTCAGCTAAACTAAGGACTGAAACTTTGGCCTGTTCATGTTGTGCAAATTCCAAGGAATTAATAAATAGTAGTATTCAATGCTACTGAAGCATAGCATATCTGCAATTGTCAAAATGTTGATGGTAATAAAATATGTGGTTAGGAAGATTGGAAAAGCTCCCTGGCCACCTTCTTGCCACTCAATATGTTTCACTTCCAAAATAAAACACGGAATTATTTAAAATTAACTGAATGCACATACAAAGTGTACTTTGCAGAGGATCTGACTCTGCTTGTGCTATTGAGGACAAAAAGGAGAGGGCTCTTGGAGGGAACTATTATGTCGTGCCACTTCCTTTAATACAATTTTAAGGAATATCAGGTGCTGCTCATAACTGTGGCAGTACCTGACTACCCATTCCAGACAGGCAATGAGAAGCCATGAGAGATATTTGCTGGCTTTTCACCTCCTGGGGACAAGCAGCAGCTGAGATCCTCTGTGCATTCTGCTCCAAGAAAGTAAAAGAAACTTCAGGTGGCTGCCTGTGGTGCTCCAAGGGGTGGCATTAGCCCCACTTGTTTGTTACTATGGAGATCCATTCTGCCATTCCACTATAATCATTTTGTCAATGACATTTTGTTGTTTGCTGATGAGCCTGCTGTTAGGAGAAAACACTTTTTTCAGAGATGAAGAAGAGCTGTTTGAGGCTCTTGCTTGCATGTCATGTAGAAGAGGGTTGAATCCGTGAGCGCAGGAGAAGTGCATCAGCAACAATCTTCCTCCATTGGAGCCGAGCAGGGCTGCGATGGGGCTGACCTGGAAAACCCACATGGAAGGTGTGGGTGCATTTACAAGTGACTACAGCAGCATTCACAGTGTCAACCAAGGGGAAATTATCTGTACCCATGTTAAAATCAAATAATGTGTTATGTGCGATCAAAGCCATGGGATTCTTTGTATTTTGCTCATGTTCAATATTTTCATAAATCTTGAACAAAAAAAAAAAAAAAAGCAGTGGCTTTTTGCCCCGTTCTCACCATATGAATTTGATGTTCCTGGGGGGACTATAATGAGTTGTCCATTGTGAAGTCTCAAGTCAGAAGTGACTTCACTAGTGCTGCAGAAATTTGTAATAGAAATATGACAATTGGTATGAATGGAGTAAGAATGGAAACGTGTTCAAAAGCACCAGAGGAAGTAGAAGAACAAAGGTTAAAAGGAGAGACATTTGTTAATTGCCACAGAGGTCAGGATCTGTGATTTCATTCCAATGAAAAGGAGGAACAAACAGCACTAAAGTTGTCAAGTGGATGAAGAGCAGGACTAGGGCTTATCAGGCAAGGAAAATAAAAATTGAGAAATTCAGGAATTTTGCTGAACAGTTAGGAGGGATGAGTCAAAATCACAAGGCAAATGATCCAGAACAACATCCACTCCTAAGAGGTACAAAACACAAGTTCAGAAGCCAAGATACATGGTGAGGCCTCAGCGGCTGATGTCCTTTGTCCTCCACGTTGCATACAAGCGGTCCAAGACCACTTGGGCACATGTGTCTTCGTACTTGTGAGTATATAGGTCAGAGGAAAGTGTGTGAATGAAACCTGAGAGACTGAGGAGTGGGTAAAAGTGACTTGCTTAGGGATTTTTGTATTGCAAAACCACCATTCTTTCCATAAAATCTCTGGATCACTGTGTAAGAGTTCTGTTACAGTAATTGCTTACAAGGCCCATACAGTAATATGAGCACAAAGGTCTGAAACAAGCCTAAAGATTTTCTGAAGATTAGGATTTCTGTGATGTTTTCAAAATTCTATTCCATTTCAACTGAGCAGGAGAATCTTTCATTACACTAAGCAGTATAATTGGGGAAAAATACAGAAGGTTTTCTACAGAGCATGTTTTTTCCTAGAATCAGAAAAGGAAGAAAGAATGAATTTAAGCTCTTTGCAGGTAGAGAGCTACTCTGAATTTGCCTTAATTATGTTAATTGCTAAGACAACTTCAAGGTACAGTTACATGAATATGTGCCCACTGGCAAATTTATTTGATGTAGGTCCAACCCCTTCACAGCAGTATTGTGTGAGGGCTGTGCTGTAAACCAGATCAGCAAAATAAGCTAGGCTTAAAATAGCAACTAGTAAAAAAAAAAAAACAGCATCTTCTTCTTAATCTTTCTATTTGCCAGAACATTATTTTTTCTTTAATTTAGAGCACCTGAGCCCTCCGAGAATCAATGTCAGCAGTGGAGGAGAAAAAGAAGAAGAGCACGAGGACAAATGATGGGGTCTTCAACAGGCACCAACTACTACCCCACTTTCCCTCACCGCCTTCCTGCACAGCAGTCTATGCCCTGCTTCTCTTTTCTCTTGAGTTGTCTTTATTTAAGGGTACTAGAGCAAAAAAGGAGAGGCCAGAGGGCCAGGAACAGCTAATTTGGGGCATGATGCTGGTGGATTTGCTTCTCATGGTCTACCAGGCACTCCAAACACTGCAGGCAGGAATCAAGCACAGCTGAACTGCTTTTTAGACACTGGCTCAAGGCCAACCTTAAAGCTGTCGTAAGTACTGCCACAATGGAGCTGTGTTTGCCACATGGCAAACTACAAACCTACTGGAGGTACAGTCTTCCACAGTGGACCTTTTTCACAGAGATACTAGCAAGCCTAATAATCCGTGATCTTGACATATTCCCAGAAACTCTGGTGAAAAGGTAGCAAGTGTCACATTTCTTCTGAATTCAGTGTATATCTTTGAAAATCCTCAGAATGGTGAATAAACAAAGAGCAGCCTAAGAAACTGCACACCCAGAGAGCAATGGAAACCAGGGCTGTGCCAGTTCTGCCTGGCTGACACGGCATGCTCTTCATTTTGCATTTTTAGGACAGGCACAGCTTTTTCCTCGGAGTAATTTATTTTTAAAATTATAATCTAGCATTGAGGGACTTTAACAGGACTGGAATTATTTCTCTGCACGATCACTGACAACTACACAAGGACATTTTAACAAATGCAAAGTGAAAGCAGACAGGCTGCAAGAAGAACTGCATGGCATGACAGAGGAATGACTTTTGCTCTGACCATTTTCTAGATGACAGTTAAACTTCTCTTTTGTGGTCACTGAAGATCCTCTAAGATTTATTGGTAGGCTAAAAGATCTGGCCAGTCTCAGCTCTCTCTTTGCATTTAAATATTCTTCTTTTAATAAAGGAAAATCACCCTTGTTTTGCCAAACTAAACATGCCAGGCTTTTTCAGACTTAAAACCACTGCTTAAAGTACAGCTAACATAAGGTCTGTTCCTTGCCCTAAGCTTCGCACACTTACTGTGACAACGTAGGGTTTATGTAGCTCGGCTTCATATGAAACCTACAGCACTTTGTGGTAAATAAAATAAGCACCTTCTGGGAAGGAGCCCATTGACTTCAGTACCTGATGTCATCCATGATGTGACTGACTAGTCTCTTCTGCAGGTTAGGACACACTGAGGTCTATGTTAAGCAGTACAGTGGGACCAAAGTCTAAGTCCAGCAGTCGTCCTACATGAACTATAGCTCGTATAAACCCTGCATTCATATGGATATGATGATACAGATGCTTTAACTGTAAAGTACCTTCAGCACCACCCCAGCATGCCACATCCCCTGAAAACTGTGTAAGTGGAGAATTTCCAGTACCTGTTCTGCTTTTGTTGTCTTAAGCATGGAGGTTCTGATTATATACAGGATTCAAGAGGGGTGTCACTGTTGCCTAAAACTGTGGAACTGATACGTCACTATTCTTTGCTGGAGACGTTTCACTTGAATCCAGCTTAGCTTTGAAGTTGTCTTTCAATGGCTGCCTCACAAAGGGCCTGAGGGTCACTTTGGGGCTGGGCACTATGCTCTGATCACTCTGTTATTTCTGGCTGGTTCTCGAGGAGCTTGGTCAGTAACCTCATCCAGCCAAAATTTCCTCTTACAGTAACCCGCTTACCATGCCCTGCATAGATTTTTCCTGTCAACCCTTGAATTAATCTGCAGTCTCCAGTTTAATGACTACATCCAATACTTTGCAGAAGCTCAGATGCATGAGATGTATTGCTTGCCATTTTTAGACTGAACTACAGATTAAAAAAAACATTTCACAGGAAAAGCTTTCATTTAGAGTGCCTTTGTTACACCAGCAGCATCAGATGTTTTACTGCTGAAATTTACAGCTGAACAGTAGTTGCCAAAGCTTTACATTAGAAAACTAGTTTTAGTGTAAATTAATTTTTAAAAACCCAGATGTCTACACTTAATGATTCTTGAAATATTTTAATTTCCCACAATGTTTCTTTGCTCACACTTTGTATCAGGCTCATTAACCTTCAGTCCAAATATAAAAATTGCTTCCCTCTGAGCACAGTGTCTGGTTTGTTGAAAACACTTTTTTTTTTTTTCATGTCAGCTCTATCACACAAATCACATGATTTTCTGTTATTAGTTTTAAAACCATTTGCATGGTTTATAATCAGGTGTGATTTTCTGACTTCATCACATTCCCATTAGCTGAGCGAGCATGTGTCACCCAGGAAGAGACTGTATAACCAACTAACACAAAACTGTCAGTGTGTTCTGTGGCTATTCAGAGTGTGTTCCACTGCTGTACCTGTCTATCTTTATGACATTGTGCTATGTAGAAGAGCTTTATACCAGTAGAAACCTGCAGAAACACATGGCTGACAAGTGCTGGTAGGGAAGGAGCATTTACCTTAACTCCAGGATCCCAGAGATTGTCATCTCCATGAAAGATTTCAGGTGAGACCCTGTGAAGTTACTGAGATCTGGGTGTGGCAGATGCACTTCCCTTCCCCACCCCCCCCGCCAAAGCAACAGAAACTTCTAGCCTAATGGACCACTATGGTCATGCACATGTTCCTCGGCTGACAGACAGGGCCTTTGACCAATGAGACACCTCAGCTGAGAGAAGTTTCTGGATCACTGCCATAAATGACCACAGCTCAGATTCAGCTATGGCATAAATGGAGCGTGCTGGAGACCACCATTGAGTTGGTCTTCCTTGGAGCAGGTGAAGACTCTCTTCCTTAGACTGGCCATCTGAGGAACATGCCTCAAGGACTGAGATGCCTTGCTAACCTCACTTTGACACAGCATGGGAAGGTACACATCTGGAATCATCACTCTAGAGTTTTGGGATCTGATCTGCTTAAGTTGGCTGTACAGTAACTGAGCTATACCTAACAGATACCTAACTGCTATCTGAACCTGTGTTTTATAATGTTGAAGTGCTGAATACTTTTGGATAAACTCTGTTTGTAGTTGGTTTTCTTTGAAACAGGTCTGGTTAGAATAAAGTCTGTTTGCAGTTTGTTGCTTGCCTAAATTGACTTTTGGGGTGCCTCCATGGCACTGGGCTCATAGAGAAAACTCTGCATCAGGTGCCCCTCTGTCAGCGGGATGGCTGTTGGTTTGAATGGGGACCCTCTACTCCCTGTCAAGGGCTGGGAGAGCTGAGCTCCTTGGGATCTGCAGCAGAGCAGCTCAAACGTGCCAGCATCAGGGTCTGCAGTGGAGGTGCCATGAGCCCTACCTGGTTGGTGTGTCACACAGGAGACCTGGACCTGGATCCTCCCCAGGGTCAAAAACAAACCTGACCACGAGGCTCTGGCATGGCAGCAGGAGGCAGCACACTCCTTCCTGCTGAGCTTGTTTCCCCCCCTCAAATTATGGCCAAGCCTTGCACCCTCAGGGCGTGCAACACAAGTGGGGACCCTCTGAAGGCCAGGACATAGTGAGGTCCCCACAAGCCCCCACCCTGAGCACAGCTTTTCAAGGGGAAAAGTAAAGGTCTTGTGCTTGGATTGGGCACCTAAATTCTTCCAGGTTCTTCTCAATTTGTTTTTAATTTGAGCTTTCGTCTCACTGCCTCTACCCTTCAGTCTCATGAAATCTGCCTTTTAGAGATCAGAAAATAATTTGGAAACTCAGATGTAGAAAATAATTTTAGGTCCAGACTTGCAAGCTGCAGGGTGTCCCTTGCTAGCAAGTGACAGCCTCTGTGGAGAGTCCTTAACACTATGCATTGCAAAGACAACACCTGTTGTAAGCAGTTGGGTACCCCTCTGGACAACAAAGGTGTGAACAGGAAGGGTAGATGCACAGTATGTTTTTATTCAAATATGAAAAATAAGGGAGAGAGCAGGAGTCTGTTAACAGAAAAAGTTACCTTCTCCATCACACTGCTCACACTATCTCCATGTCTTTCTAAGAATAACCCTGTCGCTACATTATGAATTTTTCATGCAGAGGAGAGATTCTACATGCTTCAAAAGTCACTGTGTGGACTGATGTTCATGAGAGGTTGACAAAAAGTGTCAATAAAAAATATTTTTAAGCTTAATATTTTTTACAGTTTGTTGTTTGCATAGTCAGCATTGCAGTCCTGCCAAAAAAGAAAAGAGGCGGATTAACTTTGTTCAGTGTTATTAATATTGTTTACTTGCTAGAGATAGAGCTTTGATCACTTCACTAACTCTTTTTATGAAATTTTGGATACTGATTTCATAAAAAATCATGAAATTACTTCTGAAAACAGTCTCAGCTCTTAGAAGAAAACAAACAAAAAACTTTCAGAAAAACAGATGCATTATTTAATGTTTTGTTTGGCTCTTCACTGTAATATTTCTAAAGTTATGGCTACTCCAGTTTTTTTAAAGAAGATCCCAGATTGTTTTCCAATCACCTTTTTGCCTTTGATCATTTCACAGTTTATTATGGTCGTATGTCCTGACATATGTAGTAAATACTTCACACAGATGACATTCATAGATTTCATAGATGGGTAAAAGGAGTCTTAAGGAAACAATAACTTACCCAAAGTCACAAAACAAGGTCAGAGTAAAGCAACAGAAGTGTGATGGCTTGTCTCTGTGGAGAAGATTGTCACAGTAATTGTTTAAATGATTAATCTTTGTCACAAATGATTGTCACACAAATTAATCTAGAGCAGAAAGAATTTATCAGAGATCTGCTCCTTGTGACAGGAATTGTCACTCATGGGCCTCAAAATGTGCTCCTTGCAGTAGTAAAATTAGTAAGAATGAGTCTGGAAACACAACATAAAATTAATTATTGGCAATTTGATGGCAACTTCATGTCAAACTTTCTGCTGAGAAGCTGGAAGGAGGGGCATGGCACCCATGGGAAAAGTTTGGGAGCACAAACCTTCCTTGAGCTAGGAAAAGATGCTCTGATTGGTAGCTCCAAAACCCAGTTTGTCCCTGCCTCTGGCTGATGGAAGAGTATTTGGTTAGGTTGAACAAGTTTATATTAGAAGACTGTTTATTCCTTGCTGGTATGCACTGCAGCGTTGTGCAATTCTTCCGTGGGCAGGGGATGGCCGAGCATGTGTGGATGCTGCTGACAGCCAGACTCAGTGCTGCCCTGGCATGGACCTGTGTGCAGGTCTCACTGCACCTCCACCTTCCACCGGGTTATACAGCTTTATGGTTCATCCCACCCATCGGCTGCTCAGCGTGGTAGAGAGAGGAGGGTCTGTTGGCGTCCTCCTGTGGTTGATCCCATTTCCATCCTGACACCTTCTCCTCTCAAAACATAACCAAGTAGAGTGATACCTGGCTTTCTTGGAGAATTAGAAACTTAAAAACTTCCTCATATGTGAAAAAGCCAATTTGAGCTGCGATTCTTTATCCCCTCACTTCCAGTGGAGATAAGACTGAATGGATGGCTAATGCTCCCTCCCTGAAGAAGCTCACAAAAGAGAATCTGAGACAAGAATCCAGATCCTATCCACCTTTAGGCAAAACCCTGCAAATCTTATTCTGGCAACATTTCCTTCCAGATACCTGTGGATTTAGCTGAGTAAAGGCCATTTATTTAGTAGAAGAGACTGAAATGGAGGTCTCCTTCTAGCCCAAGTAGCCATATTACAAGATCCCCTGGGCATGCACATCATGCTTCTTCATTAAGGGGTTGTATTGCCTGTGTTACCTGTTACTCTGCCCCTAGGAATTTCCCTGCCAGGGAGTGTCTTACAGACTTTTTTTTTGCCAAGGGCAGCAGAGAGAGATCTTTTGCAAATTTTGGCATCTTTGAACCTTACTCATTTCCAACCTGAATTGCCATGTCCTTTTTTTAGCTCTTTCTTCTTTGACCGACAAGGACTTTTTGTTCAGATCCTCTCATCCCATCAATATTTATGGTGAGTGACCATATCAATTATAAGTGTCTGGGTTTGTGTCATACTCCAGGTATAATCCTCTTTGATTCACCATTCTCCTCTGTCCCTGTCTACTGGAAATATCATTCCCGTTATATCCTACAATTGCATCAACCTTTGTGTGGCTGAATCATGTTGATGACTCATGTCCATACTGTGAATGATTATTTCCACTCTGGGCTTTCTACTCTCCTCACATTATCACAGTTCAGCCCCCATCTTACAGCAAATCTTTTTATTAGTCTCTATGTGCCTGACCTGCCACTTCATGCTGTTAAATTTAATCTGATTTTTATTGCTTCGTTGCTCAAGACTATCAGGTTCCTCCTATATGATATTCTGAGCTTCTTCTCTACTAATGTTGACTCCCAAATTTGTGTCATTAACTATTTCTATTAGTTATTTTCATGGCCTGGTGTTATGAACAGCTGACACAAAGGCTAATTCTGGATATATTCCATTTAGGATCTGCCTTTTACTTGCTTCATCTTCCTTCTAATATTAGCTGTTGTTATCTAACCAGGAACCTGATCTTTCCCTAAAACTAATTGTAATAATCCCCCTTGTCTTTGCTTAAGAATTAATAATTTGTCCTTGGAACGTATGTGAGGCTTAGCAGAAGGTCAGGTAGGTTGTGTTTGTCACATTATTTCATGTAAACATAGACCAATATATTGCAGAAAGATACCAAGTTTATCTATCAAAAATCTATTGCTGTACATTCAGGTTGCATTGTATTCCCTTTTCTGCTTACCTCCACTTTGTTAAGTAGCCTTTCTTTTGAAATTTGTTCCAACACCTTGCGTACACTAGAAACCAGGCTAATGGTCCTGTAACTGCAGGGGTCATTTTTCTCATTCCAAAATATGAGTACTCTATTTGCTAATTTCAAATGTTAATGCACTAGCCACAGATGAATAGGTTTATTTAGAAAAGCTTTGCTGCAGAACTTGTGATTTCACATGCGAGTACATCCTGGCTGAAGATTAACTTGCTCCAGAAATTTCAGTCCACTGAACTTAGATGTTTTTTTCATCTTTCTTTGTTGGAATTTTCATTTTTGAATATTCATTCCTATTAAGCCTACTGTCATCTTTCCTGTTATTAAAGACAAGGGTAAATAAGCCATACAAATAAGCCTAGTTAAACACTATCTCAAGTGTGCACTTTCCATATGGATCCTCACAACTTTAGTCTTTTTGTTTTTCCATAGGCTGATCTAGCAGTAGTTTTTTAGTGCAACAATTTTAGATTTATAGCCATTAAAATCCAGATATTTATCTGAGACTCTAGAAAAGTTTTCCTGTAGAATTTGTGTCCTCCATTTGTATGACCTAGTGGTATTTGGCTTGCATGGCAAGGTTTTGATAGCGGAGGGGGTCACCCTTCACTGTTCAGTGCCAGGGAGGTAGAGAATTTGGGAGTGAAGTTGACCCCAGGAAGAAGGAAGGGGTGGGGAGAAGGTGTTTTTAAGATCTGGTTTTATTTCTCATTACCCTACTCTGGTTTGATTGGTAATAAATTAAATTAATTTTTCTGAGTAAGGTCTGTTTTGCATATGAACAGTAAGTGGTGAGTGATCTCCCTGTCCTTATCTTGACCCATGAGACTTTCATGATGTTTTCTCTCCCCTGTCCTAAGAAGGGAAGTGATAGAGAAGCTTGGTGGACACTGGGCATCAAGCCAAGGTCAACCCACCACACTAGTCCACAAAGTTGTAAGCAAATGTGATTGTGTCATCGAGATCCATCAGGATGCATCCAATACTGACCCACCTTGCAATGGACCAGTATGGCCTGTTTCTTGATTGACCTAATACTCCTCCTAAATCCTGTATGTTGATGTGTTTACACTTTTTTTCTGATCAGATCCCAGTTTCCAATCAACTTTTCAGGGTGAAAACCCATTATCTTCCATTTAATTAAGTCTGTAATCTTAAATTGTTCCAGTTCAGCTTAATTTTTGTCTTACCGATTAACAGATACAGATCTAAGTTTGCAATATTGGTTTGCATAACAGATGTCATTATACAGTCAGATGTGTCTCTGCATCTGGCCGCTTTCCCTCTAAGGTGAACTACACTTTGAACAGGTTTCAGTGCCAGATGTTGTGTCTGATCCAGTTAAACAGGAGACCTCTTTTCTGTATAGAGTTGCTATTTCTTTAAAAGTTCCTTGAGAAGGTAGTTAGAAAAATTTTCAATGGTCAATTTTTGTCAGAAAATTCTGATATGGCAAAAGCAACGTCGTTCAGGCAAGAAGGTCAATATCTATTAATTTCCATTTTGAAATAAGATTTGACATGCTGCCAATACCAGATATTTCTGACACAAAAAGGAAAAAAAATACAGAAGACTTATTTTTGCCAGAAGTTCAACTAACTGCAATAATAATTTAAATAATAATTATAAAGTCAATTTTATCTGAAAATGTCATGAATTCTCAACTTTTTGTCAGGGCTTTTCTTCTTCATTTTGACTTTTTTTTTTTTTAATGTCAATTTCTGTCAGAAAGGAGGGAATGTTTCCAACTCAATCCTGTTTCTTAAGAAAATACATCTATATAATCTCCATATTAATGTAAAAACCTCCTCAAGTTCCCACTACTCAAGTTCATACAAGGAGTCAGAAGCACTTTAGACAAGCAACATGCAATACTTTGCATGGATCCTGGGCTGCATCAGTGTTGCCTTGCTGCTGATCCTGGTGCAGTCCGCTATTGTAAGCTGTCACGAAGTGTGGCCTGGACATTGTGACCTGTCATTTCTATACATGCCTAACTCATGCTGAACCCTTCCCAGGGGCCATTTTGTAACCAAAGCTATAAGAAGTCTGCATTTTCATGGTTAAATCTTCCCAGAATTTACTCGGTTGCAACAAGTAATAGCAGGTGGCTTTTCTCTGAGTTGGTTTTTGGTACCACTGCTTTAGTCCTGTTACTGACAGGCAAATTGAAGTAATCCTTTGATTGGATGTGCATATAAAAGGTAAACAAATAGGAAGAGTAGACAAACTGCTCACATTAAGTTTCAAAATACTGAAGAGAGGTGGGTACAGGCATACGTGGAATACTTTTAAAGCATAAAAGAAGAACCTGCAATTTGGTGGAGAGACTAAAATTATTTTTTGTATTCCTGTATCATACATACGTATAGGATGGAAAATTCTTCCAAGCTCAGTCTCTCCCCCAGAGCTCGCTGACTTTTTCTTGTCCTTTTCTTTGGTCTTGTACAGCTCAGTGCGCAGCTCTTAAAGCAGATGGCATATACCATATGACAGCTGTGCACTGGATGTTTCTGACAGGTACTATCACAGGGACATACCATGCAGCCTCATGACATACATCAGAGCACTGTGGATAACTAGGCATGATCAATATATAACGAAGTAATGAAAACATAGTGGCTTTCAGCAGGATCTTTATACCAAAGGAGCCTTGGTGTACTCCAGGCATATAGAGACAAATGCAGGCATCTCATCCCTATTCTCAATGAGGAGTGCTAAAGTGGTAAGTGACACACTGAAATACAAAAACCTACTTAGGCTAGGAATTAATGTAATTACTGCATCTACTTGAAAGTGCAGAATGACTTGACACCGGACAGAGTGAAATTTCTGTGATAAAAATTTACCTAGAGCACTGGAGCTGACTTTGGCAGATAGCCTCCAAGGAGTGGAAATTATACCATGCAGGGAGCGTCCTGCTTCACTAGTGTTTTCCTGATGTCCAACATGTTGTCTAGTCCAGGTTCAGAGGGAAACATGCATTTTGTTTCTGCCATGCCTCCTTTCTCCTCCTTTATTTCTTTTACTCATTTTGACTCTGATGGTGAAGTGGGAAAACTGAGTTACTGGCATTTTCTTCTGTCAGACCAGATACTGGTCCTTCCACCCTCAGCTCTCTCCAAAATGCGTGGTCAGAGCAGTTTTGTGTTGTAAAATGCTGGGATCTCACCCTTGAACTGCACTCAGATCTGCACTAATGCCCTCATTTCAAGAGGAAGGAGCATACTGTAGACATAAAGTAGACTGTCAGGTAAGCACGTGTTAAAGACAGCAAATTCCTAAACATGGTCCACAGACAACACAGAGAGTGTTTTGGGCCAGAATGTGTCACATCAGGGCATCAATTCAGTTACTGGATTAGGGACTGTTTTTACTGGATCAGTCAGCTCTCAGTGGCATCCTTCCAAATGAAGACCAGCATGGCTGCTTCTCTTTAATTCAGGGTGATGGCAAGCTAACAGCCCCGACTAGTATGCTGGGAGCAATACAAACA
The DNA here is from genome assembly GCF_036013475.1 of Columba livia. NCBI lineage: Eukaryota > Metazoa > Chordata > Aves > Columbiformes > Columbidae > Columba > Columba livia. The sequence continues at coordinate 31,736,430 of NC_088602.1, read as the reverse complement.
GAATTATTACAAAAACCAAGTAATTATAGTGCATACACTCCTAAGAATTGTAGCAGAGGAACCATACGACTCATTGCTATCTACTATTTGGGTGTGAAGTTGTCCCCTACAGGTTGGTTGATGACATGCTTTGATGGGAAAAGAAAGGGTTTCAGAGGTCAAATGAGTTGAACTGCGATTTCACTGACTTGCTGTTGGCATCTCTGTCATGCGTAGTTCCTCAGCTCCGATTCTTTTCCTGATGTTTGAATTCTCAGAGCACTTAATGCAATTAATGGAGTAATGGCCTCATTAATGAAATGACTTGATCTTTTCCAACCCAATTCTCCCTTTCTTTATACAGATCTTTGTGCACTGTCTCCATGTTTGCTTGTGCAACTGAAAACAGGAGTGCTGTCCCTTATATTTGACTCATTGGGTGAGGTGCCATCTTTGGCCAGTAGCTTGTGTTAAATGGAGGAATTCAAAGGCTAAAGGCAGTTGTGGAGCTGGGGATATGGTTTGCTGTGGTTGCACACATGTTTGCAGTTTCTGGCATTCACACTACTGCTCTCATACGCATTGCCATATACATTACCATACACATAGGGATCCATCTCACCCAACTACAGACATCCAAAATCCATCTAAATCAGTTATTTAGTCTCCCTCTCCAGCTGCTGAGAGAATAGGCACCTGCTGACAGCAACTCATCTCATTCCTCTCTGGACACAACTCAGTTCTTTAGACACAGGGGTTTGGTGTAATTTGAGATTTCCTAGACTACCTCTGAGCATCTAGTTGACACTCCAGTAGGATACAGGTCTTATGTGGCATCTGCCAGCCCTGTGAGGACGTAGGCTTGCACTGGGGAATCTCAGGTAGCACTGGATGTCTGTGTTCAAACACCTGACACATGCCTCAGGCACCCATTCTACCAAGGGATTACTCCCACATCAGAGATGTGTTTCTGTCTTTATTGACTATAGGGATGGGATGCACCATATCTGCACTGGGCTGGCAGGTCTGATGCTACAGGTGATCCACGTTCCCTAGAAGTGGCTGCAGGAGGTCAGACAGGGTACCACAGCGTGTCTAACATACCATTTATGTCTATATGTACGCAAATAAATCATGCCACAGATGATTGTCTGAGCCTAAACTAAGCACTGTTAATTGCTTTAAGTTAAATAAGGTGCAGACAACCCTAGAATTCCCCTGCCTTCACCTTGGGAGTTTTGTTCTTTCCAGCTCATGTGGGTCACCCAGTGTCTTAAGGCCTGTGGTTTATATCTGCCAAGAACCCATATTGATTCTGCTGCAATGCCTTGCAGACAGACCACAGTGGCTTTATACTACCACTTGGGGATTGTTTCCACTGCTTTGAATTTAGTTCATGCTTCATAGAGGAGCTGCGTTATTAATACCTCCTTGTTTGCACTGAGCTCTTTGCAGTGGTGCTGGACCGCTATCTGGACTGGATCATATGACTCAAGCTCAAGTACCTCCGTGCTCCATGGTGGTTGCCTGCATTGCAGACACATCCACTGTGATTTCCTGTGACATGAGAATTAGCGTAAATGTGCTTGACTGATGTTGGTAATCACTTTATACAATGCCAGCTTTGTACAGTGGCATGTTTAGAAATGCTTATTATTGACGTGTTGAAATGAAAACACAATTACCGTGTACTCATTGCTATCAAACACTGTTTTTGTATTCCTGGAAAAAGAAGATGGGATTTGGAAATAGGATATTTCCCAGATGAAGAATGAAGGGAAACATGTTCAAAGATCTTACTCACTCCCTTTCCCCTCACTCACTGCCCACATGTTCTCCCTTTTCCATTCATTTTGTCTCTTGCCAGTAACATTCTGAGATGGTATTTCCCAAGGGACTGATTACAACTCATTGAGTCATGCTCGCTGCCTCTCACCAACTCTTCTTGCCACTTGTTGGCCTAATGTATATATCAGCAAGATCATAGTCTAGATTATACATACTACTGCACACACAGTATGAACCATATTGCTAGTAGGGAATAGTATCCTCACTGAAACATGATAAAACAGGTTTGAACTTTACTCCAAACATTCATTGAACTTTTGTGAAGACTCCTCTTTGCATGTTCAAAGACAAAGGAGAAGTCCCAAGAGATGCACCTTCTTGAAATACAGGAGCCAAAATACTGGTTTTAAAACACAGACAGGTCTTTAGGGCAGTAACGAGAGTTTTACTGGTTTTCTCTGCCCTATATAGTAATAACAGCTTCTAAGGGGAGGAGTTATCTTCTTGTTACTGGATATGATTGGAACTTTGTTCCCAGAATAAAATTTTGGAAGCATTTATTTTTGGAATATGTTCTTAGAAGAAAGGATTTCTTCAAAATACCCCAATAATATTTTAGCTTCCAGAGATTTATGAAACTAAATATGCTCCATCCAGGCCTCTTCATATGCTGTAGGGCTTTTTACTATCAGAAATCTTCTGCACAGAAAGAATCTCTCTCAGTCCTCAAAAGAAAGCATATGGCATTTTTTTCCATTTCTACATCACTAGCCCAGTTCTGAACTAAATCGTAGAAGATATGGACCATTCCTAAGCCACATGGAAGCGTAAAACCCTGCAAGGCACTGCAAAGGGCAGATGAGTCATACTAACTGCATAGCAAGCATGGGGAAGGTCAGTGTTCTGGTTCCACGCTTGCTGTGTGGGATAAGAGTGTTCTCCATGGGCAATACAAATACAGTAGGTGTGAGCAGCAGCACAGATCTGTGTAATTGTTAAAGTGTTTAGAGAGGTACTATAGTCTCTCCATGAGCATTGCTTCTCATGGGACACACACACAGACAAAGGCTCCAAAGCTGTTGTATCCAGCTTTTGAAAAACTTTCACATGCCTTTGCACACCCTTGTCTTTAGGCAAGAGAACTTTGAAACATCGTGGGCCAGTTTTCCTTCAGGAAAATATCCAAGTGCCGCGAAGAACAATTTATTTTTAGCCCAATTTCCTTGAAATGCGTGGTGTACATAATAGTGTTCTCAACATATATATGTATTTTCCTCAGTAATATGTTTTGAAGGTATTGGCTAATTTCAGACACATGTGAAAGAAGAGTGGAGTTCCTAAGGATATTAAGTTTTGCCATATCCCATGAAAACAGGCAGCTAAGTGAAGGAGTACTGTTAAGGATTTCAGAAAGAGAAGGACTGCTGGGTTAGTTCAGCTCTGATTAGAAATCAGAGCATCCACACAGGAATGCTGTCGTCAAAATGTAAATCCTCAATAAGCTCAGTTTTAATTTGTTCTGCTGCCCACAGGACTGTGTGTTTTGCTCTAGTTGTGCAAGCCTTACCTCACTTCCCTCAGCTTCTTCCTTACTTTACCTACCTGCCATTCCTCTGCAAGGGAACAGGGGCCTGCTTTTTTATTTTGCTCAGACTCCAAATCAAGAATATGGCATGTGAATAAGAACCACAGATGCCCTGGGGCAAGACAGTGACAGCACAAGTGATGAAAGAGAGTGTCAGGAGCTGCTAGAAAGCTTTAAGTTTGGGAACTTCATAGTGACTGACCTTGGAGAGAAGGGATGTGGGTGTCTCCAGACATGGAAAAGCAGCAGCAGAGGGTGAAGGCAGGTGGTATTGACGTAGTGTGGCATGTGCTTGGAGACAATCTGGAAGTAGCAAAGTGGTCCAGGAGCAGCATGAAGCAAATGGTACTTGCCCAGTATTAACAAAAAGCCACAGAGGGTGTATAAGCCCAGAAAGAAGAGGTGACTGTTTAGGAAAGCAGCTCTGCGAGGCCAAGGGGCTGGAGCTCTGCAGCTGCAGCAGTACTCGTACAGTTTTCAGTAAACACCAGCACTGCAAAAGACCAATGTACAATGATTTATTTGTTGAACAAACCTAATGAAGCCACAACTGCAAGGATGCTCTATCCCTGGGAGTGCTCAAGGCCAGGCTGGACGGAGCTTTGAGCAGCCTGGTCTAGTGGAAGGTGTCCCTGCCCATGGCAGCAGGGCTGGATCTAGATGATCTTTAAGTTCCCTTCCAACCCAAACGATTCATAAATGTCATAAGAGTGACATTTCTATCAGTTCATAGCAGTCTCTTTTCCCACCCACAGTTTTGGTGATCACAGTGACTATACCTGTATCTAAATGGTTGTACCTCCTGGGGAGTCAGGAGAGGTTAACATACTATAGGAGTTCATTTCCTATGTCTTTTTCATCCAATGTACTTTGAAAGGTGCTGCTTTCTCCAAAGGTTGGAAAAGTATGAAGGAACAACTCCAAAGTTTGCACTTAATTATTTTGTATGGCCTTATAATTGTTTTATTTATGTGTTGATCAGTCACAGAAAACATAGTTGTACCAAATTTGTTGTACCAGAATTTTAACTGCTGAGTTTCAAAGACAAGAACAGGGGCTACAGGCCTCTATTGATTTGAGCATCTACCAGCTCACAAAAATGAGCAAATTGGAAAAAAAACAAGTCTTACATCTTGTTTTGTCTGCAGCTTTCCAAGTCCCATTACCTGTGCTCCTCTTTTTATTGGAAGTGCTCTATAGTGAATCTCCTGTGGCTATCCTGAACTTCAGCCTAAACTTCAGCCTCTCCTGAGCTTATCCATTTCCCATTAACTTTTCCCTCTATGGGATTCTTGTTCTCACAGGTGGAACTACTTCTGGTCCAGCTTGAATGAGAAAAAGGCATCACCTCCCTTGGGTTTTTGTGGGATGTTGGTTATCCGTCAAACCTGAAAGCTTGCAAGGGCAAGGTGGAAGCAAAGAGGAGCTCTAGCTCCTCAAGATGATTTCTAGTGTTCTCAAGACCTCTCACTGGTGTTCATATTAACCTTCCCACCCTGATAAGAAAGTTTTATATGGGAGTATTTGAAGGTTATATTTTATCTGTGCCCTGGCCAAAGTATCAGCTTTGTTCCTGAAGGAAATGACCCTAAGTACTTGTACACATTTATGCTTTCTAAAAGTACTGTCAATTCCTTTATTCTGTGGTTGGCAAGGTGTGATACTATCTCAGGCTGATCAATATCAGCTGTGAAAACCAGAAGGTCTTTTGGGCATATGGGTTTTGTACATCTTGTCTGAGTAAAAGCCTGTACACCTGAGACTGTCCTTTCCAGCCTGCTTAGCTGGTGTAATATGAGGTGTTGCACCTCCTTAAATTTTTTTCCTCTTGTATTTGGAAGCTGTGATGTCTACAGTGTTGCTAACTCTGTAATTTTTAAATGTAAATGTGTATAAATAACCTAAATCACTGTCAAACACTGTTAATCTGAATGAATTATGTTCTGCCTTTCTTGAAGACCCCCCCTAAAATTTGAGTAGAGTTTCATAAACGGGCAATTATTTTGTCCTTATGGTGTCATTTCCGTACACCTTGTGTACCATCTGGTGCAGTTTCACAAAGCTGAGCTTGTCTTCTTTAGCTGACTTCACTTTACTAAATCAGAAGTAGTTAAGTGAAGCAGATATTATATACCTTCAAAAAACCTGCAATGAGAAGCTGTTTACCTGGCAATTTTCCTTCAGAGATAGCAAAGATAAGGTGAGTAACCATACTCTTGCTTTAATTGAAGTATACAAACTCAGGAGCTTATAAAATCCAGTGATTCAACACTGATGTAGGAAAGAGAGGTCAGATTTGCAACTAATGCACATTGGAATACAGTAATTACAAATAAAGGGGTATGTTGAAAGGTCTTGGTCTACACTGTAGCTTTAGCCAAGTGCTCTGTGCTCTGGGGGAACATATAATACCACGATTGTGCCAAAGGTACCCATTGCCTCGTTTACTTACAACTTCATTAATGAAAGCAATGAAAGCAAGCTACAAGAACATTTTAGTGAAATGTCTGCAAGTGTTTTTCCACCAGGGAGAGTAGAACTTTTCTTGTTAGGTCACTGACGTTCTCAGTATCCCCACCAACTGCTTGCGCACCAATAACGACCTTCAGATGAGCTTATTTTTAAAAAGTCTTCTAGGATTCTTAATTTCATGGGTGTTGAAAGCTAAAAAAAAAAAATATCGTTCTTCTAAAACGGAGTGATGTTGATGAGGGACAATTACATAACTTGTGCAAAATAGTTTGAGATTTTTTCCTTCAGTCTCATACTTGCCCTGGTAACGGGGCAGTCATCTGTCATCTTTTCCCATGCTAACCCATGGGAACCCATGCTAAAGGCTTTTCTTTCTCTCTTCTATGTGTGTTCTTTGGAAACTAAAATGAGGTGAAAGTCATGTCTGTCTTCTCCAAAGCAGCCATTGAACTGGAAAAGCCTCTTTCTCTCCAATTTCCTTCTAATGTAATGAAACCAAGGGCTTAGGGAAGGCAACTGCAAAATCTATTGAACCTCTCCATCCTGCCAGTTTCTGAAAGTTTTCCTAGCTGTACCTATAAACCCTTCCTGCCACCTTTCTCTCCCTTACTCTCAAAACTCTGTGAAAGATAAATAAAAGTTAATATCATTAATTACAATTATTAATAGCAGACTGCAACTATGTGGGTTTTACATGACCAGTGAGAACAGCTTGTCCTCAGTGCAGTCACACTATCTCTGATACCTGAGCTAAATCATGCAGGTCAGCAAGGGTACCCTGATGTGGTTTGACAATCTGCAGTGCACGTAAACCCCCTGTGCACATCAACCCTCAGGGTGACCCAGGAAAGATTCACAGTGAAGTCTGAACATTTTGCTGCTTAGATGTTAACCGTAATTTAAGATGTGAAGACGTAATTTAGCAGAGAAAGAGAAAATGTTGGAGGAATAGGGCTAGGAGTCAACAGCAGGTTTGGAAAAGCTAAATAACCTGCAGCTTTGTTAACACATAGACCATTATTTTTAAAATAATGAGAAAAATGGAAAAGAAAAAAAGGGAACAGCAACATGAACTGCATTTGTAATTTCAGATTTTAAGTTCCAATAATATTTCTAATTATGATGAAAACAAGCTTGGTCATTTTTACATTTTTCCACACAGAGATGTCCTCAGAGAGAAAGCTCCCCACCCAAAACTTCAGATCTGGAGACAAACAAAGCAAAACAAAGCAAGAATCTCAGAATAAATCTCTTCCACATCTTGGTAATAATTCCCCATCATGCTCATGTCCAAATCAGAGCACAGCCCCCAGATTACCCAGAAGTGCACTTCCACAGCATTTTAACCATTTTAGCTGGAGTTTCTGTAGTGTAGTGTTTATCGCATTTGCCTACCGTGCAAAAGGTCACCCATTCAAAACCAGGCAGAAACACCCAGTTAGATTGAATCTAATGGTTAGATTCAATGATCCTAAGGTTTTTTTCCAACCTAAGTGATTCTGTGCCTCTGGGCTACAGTCCACCCATTTTCCAGCCTCTCCCTTTGCTCCCTGTCCCTATCATCTCTCATGCACCAGGACCAGTACTCCTACAGTTCATCATGTAGGGAGCAGTTTTAGGAAGGCATGCTCACAGAAGGTTGGCAGGAGCTGTGGAGGAGAGCCCACATTTAGGCTGGCCTAATCTGCCATGAGATTGCCCCATCTGGGTGCAGTTTAATTAACACTGTCATTAGCAGTTGCCAAAAAGAAACTATGTCACTTTCTTGGCTGAAACCTGGCATTTGCCCTTACCCTGCTCCTGAGCATGGGCAGTGACCTGCTGTAGGGGACTGATCCAGCTGGAAACAAAGCACACTTTCTGCTAGGTCTGAATTTGATGAAATTAATCTGACCTCTCTGGTTGCTAGGTATAGGTAATGGCATGTAAAAATGTCACATAGATATGGTGAGAAGCACCAAAAGCTTTTCCCTATCACACAGTATCACAGTATGTTTGGGATTGGAAGGGACCTCAAAAGATCATCTAGTCCAATCCCCCTGCTGGAGCAGGAACGCCTAGGTGAGGTCGCACAGGAACACATCCAGGCGGGTTTTGAATGTCTCCAGAGAAGGAGACTCCACAACCTCCCTGGGCAGCCTGTTCCAGTGCTCTGGCACCCTCACTGAGAAGAAGTTTTTTCTCAAATTTAAGTGGAACCTCTTGTGTTCCAGCTTGATCCCATTACCCCTTGTCCTATCATTGTTGGCCACCGAGAAGAGCCTGGCTCCATCCTCATGGCACTCACCCTTTATATATTTATAAACATTAATAAGGTCACCCCTCAGTCTCCTCTTCTCCAAACTAAAGAGACCCAGCTCCCTCAGCTTTTCTTCATAAGGGAGGTGCTCCACTCTCTTAATCATCTTTGTTGCCCTACGCTGGACCCTCTCCAGCAGTTCCCTGTCCTTCTTGAACTGAGAGACCCAGAACTGGACACAATATTCCAGATGTTGTCTCACCAGGGCAGAGTAGAGGGGAAGGAGGACCTCTCTAGATCTACTAACCACCCCCCTTCTAATACACTCTAGGATGCCATTGACCTTCCTGGCCACAAGGGCACAGTGCTGGCTCATGGTCATCCTGTTGTCCACCAGGACCCCCAGGTCCTTTTCCCCGACACTGCTCTCTGATATGTAATTTCCCAACCTATACTAGAACTATCATATTGGCTTATCTCAAAACTGAAAGAATTCGATGGTGGGGGTATTTTTCCTTTGTTCTCATAGTTAATGAGTCCCTTTTAAACACATTTCCACTAAATCCAGCAGCAAAAATTATAGAGTAATTAAGTAGGAGTCACTTACTATAATTTAACTAAACAGATATATCACTAAGAGCGTGCACTTTACCTCAATTTGCTTCAGTTAATGAGCTGTTCCCTGGACAGTTCCATGACAAATGTTATTATTCAGTTCTCTAAAACCTCTGTTTTTCCCAAAGTGCTTCCATATGCTTCAGACAAATCATTTCATAGAAGGCTGTTCTTGTTTTCTGACTGTGAGAAGGCCTGCAATTAAACACAGTGCAAAGACACAGAAAGGAGACCCAGATCAATACCTGTGTCCCCTGTGAGCCAGAGATCTCCTAAGTCTGGCTTGAATTCCTGTTTCAGGCTTAGGTCTTAAAAGTTTAATGTGTTCATCACTTTCTCCAGCTTGCATCCACCGGAGGGTAGAGTTGTTAATTTTGCCTTGTAGGCACAAATGGTAATTGATTTGAGAAAAAAACAATAAAGGATGATCACTGCTGCTGCCATGCTGGAGGTTTCTTCCCCTTGCCAGCTACACAAACAACGGATCTAGAGAGGCTGAAGAGGCGGCACCTCCAGCCCAGGCCATGGGAGGGGAAGGAACTGTGGACAGACCAAGAGTCTCCTGGAGCGGGTCTGTCGTGGCTGGCAGATCTGCATTAGGAAATGCCTGTTTCCTTTCTCCTCTCTCCTGAGCCAGAGACCTTCTATTACCCCACTGTCCCCAGCATGCTAAATGCCACCCGTGGGGGGACAGCGCTTCCCATTTGGCTAATAAGAACTCCTGGCAGGGCTGTGGAAGTGGACGGTGAGCATCCTGCAAATGTTAACAAAACCCTTTGTGATCAGGGACGGGGTCACCTTGTACCTTCCTGCAGCAGCTGTCCCTGGCTGCGGACACTGTGCCCTCTGCCCACACATATCCCCTCTTCCAAGCCAGACCCACCATTGGGAGGTATGGAGGAAAGCCTGAGAAGTTACCTACATCCAACACCAGCCCATGGTGAAGGACATATATGTGATCACTGTGCCCTTTAGACCACCCAGCCTGTGGGAGTAAAGCAGATCTTGCCAATGACCTAATGAATCTGTGAAATCTGGCTACAGGACAAATTTATTTACACATTTAAAGTGTGGCACTTTAAGATACCCAGAATAGGGGCATTTACATCTGAGCCTGTCACCATAAACTCCCTTAATAGGCACCTCTAGGACACAATTTGTCTTATTCAAATGAGATTAGACCAAAATAGGTCAAATTAATTGTGTCCTTATTTCTCCCCGGTGAGCACAAACGGAGTCTAATATAATTAACTCAGAAATAAAGATCTGTGCCATAAATATCAATGAATTAAAAAAAAATAAAAAAATCTCACCCATGGGTTTAATTCTCCCGCTCCAACATAAGCATCTCTAGGATGGGTGTTTGTGTATTCTCCTCTTATGACCATATGACAGGAATAGGCACTACCAGGGAACTACCCAGTGAATGGGCCAGTCTGAGGATGAGATAATTCACACTCCAGAAATGCCAATTAGGTGTCTAAACTTATGGAAGAAGAATCCTGTGTTGAAATGACAATCATCAGATTCTAGTTTGGCCCTTAGCTCTGTAGCTTGATGAGCATTTTATTTCTGGCTAAACCAGCACAGTCTGTGAAAGGAGAAATCACCACTTTATTTCTAGCAAAGGACAGAGAAAATGGTTCAAAAAAAAAAGAAAATTTCAAAATGCAATTTTTTTATTTTTTTCCAAAATGGAAAGTCTAGATTCCCCTGCTTTTGTGGACAGAAGAGGCTCTGCTCAGTTTCCCAAAAACAGGCTCCTAAAGACACCTGAGGCATCATGGAGTATCACAGGCCTCCATCAGGGCTGGCAGACATGACAAACCTAGAGGGACCCCCATGCCCTCACTGCCGACTGCTAAGTGCCAGAGCAACACTTTAGGGCATCTCAAATGACAAAACATATTAATGTCTAGATAAGGGCCTCATACCCACAATGTAGGAAATACCTGCTTTAATCTAGACATCTAAAAGTCTAGTATTTCCTCTTGCAATTTCCCTTTGGAAGTGCCTGTTTCTCTCCATTGACTATAAAGGAAGAGTCAGGGTGACATATTTAGGTTTAGGTGTGAATGTGTATTTTATATGCTGTAGAGATTGGCAAGAGAAATCCCACATGTAAAAATTAATGTGTTCTGTTATCTGTCTCGTTACAGCTCCCCATATATCCTGCCTTGTCTGGCTTTGCTCTTGCAATTTGACTGCACCCACCCCATTCTCACTTTCATTCACACATCAGTTACTTCTTCCTCAAAGTCCTCACAGCTGCATTTAGAGCAGCTCAAATTAATCCTTATATAGGTTTGCTTTCTCTACCTACAACTTAGCAAATTAAATATGTCTCCAGTTTGTGTTTTGTCCCATTATTCTTCTCATCCCTCCTCCTGTGCTTGTATTTTTTTCTTCCAGTTCAGCCAAGAAACCACCTTTTCTTTCAAATCTTGCATCAACACTTAAATTACTTAGGTCATTTCCCCCTCACTTCTCCTGGTCCCCTGTGTTTTCTTATAAATGTTAGGAAGACACCGTAATTTCTTTCCCATGAAGGCGTAATCAGAGAAAGCTAAATGGAAAAAATTAATTGCTGTAGAAAAGAACTTTCCTCTGGGATCCCAGAGAACTTTCACTCTCCAGCACTTTAATCTCAGTCTCTCAAGAGTCATATATGGATGCAGTATATATTACCTGTAAAAATACATGATTTAGTAGCAATGAAGATTAAACATGTAAGTGGATGACACAAAGGGAAATTTATCCCTGGACTTCTCTTCCTGAACTATTCTTTACAGTTGCTCCCCCATGGCCTGTTCTCCATGCCCCTCCACAAACACATCTGTCTCCTGTCTCTAATCAACTTTGCTTGTGCCTCTGATGTTCTGTTGATTATCTGAGGCATCATGTTACTCCTTAAGGCAGCTTTCGAAAGTATTGCTTTTAAAATTTTGGAAGTTGTCAGAGGTCAAAAAAAAACATGGTAGATTATAGCAATTCAGAGAAGATGCCATTAGTCCTGTTATTGTTAACGCTGATGGGAGAACTCCTATTGGTTTCAGTACCCTGACTTGTTCTACATGCTGGCTGGAAGACCTCCAGAGGTCCCTTCAAACTGAATTACAACAGGATCCTGTGTTTCTGTGACTTATTGTGTGTCTTTCCCAGAGCTGAGTCTATGGACAGTGCTTTACAACCAGTAATAATAATGCAAGCAAACATTTCCGGAACCTTTTTGAAACTAAAGGATGGGAGGAACAGCTTCTTGTGCCTCCTATTTAGTGAAGGACCCAAGCTGGTGATACAGAGGTCAGTAAGGAGCAGAAGCTCGCCCCAGCTTGAAAGAAATTGATCAGTATTGTTGTTTGAATCTATCTATCTATCTATCTAGCCGTCATTTGGTAAAACACAAGCATTACTTTAGATCGTGAGGGAGACATTTTTTTGGAAGTTAATGCAATATCACCCACTAACTTTATCAGGAGCAGGAGAACTAAGCCTTTATACAATGTGGGGGCCACAGTCATTGATCCAAGCCCTCATTGTTTCTTTTCCAAATATTTATTTTTATAAAGCAAACAGCAGAGTGATGGTATTCAGCATTGCAGCTTGCAGAAGACATTGTCATTTCCATCATGTGCTGTTAAAAGCATCACTTCAACTTTTCATTTCCTCCAGTATAGGATCTAATCTCCTGGCAACCCAGCTTCAGGAATGACCTTCAAATTGTGGCAAGCAAACAAATCTAATCATTCTACCATCATCTACAGTCTTCTTCCATCACTGTTCCTTCCCTTTGAATTGGAATGAAGAGTTAGCAAAATTCTCCATTCACTTTTCCTTTAAACTTTTATGATTTTTTCTGTTCTGTAGGGAAAAAAAACGGATAACAGTGAAGTTAATCAGCTCACGAACCCATGACTAAATTACTGAGACAGGGTAGAGTACCTAAGACAATGCTGCTTCTTATCCTTTCATTTACAATTCCTCTTGTCTTCTCACTCTTCTCTGGACCTGTTTCCTCACTATGCAGAAAACTTTCTACCTTGCCTGTCTTAAAACATTCCTTTTAACTCCACTTGCCTCTTCGGACTACTGTTCCTTGCCCTACACCTTGGCAAGAACTTCACTCCATTTTGATTATTTCTTCTTTTGAAGGTGGTTTCCATCTTTTACACTGTTCTGTTAAGCTCTCACTCACATTTAATCCTTCATTAACCCCTCACAGAGAGGCTGAGCATCTGTGCTACAGGAATATCCTTCCTGACCTGTTGTCTGCTTTGACATAATTGATCATGTTATTCTTTGGAAAACCTTGTCTTCCTCTGGTCTCAGTGACTATCTTCACTTGGATCTTCTTCCAGCCCATGTCTCTCACCAGCCTTCCTCTATTAGTACACACTAAGATTTCAGCCTGCTTGTCTGATACCTCATCATGGCTGCACAGCTATCACCTATACTTACCGGAGTGCTTTATCAACCCCTACTCCTTTTGGCAGTTTCTTTGGGTAGTACCCATTCCTGGGTCATTAGCCTGTTCATCAGCTTAATGAGTAGCTTCTCTGCATCTCATGACATCCTGAAGTTCACCTTGAACAGCATTGCATAAATGTCATGCTTGCAGTCCATCCTCTTTTTACAGCTCTTGTCATCAGCTTGTCTGAGCTGTTGCAACATGTTTTCCTCTGGCTTTGATATCCACATTTTTCCTCTTTTCTGTTCAGAGTGGTACCACTTACCTATTATTTTTCCAAGTCTTTGCATCCTGCTTCTTTATGTCACTAAATTTAAGTGACATCTCTGTTTTCAAAGCCTTTTATGGCTAGTCCCTACTCTGCCTGTCACCTGTCATTCAGTTCTTCAAAGACCACTGCTATCTTTGATTGCTTTATGATTTGCTCTCCTGCTTGCTAAATTCCAAAGACATTTGTGATTACTCTCTTCCATGCTCACCCATGCTGAGGAGATAATACCATAAACATCTTCTATTCTATCTTGCTGTCATTCAGAGTACTCCTTCTAACTTTCTTTTATATAATATCTATTAAAAATTTGGAAAAGCTTGTCTTTTTTGACAACCTGGTATCATCTCACATCTTGCCAATTAACACTTGTTTCCTTGAAGATCCATCTTCATCTCTATGGTATTTTTAATATTCTCTTGTCTTAGATTAAAATTGGGACCTTCTGTGAGGCCAGGGAAATCTTTTAGTATGTGACAGCCTCTATATGTCGCAGTCACAAAGATAATTGTAGTAATAACAACAATAATGAGAAGAAATCTATTCTGAATTCAAACTCACCAGGAAAGATTTAATGGTTTTAAAAACATCGTTCACCTATTGCTTTGGCACATATTTTACAGCTTCATAACTGCTGTAGTTGGCCACGGAACATTGTTTATGGAGCTGTGTCAGCTGTGCTGTATAAGCACATAGATAAATGACAACAAAACGTCACCAGTAAAGAAGGTTTATTCTTATTTTATCACACGTCTGGGGCAAACAAATGCGAGGGTGTACTTTAAAAATACCTTGTAAATTTTCCTCCTGAGACACATGTGGTGACTGGGTGGCATTGCCCTCGCGTCGCCTGAGCCATCTGCTCTGCTCTCAGCGAGCCCTGGTCCTCCGTCCCCTCCTCCTCATCTTTGCATTTTCCTGGGAGATAAGATGTGTCTTTGGTGACTGACTGGTGTTCCCTCCTACCTCCAATCCATTTGTTCTCAGCCAGATTTCCTTTCCTGAGTTCTTTGTGTGAAAATTACCTTTTAACTGCTCCATTTCATGCCATTTCTCTTGTCTGAAGCAGCTTCTGATGAGATGCCGTCATCTGCTCCAACCTGCCAGCTCTGATAGCACGCTGCCCTGCCTGCCATTTTGTGCATCAGATTGATAAGAAATTTCCATCTGCAGAAAGAGGAAAATATGGAGTGCAATAGCCACTGACATCCGATTTTCCTGGGCAGTCAATTTTTTTATAAACTGCAGGTATATAAAGAGAACAGCAAAGAGCCAAATACTCTGTGGCTTAAGGGAGGATGGGGTGCCTTATGCCAGCCCCTTCCTGTCCCTGCTAAGGAAGATCGTCTACCTTGGCCCGCACCAGAGTTCAGTGGGACTGGAGCACAGAGAGTCTTGCTGAGCTTTGACAAAGAAATGATTGTGAAACCGCCTCGTCAACTTTACATTTAGGCTGCTCTAAAATTTGTGCTTTGGCTGTTTTGTCCTCCGTCTTGGAGACCCAACATCAGGAGGGTGGAAAAGTGGCAGAATTTTTTGCCTCAAGTTTCCTTTTCAAGAACAATCCAAACGCTATTTCACTAAGATGTTCAACATTTTACCTAACAGCATGAGAAGGAGAATGGCTCACCCTGAGCTAGCTAACCCAGGCACTTGTGCAATCTGATGTGACATGCTGACTGCTGTTGGGATACAGGGCCACATGCAGCTCCCATTTCCACTTGAGCACTGCAATTACTGGGGGCATAAAGGTGTAAGTAAGGAGAAAAAATTAACTCATTATACTTACAAATTATATTCACAAGTACCCAAATGGCTGATTAAGCTCTCAGTTAATAATTCTTCAAGTTGTGGTATCATCTTCTACAAATGAAATACACCTACTAATAGACGTGTAATTGAATATATATACTGAAAAAATACGGGGATAACTCAGGCAATTATTTAATAATTGTTGTATTCCAGGCAGAATCCAGAAGAAAAATATTATCAGAACTCCCTGCAAGGGATACTACAATGTGAGGCCTCCTTTTGCTAGTCTTCATTTTGTTTATTTTTCACATTTAGAAGTCCGAAGATCATAGGAGGACATCTGGCTCTCACCCCATGGCTGGTTTCTTTCCTGATGCACATACATAATCACACAAGAATCAGTTCATTGCAATGCATCCTAGAGATGTGTAGAGATGAATGTGATTTACAAGAAAAATCTTTTTTTCATTTGAAAATTGCAGTCTGTCAAAACTAGACTTTTTATGACAAAGGATTGCTTTCAGTATTATTTTCCAAGTCAAAAAGACTTGACATTTGTTTAATATCTTGTTCCAGTATCTTCAAAATCAAATACTTTGCTTTTTCTTTTCAGAAATACTACTGGAACATAACTACAGTGAAAAGTAAGATTTTTAATGGAAAAGATCAACATCGAACAGTAAACATTTCCACTGCTCTAAAGCTGTATTTGTTGGGAAAGGGAGTTGTTTGTTTCATTTTGGTCTCTTTGGGTTTCTTGGTTTTTGTTCCAGCTTGGTAGAGGAATTTAAAATATTCTAAAATGGAGAAAATGAGAAAATAGCTTCTTACCTTATTCTAACATGAGTCCACATCTGCATTCAAGTATGGTGGCAAGTGAGTGTTGTGTGATGAGCTGCCTCACTTGGTGACCTCCTGGCCTCTCCATATTTATATTGTTCAGATTCACGTCTGGCCAGCTTCCTGTGAAATCCAGTTATGTTACTGGTCTTTTTTTTCTTACCCCCTACATCACAAATGTTTGATTCATTAACATGATTGTACTTTTTCTTCTTAAAATCCATCTGTGAAATGGTATTAAATTTCAGCCAAGAACCATCTCAGGCTTGCAAGTGCACTAGATATGTTTCAATTGGAGAGTCAATGTAAGGATTCAGCATAGAAACAGGTGAAACTGGTATGTTTTGTAGCTCAGACTACTATTTTTTGTCTATCCATTTCAGCAGATTTCCAATCCCAGTATTTCAATTCCTGAAAAGCTTCCAGGGAAATATTGTTCGTAAATAACAGGAGATTAGGTATAATATGCATGAACAAATTATCTCAAACCAGGTGATCATGCTTATTAAGAGAACTAAGAGAATTCAATGAATAATCAAGAATGTGTTTAATATGCGTCTTTTCATTTCATCTACCAATTCATCTTAAATAACACATGCAGAATCTGAAAGGTTGGTATACTTTAAATGTTAATCCTGTGTGGAATTGCCCTGCAGAAACCTAACCCACAAACTATTAATGCCACTTTCACGTTAGGGAATTTTTCTTTTTAGATTAATATTACCAATGTTGAAAAACAGCTTTTGGATCCAATTTGTCTTTTCACAATAGTGCCTAAGTAGATAATTCTGAAGTTAAAGAACATATTGTCTTTAGTCATATTAAACTACTTAACTACAATTATTATTCAATTCATCCTCTATCAGTCATTTATCTTTAAGTCAGTTTTCTGGTAGAAGAAAGCTTTTCTCAGCCTCTTTGACATTTTCATTGTTGCTACAATTCAGAATTGTAAGAAGTCATTCTTCTTGAGCTACCTGCTCTATTTTAGGTTATTGATCATAACTCCTTGTTCAACAATTGCCTTGATATTTAGATACAAGAGAGTTTGATTTTTTTCAATTCATTTCACACTTTTTCATGTTCGTGGCACTGGATAATAAGAACTATAATTGAATAACTACATTAGTCAGTGTATAGTGTCAGTACTTTTTGCCTTTTGTTAATAAACTACTTACATAGAGTAGATGTTTTGCTTGACAAAGTTCGGATTTAGCAAGTGTGCAAATGTGTGTTTGGACCCAGAATTCAGAATTCTCCCCTTTTAATCAGAATTCTCCTCCTGGACCCAGACTTCTCCTCCTTTAACCCTTTAATTAAGCACAAAGGTCTAGGAGATCTATAGGAGATCAGCTTTGACACCAAGTCTGTGTAGATGAATGTCATCTTGTCTGTGTCACTTGGAGGTGCCAGAACTTCTCAATTAAAAAGCATTGTAAGACTTGTGATGAGGAAAAGAAAACACCTTTTTCCTTAGGCCCTCTCAGAAAAAGCTGAACAGCATTAGAGCTAAACAAATGTGTTCAAACTGAGGCACTTGCTTCTTATGAAAACTGTTGGTCCAAAACATTCAAGTTTGGCAAAGAACTGAAAATAGCAGGAATCATCATCTGTGACATGAAGAGTTTATTTGCATCTTAACAAAGAAGTGGCTGTCAGCTAGATGGTGTTTAATAATAATATTGCCATTTTATTTTTAGCTACCACTTTTGAAACAGCTCTCTCTAGAAGCCAGTAGACAAAATTATTTGTACCTTCAGGCTCAAAAATATCTCCTTTACAGTCTAATAGCAACTCTCTTATCCAGCCACCCACCCAGCTTCAACTCTTTGTGTTTATTTTTTTACACTGCCAGGATAATAGCCTTGTTTGTTAGTGAGGGCTGCTCAGTGTAAAAGTCATTCTTTTGCTTGTCCTTGTACTGCATGCTGAGCAATGCCAGGAATGGTAGCCCAGCTGTCATGTTTTGTCATATAGAAATGTTGTGCAACTTGTAACGGATAAATTTAATGGGCTTATCACATACCATATTTGTGTAATTTAATTTGTCGCACTGTTTTTCTGTCAACCTTACATTTCTGTACAATTTTTAGTGTTTTTAACATTCTCTTCTTTTTGTTCGCTGTTCTTAAGGATCTTTGTATAGAGGAGTTCTATGGATCACCTATTACAATCATAGTTAAAATTCTAAATAATTTTTCTTTATCTGTTTAACCTTGGCCTTTACAAAAAAGTGAGGAAATGAAAGGAACATATTTCCTTATTTTCTTTATATAAGCCATGGAAGCTTTAGCTATTTTTAAGGTATTTAAGAGGCAAAAAGATTATGTTGCTGGTGGGTTTTTTTGCCAAAGCTCTAACAGATGCTTCAACATGAATTGCTCCATAACTTAGAATTATCAGACAGAGAGGACTGAGATCTTATGCAATTACATACAGTTGTTGCTAGAAAAATATGATTCTTGGTTGTTTGCTTAAAATCTAGTTGGAATTAATACTGCTATGTCCACATTTTTGTCAAGGATATCAGGAACTGCAAACCCTCACTTAAAATAAAATGTTACCAAAATGTTTCAAAATACTGATTGGATTTTTCATTTATTTCAATTACAATTTTCAGTTTAAAATGTTAGTAAACGTTAGTTGGGAAAACACTGCTGAAAATGAGTCTATATTGAACACTGCAAAGTGTTTGCAATTTTAAAAACAATGTCAGTATTTTTTTCTCAGAACCAAAAGATCTTATTCTTCCTGCAACCTGTGACTGATGCTGTAGACCTAGAAGAGTTTTGTTACAAGATGTTTTCTGCAGATTAACATTTTATTGACTTTTTAATCTCTTTGAATTGGATGAGGATCATTCATATCTGCTTCTCTACTGAAAATGGGGTATTCTCTAAGGAGAGGCTTTAGCACAGGGTCCTTCAGAATTTATTTTTTCTGGCATGTTGATTTTTATGGAGTCAGGCTGGCAAATAATGGCTTTTATGGAGCAAGTATTTTCAGAAGTATTCAGCTCATACCATAACACAAGGAGGTGTCTGGGTAATTGACTTGGTATTAAGAACAATGAGAATAGCAAGGAACTCACTGCCTTTGGAAATGTGGCTCAACAGAGATGCTACTACCCAGTGCATATTCACTCAAAAGGGCAAATGACAGAGCTTGATATTTGATTTTACTTCTTTTTTACCCTATCCAGCTACAGGGCACCTGATGCAAATGCCTGACTGTTGTCTTCAAATCAAATGTTAACATTTCCAATTTAAGGTTAATTGAACACCCAGTCCAAGGCACACTACATGACTTTTTTTCTGGTTTAATTTCCTATGGCTTAGCATTGCGGATGGTAGGAACATTAGCCAAGTGAGCTTCCTCTGTTTATATCTCTTGTCATTAGTTTAATGAGAAGCTATTGCAGTGACTCATTCCCTCTTTTGCTCTAAGGCCCTTGCCTGTAAAACCTGGGAAAAAAGAAAAAAAGAGGATCTAATAAAAGCAAAATTGAACTTTGTCTCTCCTTTATCACCATGCCCATAATCATGGGGTGAGAGCAGGTTCTTAGAGTTATTTAACACTCTGCTCCTACTGAAGTGCCTGGTGCTCAGCAGCTTTCCTGGGCAACAGGTACCCAGGTATATCAGGGGAAATGTTAATCCTCACAGGGATTTTTCTGGGAGGGTGGTTACTTGGACTCAAGTGCCCTGTGAGCAGGAAAGGTGTGTGCGAGCCGGGGAGCCATGATTTGCTCTCCTTTTCCCCAGCAGGAGTGAGCAGCCCACACTTACCACATGGTGAAGGAGTCTATTACCCACCTTGGGAGGTCAGACCACAGGTAGTCTGCAGCCATCCTGAGGATGCAAAGCAGCTGAGCAATGTGCACAGAGGCCAGCGCCAAGGCCATGACCATGATTTTCAATCTTTTAATTCTAGCCCACTTGCCCCCTTGAAATTTTTGCAGAGGGAAAACTCACTGCTCATGTGCTGCTGCCACTGGGCAGAACTCAGAGCAGATCAGCTCTGGGGGCTCTGGTGTCCTGGATGTAGGACTTGTCTGGAGGAGGAAGAAACTCTAGACTGTCTCATTTAGATCCAGGTAGTTAAGGGGGAAATATTTGCATTTTGGTACAATTAGGTTCACACATAGGATTAATTGAGCATATTTAGTGTGCTCTGTATTTCACAGAATCAAAGGTTGAGACTGACAGACACTACTGGAGATCATCCAGTCCAATCCCCTGCTCAGAGACGGACCAGCTAGAGAAAGTTGCCCAGGTCTATGTCTAGTCGTGATTTTAGTATCTCCAAGAATGGGGACTCCACAGTCTCTCTGAGCAACCTAATCCTGTACTTGATCACCCTCACAGTAAGAAATTTTCTCCTATGTTTAAATGGAAGTTTTTGAATTTGAATTTGTGCCCATTGCCTCTTAGGCTTTCACAGGATACCACTGAGAAAAGTCTGGCTCCATATTCTTTGCTCCTCCATCAGATATTTATACACAGTCTCAGCCTCTTCTTGTATAAGGGATGCTACAGTCCCTTCACCATATTTGTTGGCTGTTCCTGGACTTGCTCCAGTATTGTCCATGTCCTTCTCACACTTGGGAGTCCAGGAATGGACCCAGATCTCCATGGACTACTTACTCTGGAGGAAGGTTTCTGGACAGACGTGACCTTCACTCGCACTTCCAGTCGTACTTCTATGTGTGGTTGGGCAGTGCCCTGGTTTCTCCTGTAAGACACCTCTATCCTTCTTCATCCACACACAAGATATGACAGAGCTGGATCTTTCCTTCATTTCTTCTGTCAGAAACATTTTATTATTTCAGAAGAAGCTGCTGTTGCCAGTTTGGACAAGTGGTTGTAGGGATGGATGTGTTCAATTGATGGTTTGAATTGGTGAAGATTTGTCTGCTGGGAGAGTATGAACTGAACCGATAAGGAAATCCAAGGCTGCATAGCTTTTTAAACTGGGACTAAAGGCGCCAAAACATGTGAAATATTTGTCAGGGAAAAAAAGTTTCACTAGATCTGTGTCATAAGATCAGAAAAGACAGCTGACAAAAAGCAGCCCCTTCTCTCAAGGTCTGCTTGTAGCAGCCACAGCAGACACTTGCATATTAGATACCACTCAGCATCCAAGCTGTATGTCAGTTGAGATGCCAGCATACAGCTTGGATTAGAACCACTGCCAGCTATAACACCTTAAGCAGCTTTTTTTTTACTCAGTTTCCCTGTAGATTCCCTCATTGCCCCAGGCAATAGCTAACTCGTAGCCCTCACATGGTGCTTATTCCACTGGGACAAAAATTTTTGCCAGGTCTGATGCAGAATGTACAGATGAAGTAGGATATTTGTTGCAATCCTGTATCCTTACCACAAACATCTTTCATTTCCTTTGTGAATATTCTTTCACCAGTCTAAGACTAGGGCATTGGAAACTATGTCATCATTTTAGAATGAATTTTAGGGTAAAACTCTACCCTTACTTGGCCCCATGTAACCATTAATCCTTGTGACATGACATGTAAATAAAAGCTGTACGTCACCTCATTGTTTTGGAGTCTCACTTGGTCACTTTCTGATTATTATTATTTTTCTGTCTTTTCCACTATTTGAGATTTTCCCAAAGTAGTTGCAAGTCACACAGGATTGGTTTAACAAAAGCTAGTTAAACAATTAAAAATGTACATTGATCTGAAACAGAGGATTAAAGATAGTTAAATAATAACATATTAAGTGCCTGTATAATATATTAAATAATGTAAACAAGAGTATCCCAGGAGGTCCATATCTCAACACGATTCTTAGAGTAACACAAGTATTGTCCCATAGAGCTGCCTTCTTTAAAAACATAGTAGCTTGTAAGCATAGTAACAACTGAACTCTTCCTTTTCCAGATAATGATTTAGCCATGATGCTGTGTTGGTGAACAAGAAAGATGCAGGACTGTTGCAGTGGTAACAGCTGTATGGATCCTATTGTTAGAGATCCCAGAAAAAATCTTTCCCAGAATATTTGTCTCTTTAGTCTGCCTTAAACTCCTTAAATGAGGTAGAAATTAGCATTACTGCTCAGCGTTTATAAACGCCACTTCTGTACCCTGTGACAACAGGCCTTGTCTACATGGACTTTTCTGATTATAATAATTGACCTTGTTTGTCAGGCTGCCTGGCACATGCTGCTGCACAGACAGGCGTTTCAGTCCAGCTATATTCTCCTTCATGCAACTGAGACAGCATCAGGTATATGTGCTGCTTATTGAAACACAGTTGAAAAACTAGAAATCCAAGTGACATGTCCTCTCCATCAACACCACCAGATGATAGCTAGAGCAGGGAGAAGCCTTTAATGATCCAAAGAGGAACATACATGAAGGGAAAACAAGGTAAATTCACACAGTCCAGAGTAAGGGTGGTTTTGATCCCACAAGAATGCATATGAAAACCCTCATTTCCACATAACAAGACCCCTCTTTAGATTGCAGTCAGTGTTTCAAGGGGGATTTAAGGAAACAGACTGACATTTACAGGGAACAGTCTGGGGGGAGGCAGAGGAAACATGTCCCCACGCTGCTGTGACAAGTCACATAAGTGACAATGCACCTCTTTGAAGTGCTGGCATGAGGCGTCAACAACAACAAGCCAAGTCCTACCTGTGCTTCTAGCAGCTGATGTGTTACACACTCCCACAACGAGGTTTACATTTAAATGAATGCATTACATAAGTGAAAACAAGTAAGACTATTGGACAAATACAATTTCAAATATTCCTGCTGGTACTGTGGTTGTCTTCCCACTCTCCTTTTCTTTGTAGTAAAGAGGTTTTCTGACAGGAGCATTCTCTGAAAAAATTACTGTTTCCACAAATTTATTTTCTCTTTTTTCCATGTTGTCTCTCTCTCTCCTGTTTGTTTTTTTTTTTTTTCTTAATATACTTATTCTTATTGTCATTGATTTTGTTTTTTATTTTTATTTTCTTCTTCCAGGAAACACACAGGGAAAAGGAGCAGCAGGTACTGAGGCAATGAAACACTGGTCATCCTTTCATGGGACTGTTTTCTTAACATCTCCCCAGCGAGCTGAAGATACATGTATCTCTACTTTCTCCAGAGTACATTGCTAGGAAGTATTTCAAACAAGCAGTAGCCCTCATATCATTTTGTTCTAAAATTAAAAAGTTATTTCATGGGCCACTTAATAAAGAATACTTTTAGTTGATTGGATTTTAATGAGAGAAAAAGACATTAAGAAGTTTGTGCCAAGGGGTGCTATATAAAAATAAATGACTGGTGTGAGCTATATTTTCCCTCTAATTAGTACTCTTGATGGGTGGGCAGTGTCAAAGCAGTGGGAAATGCAAAAATTTCAGGAGCTCAATATGAATTTAGTATTACTATTCAAGTAAGCATCTGACATAGCACTATATAATCAAAGCATGCTCCAGCTCTGCAACATAATGAGTAAGACAAGGGAAGGTCTGAATAACACATAAACATCACTGAAATAACATTTATACTATTTCTGAAAAACAGAATTTCTTCTTTTTAGAAATTACAGCAAATCTTCTTAAAGATGCCCTTGAATGTCTGAGGTTCCCCAGTTCCTTTTTCCCCTGTGATCTTCAGCACTGCCACGTTTTGGATCCTTTTCTCTGACGATCCCTCAAAAAGCCCGGGCAGGACATTCTGTGTTTGAATTTCACTGATGGGAAGAAGTTGCTGGATGATGGTGACCAGCAAAGGACAGGGTACCTCTTTAGAGCCTTTTGGCATGCTCTTTGGTATCAGCCCCAGCTGCCACTGCAGAGGGGCACAGGTCTCCAATGACATTTGCTATATGCACCAGACCTATCCGAATGTCTTGTACGCCCTGGAGGGTCTCAAACAACAGCTCCTCTAGGTTTAGGGAACCTCAGTGCTTCTTCTGCATTGAAATGACTGAAACAGAAGTTTGTCTTAAAAGAGGGTGGGTTTTTTTTTTACCTTCTTGTACATAAAATACTATACAATACATGAAAATATAAACATAAAATTGGAGGAAGCTGCAGTGTTGCTATATCTTCCTTTCCTTGTTGAAAAATAAATATTCCTAAAGTCTGTTCTGCTCTTCTTTTAGGTTCTAAGATAAGCAAATAGTAATGGAACACACAGGAACCACTGTTCACGATATTCATGAGAGAGTGTAATAGGTCAGTTTCACCTTTGTCTTCCACCCATTCTAGAAGAAAGAAGGAACACTACATGCAATACTGATAGTTGTATATTGTAGGTCAAATTTTCAGCCTTTCAGGCTGTCACGACACTCTTCATAGACCTCTGTGTTTCAACGGGTAAAATTAATATTTCAAAGTTATCAAAACTTTCCTATACAAATTTTTAACTCTCACTGTTAAAGGGCAAAACTGAAATAAATAATTATGTTGTGTTGTTATTGCTGTACCCCAGGAGCCTCAAACCAAGCTCAGAGCCCTGCTGAATTTGACAGCCTCAAACACTGTACTGTGACAACTTCATATAGGATGAGATTTCGGCACAAGCTGCCTGCGACTGCTCCCCTGGCCCCTGAGCACACCTGAGTTAGGAGGCATCATTCACTTCTTCTCACTTAAGACCTTAGTGTGCATCCAAAATACAGTAAAGCCTATTTTTTTTCTTGAATTAAATACCTAATGTATCAATTGCCTCCACAGCAGGTGACCCCAAAGGCCTTGAGAGGAAGGTATTATATACCCATATTAGACATACCTTTGGAGTGCCACAAAAGTGCTACGTATGTCTTTTGTCTGCTCAAACAACACGAGTCGTTGCTTATAAAGTGTTCCACTCTGTAGCTGAATTTTAGAGACAGATTAAGTGCCTATATTTTGCAGCCTAGCTTCCACACAGTGATACTTAAAAATATGTCTGCAAACAGTCCTCAGGAGCACTTGAATCCAAAAAGGTGCAATGCACATTTCATTTGATTTTACAGAAGGGAAATGAGGACCCTGGGTTGAAACACTCATTCGAGTTGCCAGCAGCTTAGTCAAGGCAAGTTGATTCTCAATTGTGAAAACAGAAATCAGCACACAGCTACCATTAACTAGTTTTAACTGAAAGCAGAGGCAGGTCAAAACACCCTAAAGATCTATATCTGTTTTGGGCAAAGTGTCCCAAGAGTACACAGGAGTCCAAAGGATTTACATCTAGCTTTTCTGGATCTTGGCCCTGTATCTTCAAGCAGTCTGGATGTTCGTTAGCAGGACCGATAATGCCTTTTTTCTGATGGCCATGCAGCAGCACAAACGCTCAGCTTTGGAGTCTGAGCTCACACATTACTTTTGCTATATAAAAATAAAGCTATGCTAGAATATTAAATGCAAATTACATACCAATAAAAATATCTGTAAGCAGGCTGTGATGATCACAAAAACAATGTGCAGAGAGTAATTGCAGGACACCAGCTGCTACTATGTTAGGAAGATTTCTTTGTTTTTTTCTTTTTGAAACATCTGTTCTGTTTATAGAACCCTTCACTTTGGAGATTTTAATTCCTTTCAAGTATACAAAATAATTATACCTGTCAGTTTCTATTTAATTTACTTGCAAAATTTTGAATACTTTTCTTTTTTATCATTTCAAGTCCCAATAATAAGAGTAATCAGTCGTTTGCAGGGCTGTGTAAGAAATAATTATGTCAGCTTGTTCTCCACTACTGGAATGATGCAGTGTTTCATCAGATTGAACATAGCATATCATGTTGAAAATTGTATGAAAATGATAATGGCAGCTCCTGATTTCTTTGAAAACTCAGACTCTGAAGAGACCCTGGAGAACAGGAGAGGTTATTTTATAATTATATCAAGCTGAATCAAGAGCAATGCCTGTGAATAGAAAGGAGTTATTCATAATAACACCAGTGAAAGCAAAATTTGTCTAGCTGTTCGACAGGAAGAAAACCTTTGTGTTTCTGTAGTTATTTGCTTATTCTCGTGTATTCTCCTTAATTGTTATGTTTAGAGTAGCATAACTTTACCGGAAAAATGTTCAAAGGCTCTAGGTCTGCATGCAAGCTTCTGATTATCTGTTTTAGTGAGATACCTGAGATACCACACTGACACAAGATACTCTTTGGAACAAGCAGCATGGGCACCTAAAATCTAAATTATCTCCTCTAATATAAGACACCTAACTGAGGGTACTAGATCCCATATTTCGATGCTATCCATGATGAATTATAGGCATCTCCCAGAGTAATTCAGATGTTAGGAGCAGATCGATTACTCTGGGAAGATACCTGACATGTTCCAATGCCTACAGAAAGAGTTAAGGAAAAATATGCTTCAGGTAAGAAGATCCTAGAGTTTGCTGCAATAGCTCTGAGCTTACATTGTCTTCCCCACATTCACAGTTTTAAGATATAACTTGTGGTATCATTATTCTACATTGTGTTAAAAATATATGTAGTTTATAAAGAAGGATCTATCATGCAGCAGTGCAATTTATAAGATTACTTATACATAAGGGGAAACGATGGTATTTCTAATTTTAAGCTGTTGTGTAAGGAAGATTAAGGCAAGAAAAAAAATCAAGCAGAATGAACAGCTTTAAATTAGCAATGAAAGAAATCTGTCCAGTATTTCTCCACAATAGTCTCCACCGGTTTGGGAACAAAATAACAGCTGTCTTTGCATCTCCTGCATGTACAGATCTTAAACAGAGCAACACAAGATGCAGAGAAAGGGGTAAAATTTCATGGGTCACAGTTACTAGATTTGTAGTACCCAGATGCAAGGAGACTTGAGGAAGGATTTGAAATGGGAGCATGAAACTTTTGGAGTGCCTATATATATGTACACACACATATATATTTGCATGCTATATATAGACGTATTTTTTAAAAATTCAAAATGGAGAAATGACAACTCTCATTATTTTTAGGATACCAGAGTCACAAAAGGCCTTACAAACGTGGCATATGCCTTATCTGGATGCTAGTTAGACTCCTAACATTCCAATTTCCTTAGTTATTATCCAGACTTTCTCAGTCTTATATAAAAGTCCTGTTGCATTTATACATCTCGCCTTGGGCGTGACTGGAATACTCTCTAACATACCAGTGCTAAGCAGCTATACGATTATGATGATGACATACACATATTCCTACATGTTTTCCACCTTCAGAACTTAAATCAGATGGTGTCTTCAGAGTGCAGTTATGAGGACCTTTGCTCTAGAGAAGGTGAAGCTTTTACCTTCTCGCTGCTATTGTGTCTGATAATGTCCTGGTCAACACACCTTCTGAGGCTGTACTAATTTCAGGTTCATTTCTCCCCTCCAGTTGGAGATACCTGAAACTGTTTCAAAGATGAGATTATATTTGGTGGATGCTGCTTGGGTCTCCTGTGTGTACTCAGACTGATCATCCCTTGTTTCTGGGCTGAGGAGAAAGAGGGAAGGGAAGAAAGTCCTCTTTAACCTCGTTTCCAGGGTCACCATGCAATATGATTGATTTGGCAGAATTTCAGTTGGGAATTTCAGTGTGTTAAACAATGGTGTTTAGAAACTCATGCCCACGCTTTGTAAAGCTATGAATTCAGTGTCTAGCATGGACATTAGCACCCTCAATCCTGAGATAAATAGTGACATCCCTCCCATAACATTTCTTACCATCTGAGATGTCCTCTCTGCAAGGCTCCTGTGCACTGTACAGGCAGCCAACATCCCTAATTCAGGAGTATGGATGCTGATAGGCAGCCCGTTTCTTTAACAGTTGCCAAGGGAAATCTCAGAATTATAATGCTAAATGTCTTCTAAAGAGATAGCTTTTACTAGGAGCAGGGTTTTATTTTCTTTTTTATTGCAAGGGACAGACCTCTACTTACCAGCTATCACATAAGTGGTAAGGGAAATAGCATAGATAAGGCATGGTGAGTTTTGGAGACAACAGAAGACCATAGGATAATATAATTATGCTTTTTTGGTTTGTTGTTGTTGTTTGTTGTTGGGGCTTTTTTGTTTGTTTTGGGATTTTTTGAACACAGTACTTTTCCATACAGGACAATACTAAAATAAGACACAGGAATCTCACTCAGCCCCAGGTAGGATTCCATCCCACGCTTTACTGGAGACCTCAGGAAAATAGCAACATCATTTTATACTCTGCGACAGAATGACTTTTCCTCATGAATCTGTAGATATGAGTATGCATTCAATATTTATTTTTATTGCCATCCTTTCCACTACCTGTGAACTACTTAAGACAATAGTGTCATTACTGTTACTGTTGTTCAATTATCTTGGGCAGTTTTCCTATCTCTTTGCCTGGGCAGGCAGGAGGAAGAGAAGCATTAAAAACCAGACACACTAGAGAATGCTGCACAGAGGAAGCTGAATGCAATCCAAGGTATTTTACTGATCCTACTAAAGAGGAACATAGCCTATGGACTCTTGAATGTCTATTAAATGATTATTTGTCTCTGTAATGACGTTGAACACACTAGTAACAAAAAATTTTGCACACTGTCAAAGAAGACTCAGACTAACTTAATTTTACCACCAGTCACTTTTACTATTTTTGTCCTGCCTTGTAGATTACATTTAAGGTACTCAATGATAATACAATTGCATCCTATTAAAAACAAACAAACAACAACCCAACAGTCTAGTGCAGTAGTAAAATCTGCCACCAGTACCTTGTGTTATCACCAGAGTTTTTTATAACTCAGGGCAGTTGGGGCTGGAGCTGTCACTGTCCAAATTTCCCCTTTTATAGATTGATCTTGCAGCATCCAGCAAACTTCTGCAACGACCTTGGGTTGAAGCAAAAGCACATGCTACAGATAAAGATCTCCTTGTCAGCTTTCCAATAAGCCATGTCCTCTGAAAAATCTTCATGTGTCTCAAGTGTTCAACCTTGTTGGCCACTGACTGACAGAGCTATCATATAACTGGGTGCCAGAAGGGTGCATAAGAAATAGGTAAGATGACTCTCTGCAGATGTCTATCCTTCCACTAAGTGTAAAGGCAGGCTATGATGACTTCATGTCCCTGTCTGCAAATAAAACCCCTGAAGCTACCCCCTCCACTCTGTATTCCCAGTGCAGGACTGTGCTGCCATTAGTCTGTATTGTTGACACTGAGAGCCCTTTTGCAATCCCATCTCGGTGCAAAAGCCAGTCATGTCCCAGCTGTGTAGCAGAGTAACGTCTGGGTGACTACCAGCCCTACCTTCCTATGCCATGGTTTCCTTGGAAAGGGAACTTGGGTGCACATCCCAATCAGAAGTTGTGTGTGGTGCAACTGCCCCTCCATCCCTACAGGTCTCAACTCTAGATGACTGGATAATTCCTGAGTCTACTATCTTCTATAGCATTTCCTGATCTGCATGTTAGCTACTCAGAAACCTATTCCTAAAATCCTCATTTTCCACATGCATCAGGAAGGAGGCATATACATATCGTACAAGTTGGTGAATGGTACTGCAGGACCTGGGGTAAGGGACACGCATACAGCCTGAGATCTTTTATGTCACTGTTTCAGTGGGGGTGTTTAATCAGGTCTAAGTATAAGAAATATTTGTGCCTTTGCCAAAGAGTACAAATGATGGATTCTAATACCTCTAACTTGCATGTAAGAATCAGGTGGCTAACAAAACAATTTGCCTAAAAAAAAGTGACACAGGCAATGCAGAGAGTGAGGTGCCTTTGGAAAGACCCAGAGGGAGACCCTGTCCCAGTGAAGTGAAGTTCCTAAACTGAGAAGGAATCCTTTTATAAAATAGTAGCTCTGTACTTAGCTAGGCAGACTGGACATGCTTTCAACACTCTGAAATAATGTAACCTCATCAGCAGCATTATCTCTGCACACCTTTCTTCATCTTTCCTCAAAAATTCAACAAACATGTTGGATATGTGATTACAATAGTTATTCTTTCCCAGCAAGCACCTAGTTGTTGCTTGACTTACTTGGTTTTGGATTCTGTCACAAAAGATTTTCCTAAACAGATAAAATTACATGAAAGGCTTTTCCAGGATGCATCCAAAGCTGATCCCAGATGAGAGCTCTACTCTTCCTTCGTACATGTCATGCTTATGCAACTGATTCAGTTAGTTGCAATAGCTTGATTTCTTTGGAAATATGAAGTGTCTCCTCATATAAATTTGCACTCTCTTGCATACCCAGAGGTTGAGGCACAAAGTCTCAAATAGTTTTGTCATATATTCTCAGTCTGTTCTGCAGATAAGAATACACAGACTTCTTTTGCCTCTGCTCACATGCAGACCTTTATTTTCTGACTGAAATTGGCCCACTGCCTTCAATAATTATATCTGTGCACACTGCTGTTCAAATCCAAGGCAGTGCAAGTGAGAAAAATTTAATGCTGGAATTTTGGTCAATATTCTTCATACGATAAAGTCATTTCAAGATGAAAACTGAGCTGGAAAAACTATTGGAGTATTGTTATTTTAAAATATGGAGACAAACTAATACCTAATGTGTTCTGAACTGAATTCTTTAGAGACAGGTTTGGACTGATTTCTGGAGTTTTGGCCAAATACATTCCATTAGCCCCTGTCAGCCTCACAAATAAATATTGATGCAGGCTTTGTAAATGTATTGATGATGACTGCCATTTTCCTGTAAAGTTCCTACACAGGTAATATTTCGTGATGAATACAGTAGAGTGGCTAGTGTAAAGAAGATTCTGAACAAAATTAATTATCTTATGTTGTAGTACCATAGTGGTGGATCAAATGCACTGAAGGATGAGCAATGACATAGGTCAGAAATAATTATTGAATCAAGAGGATAGTACTTTCAGGTATGCACTACAGGGAAATGGCTAATGTGTGTCAGAGTTTGTCATCCTTCTAAATACAGACTGTTGCTTTAGGAATAAATCAGCATAATTCCCCTGATTTGTCATCATTAGAGATTTGCTGATCTACAACAGTGAAGAATTAGATTCACAGAACAGTAATATTAACTGTAATTATTGTAATTTATGTGCTTAAATGATTTTACATGCACAGTTTGCCAACCAAATTGGAATATAGCCTGAACACTGAGGAAACATATTACCGTATTTGGACACAGTGGATCCCTAAAGACATCTGAATGTATAGGGCATCAAATACAATGATCCCACGTATTTGTGACTACAAGTTGCTCTCACCGTTTTCTGCTACTTTTTGCAAGCTTAGGGCTTATTTGGGAGATGATTTAGGCAAGTATAAATATATGTGTGTTCTTAATGAAAGATCTACAGCCTAAAATGGACCAAACATTAGTGGAACTATCAAAATCCTCTATTATAGGATCATAGAATAGTTTGGGTTGTAAGGGGCCTTCAAAGGTCATTTGGTCCAACCCCCTGCAATGAGCAGGGACATCTTCAACTAGATCAGGTTGCTTAGAGCCCCGTCCAGCCTGGCCTTTGATGTTTCTAGGGGTAAGGCATATACCACTTCTCTGGGCAACCTGTGCCCTCAGTGTAGCAAATTTCTTCCTCATGTCTAGCCTGAATCTCCCCTTTTATTTTAAGACTTGTCCTAAAACTCTTGTCCTGTCGCAATAGACCCTGCTAAAAAGTCTGTCCCCATCTTTCTTACAGGTCCCTTTTAAGTACTGAAAGGCCACAATAAGGTGTCCCTGGAGCCTTCTCCAGTCTGAACCCCAACTCTCTCAGCCTGTCCTCACAGCAGAGCTGTTCCAGCCCTCTGATAATTTTTGTGGCCTCCTCTGGCCCCTTTCCAACAGGTCCATGTCTTTCCTGTACTGAGGCTCCAGAGCTGGACACAGGACTCCAGGTGGGGTCCCACCAGAGCAGAGTAGAGGGGCAGAATCACCTCCTTTGACCTGCTGTCCATGCTGCTTTTGATGCAGCCCAAGGTACAATTGGCCTTTTGGGCTGCAAGTGCACATTGCCTGCTCATGTCCAATTTTTCATGCACTAGTACCCCATAGTCCCTCTCCACAGGACTCCTCTCAATCCCTTCATTAGCCTGTAGTGACACCAGGGATTGCCCCGACCCAGGTCCAGGACCTTGTACTTGACCTTGTTGAACCTAATGAGGTTTGTGTGGGCCCACTTCTCAAGCTTGTCCAGGTACCTCTGGTTAGCATCCTGTCCTTCAGGCATGTCAACTGCACCACTCAGCTTTGTGTCATCTTGCTGAGGGTGCACTCAGTCCCAGTGTCTATGTCATTGATGAAGATATGAAACAGTACTGTTGCCAGTACGGACCCCTGAAGGACACCACTTGCCACCAGTGTCCATCCAGACATTGTGCCGTTGACCACTGCTCTCTGGGTGCAACCATCCAGCCAGTTCTCCATCAAATCCATACCTCTCCAATTAAGAGAGAAGGATGTTGTGGGGGACCATGTCAAAGGCTTTACAGTAGTCCAGATAGATGACATCTGTAGCGATTCCTTTGTCCACTGATGTAGTTACTCCATCATAGAAGGTCACTTGGTTGGTCAGGTAGGACCTGCCCTTGGTGAAGCCATGCTGGCTGTCATGAATCACAACCCTGTCCTCCATGTGCCTTAGCATAACTTCTAGAAGGATCTGTTCCATGACATTCCCAGGCACAGATGTGAGGCTAGCAGGTCAGTAGTTCCCGGGATTGTCCTTTCTACCCCTTTTTAAAAATGGTTGCAATGTTTCCCTTTTCCCAGCCACCAGGAACTTCACCTGACTGCCACGACTTCTCAAATATCATAGAGAGTGACTTGGCAACTACATCAGCCAATTCCCTCAGGACTCTAGGATGCATCTCATGAGGTCCCATGGACTTATGTATATTAAAGTTCTGTAAGTGGTAACAAATCTGATTCTCACAGTGGGAGGGACTTTGCTTTCCCAGTCTCTGTCTTGCAGTTTACCCACCCGAGAAGTGTGGGAAGAGAGCTTGCCCATGAAGACTGAGGCAAAGAAGTTACTGAGTACCTCGGCCTTGTCTTCATCTGTTGTTACCATTTACCAGTCTTGCTTATCCGAGTGATACACTTTCTTTGACCTTCCTTTTCTGGTTGACATTAACTGTAGAAGCCCTTCTTGTTATTCTTTGCATCCCTTGCCAAGTTCAGGCCCAGCTGCACCTTTGCCTTCCTGACCCCATCTCTGCACAACTGGGCAGTGTCCCTACACTCTTCCCAGGATACCTGTCCCTGCTTCCACTGCTTGTGCATTTCCTTCTTTCATTTATTAGATCCACTCACCTATGGAGATTCTTACTTCCAGATAAGCATATTTTATTTCTAGATATATTGAAGTTTGGAAGACAGAAGCACTTTTTTTTTCTTCAATGTATTTTTTTATTGTTAGGGCAACTGAACAGTAGATAATGTTGATCTGGTCCCTTTCTCAGTTTTGAAGTTTGAGACCACATGTATTGAGCTGTGAGGTTTTAACTAGCAGCTCCTAAAACTTACACCACGAGGGATTTTGGACTGATAAGCTACAAAAAATTTCCAGAAAAACATGTTTTCTTCATTCTGAACCCAGACTTCCAGTGGGCTGATGGGGACTCCACAGCAGGGATCTGGCCCCAGTATAGCACAGAGGGCTCAGAAGATGAAGACCTCAGGTCATCTGTGGAACCCTGGAAGCCCATGGTGCCACATGGAGAACTCAAGAGAGCTTACAGGTGATCTGGCTGCTCCCATGCTGTGGTAGCTCACACACCAGTATGGTCTGGGGCAGGGGAGGACAGCAGGTAAGAGGCAGCTCAGTGTGCAGCCTGCCACCCTCCCGGCTGCTCAGCACAAATTCCGGGGAAATTCCAGCAGAAAACTGTCCTGATGGGAAATTTTTCTCTGCTTTACACATGTCAGAGCAAAGTTCATTTCATCCCCATGAGATTTAGGGTGTCCGCGTGGGACCACAAATTAAAAAAAAAAAAAAAAGTCAGAAGCAAAGAGAAAATATTATGAAATCAGAAACAGCACTTGTCTGTATGGCAAGAAAGAGACATCTAATGAAAAGAGCTTGTAATTTAGTAAAGACAGTTTATCCAGTTAACAAATAATATGAAACATCAGCTCTGAACCAGACTACACTCACTGAACTTCAGCAACACTTCTGAGAACATAAAGTAATACTTTGCACTGCTCAGTTTCCCAGGACCTGCCTGAATAAGGGTCCTGTCTTTGCAGCATCTTTCTTGTCTAAGTAAATTAAAAAGACTGATTGGAATTTATTGTTTTGAATAAAGTTGTAGCTGAGTGCTACTTCCTTCACACAATCTGACTGACTCCTTGCAAAACTCTTTGCCTGACCTCCTGCCTGTTTCATGGGGATCTGGGCTTTACCACAAGTAAGACACATACAGCACAACTTTGGAAATAATGAGATGAGCATTCTCTACTCTGCAATTCCCAACATTCTATATAATTGCTGCTTTTAACCCAGTTCCTTTGTGTTACCTGAGAACTATGCACTCCCCTGATGAAAATAACAGAGGATAATGTAAAGAATAGCAGAACACTTCAGAAGCACCTCAAAAAAAAAAGCTTTATTTTAGTTAAATCTTTTTTTTTTAATCCTTTCCATTTTACTTTTGCAGCATGTTTAGCTGTACAATATGCTATTTCAAAGACATTATATATACTCAGGATCCCCATGGACCCCTTGGGATATTGTTGATTTTAACCTCTTTTGCATTTTTTTAAAGAAAATGTTGGTCTTGGTTTTGCAGATATGTGACACATGCAGGTACACATTAAAATTGAAGTCTGTTTTAAAGGTTTTCAAAGCAAAGAGATCCCCACCTTTATTCCCATGCTTTTTTTTTTAAACAAGAAAAGTAATTTATTTCTTGGTTGTTATTGAAGCCTCTACATCCAACAAAGAATTCAAACATCTTCAGCGTCTCTACATTTAAAGGATTTCTTAAGAATTTCAAGTTCTATTTTGCGTGATGAAAGTTGTTTTTCTATCCTTTGTTTCCTACGAATTCTGTAAGAAATTATCTTGTAAATTGCAGCTCTGGAAGAAATATCTAAATATCACATATACCAGTTCTGGTACATTTCCTCTGACGTTTTGTCAAACATGACACTGCTTTCAATCTCATTTAGAATAATCCATTAGAACCCTGCATGCAGTATTTGCTCTGTTCTTGGCAGAATCCATGCTCCACATGTACCCCTCTTTCTGGAAAGGATGACTTCCATGGATCCACTCCTTTTTCTGCTGTACTGCTGATGTCTTTTATTGTGGGAACCAAATACTGAATTGTTTGCAGTGCTTACTGTTTAATATAGACTTGCTTCTAAAAATGATGAAAATATCTCAGTTTTTTTTTTTTAGTTAAGGGAATAGGTCATTTCCAGCAAGCCAGCAAAAGAATTCTGGCAAGAGGTTCTAGATTTGCAGCACTAGAGGCTACTAGAGGCTACTGGTGTCTAGCAAACAAAATCAAATAGCTGTCTATTCAAACTGCTCTCCAAAAAGTAATAGATTCTGCTCTAAAGGACATGTGTACCTTTGTTATGTCTAGCAACCTCAGACTCAAATTTGGTTCAGGCTTCTTCCAGTTATCTGCACAACCTTTTATTCCCAGTATTTTTTGCACCATTCTTTTCTGATGTTGCTGTCCATGTAAAATTCCCCCTCCTTTATGACACTCCTGGTTTTGGAACACAAACCTCTTCACGTAAAGCATTATGAAACAACAACAAAAAAATCCAGACTAAAAAAATCTACCCTTGCTGCAAATCACTAATCACTGTTATTTTTGCACAGGGAGAGCAAAATCGAGAAGGCAGTGGGTTTTAAATGTAGGATAGTAGGAGAGTCTAAGAAAAAACAACTAAAATGAGAAGAATTATCTCTCATGACAAGTCCAAGGTTAGTCAGCTCCCAGGAGCTCTGTATGAGCTTATTCTTTCAGACTGTCTAATACTTATTAGCTGATAACTTTGTGTGTATAAGGTGCTCCCTAGACTGTGTTCTCTTGGATAAACCTATGCTAATGCTACCCAGAGTTTTGCAGATAAATCTGACTATACTGTTATGCATGTTTCCAAGCCAGCTAGGTATAGTTTCTATATCTAGCTGTGGTCACACATAGGCCTAGACGTTTAATCTGAGCCCTTTGTTGGAAGTTCATATTTCCCCACACCCTAAATCCAGGGCCTCATAGGGAGCTGGCAGCTATTTACATGTTCTCACCATCACCCTTGGGTTATGTTCACTCTCAGGATCCAAGTTAATCTGATTAATGGACGTAGATATTAACAACGCGACATCTTAATGTCAGTCATTTTACTCCCAAATTACCAGAAAGCTGAAAATGCCTCATCTAGCTTCATCCCTTCACTACATCTGAGATTTCTCCAGCATTTAATCTACAGAAAGCATCCCTGCCTTTTCTCTAAGCTATTTAAATACAGTGATATTCTGCTCTCTTGCTCTCTAAACAGTTTGCTTCTTCGTGCACTGCTCCCAGGTCATTGACTTCACATAGAAAATGAAGGAGAAGCTGTCCCTGGCAGTGGGGCACCAAGTTTGGACACCTGACTTAGGAATGCAGTATGCCTGGTTTCCCTGCAGGGTCTTTAGAGAGATATAGAAATCTGGGGAGGCTGTATATATGTGCACAGATTGTGTATGTTATAGTTCTGCTTTGAAGAACTCTGCAGAAATGCCAGGTTCTTCACCTTTTCAAGGGGTGTATTGAAATCTCCTGAATTACCTAAAAGTCCAGGTTTCAGCTGGGATAGAGTTATTTGTCTTCCTCATAGCTGGTGGAGTACTGTCTTGGATTTAGAAAGAGAAGACACTGATGTTTTAGTTGGTGCTAAGTAGTCAGGGACTTTTCAGATTCTCAAATCATGCCAAAAGCACAAGAAGCTGGAAGGGGGCACAGCTGGGACAGCTGACCCCAACTGACCAAAGGTATATTCCATACCATACGATGTCCTGCTCAGTATATAAATCTGGAAGAAGAAGGAAGGAGGAGACATTCCAAGTGATGGCATTTGCCTTCCCAAGTAACCATCAGGTGTGATGAAGCTTTCCTGGAGAAGACTTGAACACCTGCCTGCTGATGGGAGGTAGCAAATGAATCCCTTTTATTGATTTGCTTGTGTGTGTGGTTTTTGCTTTATTTATTAAACTGCCTTTATCTCAACCCATGAGTTTTCTCACTTTTATCCTTCTGATTCACCTCCGCATCCTGCTGGGGGAGTGTGAATGAGTGACTGTAGTGCTTATTTGCTGACTGGGGTTAAACCACAACACTATCTTATATGTTTCAATTAGATTCTGTCAATACTGTCCCAGATTTCCATGAGAAAATACCATTTTGTAAAGTCTAAAATTTATTCAAAACATGTCAGGTAAGATGGACTTTGGAAGAGCGATGTAAAATTTCAACACCTGTGATTCTGTACCACCCAAGCATCCAGGAGCTTTGAAGCTGCCTATTGTGATTAATGCACCCAAGCTCTCCTCTCCAACCACCTCAACCACACTGACCTCAATAGCTTCCATGTGTTCAGCATGAAGTTGCTTTTTTATCAAGAATTCTCAGCAGTCACATGGGCAGGAAGGATTTTTTTCCTTATAAACCCCTGTGAGCAGGTGTTTTATCTGAATTTCTGCATTGCAAAATAAGTATTCTAATAGTCTTAGTATTACTCAGATCAAGGAAGGAAGGAATGAAGATCTCAATCTTCAACCAGCTCTGGGTAGAAGGCATCATGGTAGAGGTGTGTTGGACAACATCAGATCTGGTTCAGCACTCAGCACCAGTGAAGGTACCAATACTAAATAAAAAGGGCACTTTTACTTCCTGGTCTATTGACACTGGGAAAACACTGGGAAAAATTCTCCCTTGCTTGTTTCGCCAAGCCATGGAGAGATACTGGTCCAAACAGTTTTATGAAGTGAGCTAGTTCTTAGCAAGGATGTTCTTTTGTATATGCAGTTTGAATTCAATAATCTAACTTAATAATCAAGTCGTCATTTGCTAATGAGCCTCTGGACTCTTCATCTAGAAAGGACAGCATGCTCACAGTTCAACAAATCCGAAATCCTTGAGTGACAACAACAAAAAAAAAAGTTAGAGAAAAAAGTTAGATCTACAGTGAACTTCCTGACACTAAAGTTTCTTGCAGTATAGATTTTGCATTTTCAACACCACAAGGATAAAAGTAGTTAAATTCACTGCAGTTTCAGCTATGCTTAAAGCACTCAGCAAACACACATACACGCTAATGTGAGACTACTTCATGTAACGTCTCCAGGGCTTGGTCATCATGACTTACCATTTTTCAGTTCATCTGGATAACAATAATCTTCCAAAAGTAGTCCCCAACTAGGTATTAGGTATTAGGTCCCCAACTAGGTATTAGAGGTGTAGACTGTAACTGTAAACAAATAAGTTAATCCTTATGAAGAAGACTCTCACCACCTTCTTCTTTGAAGAAGACCCCTTCCCCAGCCTGAGATGTCATTGCTGACAGTGCATGCTCACAGTCCATAGGCCTTGTGAGTTAACAGAGGTTAGTGTAACCCATCATTAAGGAAATATTCCGAAAATAACCTCCATAATGCCTGCTCTTCCTACCTGTTTGGCAAATGGAGGATTCACTGATGAGTTGAGAGCAACATGTGGAGTCAATGTCTAGTACAGGAACTTTTGGGATTCCCACTTTTTTCACATTAAGACATACTTTGTTGTTGTCTTCTCAAACAGAGCAGCAGAAAAGCTACTTGCCTTTGCTTTGTGCTGATCTTTTCCTTGAATAATTCTGCCAGATGTTCTGGGAAGAATGAGCAAAAGACAATCAGGAAGAACAACCTAAGGAGACGTAAAAGGACAAGTGCTGTGCCAGATGGGTGAGAGGCAGAAAGAAAAAGAACAGAATGGAGACAAAAAGAAAATTAAGGAATGAGATAGAGAGCAAGCAGTAATTCATTTCGTAAAACTAAGCTTAAAATAAAAGTAAGAGGCAGAGAAATGGTGAGAGAACAAATTGAGAGGCTAGAAGAATGGGAGAACACGGGGAGAACACGGGGACTGTACCTTGATGGACATTTAAGTTCCTCCTGCAAGGACAGAACTTGGGAAAAATCCAGGATTTTAGGCTGAGAAACCAGAAGTACTACTACTGTCCTTGCAGTCAAGCTGAGCAGCTGATCATCAAAATACAAATGATTTTGCATGCCAGGTGACTTAACTATGCCCAAGCATCAAAGGGAGATTTACAACAGAACTTAAACTCAGTTCTTGCACAAGTTTTGCAATGAAGCCCTGGGGGCTAGTAGTTCATTCTCACATACTAACCCTCCACACATGTTCACACATCAGATGGATGTACAATCTCTCCTTCAAAACCATTAATTCATCACACCATGCACCACTTGTTCATTATACTGGGAAAACTGGGCTGTTTCCCTTGCCTTGATCATTTGGCCTGTGGCTGATGATTGCTCTTTTTTTCTTAGAATATTCTAAGTTGATAGTTCTTTCTCTGTTAGAATCTTGTCATAATTTTTGTGGGTGAATGAACAACATGAATATTGCAAAATAATTCGTTTTAAAGATATTTAAAGGGCTGTAATGATCTTGAGACTCAGATGGTTATTGCAACTTGAACGATGAATAAAAATGTGGGATTATAAGCAAGATGTAGATGTAGTAAGATTTTTTTCATCACTTTTTGAGTCATTTTCACATGTGTCTATCATGTGGGTGCTCTACAAGCTGAGAAAGAGCCCAGAACTTCCTCTTTGTTATCCCTAGGCTGCATTGAGGAGTATGAGGCATCAGGAAATGCAAGCCTTAACGTTATTTCAAGTATGGTTGGAGGGAGGAGGGAGGGAGGCATAGACAAGTAGGAAGGATAAAAAGTTCCTACAGAGAACACAAGATGTATATGTGAAAAAGAAGAAATAATTTCTGCAGCTATGTCTAGCCTAATGTTTATGGTTGTCTTGTAAATTAATTTGGTCTACTGCCAACTGCTTAACACTCACCTTGGAAAATTATGATCCAGACATTTTATAAAGCCATATGTTTAAATCTTAAGGCTTTGGATGCATGGGATGCATAGGAGAAGCTCTCATAGAGCCTTGGTCCAAAGCACAGGCTTAATTTAAGCTGAGTGTTCTGATGCATCCCATTACAGTCAGCAGTCCATGGGTATAGCTAAATACTTTGTGGAACTGGGACCAAACTTCCCTTTTCTTATTCAAGCTCCTATTGATCTTTCTTACCATAAAAAAAAAAAAAAAAAAAGAAGAAAGGAAGTCTGCAGTAATGAACATAACGAACATGTCCAGAATGTGAAACTGAGAGATTGAAGTAACCATGATTCTTCTTCTCATTCCACTTTAGAGCTCAAAGTCTTTCTGGGTGAATTCTCTGGTTATTAATAGATTTCTGGGACACGTCAGTGGTGAAATTTAGCGTTAAGAAAAAATCAAATAATAGCACATTTCTGCACATTTTATTTGCTGTAATGAATATATGTGGAATTGGACAGCATGAAGCATTTTATGTGGTAATTTTTACATTTTCAGGAGAGGGTCAAGTCTGGACTAAAAACATTGAGTAGGGAGAGAATAATCATGATTTGGCTTGTGCTGCCTTTCTCCCACTGACTTGGCAGTGGAGGGTTTCAGGTGAACAATATAATGCTACTTTAGCCAAAACACACATTTTCCTTCACTGTCAAGCAGCTGTTAATAAACTTAAAGACAATTGATGTTTTCACACATCACCCTATGTTCTCATGACAGACTTGAAGGAGAAGCAGTCTAAGACTTTGCTGAAAGCAAAATACCATCATTTTATCTCCCAAAGTGTGAGGATTCCTGAGGACAGTGCCCAGCTTAACCATCAGCTAAAGGCCATTGAAAGCAGCAGTGTGGGTACTGTTTGATATCCTTGTGACTTCTAACCTTTGCTAAAGTGCTCCGTGAATTAGCACGGGGGATGTTTTTCTTGATATTTACACACACGGGGGATGCTCTGAACACTGGCAAGCTGGTGTGCCAGTATTTACAGTTCTGCCAAGAGGCTCCTTGAAAATGCCTCTTCTTGTGACCTGACAGCCTGGAAATCCCACTCCTAAGCCTGGCAACCAAATTAACTGTTGTCCAGTTAAAATCGTTTCCAACTTTGCTCTGACTCCTGTTTTACTCCCAGCTGAAAATCACTGCCTGCCACACAGCACAAGCCAACACATCTCTTATCTTTAGTAACACTTCAGCCATCAGGGAAATGCATCCGTGCCACAGGGCCCTGATATCCTGGGATCCACAGCATCACTGGGCAGTTTCATTTTGAAAGATTTTGGCATGGTATCCTATTAAACAGACAAGGAAAGTAAAACCCATTA
Source organism: Columba livia (assembly GCF_036013475.1). Lineage (NCBI taxonomy): Eukaryota > Metazoa > Chordata > Aves > Columbiformes > Columbidae > Columba > Columba livia. The sequence goes on along the minus strand of NC_088602.1, from coordinate 31,695,077 downwards.
GAGTCCAAGATGCTCCTGTGTAATGCTGACCAGTACTACCCTGAATGCAGCACAAGTTGGCAAATGGTGCTAGGAACAGTCAGCTAGGGAAAGGCTCTGGGGCACGACTGTTCATGTAAGTAAAAAGATCATACTTATAATTACAGGTCATCATCTAAATGTGGATATACTCTGGCCTGGCAGGAGTTCATTGAAAATGAACATCCATGGGCAGTTCTTTGTAGTGTTATGACTCAGTAGAAGCAAATAAGCCCCTGAAATTGGTAGCTCTTTCTACCAATGAAGTAAGCAGAATAGATAGAAAGCAAAGCAACCTTCTCAGATAGCCATTCAGCCCAGGAAATTAGAGGAAAACTTAGTTTCCTCTACCTTTGGCTGCCTAACTGTGGTCCTTGCATAGGCACCTTGGCAAGGTGCTAGAGACCTGAGGATAGTTTAAGTGCCTCATGAAGCAGGTAACCCCTCAGAGACAAGGACAGAGCCACATTTCCATCCTCAGCTCCCACCCAACCCTTCTCAGAGACCCTGCGTAATGGGAGAGGGAAACCAGAATCAAAATGGAACTCCCTTTTGAGATGAAGTCCTGGCTCTGTACAGAATTTCACCAGTGGCAAAAGGAATAACTTCCTCAGGTTTTTGCAGGACTTTATCTTGTTAAGGGAAAAACAGGACACAGTTACTGTGCAACAGACCTGTCATGACATCTGCAGAGACCAGCTCAAAGATACCTGGAGAGGTTAAGTTTTTGAAGATATTCTGCATTCTAAAATGTTATTCCATCAGTAGTTATGCAATACTAAGAAGACATTTAAGAACCTTAGTTGACTTTTAAGTCAGAAGTTCTTACTTTGTAAATATCTGAAAAACTCATTACATGATACAGTTCAAATTTAGTTTTACCCAAAGATCATATTATAGACCCTCAAAGAAAAGTTTATGACCTTGTCCAGTGACGTTTTGAAAACTACCAAGGATGGAGATTTCCACAGCCTCCTTGGGTCACTGTTCCAGTGCTTCTTCATTCTCACTTTGAGGGTTTATTTGTAGTTTAAGCAGTGATACACCTACAATCCTGAAATTTGTCTTGAGACCTATTTTTTTTTCTCAAACCCTGAACTCTTGAGTTGAAAATCTTGGCCTAAGTAAGTGTCAGATTCCCACATCTTTTATTTCTATTGTTTGCATTAATTTCGATTGTTGGCAGTCTGATCACATTGGCGAAGCGCATTACATTCAGGTCATATCTTAGAATGAAATAAAAAACGTCCAGACAAAAACAATAACAAAATTAATTATCTTACTGATTCTGGAAAAACACACATTACTGCAGCTGTTCAGGCTCAGTAAAGTACTTTTTGTGTCTTTTTAAATACTAACTACTTAATGAGTTCCAAATTTTCCCCAAGCTATTTGTAATCGGTGCACATTACGTACAGCACATTCAGGCAGTGGCTGATGCCTTTGCTTCCAACATTTCTATTCAACAGTAACAAGGGCTTCAGCAAAGCCCTAAGTTGCTGTAAGTAAGTGGATAAGCAAAATCTATTCTGATCTTCAGTTCTATTTCCAGGTGGTACAGGGAAAGGAAGATTCTTACTTTGCTTTCTCTGTTCAAATAACTTCTTCAAGCAAACTAAGTAAGGTAAGAATGTTTTTGCTTGCGCACGACTATGTTTGGCCACAATTTGCACTAATTCCAAGCCAAGAAAATTCAAGAGGGATTGAACTACTGTGTTTTTTGTTCCTGTTACTTTCGGTTTCAGAAGTACTAATCAGGCATATTGCAAACAATTTTTGGAATGAAAGAGGAATTATAATGTTCCCCACTTCTCAATATCTCCAGAGTAGGTCAAATCACAGACATGAAGTTGTTCATCTTCATTATAACCAGAGAATCAGCCTTTGGTTATAGAGAAATTAAAATAGTTAAAAACATGCTTTTCTATTAACAGCTTCCTTTCAAATTGTCACACGTGCTCTGACTTCGTCATTCCCGGATAATACAGGATGGCCTATATTATTGATGAAAGGCACCAATGTGTCATATTGTACAAAAATAAAAAGGGCATTGGAGATTTTTTTGTCTCCTATCTGGACAGATCTTCAACTAATGTGGGTTTAAACCCATTGAGGTTTATTCCCTTCATTGAGCTATTGCATTAGAGATCATAGTAGTTAGAGGCATCCCAGGTGGGTCATGGCGTGGTTGCCTGTGGTGACAGGTAGATGTGGAGACTGGTCAGACCCTGTCCAGCTCCAGTGGCTGCACCCTGGGGTGCAGCATGGCCCATGCCCAGAGCACCCCAGGGGCAGCACAAAGCCTTTTCTGGAGTTCACAAAGTCCCACCTCTTTGCTAAAGTCAATATTTAATTTCTCATGGCAGATGGCCCTTCAAAGCCCTGGGGTAAAAGGCATTGTCTTTTTATCCTCGGTCTCCTTACCATCTCATTCAGAAGTAATCAGCTGCCATCTGATGTTCTCAAATAAATCACCCTAATATCCTAAAATGTTTAATAAATAACACAATAAGCTTGATTTAAAACCGAAACACTTAAGAACTCTCTGATATACTTTTCACCATCTGATTTATTTTAACATCCCTCATATTTGAATTTCATGAGGAAAAAGCCCCTGAGTTTGACAGCTACAGCTAACTCCTCGGTCTGCAGTGCTGGGATTTGCATGTTGCCTGCTGGTCAAAGCTGTACAGCCCATCCTTCATCAGCATTTCTTGTAGCATCAGCAGAGTGGGATTAGTAGAGCACAAGGTTGCACTGGATGCACGTTAGCTCTTCGAACCCCGTGGTTCTTCAAAACCCCTGCTCAGCAGATACCAGTACTGAAGTATTTTAAATTCTGGTTGGCTGGTATACATGAAAACATCAAAACCTTTACATCAGTTCCCCAGCTCACATATAAATAAACTTCATGCCATTTTTTCTCTTAATATTTAATGGTTAGACAAAAGATGTCACAGGTTCAGAAGAAGAGTTTGAGAAAGGCTAAACCTGGAATACCAGACCTTGGTGATTCCTGCCCTCTTTTGGGATGGCAGCTGGATTTGAGACCTTCTTTTATACTGCCACCCAGAGTGGGATTTATGAACATATCCTGGGAGTGACATTGCCAACAGATTGCCAGCATTTGTCCCTGGTTTCTGTGATACAAGGCTGACTGGGTTTTTCTGCAGACTCAAAGATGTAATTCACAGCTGAGAAGCCCAAAAGGTGACAAGCACCTGTAAATACAATAGATACAAGTGATCGCTTGACTGTGAGAGCTGGGAATGAGGCAGGGTGCTATAATTTGTCATGTTTCCCAGGCTATCTTGAAGGCTTCTTACTCATTTGTGCTGATTTTAGGAGTCCTAGGTAAGGATATACAACTCTTTGCATAGGTCCTTTAGCCTACAATGAACCACATGCAGCAGGACAGTCTGTTGTTGGGTAGGAAACGCCAAGGTTCCCTCATGGACCCTGCCCGAAGGATCTGATTCAGAGACAGTCTTCACCTCTGCAGCAATGGCTGTGCTTTTTCCATACCTAATGACAGCCGGACATCCCAGGCAGTACTTCTTTGCTCATGAAAGCCTGTGCCGTGTTCAATTCAGCCCTACTGAGGTATCTTATTAGCATTGACTTGGGTCTTTACAGCCCCAACCACCTGAAACCAGCTGGCAGAAACCATGTTCATATTTGTGAATAAAAGGTCAAATGAGAGTAATTGTTTTGTGGGGAGAAATGGTAGGTGCCTGCCTCTGGTGCTGGGGCGCACTGGTTCAAATTCCTTATTTCAAGATATGAAAAGATAGAGGGTCCTCAAACTGGACCACATAACACCCAACCCACTTGTTCTGGAGGTGTTGATGGAGACAAGCAAGTAGAGCACAGCACAACCCAAAGACACAGACAAAAGAAAAACAAGTGCTGAGAGCATGGATGATGCTTCAAGTGTCCCTTGCAAGGTTTTGGAGAATACTGCCTACACATCTGGGACTGAGAGGAATGAAAATTTTTTACAGTAGTCTTTCTTCTGGCAATTCGATTAAGACTCACTGTTTTCTCTAGGGTGTATTTGAAGAAGGAGCTGCTCTTGTTCTGTATGCTGTATAAACTGTTCTGTGTACTGTATAAATGTAACTACTCCTACATTTATGTAACTACTCCTATATTTATACAGTCCTAAATTTACATTAAGGCCCTTTGAAGGCAACTGTGAGGCTGATGTGGCCCCTGGCAAAAATGAGTTTGACATCCCTGTTTTAAGAGGTTTGTGCTCAACTGTAACATTCCACCTGAATATTCTTGCCCAAACTGACCTGGATTCGTATCACTTTAAAGCCAGTGCTGAAAAGACAGGTGCCCTCTACAGTCCTTTGAGAGTTGTCTTCAGAGAGCATACTGTCCTGTTTTCCTCAGACACAAGCTTTAGGATGGAACTTATTAGGCATGGGAGGTACTTGTCTCTTCACTGTCTGAAGAGACTATGGTTGTCTTAGACTAGATGCGCTATCCTTAGACACTTGAATTTAACCTAATCCCACCCTTAGTGTTAGCAGTGAGACGGATTCTTCTTTCCCAAAAAAGAAATACTTTTTGTCGTTAAGTATGTTAACCAGTCAGAGAGTCTTTGCTTCCTCCAAAGCCTCCATCTGTTCTTCCCTCGAGTCCTTTGAGTCTTCCCAGTCCACATGCCAGTGCATGTGAGTGGGGCTAGGATGTGGAAGCACAGGTAGTCAGACCAGTGGTATGACGAAGCTTCTTCCTCCTTTGATCTCCTGTTGCAGGATTGACTCGGGTGTTCATAGCACTTAACCAATGACTTTTTATTAAATGGATGGCCAAGTGAAAAAGAGAGGTAAGAATACACTAAAAGACAACTGTGGGACTTGGGTTACATCTACATTACATAGTTTCACAGAAATATTTGAACTCATTGCAAACTCAGCAACATTTTAATGCTGTTTCAGCATTGGAGCTCTTCATTCCAGTTATGTCTGCTATGCTATTTCCAGGCACCACGCTCCACGGTATAGTGCAAACTGCTGCATAAGTAGTACAAGGAACTGCATGATAGAGTTGTATCCAAAGATACAAACAACTCAAAACAGCTAAGGGATATGCAGAAGGTGTACACAGGTGACTCCCTAAATGGTCTCCATCCTCCAGAACCCACATCCAAATCATCTTCAATGTAATTTCACTCAAAGCAATAGAGACCTTGTTGAAGTCAATGGAGTTACAACAGAGATTAATCTATCCCTTAAACCTTTAATAACAGGAAACAGCCATCTGGCTCTAGGTACCTGCTTTATTTAATTTTTATAAGACACAGAGTGACAGTCTTTATAGAAAGATGGATTATTATCGTGCACTATGCAAACATCTTTTCTCAAAACCAGGCTTTATTCAGCAGGGAGAGTGCATGCACACTGGTTTCACTTACAGATGTCCTTCTTCTTTTAGAAATGTAGATGGTTGATATTATTGTGGTCGATGTTGGTAAAGTATCAGTTCTCATAATCCCTGTTCCAAGCAAGTGATGCAATGCTTGAAGTTTCCAACTCTATTAAGAATATATAAATAAAATAAATAAGCATTCCTTCAAGGACCATGTGCCCAGAGCAGTGGGCTTAGCTTATTGTCTTTCTGCTTTATTGCCTTCTCCATTTTGTGGATTTGCCAAGCCTTGGCGTATGAAAGAGTCATATTTGCTCACAGGGATTTAGCTACATGGGTTCGTCCCAATTTTAATAGAAGTTGTGTATCCAAATCCTGACAGAAAACACAGGAAATTCACCCTTTCCCAGAAAATGTGAATTTTTGATAGCAATAGTGAAAGCAATAGTTTAAAGTCAATAAAAGTGGTTGTATCAAATAAATTTGTAGTAGTGGTGTTCTGTCCCCCAAACAGAAAGCAAAAAGTATGCAAAGAGCTTAAAGGAGGCACACTCCTACACAGCTGTGTTCACGGAGTCTCGAAGGAGGCCTTTTTCATCTGATCGCATCAATAGGCACAAAATTTCATCAGGCTTTATTGCTTCTGAAGAAAATACTGTAGATTTCCAAGTTTGGGACCCCATGTCCATGCCTGGGCATGTTCCTGTGTGTCCTCACCTAGGCGTTCCTGCTCCAGCAGGGGGATTGGACTAGATGATCTTTCGAGGTCCCTTCCAATCCCAAACATACTGTGATACTGTGATACTGTAATCTCTCTTCTATCCCTCTTGTGACTGTTTAAAACTTGAAACTTTCCCATCCATTGTGAAGATGTCTTGAGTCTCAGTGGGTATAAATTTACGTGCATGTAAGGCCAATGCAGAAGTTGAAAACAAATTTCTTTAAGAGAAATTATAACAGCTGTTCCTTATAGCTAATACAAATGTTTTTCATGGGAAAACTAATGGCAGAACTGATTTCCTCTGTGTCTTTGTATATAAACCCCACTTGAGAGCATGATTCAGTAGGCACGAAACTGAGCCAGATGAATAAAACCCCTGGAAAATACAAACTGTATTAGAAAGGCTAACGATTGCTATTTTCCTTTTAATGGTCTAACTTTGTAACACGACTATGATGGGATTTACCAGAATTAATTTCATGCATACAGAAAGCAGCCCATTCCCCATTTCACCATCTGTGGTATCACGCTGGGTTTTTAATAGAATTCTGTAGGCATGATATAATTACAAATCTAGTAAGGAGTTTCTGTCTGCAATATTTGTCATAATACAATGTGTAAAGTTTTACTAGTGTCCCTTCAGAAAGCTCTAAGAGATACAAGCAGCCAGAAGCTAGAAATGTGCTAATTAAGGTATACAACAAAATATTAATCAAGAGATCTGGAGGAGAAGGAGGGAAAGAAACAACTTCAATTAGTCACACCATTATGTGGCATCCAGCATAGCCTGAAAGAAAAAGCTAGCTGAGCTGATGAAGCAGTCAAGGAAAATAGCCAGGAGACCTGACTGGCATGCAGGGTGGGGATGATGTACGGATTCTATAGGTCCACATGAGCTTCTGACAAAGAGCATTTGCAGAACAAAACAGTCAGTGCTGAGGGCAGCATGCATGAGCTTTTCCAAGAGCACTTCCCCACATTTGCCTCCCCAAGCCTCATGTTTGAATAATAATCATAACAGGGAAGTTAAACACACCATACTCAAGAAAGCAATGGTTAATTAGTCTACGAGCCTCCCTGCACAGTTGGGTAAACCAGCATGCTTCCCGCTAGGGGCACCACTACCACTGTTAAAGGCAGTACTGGAAATGTCCCTGGTTGTGCCATGTACTAGGGCTCAGTTGCCTCAGCCCTTCTGTGCATATTGTTTGTCTGAGAGTCTCAAACAAACCAATAAATTGTTGATTCTTAACTCTATTCCCTTTAAAGTTTGATGATGGGAGCCACCTACATGTTTTGTGATGTGTGTCACCCTGGAATTTATTTTGCAACCTCAGTTAGACCTCCTGTGCCATGCTGTTTTCAACCATTATCTGTCATCAGACATAGGGGCAACATCACTTTTATAAGACAGAGTTTTTTAGGTTTGATTCATCTAACACCTGCTGTTTTCAAGGCCTTGTGATTCTCTCCCTGCCAGGACGACCATATTCTGGTTTAGTTTTCCACTGGATAAGTCACACCCTTAAAAACCTGTGTGGCCTTTGGTCAGCTTTACATTGGTGTGGATCAAATGCTGCCTCTGCAGTCTTTGAAGTGGCTTGGTATTGTTTTAATGCCATTTTCTACTATTCCCTACCAGACCAAGAATGATAATGTAATGTGGTACCACATCCAAACCCACTGCATTCCTCAAAGTACAACAAAGCTATATCAAAGATAATCTGTAGAGTAGAACTGACAAATATGATAGACAGGACAAGAGTTATGAAACCATTCTTGAAGAGAGACTGTAGGGACCAAAGAAACTGATCAGCTACAGAACTCCTTGCACAAAAAGACCTGGAAGCCGACAGCTGCTCAAGGCTGATGGCATCAAGATTTGTGGGTAGAGAGGGCACAAATTTGCCCCTCGAAGGGTGAGGGAACATGCAGACTCAGCACACATTCACCAGGAAGCTTGTGGAAAGGCCAATTGTGACAAATGACCAAGAAGGCCAACAGCATCCTGGCTTGTATCAGAAACAGTGTGGCCAGACGGACTAGGGCACTGATCGTCCCCCTGTACTCAGCACTGGAGAGGCTGCACCTTGAATCCTGTGTTCAGTTTTGGGTCCCTCACTACAAGAAAGACATTGAGGTACTGGAGAGATTCAGAGAAGGGCAATGGAGCTGTTAAGGGGTGTGGAGCACAAGTCTGATGAGAAGCAGCTGAGGGAACCGGGGCTGTTCAGCTTGAGGAAAGGAGGCTGAGGAGAGACCTGATCACTATCTACAACTACTTGAAAGGAGGTTGTAGCATAGAGGGTGTTGGTCTCTTGTCCCAAGTAGCAAGCAATAAGATGAGAGGCAATGGCCTCAAGCTGTGCCAGGGGAGGTTTAGATTGGATGTTAAGAAAAATTTCTTCACAGAAAGGGTTGTCAGGCATTGGAACAGGCTGCCCAGGGAAGCTGTGGAGACACCATCCCTGGAGGTGTTTAAAAGACGCATAAATGAGGGAAATGGTTCAGTGTTGGATTTGGCAGTTTTAGGTTAATGGTTAGACTAGATGATCTTAGAGGTCTTTTCCAACTAAAATGTTTCTACGGTTTCATGATTAGACAGAGCTTGCATTGATTTCCTTTCACAGATTCATCTCTCCATGTTCATCTTGATAAACAAACTGTGTTTGGTTTTGAGTAAGCCCAGGGCCATTTATGTTGACTGATTCCTGGTGTGCAGAACCCAGCTTCTTCAGCCAGCTATGCAACAAAATTACAAGCTGAGATCTTGTCAAAAAGGGAGCACCGCAGAGCCCCACTCCAGACACCACTGGCAGCAAGGTCAGGCATTTGAAAGCATTGTCCTTTCGAGGCTGGAAGAGGGAACCCAGCCAAGTCCTGTGACAGCTCCAGGGGAAGGGGAAACTGCATTCCTGTGTGTGACTTCACTGGCAGCAGCCAGTGACCATCATTGCACTTTGAAGCTCTGGTATGAAAGGGCTCCTCTCCATCTACTGGACCTGAGGCAGTTTTCAACAATATTTCCTTACGTACAGGGATCTTACTCATCTTTGGTGACTCAGAAATCTACTATTTTGCTTCAAGGGGTATCCTTGTCAACTTTCAGATTTTAATCACATGATGTGAACTGTTGGTATTCGTGTTTTATAAGTGAAAACTTCTCAGCCTTGTCTCCTGAATTTCCTCACAGCTGGAAATTCTCACCCTATTTCTTTGCTGTTTCATTTCAGACAAGTGAAGGATGTGCAGCTCTAGTGACTCAAGCTGCAGTTTCTGTTACAAGTTGGAAGAATGGTTAACTAATAACAGAGCAAAAAGAGAGTTGGCTTCTACATTCCAGCAGAGCCTAAGAACACACTGGGAATCCTGGTCCAGAACACAGGACACCTGTGTGACAGATCAAGACCTCAGCAGCATCTTCACCTTCAACATATAGTTTGATTGGCAGCTGTCCTGTTGTTGGACATTTATTACATCACCAAGGGAAGGAGAAGCTAGTGTGGAACTTCATATTGCAAAGAGCAGCATTAAAACAACATGACGTTTCCAGTTAATTTGTGAATTACTGTTACAAATTATATATTGCAGAGAATGGCTGCTTTTAACTCCTTTCCTCTAATCACTTTTTCACAACCATTTTAATTTCTCTGTGCTGGGGTATGTACAGAGTGGTGTGCAATAACAGAGGAAAAGCAGTGTCCTGTGGCTTTCACTCACCTGTTCTATTCTGTATATGCATTTAACCTTTGCTTCAGAAAAGTGGTGATCATCAGGACAACTAAATTCAGAAGACATTTTGCTAAAGTGTTTTCTGTCAACCACATTACAAGCATTCTGCATTTTTTTATTTTGTTGTCCTAGAAATTCTAACACATATGCATTTTATAGAAAACAACTCTGCCTTGCCAAGGAGCCAAATTTCTCTATCCTTTTCTTGTGAATTCTGGAACATTACTACTTTGTATTCTAGTATTTGAGAATGGTAGCCAATGACCCACACTAGAACACCAGTATTTCCCCACAATCTTGCAATTACACCACCAATGTCATGGGATATTGACCTGTTAACTGACAATTTTTGTCCAGCAAAATCCTGTGAATGGTTACTTAACAAAACCTACAAAGTCAATATGAGGTCTTGCAAAATTCCAAACAAAACATCATAGATGTCAATTCTGTCTTATTGGAACATGCCAAGGAACAGGATATAAGACAAAGAACTCCAGTTTGAATTATTTTGGGTTTTGTTTGTTTTTTCCTGGGCTTATATATTATTAATTTAATAGACGATCAGGGTTTCTGTCACTTCTGCTTTTCAGGACCTCTTTTTATCAGCCAGTTTTTTCAGTGTTCCAGATACAGCATTGAAGAACAAAATTCCTATACCAGGCTCATACTCGTTTCCTTCCTATCATAACTTCAGACAGTGTATTGAAGGAGGAAGATCTGCTTAGAAGTTTTCTTGGGTTTTTGTGTTATTGAAAGATCATGTCTGAAGAAATGAATCCACATGCTCACCTGCACCAGCTGAAATGCGTGGGTTTGTAATTATTTCATATCACTCTGTGCCCACAGTTCAATCTAGACAACGTGGCATTTACTTTGGGCTTTTTGATCAGTAAAAGTCAACAGGGCATTAACTGCCTCATGAGGACTAACACAACCTCTGTGTCATCATCAAAATCCTATTTTCGTTCTAATTCATGCCTTCTGGAAGCTTTGTCATCAACATGATGGTCCTGATATTTATTATTTGAGAGGCATAAACTACACCCAAAAATTACAGGGCTACTATTAAGAAAAAAATATCTCTAAACCCAGATTACAGTCCTAATAAAACCATCAATATCAGGGAGGCTCATGATAGAACTACACAAGTCAGCAGCACCATGGTGACATCACTGCATGTCTCATTACATTTCAGATATGCAGTTTGGTAGCAACAGAATGACATGTCTGCGTAGCTGGAGAAGCTGTTTCATGCTTGTGCTGCTAGAAAAACAGATTGTAAGTTCTCAAATCTTTAGGAAAGGAAGAGATAACTGTTTCCCTGATGACCTGAACAAAATTCCATCCTTAAGGATGAGAGTCTAATTCTTCAATGTGAGCCTTGTTCAGTAGTCAGACCTAGAACTGTTATGAGCAACAGTGCTCAGCGAAGACCTTCATTAGCAACTGCTTGATGTTATATTGGCATCCAGAATTACTCTTGACGATCAGCACCTCATTGTATTATGTGCTGAACAAACACACTGGAAGACATTGTTCTGCTTTCAAAGATTTTATAGTAGAAAAAGCACACGAGGAGAAGGCAAAAGCTAACACAGTTTGGCAGATTAACACGTTGTTTTATTTCTGCTACAGAATTAGTCATGCTTTGGGGTTTTGCTTTGTTTTTATTTGTTTGTTTTGTAGACTTTTTTGTTTTATTTTGGTTTGGGCTTTGGTTTTGTTTTGGTTTTGTTTTTTTACTAAGGGAATTTCAGACTCTGTGCAAGGGTGGGAAAGGGTGATGAAGGCCTATTGCTTTTATTTATGTAAGTACCAGAAGAAATTAAGCGGTAACAAGAGAAGAGGCAGAAACTGGGAATAGATCTCTTAAAATACAGTGCAGAGCATGAGGAGCATTTATTTTTATAGGCTCAAAGGACTGACTGATGTTAAACAAAATTTAAAGATTATTGCTCTGCTTCCATTTCTAAGGAAAAGCGTCAAAAAACACTAAGCGACAACTCTCTGCTTTCCTAAAAGGCTACAGAAAAACCAAATAATAGTTCAATCCTCATTACATTTTTCAGTGATCTGAACACAAACATTTTGGATTTGGGACACTTCTGCAAATAAGGAGAGCTTGGAAGGAAAGGGGAAAAAATGCTTTCAGAAAATTAGGTCACAACATCACTATAGATTCTTGTTTCTGGAAAAAATGATTGGAAGATATCTTTAAAACATTTATAATAAAGGATAGTAGCAATCAGTAGAGTAGCACAGATGTAGCTGAAATTGGGTTGTAGATTTTCTGGAAGCTTTATAAGTCTTGATAAAGTTTTACACTCAGTACAAGTAGTATTTCCAACAGGATTATCTTTCAAAGCATCTGCAGCACTGAAGAGAATCTTCTCTGTGTAGACACAAATCATTTAATAAAATTCCCAGAGAAAAAACAGCACACTGGATTTTGGCAGATAGATAACTGACCAGAAGGAAACTTCGCTCTCTAAAGCTGATGCACCTGCAAAGACAAACATATCTCTACAAATATATGAACTACTGTAATTTATTCTAATAAAGTCTACCTTTCACCATATTTTCCTATTTAAAACAGGGTCATTTATTAGTAAGTAGGGTTCACAACTGTTCTAAGGTATGCACATATTTTGCTCTGTACTTTTGGACCTGCCTTTGAATAGTCGGCCTGGGCTGTGGCTCCTGCTGGGTTGTACCTCAGAGGCATCATAACCTTTGTATAACTCCTGTCTGAAGTGGCACATGCCACCTCACCAATAGGATGGCATTAATTAGCAAACACTTTGTGAATCGTTTGAGCCATGGTTGCTCCCAAGTGCCTTTCATTATCTCGTTTTTATGGTTTTTTTATTGACAAACAGAAAAACCTAATGGCCTAGAATTGAGCAAAGACTTACTCTGGGTTTACTCTTGGGTCTCTTGCATGACACCATGTGTCTGTCTGTGGAGAGCCAGCTCCAGCTGGAGGAGAAACATGAATTTAACTGTATTTCCTCATCAGGCACCAGCTCTGGGAGATCAGCAGGCATTGACTAACCCCCCTCTCCATTCAGCTGCAAGTTCGGGAGAATTTGAGCATCACTATCTATGCAAAGGCCAGATCTAGGCACATTTCACCCTGCTCCCTTGACGTGGGGAAGCCACAACCTGAGCAGCGTGGGTGCAAACAGTTCAGTGACAGAGGAAAAGTACAGAAGGCTCACTAACTGTTCTTCTTATAACCCAGAGGCATGGTAGGGTTTGAGCTTGTTCCACAGACTCCAAGAGGAGCAGCCCATTCAGCAAATAATGGTACGACACAGTGTTGGTGGTGTTTGGTGGTTTATATACTTCTACATAGCATCCTCATGGTGAAAAAGATCACCAGCAAGACAAAGATTCAAGTTCAAAGCTTGCAAATGTTAAAATCCACCTCTCTTGTGTCACTGTGTTTTGGAACTAAAAGGTGACACATTTTTAAGTCAGCTAGATTAAATACATTCAAATACAAAGCACAATTAAAAAGGGCAACACATTCCCACAAATTAGTCCAAAGGCCAAGACTTGCATGAAATTGAAAACAGAATTATCATTTTATGAGATAACAATGACTTCAAATATATAGTTGAGGTTTTATGTATAACCATTATTTATGTGACAGAATAACACTGATATATTTATATGCATTTTGCACATGTGTGGCATACACAGACTTGAAAAGGACAGGTTTCTTATGACTGTATTATTCAGTATTTTTTCTTTATTCTGCTGAAGCATCTGGTACTGAATTCTGGGAGAGCCTTCACTAGAACCGAGTAGATCTTTGATTTGAGTTTGGATATGAAGCCCCATCTTCTAGCTGCTTAGAAAGGTGTGGAGGACTGTGTAATGAAAGTCTGGAAGGACAATTATGCCTAACATGAAAAGAAATCTACCTGGTGAATTTTCTTGGAAAAACAGTAGAAGTAAAACATAAATAGCACTTTTTAACAAAAAGTGCTGAAACAAATCTGTGTTGTTGCCTTGGAGTCAGCATTCTGCACTGCACAACAAGAATTCCCTTGTCTGCAACAACAATACCTTCCAGGCTGCAAGGAAGGGTAAATGGACCAAGAGAGCAAGACCAGCTACTTTAAACTCTTTTTCCATGATGCCACTGTCTAATTAGCACTTGATTGTTGCTGGGAAATACATATCATTACAAATTAAGCCAGTACCCTTCAGAATCAAAAGAGAAAGTTTGTTATAAAACTATACCCACTGGTAATGGCATTAGCTACTTCTAATGATGCCAGCTGCAGTATAATTGATTGGCTCACTGTTTAAGCTTCTATGGAAGAAGCATTTGGGAGAAATTTGCTTATTTGTGGCTCTCTGCAGGTGATGTCATGGTTTACTAGCATGAAAATATTCACCATAAGACATGGATTTGGCTTTAAACTAGAAGGGAGTTTGGGACGTGTGCGTTTTGCACTGTTGGCTCTTTTAATTATACAAAATATTTCCCATGTATAAGTACCTTTTCAGTGACTCACAACAATAGCTCTGAGCAGAGTTAAATTCAATACAGCATAAATTTAAATACATGTAATCTTATTAGACATTTGCAATATAATTTTCCCATTATAGCTAAGTGTGTTTGTAAGGGTAACAGCCATTCCAGGAAAAAAAAGAATCTTGCATTTGGGTAAATCATTTGTTCTCTTTATCATTTAAATGTTTGGTCTGCAAAGTTTAATTATAAGTGACTGTCTATAATGGTGAATTTTGTCCTCTGAAGAAGTCTAATGCTACAAGGCCCTTATAACCACAGGGCACACAGAGATCACAGATGCTGGTACACCAGAATTCCTAAAGCCCACAAGTCCAGTGATGTGTGTTGAGCTTCTTGCTGGGCTGCAAGAGTCTTACCAATACTGATTTTAACCTAAACACAGGTAAAGAGAATCATTATACTGCTATGCATGGGTATAACTGGGGAGTAATTTAGGGTTCTGCTTGCTGCAGAACAGTGTTTAGATTTCTCAAAGAGAAGCGCAACTTTAAAGAGTTTAAAGGGTTTGCTCTATTATTTACTGCATGAGGAAAATATGCCAAGCCGAATGCTGCTTACCTTCTCTCCAGGTGCCTGTATCCGTTCATGAAGCAAACTTTCAGGCATCTTCCCTCCCTGATAACTGTTTGCTCCAGGGGCTGTGTCTTGGAGCTCTGGAGGCAAACTCTCAGGCAAGGCCTGTTGTCCATCATGGTGAAAACATTCAGGATTCTTCTCTCCCTGATAACCGCTCTCTCTGGAGCGTATTTGTAAAGCTCCAGTGGCCAGCTTTCAGGCAAAGCCCTTAACTGCATGCAAAACAGACTTTCAGGAAACAAAATTTTCAGAAAATATAGAATGTAATACAGTAGAATAGCAGAAGGGCTGGCTCAAGCTGGGTACCTGCACAGAGGTCCACCCAAGCACAGAAAACTACAAACTTTTACATCTTTACAGACCATTCACACCAAGATCCAGTCCAATCGCAAATTTCACCACCAGGTCCTTTGCTCCCCATTGGACCCTTTTTCCCTGACTCCACGTGGGTCTTTGTCTTGTTCAGTTGTAAACGCTGGGTTTGGTCCATATCCTTGAAGGTGCCGTTTTGTCTGGATAAAGCCTTTTCTCTCAGTGGAGTGCAAAATAGGCCTCGCTTTGCAGATGTCTGTGATGTCTCTGCATTAGCCTTGGATTGTTGTTTTCCCAGTCAGTCCCATTTTTCCCAGCAAAACGCAAGCTAGACTTTATCTTGCAGGCATCTAGTGTAGTCTGCAATTACTTTTGCTAAATACAAGCAGGATTTTTCAGCTTAAAATTTTAGCAAACCTAGTCTACCAAGTAACATGAATTAAAGAGTACACAAAAAATCATACAACCTTATAACTCTAAATAATCCATTACATTTGGTGTGCATCGACTTAAGCTAAATGATCAACATTGAACTTGAATTGGGCTCATCCACTGATCTGTGAATACTGAAACCATTGCCGTACAGCTCACTTATTTAGCAGGGAGAGCTCAAAGTGAGCTCATCCAGGCTGTCGTATTTATAGAATGAAGTGGTTGACTTCATAGTCAAACTTCATACAGTAGGAAGAAGTATGCACAAGACCCCCTGTGCCCACAAGCCACCAACATTCAGTGTGCCGTTCTTCTTCCCTGTGGGCCTCCTGGAAGGAGTTCTTTACCTCCTCTGGAACCTGGACCAAACTGCTGCTGGTTTGACTGGGGGGGTCAAGTGCATCCGCCACACAGGAAATAACGTGTGCTCCACACATTCACCCTCTGCTCACACTAACATAGGAAGCTGGTTTTGATTCAGCGACACTCGATGCTGCATGTGGATGACCATTACAAATTGCTTGTTAGTTTTTGCAGCAATCTTAAAGTCATTCTCAGTCACACAAACACGTTGCTGCAGCTTAGCAAACTGTGCTGTATTAGTCACCTGTCCACAGGCATGACAAATAGATATTGCTCAACCCTCCTCTGCTTTTGGCCTCACCCTGCGGTCTGTTTTTAGAATAGTTCCTTAGTTGCTGAGATAAATGCTTCATGCACTCAGTATTCACGTCAAAATCCTGTACAAACAGTGAACATTGTGTTAAAATACTTCAAAATATGATCCAATCCATGACTGAATTTCCTTCTTATTTCCCGGAATGAACCACCACCTTGCAGGGAAAAAACTCCCAGCACAGCAAAGTCCTGACACATGGTTTTACTCTGTGAGAGGTGTAGGATCAGGCTCATTCCTTGCTAAGCAGCAAACTGAGTTGCCAAGGCTGGTTGTTCTCAGCCCTGCAGTGTAATAGGAGCAAGATATCTCCTCCATAGGGTGATTTGGTTCATCTGAGATTTGGACTTCTCTCTGGTTGATGCCACCTTCCTTTGACTATGAGGCAGCATGAATAAGCCTACAGTCCCAGCTTGAGCACCAGAGCTGCATGCAGGTGTGTGCAATGAAGCAGAGTTCCACCTTGATCAGGTTATTTTTGGCTGTGTTAGTAATTGTAAATCATCAGTGGTAACCAGGAGCCCTGTGTCATTGGAGGCTGTACACACACAAAGGAAGACAGCTCCAGAACCAAAGAGCAAGTAACAAATGCATTAAGAAAAGGCCATTTTAAAGAGGTGCTAAGGTAGCACTAGTAACCTTTGCAGACTGTAAAGTTATGGACTTATAAGGTAAAGGTAAGGGGTTGTTGAGAAGAGATCTTCACCTTCTCAGTGAAGACTCACTACTGAATATCATCACCACCGGGTACAAAATGGAGGTTAATGGTTACATCTAGTCTGTCTGGGGACAAGATTAAGCATTTCTAGTTTCTATATTTGCAAATGAACCTAGAGCTTCACATGTTGCACATCCCTTCAGGACAGGTTACACAGTCTGTTTAGGAATAGTTGTAACATGGAAGGGATAACTTAAAAGAGCAGAGAACACTTAACCTTGGAGAATTATAATCCTACTCCTTGAATCAGTGGAAGAATATGAAATACCATTATAAAAATACACAAAGGGTGAAGTCTGGAGACTGCTCCTTTCCAAATCAGTTTCTAGAGCACTTTCTACCAAGTGTCTGCTGATTTTTATGAACTCTGAGAACCTTCAGCTACTGTTGATATTAAACGCAGCTCAACTGATTGGCAGAAACATACTGATAGATTATACACTTTTAAGTTTAATTTTTCATGTGTGCTGCTCACTGAAGGCCACGCAATATGGATTTACACTGAATATTTTTTGCACAATTGGAAACTGAAGAGGTAGTTACATGAAAATCCCCTTCTGCACTTGCAGATTTTCCAAAAGCTCTCTCTTTCAGTGCAGCCTGAGCAACATAATTACCTCTTGGGTTTTCTTGAAAATAGAGATCGTGAGTCATCTTCCCTGCAAGAAGGTCTGGAAGCTGGAAAGAGATGAGAAGGGTAACGCCTTTATCAGCTCTCTTAATTCAATCCAGTCCTTACTTTTCTGAACAACATATTCCAGCTCCATATTCACAGCTGGCTGCTCCATCAAGCTCCTCATCCTTGCATAGCATAAACTGTGTGGGATCCTATCTCCTGGAACAATAATGAGCTTTTCCATCTGCTTTTCACATACTTAGTCATTCTTCGCAAGGAAGTCTCACTCTGAAGATCTCAAGACACACACTGCTAGATGATGGCTCAGAATCTTTATATGGTTAACCCTATTTGGCAATCCAGTCTGTGCACTAGGCCAAACAGCTCACAGTTGCCAAGTAGTTGGCAAATGCTGGTAACCTATGACTGATTTCTCAAAATATCAAGAGGGGTCACTCCCACCACATGATTTCAGATTCTCTGGGTGAAGCAGAAGAAGATATGAGCAGCTGAAGAAAGTGTGTTTGGAGCTTACGCTCATCAAACTGAGTTCTCAAACAAATGTACTAGTTAAAATACTGTCTTCTAAATAAAGCATGAAGTTCTGTGAAGGGGAGGGTGGTCAGAGCTCTCCACTGCCTGGCAGAAAAAGCAGGAAAGTCCCTGCTCCCGGGGCACAGAAACCCTAGACACTCATGCTAGGGAAGTGACAGTCTACCAAAATGGCACTGGAGGTTTGGGGTAATTCAGACCTCCCTATAATGATTCAGCTGGTGTCAGGGGGTTTGAGAATACCAACAAACTGGCTGAGAAAGTGGAGATTGAGCTGGCAAATGTGGTGGCATAAAAATAGCTCTCTAGTGCCAATTCTGGGGAGTCTGGAAGAAAAAAATGCTCTATGCTATTTTAAGGCATGGATATTTCAACTCACGAAATTCAAGATGTTCCTCTCAAGACAGCATTGAGTTCCCTGTGAGTCATGTATGAAGAATAAAGAGCTGGTGAAAAACTCAGAACACGTGAATTTCAGAATTTCACAAGTGTTTTGCAAATGACAGGACTTGAACCCTCCACATTGTTTCAAATTCTGACTTCTTTTGAGACATTTATGCTTCTGATGGTGACAAACAAGATTTTTAACTGTATCTTCGAATTTGGACAATGGTGCAAGACCTACCTTTTCCACTAAAACTCTTTTTGCCCTGAAACTGCACACTTTTGTTGTACTAATGTAAAAATAAGCAAACAGCAAGAACACACATACAAAGAAGACAAAGTATTTCAGTTTTACTGGGCTATAGTTTTGCTGAGTTTTGTCTATGCCTTTGACTCCAGGTATTCTGACATAATATGGATTATTTGTTTATATCTGGTGAAGAAAAAAGGGGACTGTATAGGAGACAAGGAAGCTGAATGGCATAAGGGCTTAGAAATGTAATGTCAACAAAATATTAACTCTGTTTCTTTCTATTGTTTCTGAGAAGAAAAACCCACTGCTATCCCAGGTGGAATGTCTTTAGCAGTTTGTATGACCAACTCAGTAGCAGATGAGACAGAAAAATGAATCTGTATTTCTCACAGGCTAGGTAAGTCCCCTGTCTGCTAGATTACAGAGCTAGCTAAGCAATCCTTCTCTCCTAACAATATGGGAAAGGGAGACTGTTGTTTTCCTTTTTATTATTTGTTTATTGTGAGGAGCAGCACAGTGAGTAAGATGGGCAGAACAGACAAATTTGCTTCCTCCTGAGAAGAACAAATAAACCAGTGGGCCAGCACTTGCATGAAAAGCGGAGTACAGCTTCATTTGCTACTTATGAAAGCACAGCAAAATTCAGCTACCTTTGTCTACAGTCTTGGAGATCCTGTAACCACAAGGCTGTTATCTGTTCAGCATAAGCTGTTCTATCTCTCTCTGCCTTTTCAGAAGACCTTGTGAAAGACGTTAATTTTCTCCTCTAGCAGAAAGGGAGCATCTTTAACATCTGGAATGTGCATGTGAAATGGGAAACCCAGCTGTGCTCAGGACAGCTGTGCACATTCATTAACCCAAGACATTAACCCAATGACAGGTCTTTAAAAATACGACATATAGTATTGCTTACCAACCTGAAAATCACCCTTCAGGTGTTTGACAGCTCTTGAGAATGTCGAAGACTTCTAGTGAGCTTTCATGATACATTTCTTCAGTATTCAACTGTTTCTAGGCCTGAACCAATATCTACTGAAGTCAATAGCTTCAGTAGACATTGGGTCCTTTTTGTGTCTGGCTGATATACAGCAAAAGGTTCAAATTTATCTTATGCTCTTTCCCTTTCACTCAGCTTCTTCTACCCTATACATTAAAATCTAGTGCTATTTCTTTATGTTTTTATTTTAAATTTTCCATACAAGCATAAACATTTATATTCAAGACATGCAGTAGCTGAAAAATGAAAGTAAATTAGCAAACAAATTTCACAGAAACTGCAAGTGATCATTAATATTTCCAAACTTGGGTAATTTTTTGTGCATTTTCATATGATCTCAAAATAGCTGTGTCTGTTTCTCATGACGAAAGAATGCAAGAGAATATTGATATTTGACACATATGAAAACAGTAATATTTTTCCACATATTTAAACCTAAAAAGTTCCCTTGAGGTAAGATAAATTCTTAAAGATCCAGAATTCCAAGTACATGAAGAGTTCCTAAATGTCTAGGATTTTTAATTAAATCTTTAAAAAAAAAGCGTGTCCCAAGTGTTAGCACTATTATTTTGTAGATAAAGCTAATTATCTACACTACATCTTTTCTGTCTTCTGCAGCTGGAACATTGTTCCAGCATCGTGACTTAAATAGAAAGCAAGTCACATCTGGGCTCAAAGGACTCTCGCTGGGAGCTTGCACTGGAGAAGAGCGATCTCTAACAGTACGTTGGGAACAAAAGTGCACATGGCTTGTAGTTTCAGAGGATGATGGAGTAGGCTGCCCTTTGAGTTGAAGACCTACATTGTCACCTAAAATCTCACAAAAATATTAAAGTAGATCTTGTAAGGGTCATAATAAACTCTAACTGAAATTGAGCAGGGTTCAACCTCTAGAGCAATTTTTATTACAGGGGTCAAAGAGATGAGAATTATGTGCACTGTATCAGCAGTATCACCATAACTCACAGCCAGAAAAACACATCCATTGTTCCTCATGTTTCTCATTCTCATATTCTTTTGAGCAGCATAGGAGGAGGAATCCTGGAGAAACAGACCCTCTTC
This sequence comes from Columba livia, assembly GCF_036013475.1. Classification (NCBI taxonomy): domain Eukaryota; kingdom Metazoa; phylum Chordata; class Aves; order Columbiformes; family Columbidae; genus Columba; species Columba livia. The sequence goes on along the minus strand of NC_088602.1, from coordinate 31,674,094 downwards.
CCACATGCTTCCAGCTGTATCTTCTCAGAAAATAATCAAGAAAATTAGAAATGGCTGTCCCAGGTCCTAATACAGATAACTCCCACCAGATGGTTGGTTACAGTCTTAATAAGAACATCCACAATCTGTCACTAGTGGCTGTAACAGGAATCAGAGGAGTTCATTTTTCATCTTCATCCTTTGGCTGACTGCCATGTGTCAAGGGACTCCACAGGGCAAGGACATCCACCAGAGGAGTTCCTGCAGGGAAGACCCTGCTCAGTGAGACCCTCTGCTTCTCTGCATGCACCCATAAGGGAACAAATGGCCCTATAGCATGTCCACTGATGGTCTGATTCATTCAGCTCTGGTCAGGGGCCTGAAAGGAGGTAAAGAAATAGGAAAGATATTTTTGACTCAACCATCCATTACCCAGTAATACAAATTAAGGAACAATACGTTTAGAGCTATTCACTCTCTGAGTCCAGTACAGTGTGTTCTACTTTTGCCTTTCTATTGTTCTTCATGACACATTCTTCTACACCCCACACACCTTCTATTTCACTGAAGAATCATTGTTTTATTGCAACAACCTTATTAAAACCACTATCTGTATTGATTCCCTCATGAGGCTTGTCATCAGTTCCTGTAGTTTATAACATGATTTAAATGTGTTTTGATTTATAAAATATCATACAGAACTTCAAGTCAGGCTGATCATCCTCTTCTGTTGTTTTTCTCACCAATTTAAAAAAAATGGCTTATGTCTAAAACAATGTAAATGAAATCTTGCCTATTTTCTTGTCACTTCTTATCACAGTTCAAATACGTTTTCTAATCTAGCAGACACTGCCAAACACCTCACAAAGTGTCACTTGTGTCATATGAGGATAAGAACTTGATGAGACGTTTAGAAAAGGCATGAAATGAAGGAATGAAGGCAATAGCTCAGTGAAAAGGGAGTAGAATTTATCTGTTGTATTCTTTAGCAAGCCTGGTTTTCTCCTTTGGTTTTCACTCATGATGTTCAGTGCAACAATTTCTCTCCGTTTACCATGCAAGTCCTTCCTGAAGAAGCAATACCTGTCCACACCAGTGCTCCAGGCTTGGGTTTTATTCCAGCTAGTCTTTGTGGCTGTCCACAGACAGCCCTCCTTGCACATCCAGGGTCCTATCCACCACTCAAGTGCATTGCCATATACTAAAACATGTATTGTTTATTACTCACCATCTTAGTGAAATGCACCTAATGTTTAGTACTACATCAATTTGAGATTTAACCATAGCAGTGGACTTCTATTTTTTTAAGGTTCTGGACTTCCTTGTGTTTCTACCCAGATTCGGATCTAATCTGAAGTCTTTTTTCTTGGCCTGCTCTGCTCTTCTGTTGGAGTTTTTTCATTCACCCCAGCTGTACCCTGATGAAACACTATTTATTGAGCAGCACCCCACACTGAGCTTTGACAGTACCCTTACTGCCTCCCAAAATGATCACTCAGGTCACAAGGAAACCTTTGCAAAATAATCTTTGCCTCTTCTTTTTCAGTGTTCAGGTCATATAGTTCTGCTTCCACAGCTGTTCATGACCTAAACAGATAGGGGACATCACCATCCAACATTTCTGGCAGCCCTCCCACCTCAAACTCACAAAGCATCTCAGTAAGCTCCTTCTGAATTCAGTCCCAGTGTCCTTTATCCGGCACCTGGAGCAGCTTCCCCTGCCACTGCACAGAGGAGCACCCCAGCCTTTTGCACCATGATGCATACCCTGCACATCTTCCTCCAGTGGGACTGCACTGGCTATGGTCTCAGTAAACTAAGGCCAGGGCCTCAGCAGATGCCTCCAGACTATGGATCCTCCTCTGGATGGGTTCCCCACAGCTGCAGGTAGGCAGGGAGGGAGCTAATGGCAGCACTAGCACCATGACATTTTCCAGGCTCTCTAGATTCTTCTCTTTGATTTCTTTCCTAGCAGCAGGTACACTCTCTGTCCCTCTGTTTCCCTCTGTTAATGAGCTTGACTGATTAGCCCCCTTGCTGCTTCACTTTCTCCAAGCCACAGTAACGCAAGCACTGCCCCCGCACACTTTCTTGATACCCAAGCAATGTTTGCCCTTTTCTCTGTCTTGACCTTTTCCCTATCCTCCTTCAGCTGTCTTTTATCAGTAAGCCACAATAGGATCTGACTGCTTTGATTTAAAAGCATGGTAGTACTTTGTATCCTTCCAATTAAATCACATTTTGAGAATCATCCTGCAGGGTCCTCTCAGTAAACAGCTTAGCAGCAGCCAAACAAACTTCAAATCCCCATCTACAGATATGTTTTATGACCTAAAATAGAGAATGATGGAGCAGAAAACATTTTAGTGCTTTGTGCTTTGACCAGTAAGTCACCAGTAAGCAGTGCTTTGGCCAGTAAGCACCCTTACCCACTAGTAAGCCAGTGGGACCCAAGAGTGAAGTTAAAAGCTGTCTAAGGCATGAGTCTTGACAGATTGTAAACATGCCAGAGAAGTTGAAGACAGTGCACTGGAGCTGAGGTAAACCCCCATCCCCCCAAAAAAGCTTTAAAATCTTCAGATTCACTTTGTGGCGTTTGAACACAGCAGCCTGAGGAGTGTCACCATGCTCGCTTCTCATGGCAGGCTCACTTTTACTTTGGTACCATTCACTAAGGTGATGAGAGTCTTGTTGAAGGCCACAAAAAAGGCCCATCATGATCATAGAATCATCTCAGTTGGAAGAGACCTTTAGCATCATCGAGTCCTACCATAACCTAACTCCAGCACTAAACCATGTCCCAAAGACCAGCACCCTCCATGCTACAACCTCCTTTCAGGTAGCTGTAGACAGCGATCAGGTCTCCCCTCAGCCTCCTTTTCTCCAGGCTAAACAGCCCCAGTTCCCTCAGCCGTTCCTCATCAGACTTGTGCTCCAGGCCCCTCACCAGCTTCGTCACCCTCTTCTGCACTCTCTCTGGTACTTCAATGTCCTTCTTATGATGAGGGACCCAAAAGTGAACACAGGATCCAAGGTGGGGCCTCACCAGCGCCAAGTACAGTGGCACAACCACTTCCCTAGTCCTGCTGAACACATTTTTCCTGATACAAACCAGGATGCTCTTGGCCTTTTTGGTCACCTGAGCACACTGCTGGCCCATGTTCAGATGGCCGTCAGTCAACAGCCCCCTGTCCTTTTCTGCCAGACAGCTTTCCAGCCGCTCTTCCCCGAGCCTGTAGCGCTGCTTGGGGTTGTTATGACCCAAGTGCAGGACCCAGCACTTGGCCTCATTAAACCTCATACAATTGGTCTCAGCCCAATGATCCAACTGGTCCAGATCCCTCTCTGTGGCCTTCCTACCCTCCAGCAGCATCTGCAAACTTACTAAGCGTGCACTCAATCCCCTCATCCAGATCATTAATAAAGAGATTAAACAGAACTGTACTGAGCCTTGGGGAACACCCCTCGTGACCAGTCACCAGCTGGATTTGGCTCCGTTCACCACAACTCTTTGGGTCCAGCCATCCAGCCAATTCCTTATCCATTGCAAAGTACACCCATCCAGGCCATGAGCTGCCATCTTCTCCAGGAGAATGCTGTGGGATACAGTGTCAAAGGCCTTACTGAAGTCCAGGTATACAACATCCACAACCTTCCCCTCATCTGCTGGGTGGATCACCTTGTCAGAGAAGGAGATCAAGTTGGTCAAACAGGACCTGCCTTTCGTAAACCCATATTGACTGGGCCTGATAATATGGTTCTCTTGTAAGTGCTGTGTAATGTTACTCACGATCATCTGCTCCATGACCTTCCCCAGCATCAAGGTCAGACTGGCAGGCTTGTAGTTCCCCGGATCATCCTTCTGGCCCTTCTTGTAGATGGACATCACATTAGCCAGCTTTCAGTCAACTGGGACCTCCCCAGTTAGCCAAGATTGCTGATAGATAATAGAAAGTGGCTCAGTGATCATCTCCACCAGCTCTCTCAGCACCCTTGGGTGTACCCCATTTGGCCCCAGAGACTTGTGGGTGTCCAAGTGGTGTAGCAGGTTGCTAACCATTTCCCCTTGGATTATTGGGCCTTCATTCTGCTCCCCATCCCTGTTTTCTGGCTCAGGGGCTCGGTATCTGGAGCACAACTGTTCTGACTATTAAATGTTTACTGATTATTAAATTATATACTGATCATGCATGGTTCATAGCCTAGCACTCCTCTTTGTCCCCAGGCAGGATTTTCAGGTCTTAAGAAACAGAAAGAAATTCTTGAGCTTGTTCTGACACCCTTATGTGGCATAAGCTTGCTTTTCTAGCAGCACTTATTTTCTGACTGAATAACTATAGCTATATTTTTCCTTGTGCAGATGTTTCAGTTCTTTGGCTGTTTTGTTGTTGTTGTTCTGTTTGTTTTGGTTTTTTGCCAACTGTCCTGGTTTTGTTAAAAACAAGTTTCTCTTTTAGTGAATTTGCCTGTCAGCTAAAGCCTTCTTATTAGCTGCATTTTCCTGGAGAACCAGACACGTGTTTTGGTAAACTTAGCAGTGGAATGCAAACTTATTGATAAGCATGGATGGACATCTCATGAGAGGGGCAACAAGAAACAGGTGACCAAGAAACTGTCCGACTGTGTATAACATTCCATTCACATGAATCCTTCATATAAAAGTGGGAGATCACGAGGATCTCGTCGATTTTTTCCCTTCTGCTTATGGCCGACATTAGGAGAGGACCTTGCTAGTCGTCCCTGCGAACTGAGGCCTAGTGACAGACTGAATCCAGCTCCAGTTGGCTGCAGAGTCCAATCCAGGACTTTGGGTGCTGGCTCTGCAGTTGCTGAGACTTTCAAGATTGGTTTTGTATATTTTGTATTATTTTCTCTATTCTTATTAGTAGCATTAGTAAAACATGTTTAATTTTTCCAGCTCTCTTCTCTCTGTCCTTCTTTTCCTCCTGATCGCCTGTCCTTAGTGGGAAGTGGGGAGAGAGAGGGGCAAAAGGGGGAAGTGGGGGGGAGAAGAGGTTAACAATACATCTGCCAGGGTTTTATTGTCACCCTGCAATCTAAACCCTCGACACCAACCTGTTTCTTGTTTGCTTGTCCTAAATTTCATTGTCCATATTCCACATCCTACTTACCCAATATAAACCAGAATATTATGTTGGTGTTGTTGACTTTGTGACCCATTTGTGTTTAACAGGAACGGGCATGGGTGTTCCCAGTGAGTCATTGCTGGGAGCAGAAACTCAAAAAGGTAGAAAACAGTCCTTTGGCCATAACATTAATGTCTCTGCTATTCCCACTGTCTCCTTATGCCTGCAAAGCACTGAAGAAAAATTTCTGAGATCACTCAGAGCTTTCATTTGCTAGAGCAGTGACAGTAAACAAAAGTGATGTGACTGGTTAGAGAACAGGGAGCCAGTTCAGCAGGGAGACACATCATGCATCTTATGTCTTATAGAACAAGATGAATGAAACCATCCATACAGACAAGGGGAACAAATTGAGAAAGCAACGTTATGCAAACAAAGCCTGGAACTCAGAACCAGAAAATGCCTCCATCAACACAACTGTATGGTTGTTCTAATTTTTTACAGGTCAAAGGTGTATTGAAAGCTTTTAAAACAAAAGTATGCGCAATTTCCGAAACCAGTAGTGTGATTACATGTATTAAAAAGCACAGGTAGATTTGAAAAGACAACTTCTTTGAGATAAGTCAACTTCTACTACATTCTCTGCTTTATGGAACTCTTCCTCCCCAGGAACACTTTATTTCTAATGGCTTTATTTATTTATGTTTTAAAATAATTGCTTGGAGATTGACAAATGTGACCATGGTTCAGGAAAGCCTTAAAAATGTGCTTCAGCAAGTTTCAAGCTGTTCTTCAGTAGTGACCTGAATGCCCTCAACAAATTATACAAAACTATATTCTAGGGTGTTATCTGATGTGCCACATTCATCTAATAAGTTAAACAATTCTTTGGTGCTTGCAGTGACAGATGTGAGATTTATGCATCATGAAAATCTTTAATAATGCGTAGGATGGGAAAAAAAAAAAAGATAAACAAGAGATGCTGAGATAAGAGACTCAGGACACTCTATGAAATCATGAATAGGAGCACCTGATACAACCAGAATAATTCAAAATTATAAATGCATTTATTTAATAGAACTAGATTGCTCCTTGGCATGCAGGGCTGAGTTCCTGTCTCCGTGACAAGCATGCTGAATGGGAATGCAGTCTTTCCAGAGAAACTGTGAGACTTTTAATTTGCTGGAGTAGCAAACGGACTGAAGGATGACAATTCAAACCGTACGTGATGTGGCTATTGCAAAAGCTTATTTATTCTGTTTAGCCCTGGGTCAGGAGATTGTATGCTGTTGGAGGAGCCAAGAATCTCTTATGTTAACGCAGAGAGATCACCCTGAATGAAGACTGAAGTTTGGAAAAGTGCAACTTTGTGTCCTGAGCTTTAAAGAGAATTTAGAGATACAACTTCAGATGAGGGAGTAATCCCATTCCTCTTGCCTATTGAACTCACTGAGCCAAGCAGCTGACTTTGCAAAAGTCTAAAACATAGAACCTGTTTTGATCCTCATCAATTCTGCCCTTACTGTCAAACATTTGCAGTTTGCCTGTTCACTGAGTTTGCTGATCTTTCTTTTTTCTGCTCCATCCCCCTTCCCCCAGTGCTGAGACTCCACAGTCTCCAGCAGGGTGTCAGGCCCCTTTCAAACTGGGATCCCTTTTAGTAAAATAGACACCATTTGTTTTCACACATTTCACCCTGTGATTCTGTTCCTTGATGTTTTGCTGGGTACCACCGTATCAGTACCTCAAGGTTGCTTGTTTACTAAATTTGGAGTCCCACTGCTAACATCCACAGTAAGGAGGTGGTTAAGACCACGTTTAACTTTTCCATTCAACCCACTTCACTCTCATTGCCATCTTCATCCACCATCTTCTCCTCACTCCGTCGATGATTCAAAAGATGTATCTCTCCAGGTGCTTATTTTATTCTTTGGCACTGAATATATACACCATTCTAATCCTGAACCTAAACCTTATTTTATTTTTGATGGTTAATTTCCAGCTTGTCAGATACCTTTGGTCTTGAATGCTGGGAAAATCTGGACAAATTATTTGGTGTGAAGTCCACAGAGATGTTGAGTCCTTTCCTAAGAGTGTCAGTGAGAGAGTAACTCTGCTCTCATAACCTGTGATGTCTGTCTGAGCTAGTCATGCTAAATTGCCTTCATAGCCATCAGCAGCATTTTATAGGTAGGTTTTCTAAGATCCCTTGTAGATGTCTTTAAAAAGATTATATGATTGGCAACCTAAGCTAGTCTACTTCTTTCCCACTAATTACAGTGGAACTTTAGAGTGTTTACTCTATGTGGATGCTACCTTTAGAAACAGAAATGTTGGGCAAGCTTACTATACTACCAGAAAGTTGTTACATCAGAGATCTCATCTACTCTGATGTGGACTTTTCCATCTCCTGCTTAACTTACAGTATGTAAAAACATTCTGTAGAAATATTATTCCTCCAGAGATGGCAAGGTTGGAGCTCAGAAAGGTGAAGTTTGCCTAGTGGCCTTTATTCAGCACTGAATTACTACAGTAGTAGTCACTGATATTCAGATTGGAGAGGTGGAACCAAAGCATCCTGACCTGGTATCTGTTACCTCTTCCTTTAAATAGCAATAACTGCAGAGAGATCCCAAAGAAGACAGCCTGGTTTTATTTTTCTTTGCACCTCAAATTTTCTCATACACCCCAGCTACAGCAATGTCTGGGGGACTTGTGTGGCTGGTAACATCATTACAAGGTGATTCATAGGAGAGAAAACACCACTTGGTTTTACAACTAATATTTCAATCTGCAGATGCAAAACTATGGGTGTAATCTACTATTGCAAAAAGTGGGCCCTTCAAAAAATTTACTCCATGACAATTCCTGTGTCTCCAGTTTCCCCCTCTAGAGAAAAAAAATGCTCAGTTTTTCTATAGGCATGTCCATGCAATACATTAACATCAAATACTGGCATTGTCATTCACCACAAATTCTAATGTTGCAGCTGCCCCTCATACTTTCCAGGAGACAGAGCCATCCATTTTCTGCAACACATGATAGAGCTGGACAACCTTCACCTGGCAGCTGGAATAAGATAAAGTAGGCATATCTTGACAAAGCAGCCAAATTTCCTATTGTATTCAAAAAATTGAAGGAGGACAAAGAAATCTTGAAGTGACAGTTACAGACACTACATAAAATACAGAAGCTCAGTCTTGAAAAGATAAGGAAGCCAGCAACAACAAAAAACATTCTAGAAGTGGTGTGTATTCTGTGCCATAGGTTTTGATGGTACTGCCGACTGAAAGATTTGTATTAAATTAACTGACACCAGGCCTTGGAGCATGATTACAATAGACACTACATGTACACTGCATTTCCTTCATTTCATTTGATCTTCATACATCATGCTTTTATGGACTATTTTCCTTATGCTTGTGTGGCAGATACAGGAACATCACTCTCAGTGCTAGCAAGAAATCACTTGTTAAAGCTCCACATGCTCATTTTTGGGCACTATTTCTGACTTCCCCACAGAGGATAACTCTGGGGTGTGCCAAGAGCTTTTGTCTATGGAGGTCAAATCCAGCAGTGCCTGTGGTCACTGTGTCTCACTGCTATTAAGCAGTCTTAAAACCCTTATATTATCTGGACAAATTGTGATTTAGGCACCTTAGCTGACTCGGATGAACTCTGTCTAGATCTAGAGTCACTACCTTGATTAGACATAGTCATTAAGCTGAACCGGCCCTGTATGCATTAAAAACTTAAATATTACAGCTAATAACATTATTTTTCTCTGAACCATCAGTTTCAGAGTTAGACTTGTCCAGGTAACCTTTCAAATCACATACTCCAAAATGAGGTGCTCCTTTTCCTTCTTTCTTTTTTTGCTCAGAGCCAACCAAGAACTTGATAAAAGGCGTTACATAGATATCTGTCCTAATAGCTTTTCCCAGATTCTCTTCATCTGACCTTTGTTACTGTCTGAATCATCTTCTGTTGGACTGAAGTGCAAATTCCTTCCTTGTCACTGGATATTTTGCATTTCATTAAAAATAATAGTCCCACAAACATATCCTCTAGCTCTATTGCTCCATTTCACATACCTCACCCTGTCATAGTGCAGCTAAAGTCTCTGCAACAACCATTCTGTCCCTTTCGTTTAGACTTTGTGTGGTCCTTTATTTCACGGCTCAGCTGCCTATTGTCACTGGGGTGGTAACATATTTCTGCAGTCAGTGGGTATGCAGCCTCATTGACTGCAATGCTGGGTAGTTGCCAATTTATTTTAAATATCCACTTAAAAATAGAAAAAAATCACCTTACTAATAAGAGCATGCATCAGCTTACAACAACTTACAAGCTCAAGAAATGGGCCCATGCAAACCTCATGATGTTCAACACAGTCAAGTACAAGATCCTGCACCTGGGTCAGGGCAACTTCCTGGTATCAATACAGGCTGAGGAATGAAGAGATTGAGAGCAGCTCTGTGAGAAGGACTTGGGGGTGCTGGTGGATGAAATACCAGACACAACCTAGCAATGCGTGCCTGCAGCCCAGAAGGCAAATTGTATCTTGGGCTGCCTCAAAAGCAGCTTGGGCAGCAGGTCAAGAGAGGTGATTCTTCCCCTGTATTCCACTCTGGTGGGACCCCACCTGGAGTCCTGTGTCCAGCTCTGAAGCCTCATTACATGAATGATGTGGACCTGTTGGAGAGGGTCCGGAGGAGGGACATGAAACGACCAGAGGACTGGAACAGCTCTGCTGTGAGGACAGGCTGAGACACTTGGGATTGTACAGCCTGGAGAAGAGGCGGCTTCAGGGAGACCTTACTGCGGCCTTTCAGTACTTAAAAGGGGCCTATAAGAAAGATGGGGACAGACTTTTTAGCAGGGCCTGTTGTGATTGGACAAGAGGTAATCATTTTAAACTGAAGGAGGGGAGATTTAGACTAGATATAAGGAAGAAATTTTTTACAGTGAAGGTGGTGAAACACTGGCCCAGGTTGCCCGGGGTGGTTGTAGATGCCCCATCCCTGGAGACATTCAAGGCCAGGCTAGATGGGGCTCTGAGCAACCTGATCTCATTGAAGTTGTCCCTGTTCATTGCAAGGGGGTTGAACCACGTGACATTTAATGGTCACTTCCAAGCCAAACTGTTCTATGATTCTATGATTCTATGATTCTATGATCTATGATTCTATGATTCTATGATTCTATGTATCTTTATTCCCTTTATTATATTCCCCTGAGGACATAAGCCTGTCTCCAGTGAAGTGAGAGCCCTGCTGTGGGCTAAAGCTTGAAGTTCATTCTGTTTTTCGTTTCTGTGACTGATGTTCCAAAATCACTTATCAGCCAAAAATAGCATGGGGCTGAGTTGTAAAATGTTGATTTGCCTGTTTTAGTGGGTGGATGCCATCAGTCCCCCAAACACTCACATTTCAAGCCCAGAAGAGCATCAAGGTGTTTAACCTTTTGTGTTTGCATTAAAACTCTACTTTCGGTGTGAGCTGCCTTTCTGAGCAGTGCTTTCTGTGCATTCTCCTGGGGGGAAGCAGCTGTCAGGCAGCACCACCAAACAACTTACTCCATCCTCTGAAAACACAGAGAGGAGCAGCAGCTTGAAAAAGTCCTCACCTTCTACACACAGATCTCCCAAGTGAAATGAAGGTGAAGAGGAAGAGCAGTGCCTTACCAAAGGCAGCCAGTGTTTCTGTGCCTGCAGTGAAGGGAAGAGGGAGGCTGTGTGCAAAAGCTTAATCGCAGTGAGTTATGCTGAAAATTACTGACTATTTAATTAGTGGGAGCACTGCCAGGCTTCCACCTGACAGCCTCTGCTGAACTTCAGATTGCCAGGCTTGCACCGATTTTATCAAGACTCTGAATGCAGCACCTGAAGAAACTTCTAGCAATGGCTCTTTCTGCCTCACCCAGCTTCAGGCAGCACGGCATCCAGTCTTTGCCGGATGAGATCAAACACTAGCAGAGATAGGTGCTCTCTCACACAACAGAAATGCAAAACCTGTAGCATTTGAAAGGTATTTGTAAAAAATTTAACTTCTACACACTTTTTCCTCTCCAAACACTACTTAGTACAACCTGCAAACTTCCTTTGCTATTCATGATTTAACTGTTATTTCCAGACCTGTCAATATTTAACTAAGTATGTAGAGTCCCTAAATTGAGAATATTTTCTGCTGAGACAGCTGCAGAAAAGCCTCTGTCTAGCCCAGTGTGGCCTGGCAAAGAGAAGTCCCAGTGAAAACAGCCTGCAGTTCTAGCTGCCCTTTCACCTAGGTCTGCATTGATCCAGCAACCTTCAGTCTTGAGTTATACTTTATATAGTTTTTTTCTACAACACCGGAAACTTTACTGTGTTACCAGTCTACCCAGAAAGTCATTTTTCCTGGCCTTTTCAGCAAGGATGAGAAAAGATGAGTGAATTCTTCCTCTGGAAATTATCCAGTGTGTACCCCTGGGCAATCCACATGTGCTCTTGTAGTGGAGAGCATCAACAAATAAAAACAGGTCAGGGTAAGGGGAAAGACACTGAGAAAGTCTTCAAAAGACTGGCAGATATCTAAATGTTATGGGGTTTTTCCATTTCATCAACCTGTTGCGCATTGTTTAACATGTGCCACCTTTTCCTAAAACTCCTAGGTAGCACTGGAATCTCTTGCCACAGGTACTATGCAGCACAACTTCCTTTGCCGTTTTCTCACCAATACCTTTAAGTAGTTATCTCTTTCTTTGCATTCCTTGATTTCCATTACTGCTGATATATTTTATTGTGTAGTCCATTGTCAGTAAATGAAGTCTGTTGCTCTCAGGAGTTTCTACTTGTTTCATGTTATCAATTTAGATTAAAATATTCACCACTTTGGGTATATATCTTTCAGTAAATTTTTCAGGAAGCATTTCTGCATAGGGGCAAGCTATGCTAGGACTGGATACCAAGAATTTCAGAGAGCAACTTAGAGCAGCCATCAGATCTGGCTTTGTGTCTAAGCAATGTAGCCAGTTGCTTAGGGTGGCGGACATCTGGGGACAAAGGGTGACATCCATTCTGACACTGCAGCTGCAATGCAGGCAGATGGGTTTTGCAAAGTGAAGGTTAGTGCTGAGTTAAGTGGGGGGAAAAGCCAGTGTGTGGAGCTGTATTTTGGAAGGTGTAGTACTGTCTATTGCCCCAGTGAAGGGGTCTCTCTCTCATGGAGGCTCTGTAACAGTATATTATAGCAGTTGCAGTTAAGCTCGTCTGGTTCAAGACGTTACAAATACAGTTGTCTGTGCTGCTTCTCCACTGACAGGCCTCTCCTGCCAGCTGCAGGGCAGAGGGAGAGCTCCACACCTGAGCTCCATGCTCCACAGACACCAGTGAGAATGGAATCACTGCTGCATGGGCTGATCTCTTTCACAGACATGGGGCAGGGAAATAAACTTTGCAGCACTCCAGACTGCAAGTTCCCTTGCATGCTGACAGCTGGCAAGCTTCCTTTTCACTTGACTTGAATAGGGTGGAAAGTAAAAATCCACAAAATTAATGTGGTGACATTTCATTCCCCACGGAAATCTTTAGGCATCAAAATAACCACCACCTCTGTCAGTCCAACAGTTGCAGAATTTCCTGCTGTATTGCGATATCGGTGCTGAAAATTCGTCCATCTGCAATATAGCTGAAGTGTCAGCAGCTCACTGTTGGTATTACAGACTTTTAATCCAACAGAAATGTAATGACTAATATCAACTCCTCCTGCTCACCCCTTTCATACTCACATCTGTGTATGTGACTTTTCCATGAGTCCACTGTCATTAAAAGTTCACATCCGGAGATGATGTAAAACATCATTACTCCATTGACCCACCCAGTTATCCTCCATTCTGTATTTATTTAAGCATTTCTGCTTGTATAATATCTTGCACTTATCCTTACAAAATTACATCGTCTTTTTTCATAGGCTGCTTTTCCAATTTGTCAAATTTATTTTGAAGCCTGAGCCTGTCTCACAGTCTCTCACAACTTATTTTATAGGCCAGCTTACTATCTATTCCCTCCTCTACCATCCATGCAACAGGCAAAACCACATAAGAGAAACAGCACTGAGGTTATCACAGACTTCATGAAAGTTTTCAAGGAACCTCTTCCTTTTTGACAACAAAACACCAACAATTCATTTTTTTAGAAATTGGAAAGGTTGTCCACCCAGTGTTACACCAATGTTTCCATACTTCTTCAACTACACTGGTTTCAGTGTGAATTGTGGGGGTTGTCATATGCAGGGTCAAGTGCTAGACTTGATCATCATTGTGGGTCACTTCCATCTCAAGGCATTTTGTTGTTCTAATCTACATTGACAGTTACTCAGTCTTTCCTTAGAAGTTTACAGTTTCATTTATCTTGCTTTGTTTCCAATAATTGAATTAAGCTATTTTATTTTAATTCTTTGGTTCCTCTGGCTTTCTTTTTCAAAACAGGCCCCACATATGTTCTTTCCCAGTCTTCTGGTTCGTCACCCACCATCCAGGCGCTGTTGCTGATACTAGGCTGATTCAGGCATGTCGTCAGCCTGTTTGCTAAATTAGCCCAGAGACAAGGTCCTAACTCAGCAGAAAACGTCTTTCACATCTAGCTGTACCCAAGACTTGCTTAGAGGATGAAAAGAGAAAATATGGGTTAGATTCCTACTACTGAGAGAACCACTGTATTGTGTGATGGGCTTCTGGCCACCCTGCAGAGGACCGGCACCTTGGTACAGGGAGAGGAGGGAAGTTTTTCTCTACGCTGAAAATGCAACTAGGGCAAAGGGAAAAGCAGGGACACAGCTACTTGGACATAGGAGTAAAATTCAGCAAGTAGTTTCATTGCCAGAAGGGAAAGAAATAGATGAAAACATTAAGAATTCAATCTTAAAGGTTTCTCAACAAATTAAAATCCCAAAACCAAAGGAAAACATTGCAAAGTTTGAATCCTGAAATGGATTTTGCTCTGCAATTATTTTGTGTATTGTTTAAATGAGAAAAAAAAAAAAAAAAAAAAGTTGCCATTTGACAGAGACTGCAACTTGTTTCACTCTGAATTTTTCAGGTTAGCTGAAGAGCTGAAAAAATCAATTGTTTGCACAGCTCCTGTCCTGGAGCCTTGGAAAATTACCCTCTAGAGACAACAATTATGGAACTTATGGTGCAGAACACCATTATGGAGGTTTAAATAAGAACAGAAGGAGTTTTAGATAATTTTGGAAGATACCATCAGAGCTGTGTTTTGAAATGGGCCTAAAAGCAGTTTCTGAAGCAGTAATGAATACAGCTTAGCCTTTCCTATGCCTTTTCATCCGACATTATTAAGTATAGTTACCTCTAGTGCTCTTCATGCTGACAGCGTCAGATGATAGGTATTCTTGTTGCAGATGAGATCTGTAAGATGTATTTTTGTGCATCTCTGCTGCTGAGAAAAAGGAGTTCCTTCATTTTCTCTATATGCATGGACACCAGGATGTAATGGTCTTTCACAGAGAATTCAACTCTTCTCAGAGTAACAGCAGTTCTGTGTTTCTCTATTGGAGTTCAGCAAGTGGATTGTTTCTTTCTTCAGACCTTGCCTAATAAGGAGAGATTGTTCAAGTGATGAGTGAAAAGGTTGATGAGTCTATTTCTTTTTTCCAGTAATATGTCATTAGTGAGTGGAATTAATTAAGAAACTACTTGGTTTAGACTTCTTTTTTTTGTCACCCATGGTATGGTCCATGGATACGTATATACACACTGAAAAAATAGATACAATGCGTAATTCATCAAGAGGAGCAGTTGGTGTGTTCTGACATTGCTGCTAAGACCTTACTATTTTAAATTTTATTCCCTGTAAATATTATGCTTTTATTCAAGTTTATGACATCATGTATTTTTCCCCTTGACTTTTTCCACCTTCCTAAAAAATAAGCCCCCATTTCTATAATTCTTTTGTGCACTCTTTTCTGAAAGGCTTGTGCTGAACCAATATATTAGTGTGGTTATTAGGTAGGCCTTTATTTATTTTTTCTTTGAGCATGAGTGTTCACTTTTATTGACTAAGAATATTGTTTTTTGACTGATGGGTATGAGCCATTGCACTGTTGAGCACGATCAGGTAGGATCCACATTTAAATCTGGACCTCAGGTACCCAGAATAGGATTCAGATTAATTTACTTTTCCCAAAATTTGGGACAGGCTTGAGCTGGCTTTTTTTGCCATTGGAAGATGTTACAAAACAGGACCAGCACTTGGTGCCCTGGGTGGTTTGCAGCTTATCTTGAAGGAGACACAAAGTATGATGTGGTCAAAACCTAGGAATGTACAAATGCCACATATATGACAAAGCAAGGGGTGTTATGGGGTTAGACTCAGGGATCTCTGGATCTATTTATGGTGCACTTGGAGTCATCACTGAGGAAATGCAAGATGTAGAAAAGGATCCAAACACCATGGCTGCTGGAACTGGGACAAGAAAGCCATACAATAGCATAGGTGGGGCGTGGGGGTAGCACGAGGTGAACACTGGTCTCTCTGCTCCCCATCCAAACTGGGATCACACAAGGCGCTCCATAGCCAGACACAGAGGGACCAGGCAGAGACCAAATGGAAGAAACTCAACTGAAAGCAGCTCCCACAGGATGCGGTTCAGCTCTGGTCACATCCCCTCTCTGACACATTTGGAAGAATTTCCCCATGGCCATCAGTGAGAAGGAGGGACACATGGTCTGTGCTGCCTCTGGGCTGACCCTGAGCACCAGCAGCCAAATCTGCAGGAGCAGAGATGCTCAGCACCTTGGTGCTGAATGGGATTTTATCTACAAATGCTCATCTGGGGTTCAGGAGGGAGTAGTGTTAGCACACGTCACTCACTGAAAACTGTAGCAGTGCCCCAAAAATGTGCTGCTGCAGACACTAATGCTGATGGCATTGCCTGACTTCAGCAATCACTCTGTGGAGCAGCGTTGTTGGTAGGTTTTTATGAGGCAGATCAAGAATTTATGGGTGCCTATCACAGATCGCAAGTGCCCCAGTGAGCTGCTGCCTCTGGTTCATCAAGTGCTGGGCCAGGGACACGCAGGGAAGGCTGACTGTTTTGTTCCAGTCACAGCAATCACAAGGGAATTTGTGCTTGTCACTGTGAGGTCTCAGCGAGGGGAAGGTGGGACCTTTAGCCGTATACCCTCATAAGGTTCTCCCTTTGCCTTTGTCTATCAGTGGATTGACTCATCTATGGATACCATTCCTGTTCATGTGGTTCACCCAGCTTATTAGAAACACAAGGCCATGGAGACCAGGAGGAACCCTCTCAGGTTATGAACTTCGCTCAGGTTTAGTCTGGTAAAGAATTCATGACAATAGTACCTGAAGTGTCTTCTTCAGGTATTGGCCATTCAGAGCCCTTAGTTGCCTCAGCTGCAATTAGTTCACATGCTTTGCAGAAACCACAGGTTTCTGTGGTTTCCAACTATGGAAATAATCTGTACGACAGCTGCCTTAATCATTTGTTTTTCTTTCCAACAGCAGAATGAAAAAAATAAACTCTCTGTGTGTGAACGTGCATGCAGTAGCTCACAACCAAACCTTCCTTGAGTTTTAAGTGAAATCGAAGAGAAAAAGAGGTGTGTGTAAGTTGTGTGTTGTGTTCATTTTCCCAAGCATTTTAGAAAAAACAGTGTACAAAGCCAGGGATGAGACATGAGTCAAGTCAACAAAACTACAGAAGAGAGGATCCTCCTCTTATCTAGTGTTGAGAGCACCTCTTCAGGGTGTGAGGGACCTAAGTTTATGTCCTTTCTCTGTCTGATACACACTTTGACAGCAACGAAGGTCTCGCATACTGCCAAGAGGTTTCTGTTCCCTGCCTTCAGCATCCTCTAAGAGGTGTTTTCCAGTCTCTGGTTTCAGGGCTCTTTCCTTTGTAAACAAGTCTTAACCAGTCAAAGAACTAGTCTTGAAGGCTAACGTCAGTCACAGAGGTTGCTCTCATCAGAGTCCCTTTATGATCAGTGAACTACTTATATCTGGAGCAGATATCTTGTTTTGATTTGAGTTCATCTCAAAAATGAGAGGTGCTGTCAAGATGATGCCCACAGGACGTCTGCACTTTTTAAATCCATTCCCTTCAACCTAGAAATGTGTCAGTTTTAGTATTACACAAAGTCTGATTCACCTCAACTGCTTTCCCTCAGCTTTGCTGAGAGGTGCACTGAATGTGCATATTACTAATATAAGACACAGCTCATTGGGATTCTGGGTGCTTTAATGTTTCTTGTACATTGCATAAAAGTAAAAAAC
This sequence comes from Columba livia, assembly GCF_036013475.1. Taxonomy (NCBI): domain Eukaryota; kingdom Metazoa; phylum Chordata; class Aves; order Columbiformes; family Columbidae; genus Columba; species Columba livia. Next base: position 31,656,733 of record NC_088602.1, on the reverse strand, counting down.
ATGTATACAGATAGTGGAAAAAGTAAGTTCTGACTCTCACTGCTCAGAGTGTTGTTTCTTCTGTCCTCAGTGACAAAGAACAAAATGTTAGTAGTTCATATTTGTGAGTGCCCAGCAGTTTTCCTTAGCAGGCAGTCTGAGTAGTGAGGAACATGCCTTTTTAAGCTTTATTAGATGAGTGCTTTTGAGGGATATATTCTTAATGCAGAAAGATCCTTCTGGGTTTTGCTTCTATTAATTTTACAGAAGGCATTTTTATTAGCTGGAGTTAGATAGCACCGCTTATTTATGAATAACCATGAAGGAATGCATGAGTCAATATGAGACACTTTCCCAGTCCCTGGTGCTGGTTATTCACAAATCAAGAATGGCATCTATGCAGAACAATCACCGATAGAGATATTTCTGTGGTATGCCTGGATTAACTTGGAATGAATTATCTTCTCAGCTGTATGAGTTGCTTTCCCTGAAGCATTTCAGCCATCCTTCCCCTATAGGGAATAAGTAATGATTATGGTGGAGTTTTTTTAGCTGTGCACTTTAAGTGGCCTCAGTTTCCTTCTACACCTTTATTGAATGGGTCTAATGACTGCTCCTGAAGAGACATCTGGAGCATGTTGTGTTGGAGAAATGCAAAGTGATAATGGTAAAATCCTTACCACTCACAAGATTTTCTAAGCTCCACCAGTCCTGCCTGACATGACATAGAGGCTCTTTAACAGCCTTTCTCCAATGTGATACTATTCATTCAATTCTAGAAACAGGCACAATGGATAAAGACCTGAACAAAAAGTGAATTGCGACACAGTGAAAGAAAAAGTGTGATAACATCATCAAAGAGGTTATCGCAACCACACTATGTATGTATGCATGTGTGTGTGCACTCACATATCCCTGGGCTGACAGTTCCTCACACCTGCACTGTGTCTCCTGAAACAACCCACTTAAAACGGTTAACCTATCCAGGACTGTTGTTCAGTAACTTCAGCAATGTAGATAAAAAACCAAAATTTAGGGCTGCTCAAACAGAAAGGTGGGACCTTCCCCAGGAGGGTAAGATATGGAAGAAGGTCACAGGTAGTTCAGAGATTTAATGAGGCTTGACAATGGTCTGGTACCAGGCGATGCTATCAGAAACAAAGCAAAAACAAAGTAATAATATCCCTGGCTCGTTTGCTGCTAGATTTTGGTCACTTCTGCAGGCATGCAGAGAGAGAATTGACAAGGAACTCAGGTACACCACAATATGGGAGACTGGCCATGAAAATCCTTGTGAATTTGAGCCACACCATCTAAGAACTTGCCCAAACAGCGTTTTCTTTCTCTAGCACCAAGAAGCTGGCAAAGGCAGGGTAAGATTTTCACTCCATCCCCTGTAATGCTCAAAACAACTAGGAAGAACTGCTTGTAGAGGGAATACATCATCCCCTACAGAGAGGCAGCAATTTCAGTATGCTATAATCCCCTAAAAATCTCCAGAAGAAAATTTGTTTATAATGTGTTTGCTGGAGCACACTGCTGTTACATTCAGTCATTAGGCTGCTCATTTTGTGTGGGGGTGATATATATCCCATAGCAATGCAGATCCTAAAGCACAAGTGTTTGTATCTGACTTGGGTTAAATTTTCAGTAGTATAATACAGAAGGAGAATGGCAACTCATAATTTGCCAGAAGCTTTCCATGACTAGTAAAATATTAGGTGAAATTAGAAAGCAGATTAAATACATTCAGAGTATGTGTTTGAGCTCTGGAATGCATCCAGCCTACATAAGGAGATGAAGGCAGTAAAATATTATTTGTTTTGAACTGACATTTCAATTACAAAGCAATTATTGAAATGTTTAGCTTTAGAGCACATTTTGCTAACTCACAGGTATAACTGTTTAAAAAAATAGACATAGGCTTAACTGACCTTAATAGGATCACTGCCAAAATTTATGTCCAGAAAAATCTTACATTCCCTGAATAGTAAAATAAAGTTCATTATTATCACTATTTTGTAGTGATTCTTGGATAACTATGTGAGTTTAACCGGATCTTTTAGTTCTCACTCTCCATCCTTGTAAGAATACCTGCTTTAGACATCTGCAGGTTTGTTTTCATATTTCTGCAGTGCACATTGAGAGAGTAGGTAGTCACTTGGAATATATGGAATTTGTGCTGATCCCCTTGACAGAAGTGAAGTTCATACACAGCTGAGAGCAAGAACTGGTAGTTCAACCGGTTCAGTGGGTCTACTCATGGCAGTGAGTCCTAACCCCACGAGAGAGGACTGAAGAATCTAATAATTAAGATCTTTAAAATTTCAATCCACAAAGTTACACTCAGGCACATTGGTCCTTCAGGGGAAGGGGTGATGGAGAGAATTCAACCTACATAATAAAAACAGCTTAGTTCAGGCACAAAAGTTTATACAAACAAAACTGAAAGCCCTTCCATGAGAATAATGAGTAGAAAGTCTAGATTTTCTGTGTACAGAAGAATTACTAGGCAAATTCTTGAATGCTGTGGTTATTTTGTTTGCTTAGCAATATTAGACACTCTAGTCTACTTCTGGAATTGAATTTCAGTTTTTCATTTCTCATTCTGCAACAGTTCAACTGTTATTCTGGATGTGCTCTTTTTCTAGAATATGAGACAAGTCCGGTGATGTAGATACACAAGGCATACACTAGGCAACCTGGTCACCAGGAAATAATTATTTTTTATTTTAACAGACTATATATCCTTCAAAAGTCATAATAGTCTAGACCAGAGATTCATAAAATTGTAAAATAACTCAGTTTGGGAGGGAACTCTAGAGGTCATTGCTCAAAGCAGGATCAGTTCTGAAGTTATATTAGGTTGCCTGGGACCTTCTGTCAATTTTTCAGAATCCCCAAGGACAGAGAGGCCACAATGCCATTTATGTGGTTCTTGTATCAGATTGTTAATGCGAAGTCATGCTCACAGTAGAAACAATTCTGACTTCATGTGATACAAACAATATAGACACATTTACGATCAAAGAAACAGAAGAATATTCATTTTCTAGTTGAAGCAGATTTCCTAGATTTTGAAGACAAGAGGGACAACTGCGATCGTTTAGTCTAAACTCCCAAGCAACATAAACTGGAAAGTTGTCTTCAGACACACTGGAAAGTAGTGTTCAGGCACCTATAAATCTGGCAGCTCACTGCTGTGAGACTCTGCGATGACTTGTGAGAGCAAGCTTTATATTGTCAGTCACAAAGGACAGTTTTAGCTGAAAGCATGCAACTATGCTCTGCTTACATAATCTTCTACTCATTTGTGGAGACTCCTTCAGTTCTGTCTAGCAGGCAAAGAAGCTTCAAGAGCTCTCTATTCTCAGCAATCATTTCAGGTTAAATTCCAGTCCCTGTGGATTGGTTATGAAGTTGTTATTCAAACTCAGTTGCAGCAAAAGGATTACGTGTGTGATTAAAGGTTGTGAGATTGGCCCCTTTGTACTGCAACTGTAAATCAGGATGTAAAAAGTGGCTGTATCTGCATTTGAATGAGCTAAAAGCTGGGAATTTCCAAATCCCAGCAGGCGCTGTTTTCAGGAAGATTTTCAGAAAATATATAGTCCTTTGTAGTTGCTGGGTAGCTGAGGTAAGGAGCCTTGTTAACACCTTATTTTATCTCCTGCTGTGTTGAAAGATGTAGTTTTCTTCTCAAACATTTTTGTCTCCACACAAGCAAAAACACATCTGCCATGGATCGTGTGGTGATAAGGTACCTTGTCCAGCTTCCAGAGTGCTGGTTTGCCGTTAGGGTACATGAGAAGCATCAGCTGCTTCATGACTGTACAGCTGTGCTACTCTCGTACAGCTCAAGGCATCAGTTCAGCATTTGCCTTGGAGACACATAAAAGCGAGCCAGGTGCAGGTTTTGCTCAGCCTCAAATGACACAGATTCTGCAGCAATTCTGCATGTCCCATGCATTGCCTTTGCAAAAGTACTTGTCTGCAAACGAATAAATATCAACTCTCAGATCCCTTGCATGTTGGGTGTTTAGCTGTCTTTTATCCTTGGCTTTGTTTGAAGGGTTCCAATGGAGTTCTGGCCAGTAGTAGCTCTGGTTTTTCAATGTAGTCCAAATTCAAATTTCAATGAGTTTGAGGCATTTAGCTCCCTTGCATAACTCTGATTTCTGTTTGACAAGTCTTCAAAGACAGAAATCTTAAATTTCAGATGATGCATACATATCTTCAAGATGTAGCAAGGGCCTTGTTTCTGTGCTACACATGGTACTGGTCTAACATACCTGTTCACAAAGTTTCTATTCACATCCCAGTCATGCTGCTCAATTGCCTTTCAGGGCTTTCCATCACCCTGCCAGGAATGGACTAGAAGGCAAGAATCAGGGCATCCTGCTGCAGTCCTGTGCTTCTGGTTCAACCTAGTAGTGAGCAAGGGCTGCTTGGAGAGAGCAACTGCTTACCAGTAACCAGTACAGTGTTCATATCTGCTCCTGATTTGGAATGATCTACCTGACATACTGCCATTGTCTCCTAATGGCATGTTTTCCTTAAATAGGTTTCTAGTTCAAATCTAATGAGTGTTTGTGCTTCTATTCATGAAGGTCTTACTTTTTTCTTTTTTTTTTCTGTGCTAGACAAAAGTTTCTGCTAGTGTGGTGAATCACAGTTACAATGGTACATGTTTCCATCTCATCACACTAATTTGGGACTAGTAATATGGCACAAAATAACTTCAAAGGTGGGCAAAGAGACTCCCGGTTGAAGACAACCACAAGATATTGATTTCCTTCTCATCTATGAATGCGACAGGGTTGGGAACATGCTGGTTAAATTGAGGCTAACCAGGGACAAAACACATCTGACTGTTGTCCCACTCTTCTTGCCTGTCATCAGAAGTGAAGAAAGGTCTGTTTCAAAGGTCAGCATTAAGTTATGAAGTTTGGCTGGGTCTCTTTTCCTTTCAGGACTCTGTTGGAGTTTACCCTGTGGCTGACACAGAAGGAATTATTGCCTGCACTGCTACGTGCTAGGCAGTCTCATATCCCGCTGAGGGATGACATCTTTAAAGAACAATTCAAGTGTATTGTCCAAAGAGACTTCTTGAACAAGGCACAGAAAATATTTGCAGTCACCTTTGCTTACAAGAGAGGAAAACAAACCTTCACGCTACTGGAAGGTGAGTCTCCTTGTGTGTATTTTGGCAAGCAAATAGACTTCACGTGCCTCTCCAAAAAACTGTATGAAACTGTCTGTGTAAAGTTTCTGACTACAGAGGAGAAAGATTAATAATCTTTCTGTTTTATATAAACCTTTACTCAGTGACATGCCAGTACCAGACAAATCTTAAACCCTTGTGAATAAAATATTAGGAAATAAAGACTATTTATTTTAAAGAATGTGAAAAAAAAAAGTCTATTGTTTCTGCTATGCCATAGATCACTTTGGAAATTTATTATTCACTTGCCAGGACTACAAGTACCGTCAGTACCATCAGTATTACAGACAATGACAAAGCCGTGGCATTCAGCTTTTGTGGAGATGCACAGCCAGAGTGTATAACCGCACCCCAGGCCTGCAAAACTGGTTGGAATCCTCAGGAGACTGAACTTTCACGTAACATTGAATGTTGGTCTCCTGGAAATCATTATATGGTTGCTATGCTTGCTCTAGGCCCCCACTAGCACACAGAGAAGGAAAGTAACAGCTTAGTTATTTAAAGTATTTTATCATCTCAGAGGAGGTTTGGTTTGGGCAAAGGATTAAAGGATTATTATTTGTATAAGGAACTTGTCTACCTGTGATTAATGAGCCATAAAGTGTTTTGGTTTCTTAATCATCACTGCAGCTTAATGGGAAAGCTTAACCTTTCAAATACACCTTGACAACTACATTCACTTGCTTACTGCAAAGCTTTTCTCACTGCTAAAAATGACTGCGACTGGAGACAACGTCACACACCTCATGGCTGTGAAACTTTTGAGATACCTGCCTAATCTCCAACATGCTTTTCGGTCTGCACATTTCCCCTATACTTCGCTGAACCAGGGCAAAATCAAAACATAGCACTATACAGCGTCTATTGACAAGTCTCGTGTGATACTACTGGACACACAGATAAAACTTCTCAGGCTGTGCCGCTGCCATCCGCATTTCAGATACGTGATATTCAGCCCATCCTAGAAAGCAATTAGGATCAAACACGGAGCTGAAGATTCTGGGGATGTCCTAAGGCAGGACTCACACAGCCACATTATCCCAGCTGGCTGATCTATGGTAGCTTTGAGCAGTTCCATGTATGGCGTAACTCAGAAACAAACTTCACCATCTTCACAGTAAGAAAGTGGCTCATCATTACATAAGGCTTCCTGGCTTTGCATGAGATTGGAACATTGTAAAGTGTAATAAGCAGAGCTTTCAAAACTGGATATTTCCTTCTGGGCCTCTAAGCATAGATTTGGTGCCTATAAAAGTGGTTTCACTTTCAAATGTACCTAAAACCCTATGGAGCTGAAGAAAATTACATCATTTCTGAAAAGCTAGCATGTATTTTCAATATACTTTGCCTGAAATTTTTCCTCCCATGAGCTTTAAACTCCTGCATTTTTGCAGGGTCAATAGAAACATCAGCATTTTCATCCTGTGGGAAATTCAAATATTTAGGTAGTTGCTTTTATTATTTAAGGATTACACTGAATTCTACAGCATTTATTTTTCTCAGAGTGCACTATTTCCATACAGTTTTCAGTGTGAAAACACTGTTTCAACAACTAATTTCAGGTCAGTATCAGCTATATGTCCATTTTAAGCTATAGCAAACTCGATGTAGACTGTAATTCAGACATCTTAGTCTTCTTCATATAGGTTTCAAGTCATCTTTAAACTAATAATTTAAGCTAATAAATAACGTGCACAAAATACTCTGTCCTGAAGGAACAGCCCAGTCAAGAAGAAAAATCACTAAGGGACTCAGATAACATGGAACTATCTGGTCTACTAGTTTTGTGAGGTGTTGCAGGATTTCATGCAAATATACATAAACACTCCATCATTGACCAAAAGGGAATGAGCTGACCTATTCAAAATGCTGAAATGTGTGGATTTGTGTTGGTTAAAATAAAAAAAAACACAAACAAACAAACAAAAAAAAACCCCATCCTGTTGGTTCAGGGGTTGGTTGGTTGGTTGGTTGTCTGTTTTAAATTCCCACACGAAAAGTACACCTAATCAACAACAGTTTAATTTTAGTATAAAAGTGTCTGTGTTGGAAAAAATCACTTTCCATTAAATAAAATAGTTGGGAAACTCCTGAATGTCACTATTATTTTATGTAAGAAAAAATATGAAAATGCACATGCTTATCGAAATAACTCAAAGAAGAAAAGCTGGAAGCAGATGCTGCATAGACAAGTGGGGGTTTGGAAGCATATCACTTATCTCACTGAAAGAGAGGTAAACCTTGGTTTAAAATGGTTTTTCTTACAGTTCAAACAGATCTAGCATGCTCCTTACCCAATCTTTCTGAAAACTTGTAAGAGTTCCTGAAATTTAATACTGAGGATGAGCTGACCTAATTACTCTTTTATTATAGCAAAAGGGCTTCCCAACTGCAAGATGATATTAATGTGTCTTTATTATTAGACCCTGTCAACTTGGAGCTAAGTGTGGTGGTAGTTACGAGGAACAAAGAACTCTCTGCTGGTTGTTACTTTATGTATTCTTTTGAGGAGACAGAAGGCTTTTGGATGATGTCTTTCTTGAATTGCACAGCAATTAGGAACAGCTTTTAAGTTTTTTTACATGCTTTTTCAATAACTGCCTGAGTTTTGCATATGAGATACGTGGCTATTGTGCTTGCCTCTGTTCCTGAAACGAGTAATAGATCATCACTGTAAAACTAAAATGCTTTGGAGACTGATGGCATGCCGAGAAACACCGGAGCTGAAAGAAAATGATCGAGAAATACAAGAGGAAAATGGCATCCAAATTTAGCCAAAGACGTTATAAGGCCCGATCTATGCTATCAGGTGAAATAATTCAGTCACACCCATATTCATTAAATCCTTCTCACTCTTTCCAACAACAACAACAACAACTAAAAAGCATGTATATTAAGCTGCTGCCTTTCTGCACAGAATTGAAAGGAGAAGACACTGAGAGTAAAATGAGATCTGCCAGTCACAGTCCAAGGTGTGGCACCCCTAGTGGAGGAACTGTGGCTTTCCCTTAGTCATAGAATTAACACATAACTAGTGAAAATGAATTGTTAAAGAAAAACAAAGGTAGGATGAGACAGAAGATGGTTTGTACGTGTGTCTGGCAGGGAATCGATGGAGGCAACAGAGCCTGTCTCAGCTGTGAGGCAGCAGCTGCCTGCTGTGGGAACAACCACTTATTTTTCAGGACTCCAAGTCAGAACATTTATCCTCTCGCCACAAGTACAGGCACATGTTTTCACAGGGGAGTTCCTGTGAACCGGCTGCACACAAGAAAACATAATGTTTTCATGGGTTTTTTGCCTTGAGATTTGAATGAAGAAACAACTTCTTAATACAACAGATGTCATGTTTCGCCAACATTTCATTCACCTTGCTGAGCAAAAGCAAAATCTACCAAAAACTCACATAGCCTTAAAAAACGGGAGAATATGGACAGCAAGAGACCTTCTGAGACTATAGAGATAATCCCTCTGCTTCCTTTCTAGAAAAAAAGCTTTGTCTCAAGTTTGCATCTACAGTGTTTTGTTCACTTCATAGAAGGAATTAACAAAACAGCAATGTGCAAAAACACAACACAGACATCTAGGGTGGAAAAAAGATGGTTCCTGTGAATGCCATATGCTGGGAGAGTCATTGGTTATTTGTGGAGAATTACTTGTGAATATCTCTTAACAAGTTTATTGACATTAGATAGAGTCTATGTAGACATTGCAAATATTTACCCAGATTCATTGTTCACCATTTCTAAGGTGATATATCACATACAAATTTCAACATTTTTTCTGTTTCCTACCTGGAAAACATTTTTTCTAAAAAAGATAAATAGTGATAATTTTAAAAATACATCTATATATATAGATAACAAAATATATTTTTTTGGTACAGCTAGAGATAAACAGAATTTTTTAAAAGGATTGAGTAGGACACTCAAAATGACATCTTTGTCTAAATGAAAAGTTACAATGATTGCTACTCTCAAAGTGTCAATCACAACAAATCTGCAGTTGGAACTGTGTTGGTGTATTTGTTTATGAAGATTTTGGAAAGACGTGTGCAACCTGAAAATGCTTTTCTTTTTCCTGAGTCACCTGCACAAGTGCTAAAAATTCTGAATGATACCCATGCAGTCAGTGAATACCCTTAGCACTGATATCTTTGTTCACACAGATGAACCCAAAGTGTACACCAGAGCATTTGCTGAGAATCTGACTCAATTTCTATGACACAGAAAATAGTTCTGGTTAATATTGCTAAGTACTGAAATTTATATCTTTTAGTTTGATTTTTGTAAGCGTATCAGGTTGGAAAAGCAAGTGAAACCCTGAACCATTTAGTTGTTCAATTGACATGAGGCAACTTGACTGACAAAGCTGCACACACATCCTGTCACCTGTCAATCATAAGTAGCCCATCTGGGCCCTGTTCTATTTATTCCTATTCAGTTAAGAGATATTGCACAGGAGACAGCTGGCAGGCTGCAAAGAACGTTTCCTCCTCCCTTCATTTTCATGCCTCTGCCTACAAAAGGCAGGATCCAGCCATAAGGACCCAGTTTTTCTTTAATGTGAGACCAGGAAATAGCAGAGGCAATTCAGGTATAATAGTGAAAATATTGGTGTCACACACAGCTGGAAGGGGCTCTGTTAAAGAGATATGCAGGTGGGACACATCACAGCAGGCAAAGTCAGCCAAGAGGTAAAGATTCTCCATTTATGGCTTTTCCCCAGGCAGTTCCCACGATCAGAACAGAGAGCAAAGGGACTGTGGTGCCCAGCACCACGCACTGCTGAGGATCACCGAGGAAAAAAGCCACATAATAGAGAGGCTCTGGATATTAATACAAACATTATATGGCAGTTTACATGCAGTCTTTGGTCTGTGGAAGGACACCATCTTTTGAGTGGAGAAGCACACCTAAAAACACTTACTACCTTATTGGACTCAGAGCCACAGGCCACACAGTCAAGGTGCCATTTGAAGAATGTTGTTATTGCATGGAAAATATCAAATAGACAGCCTGGAAAAGCCCCTCGGCTGCCAGCTTTTTGTTCTGATTGCCATGAGCAGAACCATTTTGCATGTGGGCTTACAAACTGGAATCAGAGAGCCTGGATGGTCCAAGGGAGGCACATGGGGATGTTGCAATTCCTTCAGGGCTGTGAAGCAAAACCCCATGGGAGCCTGAGTCTTGCTGCTGCAGTGCCCAGCACACCCACCATGACAGAGATGGCAGCATGATCAGAAATGGGAGAAGCTGTGCCATCTTTTTTTTTCCATCAACTTTTCAGTTCTTCACAGATATTCACGCTGCCCTTGAAGACCTTTGTTACAGAAAAACAATAAAAATACAATCCTCTGTGAAGATATAAGGAATCATCTTTCTTTCTTTCTTTCTCTTTCTTTCTTTCTTTCTTCCTTTCTTCCTTTCTTCCTTTCTTCCTTTCTTTCTTCCTTCCTTTCTTCCTTCCTTTCTTCCTTTCTTCCTTTCTTCCTTTCTTTCTTCCTTTCTTTCTTCCTTTCTTTCTTCCCTTCTTTCGTCCTTCCTTTCTTCCTTCCTTTCTTCCTTTCTTCCTTACTTTCTTCCTTTCTTCCTTCCTTTCTTTCTCTTTCTTTCTTCCTTCCTTTCTTTTTTCTTTCTTTTTTTCTCTCTTTCTTTCTTTCTTTCTTTCTTTCTTTCTTTCTTTCTTTCTTTCTTTCTTTCTTTCTTTCTTTCTTTCTTTCTTTCTTTCTTTCTTTCTTTCTTTCTTTCTTTCTTTCTCTCTCTTTCTTTCTCTCTTTCTTTCTTTCTTTCTTTCTTTCCTTTTCTTCCTTCCTTCCTTCCTTCCTCCCTTCCTTCCGACACTCATTGCCCCCATTACAGAATTTAATTTCGCCAGTACAGAAATACACAGACAATGAAAAAATGGGTTTTCCTTTTTTTCTTACTTATATTAAATTCTTCTGAAAACATTACTTCTTTTCCAATCCATTCAAGCCCAGAACTGCCAGAAGCAATGCGTCTACAGGTTTAACAAGCTGAACTGGAGCTGCTGCAATAACTACAGTTCCCCCAGGTGCAGCTTGGGCAATTCAAACCCTCACCTGGAAAGGCTGCAAGTCTGACAAGGGTGAGCTGCTCCTCTGGCACACTTTGACACTTCAAATGGCCCAGGAGACACACTCTGGGGACTTGGACAACAGCCTCAAAATAATGTCCATTGACTGAACTCAAAAACACGTCCCAAACATCTAGGGTATTTGATGGGGAAGCTTCCAGCTCTTCCACCACATAGTGTAGAAAGGAGGAATAAAATTTCTGCAGTTTTTTGTCACTGAGGAATGAAGAATGCAATTCCTCTTGTTTAACTTTCGGTGAATGCTACTCCTGAGACGTGTCTTCAGCATCTGTCCTTGGACAAAAAGAATATTCCTCTGGAGGCACCTTCTCCTTTCTACTGACCATTGGGGGATGCCAGGTCAACTGGTTCAGACGTATCAGAGCAAGAGTTGACACACACAGGGCGTGTACACCTACAGGGTGGTGCAAGGGGACAGGAATTTTGTTATCAAAGAATGATTTTTTTTGTTCATATTGACCAAAATGAGACTTCAGGGAATGTAACTTTCCTGCTGCTACCTTCACACGCTCACAACTCACCCTTCCCTTCTCCATGATCTGATCTCCTGAGGAATAGCAGAGCTGACATGGAAGAGAATTGCCCCAAGGACAGGATTGGCTTCCAGTGTGGACAAGGCCACTGAGCTCCATGTGCAAATCCTCTCCCTTCCAATCACCTCTTGACTTCAGCACACAGGGGGTGAAGACTTCAATCCTAATATCCTGCTTCTTCCTTTCCTGAAAAAAACTCCTTTTCTACCCCCTAGGAGGGACCCCAGGCCCTTCTCAAATAATTTCCATGCTGTGTAAAGACTAACACAGCACATGGAGAACATATCTGAACCAGAACTGATCTACAAAACGCTTTTGAAGACCATTAATTCCTACAAGCAAACACAAGTCTCCAGGGCAATCACAAGTATGAGATGAAAATCACTACTCTGAATGACAACCTGCTGGTGCCTGTCCCTCTCCTGCCACTTTGATCCTCACAAGAATATTTGGGTTTCAGCATACACTTCAAAGTCATTGTTCCTTCTGTTTTGTTTGACGCAGCAGCACTCATGTTCAGAGGAAATAAAAGGCAAGAGAATAGCTGTAGAGACACACATCCCAGTGACAGCTTTGGAACAGCAATATGCTGCTGGTGAGCCCGTGAGAATTTGAGTGAGCATCTCCCACTGTCAGCCACACCACTAAGTCCCACCAGCCCCATTCATCAGCCACCAAGTAGCACGTCGCAAATCAGAGGATATTCTGGTTATTTGTCTCACAACTCATTTAAACTGTAAAAGCACAAATGTGCTTGATTTTTATTATTACTTTTGACTTCAGCAGATGTCTTGTGGGCAGTAGCTGTCTTCTTAATATTCCTGTGGAACAGCTTTATGCTATACTGTACTGGGGGGAAAGATAATTGCATCAGAGGCAATGCTCTTCCTTCACAGAACAATTTCCTCCCCCTGTATCATGTTTATGTTTAATTACGTTGTATATTTGGGGTATTTCAGAACTGATAGCTCATTAAAATAGCATCCTAGCCATCAGCCATGACATTCCATCTGGGAAATAAAGGAAGTATAAATTTTAAGCCAGCCAATAAATCAAGTAAAGTTCTGAATCTTTAAACCCATAAAACAAACAAAAAAAAAAAAAAAAGAGTGACACATTAGCCAAAATTATCCCATCCTCAGGCTCAAAATGAGACCATGCAACATGTAGGCTCTACCATTCATTTTTATTGGGACAGGGGACAAAACAGCACATATAGGAGAAACAGCTCTGACAGAGACCCCAGAGGAACTTAGTGTCTCTGCCCTCCACCTAACTGTCATCTGTAATTTGGGAGCATGTTGAATTTTCTGGACAGATTCAGTTTCCATTATCTCACCTGATTACTATCTGTTGCACCACAGGAACAATTGCAGCAAGTACAACAGATATTAGCTGCTTGATTTTAGACATTAACCAGACAATCAACTCACAGCTCCCATTTGGCACCAAGGCACAGATTTCAGTCATCATCAGACTCCAGTTGAAACCTGGCATGTCAAAACTTAGCAAGTATCTCCATGTATTCAGGCATTTCATCCATCCTTTTCCTCAAAAATACCTGGTATGTAGCAAGATGAAGGATGTGTGCGGCCCTAGGAGAGGCCATGAAAGCAGAAACATTCAATGCTCTGGTGAAATTGTTGGTGGTACTTAAGCATCACTTTCAATTTAAGAGGATTTAGGTTACATATGGGTACTAGGAACCCCATCATCAGAGCCTTCCCCACAGTTTCAAATACTTCACAAGCCTGCAATGTGAGCAAGCCTGCCCGAAAAGGCTGGTGATGCTGGAGGCTCCATCTGTTGCTTGTTCACAGCACATATTGTTGGGAGACCGGGAATGCCAGTCTCCCACCTTTTAATACTCTCGCACTTCTTCGCATCCATAAGATTTCAGAAGCACATTTGGGGCTTTGCTCAGAGTGGAATATGACAATGCACTCGTCATGCTTTCTCTCTGCCTTGATGCCTTTTCCAGAGACAGCAAACTGGGCTGCTGTTGACCTTATTGTCTGGAAAGACAAAATCCCTTAGGATTATTTTCTCTCTGTTGTTTTCAGAAGTGGGTGTTTCTTTCCTCTGTTACTTCTTCATCAGCACTTAAGTCATCACCTTTAATCAATATTGTGCCTTGACTTTCCTGACTGTGCCATTATTTATCCTTCCTTTCCATTTTGGCTTTACGCCATTTCCATCCCTCCCTACATGACACAGTCCAGCAGGGCACGTGAAGCACCAAGTACCATGGGTTATGTTGGATCATGGTGGAAGGGGGCAAAGGCAGAGCCTGTGGGACAAAAAGTTCAGAAGTGCTCAAAGACTTCCAACATTTTCACTTTGGAGTGCCCAGCTTGTGATAATCACAGCTGGCTGCCCACAGAACAAAACCCTGGCATTGTTTTAAAGCCATGATTATTCTTTAGGGCATAGTGAGGGACATCACCTACTGCAGGGTAAAGTTGCATGGTGGAGTGGTGTCAATGTGAACACACTTGTAATTTGCACACTCCAAGGTGGCTGGGTAACTACCATTTGGTTTGGGATTTGTGGAAAAATTGGCATCAATTCATGGTATCAATTCATAGAATCATAGAACCATGGAATCACAAAATAGTTTGGGTTGGAAGGGATATTTAAACTTCATCTAATCCAATCCCCCTGCAAACAGCAGGGATGTTTTCAACTAGATCAGGTTGCTCAGAGTCCTGTCCAGCCTGGTCTTGAATGTCTCCAGAGACAGGGCATCTACCACCTCTCTGGGTAACCTGGGCCGGTGTTTTACCACCCTCATTGTAAAAAATTCCTTTCTCATATCTAGCCTGAATCTACGCTATTTTAATTTAAAACCATTCCACCTTGTCCTATTGCAACAGGCTCTGCTAAAAAGTCTTTCTTATAGGCCCCTTTTAACTCCTGAAAGGCTGCAATAAGGTCTCCCTGGAGCCTTCTCTTCTTCAGGCTGAACAACCCCAACTCTCTCAGCCTGTCCTCACAGCAGAGCTGTTCCAGCCCTCTGATCACGGTCCACAGAATCAGAACCCTCAAGTTTTAGTGGAGTAAATTGGACTACTATTCCTGTTCCCCTTCTCTGCAGGACATGGATTTCTGAATTTCACTCCAACATACACATGCATGAGCAGATACCATGATGTAAACAAGAGGAGCAGAGTGGGTTCCCCTGTGGCCTTAGGACATGGTGAGCGTAGGAGACAGGCTGAAACACATTTGAGCTACTGTCCCATGCAGCATTCATCTTCCCAGCTCTGAGTCACACCTTTTCTCCACCCTGATACATTTGCTGCTCAGGGACATGGAGCGAGAGATGAGTCATGGCTCCAAGACAGAGGTGGCACAGAAACTCTGCAAGACAGTGGCAGAGGAAGGTAGTAACAGGAATATTACCACCTGACACTAGATTGACCTGATACTAGACATAATTCCAATGTATTTTCATAGAAAGCAGTTGTCAGTTGTTGAAGAGCCAATATAAGTTAAGTGACAAGTGAAAAGAAATCCAGGTCGTTGAGTGAGCATCACTGCTGAGTATTTGTTTAATAGTATTAAGGTAAAAGAGAATTCAAAGTATTAAGCAAGTTTTAACCCTAAATACCAGAAGCTCAAGAAAACAAATGAAAATGAAAGTTATTAAAAAACAATATCTGTAGGCAAAGGATGCAGATTTGTTCTAGAAATGACTGCAAGTAATTGTTAAAGAGAACTAAACTGTCTAGTTGATTATCTGTTTTGCATAAATATTCTGGAAGGGACCTGGGGCATTGCCAATTTATCACCAAATAGAAAATTGCTACTTACAGACAAACTTCTGAAGTTTATTTGAAAGGGCAATTTGACTTTTCAAGCATTGTGTATTTGCTTTTCCATTTGCAAAAGTAAAAAGAAGAAACAAAGTCCTTGCAAGTGCATCCTTTCTTAACAGAGAAATCCATGGCGATGACGTTCTTAATAAATTCAGTTCACATTACTGTAATGACGTTTGTCTAGCGATACCTTGGGAGTTACAGTTAGCTTTAGTATTAATTAGTTTGATGCAATTTTAGTGTGTTATCAACATATTTTATATCCTCTGCTGGATCCAAATTATCCCAAGATAAAGGAAAATTTTTCAATGCATGATTTTTCAAAATGCCTTTCAAAACAAGAAAGCATACAACAAAGAAAACAAATCTCTTGGGAGATCTGCATGGAGGATTAAATTTACAGTTCATGATCTGCACCTAGGTTTCCTAACTAGTAATGTGAAATCTTAAAGCAAATTGAATGCCACAATAATCAGATCTTTGTCTCATGGTTATGGCAAATCATTAAGAACTAGGATTTAAAGTTCATATTCTAGGAAATTCTGTCTTGGAGAGGAAATGAAGGTTGTGATCAGTTTTATGTAACTCACAGGGAAACTTCTGAACAACTTTCCTAGTACAATGAGCAACTTTTGAAGCTCGGTGCTTTGTGTGCCTAACGTCAACCCAAATACCTCGGGTTTAGCTATCAAAGAGGGAAAGTCATTACTTCAAACACACAGGAGATAAAAGTTGGAAGTTAGGAGAAGAAATTAAGCAGGGGAAAATAAAATATCAGGGATAAAGCAGCTGACTGTGAGCCTCTAAGAATAAGCTGGCAAAATTGCCACGAACACAATATGAGCAAAGACAAAATCTCACAGGCAACTATGCTACATTGCTTGGCAGCAGGGGCGGTTTCTCTGTTTTTTTTAATTTGGCATATTCCAGGCCTGAGTCTGCAGCGATTTCACCATTCATATATATCCAAACCATGTTTCATTTACTGCTTGCAGTTCTTCTAGCTCAGGACAGCAATGGTAGCAAGTGGGACAAAGATAAGTTTCATGCAGGAAGCAAGGCATCAGAACACATGGAGAAAGGGCTGCTGTTTTGAGATTTCACTGTGCTGGGGATGCTGGAGGCCCTGACTGATCCTGCCCAAGATGAGATAAAAGAATGTCAATTTAGCAGTAACCTCAACCACATGTGACAAGACAAGCGGTGGAGTCAGCTCTTGTTCTAGAGCTGTGATTATTTAAAACAAACTCTGTCTTTTAGACAGGGTAAGGGGAAAAAGGAGATGGTGAAGATAAAAAAATACCTTGTTACACGTGCCCATTTGGAAGTTGTTTAATAACAGCAGTTACATTTAATAGCCAGATGCACATCATCACTTAATCTAGATAACAAACAGGCAGAACTTGAAAGAAAATCTTCCTGTCCCTTTGTTGCCATGACAGCCTTGTGAAAAATATTAGGCAGGAGATAACACAATCATCAAACTCAGGATGTGAAATCTCAGTGAAGTTCATATATTGTCTGATAGATTGGCTTTGTAATGCAATAAGAGCAACTGTCTTCAAAAATCATGCATATTAATACATAGAGCAAAGCTGGTGTGAAGGAAATGCAGGGAACTACCACATGGACCTGGTCAGTCGTCTTGGAAAACAGAGAGAAAGAGGCATTAGCAACAAGGCTTTTTGATGTAGTCTCCCTTTTCATGACCACAGAAATATTCAGAGGTCGTCCTGAATGTGTCGTTGTGCCAACCTAGCTAGACTTGGGTCTGATCTCTCACATTTGAACTCTCTTAGTGCTAAACAGACTTGACCCTCACTCAAAATAACCAGTTATTAAGCAACAATTTTTCAGTGCAGGCAGATAGTCTAAGATGTGCTCAGGACAACAACTCAAGAGAAGGTAAGCCCATAAGTCAAACACTTTTCTCTCTGCATTAAATCAGTATAGTCAAGTGGCTAGATAGGCCCAGGACCCACAAGGACTTCAGTGCTCTATAGTACTCACACAGAGACTGAGCGTCCCACTACCAGATCGAAGGTCATCTGCCACGTAACTTCCAACTGTGTCTTATTTTTAATAAAGTTCATAGCACCTACAGCTTTAATTCATGTTTGGAGTGAGCCCAGGCTGACACAGACCAGGAACTGAGCCAGATCAAGACCTCATCATGTGGCATGTGTCCCACAAGGCCACCACTCTCAAAACCTGCCAGACAGCCAGCATCAGGTTTCTTATGAAATGAATTAGCTGCTGCTTTCCCTCTGTCAAAAGCCAGAAAGTAATGGGAATGACTTACCTGTTACTTACCCATCATTTAGCATTAGAGCACCAGGCCAGCCTTGAAAACCTGATGCCAAAATGAAAGTGTTTTATACCATCCCAGAAAAAAAACAGACATGAAGGAACATCACCTTGTAGATATTGTCCTTCTGCAATTCAATGGGGCCTGATATAGATCCTGATTAGCATATGAATTTATTTTACTGCCACAGATGAAATATGACCCTTTCCAGGGTAGAAAACAACAGAAGATCACAATGGTCCTAAAAAAAGAGATTGTAAACAAAACCACCTATTGGGATCTAGCCTGTATGAATAACAAATTCAGAGACATAAACAATTCATGCCAATGAAACCAAACATGTGCTACTTGTGGCCCCTGTATATGACCGTGTACTAAAACATATTTGCAATTTATTTCAAATTTGCTGAACATTTCAAAGCCACAAAAAACCCCAGGTGATTACATTTCCCAGTTGTTAGGAACAGGAAATTATGAATTTGATCTTTCTCCTCACACACACTCTACCACATCGTTTTTCTCCCATGCAGAACATATGCAGATTTTGAAGGAGGTCTCATATTTTCTAAAGCCAGCCCTACAGTGAAAACACAGAGCTTCAGCACTGAGTCCGTGCTGTGCCAGTGGTCCCTGTCAAAGGCGGGCATCCAGCCATCAGCGTGAAACCTTCTCAGCTTCAGATGACTGAGGGAGAAGGACAACTCAGAGGCAACCCCTGTCCTCCTAAGAAAGATGATCTTTTCTGTTCCTAGGGACTTCATTCTTCTGCAGGAAGGAAAAATGAACTAAAAAGATTCTTTATGTAGTTCGTTCTTCTACCATATGCCATCTAATTTCAGTCAGTTGTCCTTGTCCTGAACCCAGTAACTTGTTTTTGGCTACAGCATATCTTCCAGACAGACCTCCAGTGCTAATTTGCAAACACAAATTAAAAATATGCTGCTTCCAAAGCTATTTCTTTCCTAATGATGAATCATCCTCTCTGTTAAAAGTGTATATCTTATATATCTTCTGATTTTTAATTGAAATTCTCATGTGAATGTTGTTTCCAGTTCTGGTAGCATTAAACCAATGAATCACCACAGCTCTGATCCAGCATGACAGCTCCTACGTGTAACAATGAAATCCATAGCATCATGAAACACAGAAATGTAAATGGACAAATGCTTCTTATATATTAAATCTACTGGCACATGAACCCCTGCATGCTGCACTGAGCTAACAGCATTCCAGTTACAGGCAAGCATGGATTTTGATTATTTTAATCTAGTA